>NC_064012.1:11238500-11854000 GCF_932276165.1 Plutella xylostella
TTTACGATTATAATTTTACAGAGCATATAATTATTATAATTGATATGGGAAGGCTACTTTCATGGATAAATAAGTATTATTGGACAAAATTGTACATAAGGTTGCGAGTGAATAAGATCCTGCAATATCAAAATTTTACTATTACTTCATTCACTAATACACGTACTTTGTATAATTGTAAATCAAGTAAAATATGAAATATACCTACTTATAGTTAATTTACAGGTTAATATGTTAGCTTATAGGTTATCGAATAGGATTAGGTGATAAAAGTATGCACTTTTAAAATAAGGTTAACTCATTCTTTTATTGAAATTCATTACTTGATATTCACTGACAACAAAATACTCCATAAAACAATAGTCCAGTTTCTGTTTGTCTCGCCCACCATACAGATCTTGAAGGCGATATATTGTTATTTATTATCGAATGTTTCATTAGTCCCTGTTTTATCAGTGCATACACCTAATGTTAGTCACAATTGGTTCCACTGAATTTGCTCTAGCACTTTTTTAAACATTATATACTTACAGGCATCGGCATTTTTATGGTAGGGGTTTGAAACATCTTTGGTAGGATCGGTAGCTAAATTATTTATCTATAACACATCCTTGATAGAGTGAGGTAGCGAAGTTAGGAAGTAAGGTTATATCCGGGTAGCTGTATGATAAGGCCTTTGATAATTCTGCTCTTAAAACTTCAAAATTATATAGTCTTGCCTGGCTAGAAATTAAAGATATATATCAACATTAATTATTATAAGAATGTAGCTCTGCGATTTTTTATTCTTACAATATTTAAATTATATTTATATTATATATTTAATGATATCAATCAATTTATAAAATTACTACTCGTTCATTATTTTATAAAATTATCCATTACTTATATCGTATTTTAAAATTCTAGAATTTCCCTTGTATTATATATTTTCAAAATTGGACCTTTGGAACTACATAATATAATATTTAATCTCATATTTACTATCAGTGGATACCATTGACTAATAACTAGTTTAATTGCTATTTAATGAAAAGCGTTATATATAAAAAGAAGGTGTGTATATATTAGTGAACAGGTACCGTGTGTTCCAAAACTAAATATTATGAAAGGAGGTTATATTTTAGTATTGTAAGAATGATTGTAAATAAAAGAAGAATAGTTAAGTAAATAAGTGAAAACATATACCTAAATTAAGTCTTAGATTTAAGATGAATTGCTAGTTAATATGGAGAGATCTACATAAGAGATCAATAAATAACAAGTCCTCCTTTCTATAGTTTTGGGACATACCCGCGCTGGATGCCTTATAGTCTTAAGTCATCACCTCATTTCATCCATTAAATATTACTTTTTTTTAATTAATTTCAGAGAAGCTATCTTTAATGAAGGCTTTATTACTGGTATGATTTTCCAAAAGTTTACAGACTTGACAACTCCCTCCATGCGTTATTGATAAACAGTATCGACAAACAAAAACACATAACAGCAAAGTCTAATACTATCTTAGTTATGTACTTAGTAATAAAAAAACAATAACTCAGGACATTTTATAAAAAAAGCATCAAAATTTCCAACAGGACATAAAATTGGTTTTCTTTTCTCACACCACATTAGAATTAGTAAGGGTCAGGAGCATGAGAGCAAAAAACGACGATTATATAGTCGGCATTATTTTAATAAAATTAGTTATTTAAGTTTCTATCTTTGCATATCTTTACTTTAACATTGTTCTTTATCAGCTGCAACGTATGTCTCATTTAACTATTGACATGAACTCATTTCCACACAAACACAATTATAATTAATCAGAAATATAAAAAATTGCACACATTCACAATTCCTGGACAATCTATTGGAATATTAACATTTTTTTTCATTTACAGAAATATACCGGGTGGAATAAAGCTTGTTGTTATTATATTTACAAGTACAAAAGATATAGGAATTCATAACACTTTACCGACCCTTGGTAACAAAATTCAAACAGATGAACGATTCCACTTTTTCAGTGCAAAAATACTTAATTTTCACTAAACACAATTACACACTTATACACACTTCTCTAGCTAAATTAAAACATATCTATTTTAAACAAATCCGTCGCATTACACACTGCACTAGCTAAATTAAAACATAGCTATTTTAAACAAATTCGTCACATTACACACTTCAAAATTAAAAAATAATCATTATATTTTGGACAAATTAACTGAAAAAATCGTCTCTGCTCTTATTCTCCACCATGGAAGTTCCAGGATCTTCTCCTAAATCTAAATGAATTGAAATCAAAAGAACACTCATATCATCTCTAATTAGATTATAAGACGCTTGTCACGGAATGGGTACTCTGGTGTCGGTTGTAAAAATGAGGATCGTTACATATTCAGAGAGTATGTGGATGTTGCAACTTATATAAATTAGCGGTAATCACACTTCCAGTTCCTAGAACACACAGGACCGTGGGTCCCCTGTCTATGAACAAGAGAAGTTTAGAATCTCCTAAAGACATGTAAAAATTCAGTGCATTCAAGCAATATTTGATTTAAATACCCATACTATGTTGCATAGAGTTTAAGATAGACAATTAAGTGAAAGTAGCTGCGTCATAATGTTGTTGACATAGGAAGTAGGTAACTTAGCTATTACTGCCACACTATTGAGTAGTTAGTTTAAAACTTAGCATTTAAGATATTATGTTAAAAAAAAAAAAAAAACAAAAAAAAAACACAAAATCATAAAATAAAAAATCACAAATAGCACGTATCTGACGTATCACGAGACACTTTCATAATTTTGCTTTATTTATTCAGCAACGGCTTATTTAAGTATATCTTGATAATATCCAGTAATTATAGTTTGATTTGTTTACGATAGCTGTTTAGGTAAACATTTTTTTTATCAGACACAGTTCAAATAAATTAAAACCACGTTTGCAAGATAGAAAATAAACATTTCGAATTCAAATATAATAAGTAAATTATTTGTTACTGATCGGCTGATCATGTTTAGATTTTTTCCTATTTCAATGAAGTTGTTGATTTAATTATTTTTACACACATATTTTAATAGACATACCTTCTACATAATATGGAAAAAGACTTACAAAAATTGAATTAATGTCTTTTATAAATGAGAGTTAAAACGTCTGCATCCTTTTTATGTGATTTTCCCAGAAGATAGCCCAATAGAACGGCTTATAAAGACGGTTTAACTTTTTTTTATATAAGAAGGATTCTGTAATTGTTACTTATCATTGATACCTATTCATACAAGCGATCATGCGTTTTCAATATTTACACTTAGGTGCATAAATTAAAAAAGCAGAAATCTTTATCGAAAATCGTTCAACATTTTAGCTATAAAGAAAAATAAAACTACACCAGAAGTAAAGTATCATGTCGTAATCTACACTCCCGTGCAAAGAAACTGTTCCACTCACAAAATTCCTATTAAGAATGGCCTCATTTTTTATAAACATTTAATAGGAAATTTACACAAAATGTTTATGTTTTTAGTAGATATAATATTCAGGTGCGTTCAACATTGCAGATGGCGTCATTAAGCTTGTCTTTTTCGCTTATGAGTAATTTGTCTATTTTCTCACTGGAACTATTTCATTGCCCGTGAGTGTAATTCAACAGCTTATCAAATCAGACGTGTTATCCACTTTATTCCAAAGTGTCTGTTATTGAAAACCGGTGACCACAAAATAGTGCATTCATCCGCGTGCCGTAATATGCATGTGCCTTAATTTAATTTGTCAAATAATACTGTAGTAAACAACGAACCAAAATTATTTATTAGTTTGTTATCAAAATTCAATACTCTGCGTTGTCCGGTCGTGTAATTTTTATTTTTACGCTAAACACACTTTCGATTTAAATTATATATATATTTTTTTAGCATAAATGGTTAGTCATAGATGAATATGAATGACAAAATTCTTATGATATTACAACCAATCATATTGTCATAATTATATCAATTTTAATTTCTATACAAAATGAATTTCTCTCCAGATATAATTATCATAACACGATAATTATATCACACACACACTCACGCGTTGTACTAATGTACTCCCTTGCGGGGTAGGCAGAGGTGCATTGCTGCACCCACTTTTCGCCAGAGTGTTATGTAAGTCCCAATGTAATAGGGGGCGGGCCTATTGCCATTTTACGGGCACATCCAAGACCCGAGAACAAATATCTGTGTTTAAACAAATATCTGCCCCAGCCGGGAATCGAACCCGGGACCTTCGGCTCAGTAGTCAGGGTCACTAACCACTACGCCGTTCGGTCGTGATAATTATATCTGCAGAGAAATTCGATATCTATAATGTTTATCTATGAATAACTTTTTTCAGCATAATTCCATACCATGTGGTATGGAGACGCATTTTTGTTTAATATTAATTATTAAAATAATTGAGTAGAAGATACTGATATATAAAAAGTTATTGTTAGTTCACATTAAAAAAATATTTAAAAAAAACTTAAAAAAATACAAAATATAAAAAAAACAAAAAAAATATATACAAAATATAAAAAAACAAAAAAAATATAGGCTAATTCTATTATGTAAGTAAGTAAAGTAAACATTGTATTTATAGACAAAGAGGAACCAAGCGGCCCTTCCTGTAAATATAAACGGTAGGATGCAAAGTTGATAAAATTTGAGTAGGTTAGGTAGGCACCTACATGTAAATATAACTGTAGGCTGATGATATTATAATCAAGTTAGATAAGAAATATAATTAATGCTTTTAGTATTTGCTAGAACGCTTGTAGAATAACAGCTTACCGTTTACCGAAACAGAATAATTCTGGTTAAAAACGAAACCGCATAAAGATAGGAAAACAGTCATTTCAAAAAGGTAGTTTTTCAATACCTAATATTTCTTTGATTCGTAGTTATTAAACTATTGGTCAAAAGTTGAATTTAACTACAACAAAAAACTACTGTTTAAAAACACATATTTGCAACCAATCAATGTTTAACAAATATTATTCAAAATTACTTAAAAATGAAACAAAATAGGACACTGCAAAATGTATGACTTTTGCTCTCTGGCGGGGTAGGCAGAGGTGATTTACAGTAGTAGTAATCATATTTCGGACACACCCCAAACCTCTAAATAAAATTTCTACGGCTATGAAACCTGGAACTTTTAATTCAACATTCACAAACTTTTTCACTTTACTGCAACATCCCGTCGTATCTGTAGGTACCATACCTAATTCATTTTGGCATTTTGCCTTTGAACGTTTCATTAGCTTCAGCTGGTTAAATTGTTTTTATATGTATTCGTCAGTCTTATATATTATAACATAACTTTTGGCCCTAACTATGTGACCTTTAAAACTTCGCTGAGTTTTCCCATATCATGCCCATACTTGTGTTGAAACTTTTGCTTAGGAATGAGACCATGTCTCTTTAACATTCACAAATTTATAAACCACGACAAAATATGTCCAAACCAAAGCGTCAATTTTACCTACCGAACTTATATTTAGTTTAATTAGTTATATTATTTAGGTAAGTTTACTTATCTAGCCACATAGGTTCCGTAACCACCTACCTTCTGACCGCCGCTAGCACTCACCCTCTGTGTAAAATAATAATAAGAAAATACATAAAAAGAAAACAAGATAAGCTATGTTTACTTACGGTAAGTTATTTACACTGCAAATAACTATTTCATTTTATAGAGTTATAACCAGTGTATGGTATTTTAACATAAAATATGTAAAATTCAAATCAAACATAAAGTTATTGTGGGTTGTGTACAACGAACGATTTTATTGTAATTTCTCTAATTTGCCAGACGTTTGGAATATGGATTTTAAGTATTTGTGTCCAGTAATCCATCCAGTGCTGCAATTTTAATAGACTTAATTACCTGTAAATCTATTTATAGGATACTCTGCTAATGATCTCCCATTGGAATAGAATAATCTGCACTTATAGCGATTGCTTATTAAACACACCTCTTAGTAACTTCTTCAACAATAATATCGCCGTTCGAAACAATTATCACTTAAAAAATAACGATTATTCTGATCAAATGGAAGATATATTCATATTTTAAAAATAAATCTGAGCTTACTTCTTCTGCACCTATGTTATATTTTATGTAAATCAGTCCTTGAAAATGAAACCTGTTTACTCTATGAAAGACAACCATAATTTTTCAGAGCAAATCCAAAAAATACAGCCAATAAATAAAATTATTTTTATATTAACTACTTATTATATTCTGACATCAATTTGGTTCAGTAAATATTACCTCAAATAGTGGGTGGCCCGTGGTCGTAATCTACCTTTGGCTGACTCTTTCTGCAAATTCAGTTAATGTAGGTACCTATGCAAACCTTCCAAAGTAAAACTTATGTTATTACATTTCGAACGGAAAAAATATATAATACAGATGCAGAAGAGGTAATACAATGTTCCATCCAATTATGATAATTAATACAAATACTAAATAGAATCCTATTTTAAACGTACTGTCATATTAATAGTATACCAATTTCGTAATAATTAATTAATTTCTTCATGTAATTCTGTACTAAGCTGCGTCTTTTCAAGTACCGTAGGCATACTCTATGTATATCTGAAACAGATTCACGTAACTTGACCAAAATCGCGAGTAAAAATTATCACTTTCGACGCACAGACATTAGACATCCGATACGTTCAATTTGTTAAGAGTTCAAAATGTCACAGAACAGGAATATGTGGTCAAGTTATGTGGGTCCAACTCTACATAGGATTAAGTTTCAAACTACCTGCTTTAATAATTATATGGTTCGACACTATGAGTTTTCCTACTCAGATCCCTTGTTTCTCAAACCCATAATAGTCAAAAGATATGAATAGTACCATTTAAAATACCACTGAAGTCAGAGAAAAAATCATAAAAAGCCTTAATTATTAAACCTATCTCAATTAATTAATTTTGAAGACGGCCTAAATAAAATTGAGGGTATCTTACTTATTTTTCAAAAGCCCGCCGAAGTCTTATGTACTGAATTTAAACATGACTTAACCCAATTTTTGTTAACTTTTACTCAATTAGATTCTCACATACACACCTCTGTCAATTATAATCATTTTGAACCTACGGCACTAGTTATACTTACCTACCTATTTTTTCCAAAATTAATATATAATTATGAGGTAATTCTATAATTATCTAAGGCACACTAAATCGCCGAATCATTACTTTCTATAGACTTATCAATCTTATCATTATTCCCATATCACAGTCGTCGGTAATGCTCACCACTTTAAGAATTCAGAAAACTATTACACTATTTAACTTTAACTATTGTAACATTGGTAACTTAAACATAGCCCTGGCTAGTCCAACCTGGTTCAATTCAAACTAAGGGTGATGGAGGGATGCACTAATAATGACACGTAAGTTTTACGGTTGACTTCCGAATTGAATATCATTCCAAAGATCTGCTCAAAAACTGTTGTAAAGCTTGGTTTGTCTCTACAATTACAATATACACTCACATTTTTTTGTTGTTATGTTCTCCCGTGATGATGAGATACGTTAGGCTGGTATGGAGAGGTAGGTATAAATCCAGAACTAATAGTCTTCTATTTATATAGGCTTAGTTTCCTAATAATAACACAGATACCAAACTGATATAACTACAATAAATAGCACTAAGTACCTACTTATCTAAGTTTCTACAATCCTAACTAATCCTAATCCTAACTAATATTATAAATGCGAAAGTAACTGTGTCTGTCTGTCTGTCTGTCTGTCTGTCTGTCTGTTACTCTTTCACGCCAAAACTACTGAACGGATTTGAATGAAATTTGGTATACATACGGTCTAGACCCTGGGAAAGAACATAGGCTACTTTTTATCCCGGAATTCCCACGGGAAAACTTTTTAAGGCGAAGCGAAGCGCGCGGGAACAGCTATATGACATAAAAACGGACACCTCCTTATTTATATTCCTTAACAAGCTATCGTCAAAATAGTTTCCAGAACCTAATCTGTGGCCAATTCTTTTATTTGAAGTCCATTATAAATCTAGATGCAAATCAACTCGCTCAAGTTATACCTACTAAGTTGGAAGATATTCAAAGCCGGAAGCTGGCTGTAAAACTTATAAAAATCACGTGTCACAGATTGTCACCAGTAGAATATTATAACTTTAGAGATTAGAAGCCCTCAAACGGTTTTATAAGCGTCGGGACCAATGATTCGAACAAATGGGTGAATATTTGGCTTTCACAATAACCACCGAATTCATTAGAGACTTGAGGTGGAGATGAGGCTTCGATCGCGGTGGTCCAATGCTGGTCCGTGTTGATGACAATATATTCACATTTCGGTTTCACCCACATGTAAACTAGCTTCCTTCATTTCACTTGAAAGTGCCGAGGACTGCCTCTCTCGGTACCTATCCCGCTTTCTATTTTGAGGCAAGTTTAATTGTATAAGTAATCATTTATACACAGTATTTGTACGTCTTCATGGGAGTAGCCAAGGATGCTGGGAACACTCACTCATCATACATTCTATAACATGGCTCTTTGAATGAAAATACATCTGCAAAGACAGACTACAGAACGTTGCCACTAGCATCTACTTGGTATGCAATACAAGTAAGGTTTTTTTTCACAGTAGAAAACAATAAATCCTACAACTCTTGGCTACGCTTATGACCATGTTGTAGTTGATAAGTTTTTTGGTATTTATATTCTAGTATATTAGTATATCACTGTGATGTTATATCTCTGGTAAAAAGGATTAATTTTGCATAATTCTTTATATTTCCTACAGTGGGCATCCACTCCGTAATTTAATGTGTATGTTTGTAAGATATGATCTTACAACTGTTACATCGATGTGTGCTTCTACTTGGTAAGAATTTAAAATTAAAAAACAATTTCTGTTTTGCTAGTCGTTTAAAATATAATTGTGTGGATGTCCTTTTAATTAAGCATAAATATTAATTACTATAATCAATTTACTTAATCATTCCTTTTGTGTATTTTAATATTATCTGTGTTTAACTACATACTTTTGGAATTAAAACTTAAGTGTTTAGCATACGTTTGTCGTACATATCGATTTGGTTTTCCGAAACTTACCTATTTATACATTTCCTAACACGTTGGCAGGAAGAGTGTGCTGTCTTTTCTCATTCATATAGTATTGTTATTACCCATACATTCAGGACTAAAACAAATAAAATATCTTTGAAGAAATAGAATATTAATAATTGTTTACATCATCATGGTGCAATTTAGTTGAACACTGAAATACCTAAAAAAACAACAGTTACCTACAAAAATCAGACGTCTGCATTTTCTAAAGCAACCGGTTTTATTTTAGTAACAAACTTTGAGTTAAAATTTAGAACAGATAGCACATTCATCCACTAACTTCAATGATATTTGGGTCTTATAACACTATAAAAATGAAATATATATGTGTAGGATTAAAATCAAGACTTTTAAAGGCAAAATGCCTTCTTTTTATGTTATTTTAAATGTTAAAATAAATGTTGACAAACATATCGACAAGCTTGTTTTATTTCAATCCTTTGATGTAGTTACACTCATGTTGTTGAATATTATAACTTCATTGATCCCTCCAAGGGCGTACCCAGGATTTCAGCTAGGGGGGGGCAGCTCATACCTGTTCCGAGATGATGGTCGGTCAGGTATATTGAAATAAAATAATATTAAATCAAAATATCTGACTGAAAAGAAAAGATATTTAGTTTCATTTGCGCACAGTAAGTAACACGTTTTTAATTCCTACTTGGCAGGAAAATTTACGTTTATTTTATCTTCTAGGGGGGGCAGCAGCCCCCCCCCCCCCCCTGCTCCTATCTGGGTACGCCCGTGGATCCCTCATGTTTCTGCCCTAGACGAAAGCAAAAGCACACTATTTTTACAACACTAATGAAACGATAGGAGGAAGGATCTATGAGTTTTCAGTGACCAGTATAATTTGGATTTCATCCGACCCCATCTTACGCGGTGCGGTCACCTTTGCTTTCGTCAAGAACGAGAGATTTTACTGAATCGTATAGCAGAAGATTATCCAACAAACGAGAGCTATCATGCAAGCAGTAGGTAAGGTTGGTTCCATATAACAAGATAGGGTCGTATTAGCCGAACAGCAGCGCTAACTAAGCTAGTATTTCTTAAATAAGACATAAATAAACATCTTAGTAAATGGCCACAAGTATATATCTAAAAATAAAATACATATATTGTTTTTTATTTTGCTTTTAATATCTCTAAACATACTATATTGATCTATAATAATATTGGTAAGTATACATTAAAGACATTATATACTAAGATAGGTATTATTTTATCATTAGATACAATAATATTATAATGATTAATTGATTGGTAGGTATACATTTAGATACTTGAAAAACTTTTGCACCTCATTTAGAATTCATTTATTATATCTAACAACTTAGCCTAGGTATAACATTTATAAGATAACTCTATGTCTATTTCCAGGGGGTTACGATCAAGCTTCAAGTCATATTTATGTCATGCTGAGTACAAAGAGCATACCTTTTAAATAGATAGGAATTGATATTAAATTTACCTGCATTAAATTTGAATCTTCAAAATTTTGTCCCTTAAATTACGTTCAAACATAGGTTTTTCCTTTTCCGTTAAAATATTGAGAATTCAAAATAATTTATAAATCTACAAACCTCATTAATCTGTTCATCATATTTGCAGAAACAAAACTTAATAGGTAACCAGTAGTATCGATAAATATAGACAAGTATTAATTATAATTATACAGACAGTAAGATAAATATAAAAAATAGACCTATCACAAAAAATATACAGGTAAAATCTATAGTGTACTGTTTAATAATGGCTACTTTATATAAGCAGACTAAGTTTAATACATAAAAAATATAATGATATAACTTGTCACGTATAAATAAAATATATATGGTAAGTATAAAAACATTTCAAAAATAGAAATACTATTAAAATAAGAAACGCCGTGTCTTAGCACGCCGGCACATAGAAATTTAAATACTAAATCACAATGATAGTCTCGTTTTGTAATGAAATATACCATACTCAAACTCATCATACAATATTGATAAAAAAATAATTTGGACACCTTGAGGATTTGAGCGCAATATAACTATTTTAATAAGCTATACAACTAAAAACCTAAATACCCTGAGTAGATATTCAAACACAGACACAAATCATACACATTAAATTGATCTGACCTAACTTCATATCGATAAACTTATTCAATAAACATTGCCTTGCGGGCTACGCTTGACTTTTTGTAATGTACGATCAGCTGCATAAGTAGCTATACACTTTTGTTCCTTGACAAACTATAGATTGGCAAGTTGCTTGGCGACCCTCCTTGCGGGGTGAAAGACGCGGAGGGGACGAGGTACCCAAGACGACAGCGGGTAGCGGGAGGGTAGCGGGGAAGGGCAACGCGTGCACTGCATGTCATTTAGGTGTGGGTCGTTACGTGATTTTCACGAAACGTAACGTAGCCGGTGACGTCTAAGCCGTCACTAGTTAAGTAACTAGCTATTTTTGTAACTAGCTATTTCTTCAACCGTGATTTTAGATACAAGTTATTTTACCGAAGTATTACTATAATGACACGTTGACTACGTTACTTATTCCTGGTGTTCGTCGAAGTAGTTTTGTAACTATGCAGTTAGGTACATACAAAATAATGGGGTGGATAAATCGGAATTTAAATCTGTAAATATCTCGGCAATCGTAAGGTGTTTTGAGGAGTTTTTTTAGGTATGTTTTTGTATGAGGGCAGAGGTATATTTTTGTGGAAATTTAAATCTGTAAATATCTCGGCAATCGTAAGGTGTTTTGGGGAGTTGTTTAGGGGGAGTTGTTTTAAGTATGTGTTTGTATGAGGGCAGAGGTATATTTTTGTGGAAATTTAAATCTGTAAATATCTCGGCAATCGTAAGGTGTTTAGGGGGAGTTGTTTTAAGTATGTGTTTGTATGAGGGCAGAGGTATATTTTTGTGAAAAATAAAATTCTGTTTTAAATTAGTGTAATAAACACAAAATAACGCTTTCAACTTAACTATTTCCTGTCACTCTTTTATTCAGTCTACAAATGTTTTGTCGTGTTTACAATAATCACTAGATTACAAAAGTCACTAGGTTGTCGTATTGTAAAAAGTGACATGAAATAAAGCTAGTTTACAAAAATCAATAGGTTACAAAAATCACTAGGTTACAAAAATCACTAGTTTGTCGTATATCTAGAAACTGGTTATTCGGTTACATGTCCCGTAGCCAGTTACTGTAAATAGTGACGTGAAATAACGCCCATACCTAATGTCATTGTTACGGCAGTCTCGGCCGCGCAGCCGAGGCGGCCACATGTCTTATATAGTCTGTCATAATTTGAGTGCGACCCACATGAGATCATTGATCCTGAGACCATTAGTCTTAGGATGAGTGTTGAGGCCTTTTTAATATTATTATTGGGTATCTATAATTCGTCAACAAAATAACGTTAAAAACAACAAATTGTATAATGTCTCAATATAGGGGCTTCTTGTAGAACAGCGTACCGGATCAGTCATGCTACGCGGCTAAAGGTTGGTACTGCGCAGTCAGATACGAAAAAGTAAACAACAAAGACGAAGAGTCCATATGACAGTGCGTCAGTTGTCAGTTCTTGTAACTAGGAAAGCAACCAAAATTTATGTGATTTAATGAAAGTAATTAATGAGCAAAACACAGAGAAAAATTACAAAATTGATGAAATTTTGAAAGAAAATGGTCATATCGTGCTTCGCCTACCCCCATACCACCCGGAATTAAATCCTATTGAACTTGTGTGGCGGTACGTGAAAGGCGAGCTCGCAAGAACGTCAATTGACTCTAACTTAGATAAAGAGATAAAAGACTTAGAGTTGCTTTTCTCTAATTATTCGCCTAAAAAGTGGAGAAATTGTGACGAACATGTCATAAAAAATTAAGACGAATATTATAAATCTGATAGAGTATTTGACGATGTATTGGACAGGTATGTTATTGTTTATTTATAATTTATTGTAAATTAAACATAAATTGGTTTTTGTCTTAGATTTATAATTGAAGTTAATGAAAATGATGATGAAGATGAGGATGACGACGACGATGAACAAGTTCAAACAGAAAGTGAACATGAAAGTGACATGGAAATTGATTTATAAAATAAAACACTTTTCCATAAATAAATTCAAATTGGTAGATATTCTGAAGGTAAACATCCAAATTTTAATGCTGTCAAACTATAAATTTTAAGCTAAATATGACATTTACGGGAACAGTCATAGAATAAAATTTTACTTACGTCAGAAATAGTTACAAGCTATCGCGAGATTAATCCGGGCACACTTTTCTACGTGTGTAGCATGTCGTGCTACCTCGCCCCCGCCACCTCTCTCATCCTGCAAGGAGGGTCGCCAAGTAACTTGCCGCATTATAGCAACATAACTGCTAACTGTCAATATTTTAATAGGCAGTTTGTGAGTTTGACAAGGTACAAAAGTGTACAGCTACTTATGCAGCTGACTGTACATTTGTACAGCAAGGTACACAAAGTCGGCAAACCGCAATAGTCAGCATCTTGGTACTGAATTAAACAAAATAATACTGGATAGGAAACAAAACAGAATTGAACCCATTTCCTATACTCTGGTGCCGTGAATCGACCAGAGATTATACAGTAAAGTTTTAGCATTATTGTCTTCACACGTTGCGTTGATAAGTAATTATATTGTATTGTGTAAAATATTTATCCTATAAATAAGTGATGCCTGCCCTCTATAAAATGGGAAATATAGGCCCTGTCCTGTCCCTGTCACAATCTAACTCTTACCTTCATTATTTTGGCTTCATGGGAATAAATGTGCTGATTATTGTAATGATTCGATGTAAAAATTTTTAATAAAGGCGATAATTTTGTTGAATGTTATTATGGAGCAAGAGGCTTAGCATAGTTCGGCTGTGCGGTGTGATCGAGCAACATAGGATATTGTGACTGACAAGTTTTTGTCGCACACATGCTAAACCCACGGACGAGACGGTCTGAATAAAACTAATAATCAAATTGATCTTTTCACACGTCTTGCAGAAAAGTTATGATTAACCAAGTTATACGTTCTTATGTTATTTAACACATATTGTCAATTCATATATTCAATAAGCATAATATTTATATATATTCTACAAAAGTACTTACATCGATATATTTCATTTAAACCACTTATTTATACATAGATCAAAATTTAGAAGTTTCTTATCACATACTTAATGTTTTTTTATGTTACAAAATAAATTGTATGTTTGAGGCTTACAAATCTATAAAAATATACAAAAAAATACGTTTGTATTCATATTAAGCTAAAATTAAACAATTCAGTAATGGTATAGTATACCAAACTGATAAAGTTCATAAGGAATAAGCATAATAGACGCATTTTTCCTGAAATAAAAATGACATATTATGTATCTAGCCTATCTGAAACCTAGTTAAACATTGTGAGATATGGCGTTTCGACTTTCTCCGTGTTCGGCATCATAAGGGTCACAGTGACAGTTAAATAAACTCAATTTTTCTCTCCACCTTTAGTTTGCAAGGTGCGGGTGCCTATATAAATAGAGTGAGTCGCCCGCGCGCCTCAGTTGTAATATCACCATGCAGAAATGACTAGGTTTCAGATAGGCTAGATACATAATATGTCATTTTTATTTCAGGAAAAATGCGTCTATTATGTAGTCTGAGCCTATCTGAAACCTAGTTAAACATTGTGAGATGTGTTTATTATCGCATGGTGGAGAGAAAACCAACTGTGACCCATAAGCTACTGATGAGTATATCAGTAGAGAAATATTTGAATCTATAAATTTATAATGCATAGATTTCTAGGTAATAGATATACTAAAAAGAAAGGTATAAGTATACATAAGACTTAAGTACTTCCTTATTATTCCTGACTTTTCAGAAAGTTATGGAAGGTATGTACCTATACATATAGGTAGGTATTTATACATATGGATACACACAGTGCCTCTTCGAAAGCAATACTTATAAGTAATTATTGATCAAAATCTTGTTATTGTCAAGGCAATATTTTTAACATACACTAGCCGAATGGATGGAACCAGTGAAATACTTTGCAACAATATTTAAAAGCTGTAAAGTGTAGAATATCGATCCAGGCCGCTGGGGCTCAGGTCAGCACATGCTGACTAGGGTATGTAATTCTGGACTGACCTCAGAAATGCAGCAGCCGACCCTGGAGCCTCGAGGACCTGCTCAGTCAGCCCCGTACGACGACACGGCCTGCAACACCTGGCGCGGCATCTAGTCCTTGGAACGAGGAGTGGTGCTTGAAGGGAAGATAATTTTACTAAATATCTCAGCCTCATCAGCTACTGGAAAAGATTAGATGAAGGCTGTGACACTGGCGGATAACTAAGTATTCAGTTTTTCAAAACATGATGCAGGTAACAATATTCATATTCTAGATTGACAAGTAACACACAGTCTAATTTTGTATTCTAACTAACTCGGCGGTTAACGAGTTCCTGTGCAGTCCTACTAGGAAGGAAAGTTATTTTATAAGCCTTTGCACCGATTTTGTGGGCTACTATCATTCTGTATCATCATGTGTGAATATTATGAGCTCTGGCAGCATTCCTTGGTAGATGACATCAATTAATAAAGATTGATTAACACAACAATAACAATTATAATAGTTGATAAATGAAACCCGACTAACATGTCTTAACTGAGTAAGTAAATGATCAGTCATGCCACCAGGATAAGTAAAATGTTCAGTACTTCATATGAAAAACATTAACAAGGTCACCTTTAGGTAGGTTCGTCAACACTAAGGGCACGTCTCGGCCAAAACCTTAAGGCTTCGCCTTGTTGCAACTTGAAAGGTACGTAGGTAGGTACCTACTTACATTGTTGTAGGTTCGATTTTGAAACCATTAAGTCGACCTAGATAAAACAAAATAAAATAGCTCGATTAAATAAAGATGGTACGTAAAGATGTTAGTTGTACCTGATCAGACCTGATGCAACTACAGCCAACATAGACTCTCTAAGCTGTGGAAGCAACAATCATGGTGGCGGGAACATGGACAGTTGGACGAGCCACCTCGAGCCTGACTTATCAATCAGAACTGACAGTTCGCCAACAGCAGATAGCTTGCGGCTATCTATAGGTAAACTTAGGTAGTTAGCTATACCCAAGAAAAAGTCCTTGGACATCGATATGACAGTGGAAAGGCGAATAACTGTGACACTCTTTAAAACAAAAAGGCTTGTTGTGGTTGTCCAGCTAAGGAAGGTTACCTACTTCAGCGACCGTATTGCATTCTGAAAGAACTGCGAAGAGTTAATATTATGACTAATAATTATTACTTATTTAGAAAGTTTTCCGCAAACTCTAATAAATCAAGCAGCTACCACGTCACCGCTGCCCGGTTATAACTCTGTACTAGCTTAGTAGATATATATACCAGTTCTAGCCTTCAGCTAGAGGCCAGAGAGCTCCTAAATGAGATGCGAGTACGAGCATGACACAAGTAATTTTTTACTTGGTAAGTAACTAGTTACGTAATTAACTGAAAGATCCATAAAACAGATTACTCAAAATGTAATTGTGAAAACGGCACGTCTGCATCTTAACCAGTCAGTCTAAGTAGTTTCAGCAGATACAGTGTTGAAAAATAGTTATGAAACGTTTGCGCCAGAATCGAATTAAAAATACATTTTCATTAGAGAAGCCGTTTAGGCATGAATAGGTACTTTCACCCTTTGAATTGTGCTCCAAATGATGACCTTCGAAATTCATAGAAATTTAATGACGACTGCCATTGTTTATTATCTAGCCCAGTAAATTGAGTTGGGCTACGGCTACACGTGATGTGATACACAGTACACAGTAGGTATATGCATGTTCCCAGAATAGTGGAAGTTATAATTTTACCAAAAGGTAGTCGTCTCGTGCAAGAGCACCGTTACTCGATTTATTCGATACACAACTAGTAGACAGCTGCTGCGTAGGAGGTTCACGCATTTTTCAACAAAGAGCTCGGACACACACTCACAATCCACTGGGACTTAAGGAAGACAGCTTATATGGTGTCACTCAGAAACAGGTGACACTCTGATCATGATCACCCGACAGTAGGATCATAATAAATTCGGTAACTTGTGAAGCGGTATGGTATAGCAACAGCGACTTTCACGAAATCAGGAATTAGCTCAGTGCTTTCAGGTTGAACACTCGCCCGTGGGATTCACTTTGCTCACAGCCGAGAAAAGAAAAGACTCAAAGCTGGAATCTGCCGATGTGTCATGACACTTAAGATAGTGTCTGGGGAGTCACTTTATATGACGAAAAACGAACTTTCAGTGCACTGCGACGCGAGCCGCTCTATCTGTTTGTATGTATTAAACGTGCCGATTGCACGACAGCTCTCGTTCGTTCGTTTCTCATCAGTATAGAGTAACGCTCCTGTACTTACCGTGCGTCATCATTCCCATGAGTAGTCCAATGATCTTTAGGCAGTTTAGAACAAAAGCTGCATTAGACAGTTTCTTCAGCAGAGACATCGAAATAAAAAATTGATTGCACAACTATCCCCAGGAGCAGTCTACAGGTCACTTTGGGCAGTTCAGAAGAAAGCTGCTTTAATAGAATACCCTACCTTAGCGGAGGCATCAAATTGAAGTGCTATAACACTTTTAGAAGCGGTGCACGTTACCCGATTTGTCGTCATCCATGCCGATGCGGCTACGGCGACTGCAGGTGGTTACTCAGGCTTCGTTGGTGTGCCCTTGTATGGCTAACATGACCAACCTTGGCAGTAAACGTTCGTCTGCATATGCCAAAATCACTGATGAATAGCGCACGTTACTCGATACCTTCTAAATAAGTCACTCATAATGATGGCTGATGATGATGATGACCGTGCTAGCAATAGTGCAGGCGGTTCCACTGAGCATATAATCTCTTCCCAGACAGGGGGCGTTTCGATCTGGCAACCAGAACAGGAGTGCCAGGTGTGCGCAGCGATGCAGGTGGGACAACACAGCCGCCAGGGCAGGAGTACATGGCTGGGTCTATGCAGCGATGCAGGTAGCACAAACCGGTGGCCAGGGCCAGGACCGGGTGTACGCTGCGATGCAGGTGGCACAAAACGGTGGCCAGGGCCAGGACCGGGTGTACAGCCGCCAGGGCAGGAGTGCATGGCTGGGTCTATTCAGCGATGCAGGTACCACAAACCGGTGGCCAGGGCCAGGACCGGGTGTACGCTGCGATGCAGGTGGCACGAGACGGCGGCCAGCGCAGGAGCACAGGGCCGGGTGTATGCTGCGATGCAGGTGCCACGAGACGGCGGCCAGCGCGGGAGCACAGGGCCGGGTGCAGGTTACACGAAACTTCAATTTCACCGAATCGGCCTGCCTACCCTCAGCGGGTAGGTACCGGCGGATCACATTACTCGCCGCACATGCCACAATGTCCCAACATACTGAAACTCGGAGCCACGTGCTTCCTGTAAAAAATCCTATGACGGTCCTGGAAAGCTCCTCTTTGTAAAGCCTTACATAAGCTATAATCAAGTGCATTATTGTAATAGCAAAGTTTTTATCAACTGTTTTCTAAAAATATTAGAAATTGAGGGTAGAAAAATATATTTTTAATATTTTTTCCTGTATAAAATTAACATATGCTTTACTTAAAGCGGTCATTAATGTAAGTATCTAGCTCAAGCGCCACTAGTAGGACCGGAATATGTGATCAATCATCACCACGACTATTGAATCGGACCCTACTGCGTGGGATAAAAACCCCAAGCGCCGGAGCATTATGACCAGTGGCTGAGCTTTTAAAAGCAGTAAATAATAGCATTTTACTCACGGCTTATCAACTCAAACCTTCGTTGCGAAATCCTCAGCAATGGCTGCGTGCGCAGCAGCCGGCAGGCCGCGCGCCGCCTGGTCCGCATCACGCTACAGCTCCCGGCAGCGAGGACTCCGCAAATTCAATATTATATTTTTCCCCGTCGGAGCGAAGCCGACGAGAACCGTGGCTACATAGAGCCATTTTGCCGAAGTGTTCACTTCAAAAATCAAAAACCAACTGAGGCGCGCGGGCGACTCACTCTATTTATATAGGCACCCGCACCTTGCAAACTAAAGGTGGAGAGAAAAATTGAGTTTATTTAACTGTCACTGTGACCCTTATGATGCCGAACACGGAGAAAGTCGAAACGCCATATCTCACAATGTTTAACTAGGTTTCAGATAGGCTCAGACTACATAATAATGCATTTTTTATGGAGATTCTATATATAGTATAGTATAATTTCTCATTATTATTATTGTTATTCGATGTAGGTAGTTAGCCAACATATATAAACAATTAAAAATAACACTGAGATGAATAGAAAATGAGAAATTGATAATAACTTTAACAATATCTGGCACTGGCAGGTAATTTAAGCGATGCTCCCTTGCTCGTATATCATCGTATATCGTAAGCATCGCTTAAATTATATGAGCAAGGGAAAATTAAGTTAAATGAATATGAACTTATGCATCGGATTTTACATTATTTGGGAAGACTTGGGGTTAAAAACTGATATCCAAGTTGTAATTATTTAGGAATCATTGTTAAAATCTCTGTGTCCACACGCAACCTGGGATAGATCTAGGTATGTGCATTGTCCAGCAGAGTGGACAAACTGATTTAATTTTAAGTGTTACTATAATTTATGTTAAATCTTTATTACTTCGTTATTAAACTGTCTGATATGTGAAAAGTTTTCTTTAAATTAAATGTTTATATCTTGATTAGTTCAAACTTAATTATTGTTCATGATGTAAAATATAAAAGGGGCAGCACACATAATATGGATCTTGTAAAAACTCTTTCATAGACCTATAACGGCTTAGCTGCGTTATGCTTTCCTATACACCTACATAATATTTCTTACGTTAATATTTCCTAAATAATACGATAAAAATTTAGAATTTCCATTTAGATTGGTCGGTAACTGGTTAAAAATGGATTTTGAACTATCTTTTTTATATTTTGAATTTCGATTAAATTTCTTTTACAGTTACCGCCAGAGGTGCGAGGATATTTTTTTTCATCACCTGATATTATTACGAATTTTGTTTATAAAAGATATTCAAAAACTAATGTAAAAGAATTATTTATATTGTATGCAGTATAAATTGTACAAAATATCCAAAGGACTAGACGTAATATTCACAAAATATAATAAAATACGTGCCTGTTTCACCATACCAGCATAGAAGTTAACTGTGTGATAGAAATCAGGTCGTTACTTCCTATAGAATCATATTAGAGATTACAGTCATGACTTATTGACAACAGAAAATCTTTATACAGACATTGTGAAACACACCGTAAGACTGTTATAAAAACTGTAAACCTATAAAAGTTATAAAAAAATTTTATTATTATAACATTAATAACTTAATATTAAATTCGAGGGGGAAGGACGGCGACAACATTGTCTATTTATATGAGTATTGTTAACATTTTCAGGCTTAACTCACTTAGCAACATCTTAGTAACGCAACATAAAAATTACCAAACACTTTTGTTTCAAAACTCAATCACTAACTTAACAGTCTTGTATTTTCCCAACTGTGTTACAATAACAATCAAAACAGCGAAAAAGCACCATACGTTACACCATTTACACCTTAAAACATTTAAAAGGATGTTAAAGAGGAGGTTATCGTATAAGCTTACTGTCGTTTAGGTCCTGACGAAGTCCCATTGGTTGTTCGGTTGGTTGTCACAGATGACCATGAGAATGGGTTCAGAGCGGTACGCGCGTTCCACCCCGAGACACATGCCCGCTGCCGTGTTGTATATAGGACTGGCCGCCTGAAAATGTAATGGAAGTTTTACTTTAGTTGCTGTCTAGTTTGATTTAACCACACTCTGTACCCGTATCATGAAAATTCGAGCTAACGAATAGAATCGAATGCGAGTGCGACTATTGTCAACTTGACAGCACTTTCGAACACTTTTTACCTTTCGAATGAGTTTCGAAAAGAATGACCACAGAGTACATAATATTATTCTGACAATGACCTATGGAATGATAGCTGTCAAACTTTCGCAAATCTGTACACCGCAATACACCGCCATTTTGTTGTTGACAGGTTGACAGCATTTTCGAATAGACTATCGAATAGAATGTGCTCCGTTTTTTCCGGATCGCTCTACTGGTAGAAAAAAGTATTTTATTTTCTATATAGATATCGTTTCAAATTTTCCAAAGCCCTGGAATATTTTACTCCACCTCACTTCTTGGTTTACTAAACCATTTCTGCAACACCATATCCTAACTACACATAAACCATACCTGTAGTAACTGTTCATCACAACCCACCACATCCCCACTTCTGGGGCTCCGGTCTCCTTCCAATGAAAGAAGGGTTTTTAAGCCTAGTCCACCACGCGGGCCTAGTGCTAGTGGACCTCAACTCAAGCAAGGATTTGCTGAGAGAGTGGTCGAGATGTGTCTCTCTCAAGAGTTGTCGAGTACGTATTCAAGCCGACTGTAGCAACTCACCCCACTCTTATGCTTCCACTCCTGCGAGCCGCCCAGCTCGTGGCACTTCCCTAACAGCGGCGTCATCGTGTTGACTGCGTCCAGGCAGAGAGTGCGGCCCAGAACCAACTCGTCGCGACTCGTCTGGAACCATATCTGGAAGGAGAATAGCGACATTTAGAACAGTGTTTTATATAAGATGTCCCATGAGGGACCATAGGCATTACACACGTTTTTTATGGGTGTTGTTGAAAAGAATATAACTACAGTATATGTTCATCACAAAATTTTATATTTGTGAGATGAATTAAAGCATTTGACTGACTGAATGTTTTTGCAGTTTGTTACATTGCAAATGTGTTATATTTGAGTCTACAAATTCTAGAGCTCAGAAATTTATTTATTCTTACAATTGACGTGCTGGGATAGAGCAGTAATTTTGTTTGGAAACGATATAAAAATGATATGCTATCTTGGGGACATAAAAGACATTGCAAGCAGTATGTATATGTATAAAGTAGTGTTGCCACGAATAGTGAATTGGCCGAATACCGAATACCGAATATTCGGCGACGCTGCCGGCCGAAGCGCCGAATATTCGGCCGCCGAATATTCGGCGCTACAACCTGTTTTTTTTTTTGTTCCTGGAACTGCTTTGAAGAAGTCGCTACACATTATATGAGAAATGCTAATTATTAGGAGGCAGAATGCTGTGACAAACGAGTTGAATTTTTATTTGATAATAGTTCGCCTAGATCGGATGGCCGATCCTTACAAGTGGTGGTCAGCAAACAAAAAACAATAAACTTTTGAAATTTGCAAAAACTTATCTTTCTTCACCTGGAAGTAGCGTTTATAGTGAGAGGTTATTTTCTGAGGATGGTTACAATGAAAAGCGCAATCGTGGGCTACCAAAAAATGCTGAAATGCTCGTTTTTATCCAGCACAACTTACTACTGATTAATTTTAAGTAGGTACTAAAATGTTGTGATTTGGAAATAAATAGGTACACAATTTTGATTAAAATAACAAGTCATTTTTTACATGATTTACTATTCGGTATTCGGCCCGAATAGTACGCACTATTCGGCCGAATACCGAATACTGAAAAAACTGGCCGAATAGGCCGAATACCGAATAGTTGCCGAATATTCGTGGCATCTCTAGTATAAAGTAAACGCAGTATTTTTTATTCATTCATAATAATTCCATTGAAATTCGCAAAAAATAGACATTATATTATAGCAATCAATACAGAGGATATAAGCAAGCAAGCATTTCAGACCATAAGGATTACAATTGCCTTTTTTGTGAAATTCAAAGTTAAAACTACCATAGCAAAAGATTTAAACAATTCGCAATCTCTACAAGCTTTTCCCGCGAGCATCGCTTCGCCTTAAAAAGTATTAGCGTGGGAATGCCTCGATAAAAAGTACCCTATGTGTTAATCCAGGGTGTCAGATAACTTCCAAATATCGTTAAAATCGGTTTAGCCGTTTTCACGTGAAGAAGTAACTAACATACACACAGAACTTCCCTCACAAACTTTCGCATTTATTATATTTATATTAGTAGGATTACATGTTCTCATGCGCTTTGCTTTGACTTAAAAAGTTTTCCCGTGGGAATTTCGGGATAAAAAGTATCCTATATATGTATATAGACCGTATGTATACCAAATTTCATTCAAATCCGTTCATTAGTTTTGGTGTGAAAGAGTTGTTACTCTTTCACACCAAAACTAATGAACGGATAACTAATCAACAGACAGACATACACAGTTACTTTCGCATTTATAATATTAGTTAGGATTACACCCTATCCATCGTGTGGCTTTAATTTAACCATAGGCACTGTATGAGAAACGGCTGGTATAATTTTTACAGAGCGGAAAAAGCAAATATGCTTAGCAAATGAAAACTTCAGTTACAAAGGTGAAATGCAGAAATGACCATCATATCGAAGCATTTATTTATTTTATACTTATTTACTATCTTTCGCACGCCAGCTTCGCTTCGCCATTAAGGGTACTAAATAGCACTTATAAATGATTAGTAGTAACGGCGAGCTTCGCTTCGCATTAAAACGTTTTCCCGTGGGAATACCGGGATAAAAAGTAGCTTATGTGTTCAGCTGTTTTGACGTGAAGAAGTAACAAACATACACAATACACATATATACATACATACATACTCACAAACTTTCGCATTCATAATATTAGTAGGACAAGGCTTTTGAATCGGTTCGCTAGATTTAGAGTTTTGCACACAGATATTCATTTAAAATTGTACATGTAACAAAATATAAAGGCGTTCGCTTGGCAACTGATTTTACAAATACGAGTTAGGTACAGGCAGTGCAACGCTAGCTCTCGCATATTTGTTGAGATCTCCGCGCAATCAAATCACAGATATGGCTGGAAAGGAAGTAAGAAAACTAAAAAGTGAAACATAATGTACATAATGTAGCAGAGCGGTGGTAGCTCAGTCGGGTAAGCGCCCGCTTCTCACGCAAGAGATGCAGGTTCGAATCCCGGCGCTGACATGTACCAATGAGTTCTTTGAATTTAAGGACAATGTATACCATCGCTCTTACGGTGAAGGAAAACATCGTGAGGAAACCTGCATATCTAGATTTAGCACATCTAGATATGTGAACCCACCAATCCGTTTTAGTGTTATATATTTATGTGTATGTATATGTAGTATAAGTATATATAAATGTATTATTATATATTATTAGAATGTTAGGTATAGGTTTATATATTTTTTTTTTTATATATATGTAGGTATAATTATGGTAGATTTTGTGTAGGTTTTTTTTTGTGAGATTCATTGATTGATTTAGATTTTTGTTATTTTTTTTGCACTTCCCTACTTTCTGCTCCTGAACCTCCTGCAGGTTGACTGGTAGAGAATGCTCTTAGCATTAAGTCCACCTCATTGTACATCTACTTTTGTAAATTGTGCAATAAAAGTATAAATAAATAAATAAATAAATCCGCAGTGGACCAGCGTGGTGGGAAATGGTCCAAGCTTAGGAAGGCAGTTTAGACCTTGGGGATATGCACAAAGGTTCCATTCGAGAGAGCCAGGTGCAGGTACTGTCACCCCCAACACAGAATAGAATAGAATAGAATAGTACATAATGTAAAATCACCTGGTTCAAAGTCCGGATGCAGTTAGCCAGTATAAGTCCGCTGTTCTTGGTCTTGATGTCCTTAGCGCTCTGGATGCACAGGGAGGTCTTCTTCAGACGAATCTGGAACGAGTCTGTGTAGTTGCGCTTCCTGAAAATTCAGCACAAAGAATTATTATAATTCAAAAGATTAGTCAAGACACATGATAGCTGAAGACACGAAGGTGTGTCAGAAGACGTTGCTTTTCGCATTACATTGTTATCAGTCAGGAGCCGTATCATCGTTTTTGGAATAAGTATAATGACTTAGGGCATTCATCTAGTCTAGATCTAAAGGTTTTCTCACGATATTTTCTGGAATCGAGGGCGTGTGGTATTTTAATTGTACTTTAGATTCCTTAATTGATAAGAAATTCATTGGTACATGTCAGGATTGGAACTCAGTCTCTACAAAAAATTGAGAGGATAAGGTCTTATCTATTACTCCAAGAGGGCATCGTATGTAAACCAAGCCCTATACCCTATGGTTGACATAGGTTGAAGAAGAAGGTATTTATAAAATACAGGATGTTGCAAAAAGGGTATACTAAGCTGAAACCTACGTGTGCATCATGTTATATCTAAGCCTGAAACCTCCATAGATTCCCTTTTTGCAACATCCTGTATATCGTGATACGTATATCTACTGATCTTACCTAGAATGCCACGGCTGAAACTTATTCTTATCCGGGTCATTCAGAGCCGCCACCCGCTTGGACATGGCCTTGTCTTCACTCTTCTCCAACTCCGGGTAAACACTCTCTAGGAACCACTTGAAGGACTTGCATTGCAGACGCTTCCGTAACTCGCGCCTCTCAGTTAGGTCACCTAGGTCCACCTGGGCGGCTAGCGGGTTCTGCTGGATCACTTTTTGCTGTTGGAGTGGAGAAGTGGTGTGAATTTTGGTGTGAAGGTAAGTTGAGTAAGTTGGCGGCCATCTTGAATTTATGGACGAATGATGAAGGAGGATTCGAAGATTAGGCATAGCAAGCACCAATGGCGTAAGGCTATTTTGACACATTCCCCTCACGCCTTCAAGGGAACCTAAACAGTGTCTTCTGTATATTTATTAGTCAGTAATTTACGTAATTTATAGTGTATCTGTAACTTTGGAGCAGTGGATGATTACGGGCTGATGATAATGATGTCTGTGCCTGATTATGTTTTAAACTATGTGCGAAAAAATGAATGCCACCCGTGTGGCATAATCAATGATCATAAAGTACTTACCACATATTCATCCATCCATACGTGAGCCATTCGCATGGAGTTCTTCAGCATATAATCCTCCTTCTCTCCAAAGCCGTAAGGTCGACGTTTGCGGAACACGTGGCCGACCCGAGAACACGGAATCATTTCTAAGCTGCCTCCGCACATCCAGAGCTGGAATTTATTAAAACAATAGTTAAAAGTAACTATTATATGTAAAACTAATCCATGGTGTGTGTATCCATATCATCTACTATTAACTAAGTATATTTTTCATAGTCTGTTAACGGTCACAGACAAAGAAACAATATGATAATGGCGTATAGGCGCATAGTATCTCCCTTTAATTATAGAGTTGTCCATACTCCTTCCTACTCGTACTAATGTAATGGTCGCCATTTTTATTTGATAACAGTACGTTCAACGATATTTTCACATCTTTCATGTATGTAGAAGAAGGGAAATAAACAAAGATGACTCACAAACTACCCACTTTTACCGCACATTTGTAGTCACATGATAAGTCGCGGACTGTATCGCATTTTTTGAAAGTGTAATTTAAAAAAATAAAACCTATTAGGTTAAAACCAATATCCTAGTTTAATTCTCACCCTGAATGAGATCTCGAGGTTCTCTCCGCCCCACACGTCCATGTCGCGGTCGTACTTGCCGATGTGTTCGAAGTACTTGCGGTAGATCGCGAACAGACCGCCCGCCATTGTTGGAGACTTGATCGGTTTCACATAATCCTCATCCGCTGGAATAGGGATGGAAATGTTATTAGATAGTCTCGCTCTGCTTAATATTTATTGTGCCTGTAACTATACTTATTAATTTATGGACTTTTAGTCTGAAATAAATGATTTGAATTTGAATTAGCTTGTGACATGGATGGATGAGGAAGGGTAAAAGGATAGTAACGTAATATGTCCAACTAAATTTTTAATGCCTTGATTGGTGACCCAAGACCGCTCAAACTTTATTGTGTCGTAATTGATCGGTCGTTTACATTTTTAGGGTTCCGTAGCCAAAATGGCAAAAACGGAACCCTTATAGTTTCGTCATGTCCGTCTGTCCGTCTGTCCGTCTGTCACAGCCGATTTACTCGGAAACTATAAGTACTACAGTGATGAAATTTGATGGGAATATGTGTTGTATGAACCGCTACAAAAATATGACACTAAATAGTAAAAAAAAGAATTGGGGGTGGGGCCCCCCATACATGTAACTGAGGGATGAAATTTTTTTTTTCGATGTACATACCCGTGTGGGGTATCAATGGAAAGGTCTTTTAAAATGATATAAAGTTTTCTAAAAAACATTTTTCTTAAAGTGAACGGTTTTTGAGATATCAGCTCTCAAAGTCGTAAAAAGTATGTCCCCCCCCCTCTATTTTTATAACTACGGGGTATAAAATTCTAAAAAAAATAGAGGTGATGCATGCTAATTAACTCTTTCAACGATTTTTGGTTTGATCAAAGTATCTCTTATAGTTTTTGAGATAGGTTGATTTAACTGTAATTTTGATTTGCTGCTACGGAACCCTTTGTGCGCGAGCCCGACTCGCACTTGGCCAGTTTTTAAATAATAATGGGATCCCTTAAAAAATCTTAATTTCAGAGCAGAGGCTCATGTAATGGCCAGAAGATAATTAGATGATGATGAAAGAGTTCTAATAGTTATCTTAACTTACACACAATTGTCCCTTTCGGCAGATTATCCCACTTGAAGTGGAGGCCCCAGTTAAACCCGCCTCTGACCAATGGGCTGGCGGTGTACTCGAAAGTGTCAGCGTTGATCACGTCAATGATTGGTAGAACAGCTCTCGTGGAGTATTCCATGCTGCCGTCGACGCCTTCTGATAGGCGGGCGAGAAGTGGCCGCAGCCAATCAGCGTTCACCTCGATGTGGGAATCTAGGAACACCAGCACCTAGGATTGGGGAATAGTTGAAATTAAATATGATGTGCTTAGATAGAGAAGTAAGTGAGATATTATATTTTGAGTATTTATACTGTACTGATACTACTGATTAAAGGGACACAAAGTGTTATTACATGATTAACTATAACTTGTTTTTATTTTGTTATATAAATATCTATACACTTCTGTGAATAAACAAAACTTTTACTGGAGCAGAAGTGTGAACACATTTTAAGAATAAAAGTGTACATTCAAACTTACATCCCCCAGGCTGTTCTCAGCTCCAAACAGCCTCGCCCTAATAAGTCCCTCCCTCTTGCTAGTTCTGAACAGCTTCACATTAAACCCGTCTTGAGACAAATGCTGGGTTTTACCGGCATCCCTCGGCAATGCATTATCATCATTTATATAATCAACAATCCCTTCAAAATCAACATTATTTGTTTCAATCATCTCCTCGTACTGACGCATTTTCTGATTGATTCCATTGATAGCTTTTAAAACATTATCGTGAAGGTTGTCTAGATCGCTATAGTCATCAACAAGTATAATTTCCCTCAGGTACTGCAGTTCTGTTCGGTCGATGATTGAGTGGATTGACCGCATCAGCGTCTCAAAGTGCTCATTGTAAAAACAGATTATGATGGATGCTTTTGGTAATATCATTGGATATTTTTGAGCTGTACATCTGAAAAGAGACAGTGATGATGAGAAACTGGGCCTCCATAACAGCAATCCAAAAGATTAAATAGCCAAATAAACAAATCTAAATGTATCTTAC
This sequence comes from Plutella xylostella, assembly GCF_932276165.1. Classification (NCBI taxonomy): domain Eukaryota; kingdom Metazoa; phylum Arthropoda; class Insecta; order Lepidoptera; family Plutellidae; genus Plutella; species Plutella xylostella. The sequence continues at coordinate 11,267,244 of NC_064012.1, forward strand.
AATTTATTTCTGGTATCAGGTAGATCTCTGTGGTTGCCAATCCTCTGAGATATAAGTGTGTTGAAGGCATGGTGGTTGTAGCCTATAGTTCTTATTTGGACATCTTCAGCATTCCTTATTATACCAAACTCTTTATCTACAAAAATCATTTTACTTCATTAATCTTTTTTTATTATGAGATTGTAAAAGCATAAGATGAGCATATGGAAAGCAATATTGACAGATATTTATAGCAGCAGATGCAGATATCGCATCTATGCAATATGTAGACACTTAATAATCAAGTCACCATCATGTCTTTCATCTATCTGCAATATGGCAGCACACTATTTAAATTTTACTTTCACTTACCCAGAGCAGGATCTGGACTAGGTTTCTTTATGCCAAGTACCCTTGCGAATTTCTCTTTCAGCATCATCTTCTTCTGATATTCCTCCCTGTTTCTTTGTACTTTCCAATTACTTCCATCAAATCTGTCAAGGCTGTTATGCCTGGGACCATCATCAAGAAGATCTTTGCCTTCTAAGAAAGCAATTGATTTGTCATTGTTCTTTATTTTGTCCTTTTCATCCGTGTTGATGTAGCGGTAATGAAGCCGGCCTTCAGTTGTGGGGGATGTTTGATCTACACAAGGAAACTTAAATTAATTCTTCTCCTTTATTATAACATGAAGGCACAGTGGTTACTAGTTAGTGACTGGCTCCTGTGCATTATCTTAAACATGTCAATCTTACAAACACAATACATCTTCAAAATACGGTGTAAACTCCATGTAACATCACTCGATTTAACAACAAACTCTCTAAAGCCGTCGAAATAAATTGGATTTGGTTGGTTTAGCTTGTCTCCCATACAATGATACACTCTACATAGCATTACACCCACTCTCAATAACGAGTTTTTTTGGTGCTTTATTATCCTAGCCTGCAATAAACTCGACTGTAGGCATCCCGCATACCGAACTTTCTAAGAAATAATCGTTCTAATGTTTACAAATTGGGATTGCTTGCACGTGTAGACTGATCTTGCTTGACCATGACTAATAAGTAGGGATTATGAATTGTCTATACGTTATCATATTCTTAGTTGCTCACAAACTTTCAAACTGTGAACATGGCTAGTAAAATAAAATCACTGTCTATTGACGAAAAAGTTTTACTGATACCCGGAATAGAAACGGGAGAGAAGATAAGTGATGTTGGCAAAAGCTTTGAATTTTTCTAATTCAGATTTTTGTTCTCTCCATTTAACAACAACTCTCTATAACGCCATAAAATGCACAGTCCCTTCAGTGTCGTTAAATAGAGTTTACACTAGGGCATGCAATACCGCAATACCGGTATTCGTAATACCGGTATTAGGAGCAAAATTCACGCTTTTTTCAATACCGGTATTGAAAGTTAATACCGGTATTGAAGTAATACCGGAATCAGACGTTTTTAGGCTATAATAAAGCGATTAAGATATAGTATTCCTATGTACTGTGAAAGCGCACTTGTTTCCAACCGTTTGATGCAGTTTTCGGCCGTTTGATATCTACTGTTGTCCATGCGTAAACGGACACTGGATGTAAAAAAAAAATTATTGTAAAATTTAAACTAATACTCAATTCTCGTAAAAATCTATTACAAAAAACTGAATTTCATTGCTTTTTCTCGTTTTATTTTGACCTATACGACCTTTAATCACAATATATGCCATTTATTACAAGGAACTCTAATACCGGTATTAATACCGGGATCCCGGTATTGAGTTGCAATACCGGAACTCAATACCGGTATTGAAAATAGTTCCGGTATTGCATGCCCTAGTTTACACTGTATAATGAATACTGGCAATAAAATAAAATGTGAAGTCTCATCCCATAAACAAATTTTATGCTAGTAGCACTGATACTGCTAGATACTAGCGACTAATTTACTATATTATTACATCCAATTAATTTGTGACTAATAAGTACTAATAACCTTCGTGCGCCAAGCAAATTAGAAAAATGGTTTCGACCATTTCAGTGGGATTGTATAATACACATTGATGATAGCAAAAAATACTTACTGGTACTATTGAGGAGCCAATACAAATACAATGAAACTGTCCATGTAGCAGATGCGAAAATTATACCCCACAGAAAGTTATTATTACGTTTTCCCATTTTTATTGTTATTTTTTGTTATTTTAATAAGTTATTTCCAAATGCTCTTGAGACATATTCACCCAGGTTCGAGATTGACCCATACAATATTGAAGATATTAGGAAAACTTTGCAAAAATTTACGATTCGAATGTAGAGCAATATCGAATATTTTGAATCAAGCTAGTATAGTGGCAGCCGAAGCTGGAGATTTGGGGATCGTGTAAATCTTGAAATGAAAAGTGATGAAAGTATTACAATCACAACACAATAAAATCAATTTTGTTTTAAAATTTCGATTTCGACGCGGCGCTGTTTGCGCTTTAGTGAAGTGACAGGACAGGAAGACTGACATTTGACATGACTACCACAGAATAAATGTTTAAAAGCGAACGCGCCATCAATGATTCTAATGTTTTGTTATTATTCCAAAGTATAATGAAGGGTACCATGAACACTGAGTAGCATGGAAGTAATAAGTTCATAATATAAATACATAGGTAGGTACATTGTAATGCAATTTGTACCTATATCCATTACTTCCATGCTGAGTAGTTATAATTAGTCTATGCACTGAGTTCAGTTCCTACCTACTATATTTTTATCCAGCACATGATATTTTTTCCCTAGCACGGCCGTACCGTACCTACCATCTTTTCATGAATGACAAAATATGCTAATTTCTTCTTCTAATATTATGCGCATATCAATAACAAAAAGATTCCCTCACCTTCATTACACGGTAATTATCATCAGAAGAAGGTGCTTGGTTTAAGAAAGGCTTTTACTTGAACATCATTCATAGCATTTTAGAACCAAGAAATACGTCTTCCGCGGGCGGGCGTGAAAAAAGCTATTTTCAGTCCTTTTTTCATAACTAAGTACTTATATAAGTACCTACTTTCGGAGTATGAGTGACGAAAAACATAAAACAAGCGTAGGTACTTAGTACTTACTTACTTATATTCAAATTTTTGGGTTTATCAGTTATATTATTAGTTATTAAGTAGGTACCTAGGAAGATTATAGTTAAGTACTTAAGTACTTTGTTAATAAAAAAATATTCACATTTGTGCATGGAAGTTTTGTGTTTTTTTTTTTTATATTCCTACAATGTAAATTTGTTGTACAGTGCCACAAACTTATCTGTTCCGGTGAGAGCTCATGTAAATGTCTAATATTTCTTAATTCTTTAAGATGTTAAGTTTTCCCGTAATGGTAATTTACCCTTGCGGTTTTAATAAACCCATTTAATCTATATCAATTTATAATTTATTAGTAAATAATGAGATATGGACCAATTTAGTGAACTGTCACCGGAACAGATAAGTTTGTCGCACTCTAATTTTATTGCACAAAAAAATTTAAGAGTCTTACAAGCGAGTCTTGTTACAATGAATCAATGAATTACTTACGGTTTACTTTGCAAATGACAAGAATAAAAGGATAAATCCCGAGATTCCCGAGCATAGACCTACATCCCGAGGGACTTCATGCAAGGTAGGTAGTTACTCAATTTTGTTAACTAGTAAGTAGTAGTTAACTATCTAGGTAGTTTGCGTTGAAGCGTCCGTAGTCGAGCTATATAGCTTTAGTGATCGGTGAAACTCAGCAACACATGGCACGGTCATCATCGGTTACCCATTCACCCGGATGGGTGGCGGCTCGGTGGCGAGTAACAATCCGATTTCAAGTGTTTTTTTTTTATGAGCGCTACCGTGTGATTTCGATGGCACGTTAAAGGAGCCGACACACTAGCGGACGCAGCTTACGGACGCGGCTATCAGCCTTGACTTAAGGTCTTGGCACATTATAAAGGTCTTCGCTCATTATAACAACTCACCGGCGACTCGACTCTATGCTAGACATTGATATTTAAGCCCTGTGTCATATGTTCAAGGTTTAATTTCAAAAAAATATTATAGAGTAGTGTACACTAAAGGTCAACCCCGACACGTTTGTCACGCAATGACCACACGCCGTCCACGCAACGACCGCACGTTGTCCACGCTACGAATATGCGTTTGCGACTGACGCGTGACGTCGTCTTCTTAATATCTGTTCAAACTATTGGACGTAAGTCGCGGACGTAACCTTGGGCTGACCCCTTCAGCTTTCAGACGTCTGAGAGCAATCTGGCACGAATTATCCCAAAAGACCGTGCACACTTATCAGTCGCCTAATGTGTCGGCGCCTTAACCCGTGGGTCCCGGACTCATTGGGTCCCGGTTGCTGTTTCAGTAGCAGTCGTCGCCGCCTAGTCGAGAGGCCTTCGATGTGTGTAGTTAGTCTGTGCCTTTGGGCATCTTGAAAACATCTGACAATGGGGTTGCCAAGGTCTACGACTTTATACTCAGCAAAAGTTGGCAAAAGCTTACTTGTGTTAGAATATACTAACCCAAACGAGGCCAGCGTGGTGGACTAAAACTCTTTCTTCATTGGAAGGAGACCAATGAGAGGAGAGGGACGTGATGAGATTGATGATGAAACCTCAAATAAAAAATATATTTTCCCTAAATATTTGGTTTGGTTTGAATAATAATATTATGCTAGCACCACAGGTTGGCTATTCGTATTTTTTATTGCATGTTTGCTGTATTTCCCATTGCCAAATACCAAAAAAAAATGTTAGGCAGATTCGGTAATGTTTTGCGAATATACTGACCACACATAGGAGTTTTGGGAAATACGCAAATACGAATAGCCAAGATATATACTGCCGATATCGCCAGAACCGCCGTCAACCGCCGTGCACCCTAGATTGCCTGTGCGGCAGGTGTGTGAGTAGGGCCCTTTACATTTTTGAAACATTTTTTGCAAGGATATAGTACCAAGCAAACAAGCAAATGACGGAATAATCTGTGGCAATGGTAAGGGCTCCCACACATAAACACGACACGATGTCGCATCGTGCCACGACGCGGCGTCGTTTCACGATACGACGTCGCGTCGCGGAAATTTACGACTACCATCGTAAAAAAACACGACATCGTAACGTAAAGTTCCGCGGCACGATGCCGTCGATACAACATTCATTCCCTAAAAATGGACCGCAGTAGACGCGTACTGCTTCTGCTGTTAATAAGAAGACGAAGAAAGAAAAGACAGATACTCAGAAGATACTGGATCCACCCATTTCTTTCAACAATGAATAATGGGAGTCACTTTTTAAAGAAGTACAATGCCTTGAAAATAGACCACAACAAGTTCGTGTATCGACACGTAACGACGTCGCGTCGTGAATTTACGCGACGCGACGTCGTATCGTGAAACGACGCCGCGTCGTGGCACGATGCGACATCGTGTCGTGTTTATGTGTGGGAGCCCTAATGGCAGTGCGGTGGCAAACTTAGATTAATAATATACCTACATTGATAAATCTGCGATACTAAAATAATGGAATGTCAGTGTAAATAAAAACGCGTCTCGACAAAATACACCCCACTTCTACCAATGAGCTATTTAAAGCGTATTGAGAATTATAGTTCGCATAGAAGATTTGTGACTTTATTCGTTGGTGGTACAATGGTTGAATGGTTGAAATCAAAACGGTTTGACAGTATCACAGTAAACAGAATGTACACAGATTTTTGCTTTGTTTTTAGATGTGAAACACACACCATCTGGTTCCTATATTGTTAATCTATGGCAGACATAACACAGAGTAGGTACCTGCCAACAACACAAGAGACACACAGAGTAGTTGATTCAGTTGTTTGTCATTGATCAACGGAAGGGGGTTATCGACACTACAAAGTCCAAAGTAGAGTGAAATTATTTTAAAATAAAACCCCGTGTGCTGTTGAAGACACGAAAATGAATCCTCTTACACAAGTGAGTTAGTTTTAATTATGCATATAGTTAAATTTTGCGGCTATTCTTTATTCCAGATTACTTTATAATTATTATTATGTTACTCGTTTGATAGGGCTTACGAAAAACGGACTTTGTACTTTCCTTTTTATACATTGCTTGTGAATTAATGTACATATAATGCACATTTTCTTAATATCTAATGAAGAAATTCCGCATAAGATGCAGATATAACTTTAGCACAAGTTTTCCAGAATTGACATTAACTTTTACTACCTACGGGAAAAGTAAAAAGTGTCCCAGAACTTGCTAGCAGGTTCATGGAAGATACTCTATTCTATTACACAATGTCACGAAATAAATAAATGTATTAAACATAATTTGGTTTGCCCAGATGAATTTGACTTAGCAAATAATGCTATAATGCTGAAGGTTCTATTTATATGTTGTTCATAATGTCCAAGCAAGGTGGTCCTGAAATTTCCCATTTCCCCTTATACACAATTTTTATTTAATAACCTTGAGCAGTATAAAATTAGCAAGAAGTGTAGAACTCATAACTCATATGCTCCATTCTGTCCTAGGAATAGGCTGCATAATCAGAATCAATCTATTCAATTAGTATTCAGTTCGAGTTATGACACAAATTAACATAAAATAACAACCACAGGACTCAAGTTTTTATTTAATAACCTTGAGCAGTATAAAATAAGCAGGAAGTGTAGAACTCATAACTCATATGCTCCATTCTGCTCCAGATTGCCCGTGCCTCGCGCCCTCTCTACAGGAAGCTGTCCACCTCGACTCCGGCTTCTGCTGCAGTGAAGCCTATCCTCACTACTGGGGTCAACTTTGGTATGTATTTTTAAGATTTATGCGCTTTTTGGACCCATTTTTACCTAATAATGATTATTATTTATACACTCCACCTGCCGTTCTAAGTCACTGGAACTTTTTCATTGCTTGTGAGTGCATTATTATTAGTATTATAAAACTTTTATGGAATGTTAAACAATACAGTCATGATTCTAGTACACAAAGGGACCCATCCGTGTTCCCAGTTATACCTTAATGTATGGCATTGAGCATAGTAGATTTTCATAAAATTCAAATCAATCATCCATAATCTCATTGCTCCTACATTTAAAATTGGAACTGGTAATTTTAATTTGTATTAATTTCCAGAACTGAGCGATGAGCAGCAAGCCCTTCAGGACTTGGCCCGCAAGTTCACGAAGGAGGAGATCATCCCGGTGGCGGCGCAGTACGACAAGACCGGCGAGTACCCCTGGCCCGTGGTCAAGAAGGCATGGAGCGTCGGCCTCATGAATGGTCACATCCCTGAACACTGCGGTAATGTATTCATTATTTATAAAGGTATAAAGTATAAATGAGAGAATCCTTAGATAGGGAAACCTCTTATTTTGGAATTCCTGAATGAATTTTAATATCACTGATTCTGAAACAGACTAGTATAATCTGTATAATGCATAGTCTAGAAAGTTATCTGTTTTTTTTTGTTGCAAGATACCTCTATTAATGAACACCAATTAACTAAATAGTTAAGTTCATTAATGACCTAAAACAAATTGAAAATGTGCCCCTTTATTTTTCTCTGCCATTCAAATGTATTTATGCCATCTATAAAATGGTAAATTAATTATCTATACTGTGTAAGGTTATGTTAAATTTTGAAGAATATTACTTTAACTTGATTTTTTTACCTAAATTTTTACTGTTTAACATAAAACATTGTATTGTACCTATAATAATATTGAGTCCAAAGTCCCTATGTCGTAAACAGATTAGATCAGCACAAACAAATTACTTATCTAAATTGCTACAATTTAGGGGATAATTTTCGTAATGTTGATCTTATCATGTGTAAAAAAACGATGGTAGTGTCTTATAAAAGTTACGTAACACATTGTATGTCACAATTATAGAATATAGATTTAGTTGTGTGATTTAGGAGATAACAAAAGCTAACTAGCGCTAATAAAAGACGTAGCTTATGTTCAAATGCGTTTTTCCTAAAACTGCAAGGTAACTTTGGGTCGTCATGCCAAAACCTATAGGTACTGGCCATAGAACAACGCGGACTCGGGTGTACCCTGGGTTGACAGAAGTTTAAGTTTTTTTTTTTCAATTTGGCTATTTAACTTTTATTATCCCAATGACGCTTCCAGGGGGGCTGGGCCTAGGCGTGTTAGAGTCCAGTCTCGTATCTGAAGAGATCGCTTTTGGCTGTTCAGGAATGATGGCGGCCATAATGATCACAGACGTGGCAGTAAGATAGATCTAGTTTAAATTTGAATGTGTTTTCTCGGTGCCGGCTGGGTTAAAGATCATAACAAACCTATTCCTCCAATAACTTAACCACAAGGCGAAAAATGTAAAAGTATTTTGGCATGCTCTGTTGATGGTTTCGCGTAGCTAGGCCTTGAAAATATGAAACCTTTCCTTTATTATTTTATCATTCATTACATAGTCAATACTCAATAAATTTGCGTTTCAATAGAAAATCTTTATGCCTTACATGTAGTAGTTGGTCATGACTTAGTTCCTAGGTCTCTATAATAAATATATATTTTTGGGTCAAAAAAGAAGAGAGTAGTTAAATAATTATTTCCTAAAAAGACTGATTACGTACGTGAGATAGAGTAGTGGAACCAAAAATGAAAGATTATAATTAGTAAAAAAACATGGAATATTATTAGCACGCGGGAAAGGTTAGTATACAATACAATAATTATCAATAAAGTGCATTTAATAGTTATACATAAATGTATTTAATTAACCTAAATTACGATTCAGTCCCGTAGTTAAAGTCCATACAAGATGAATTAATGCTTCGCCACTATGTGGTGCTGAATAATAAGTAATTTACAGGTGGTACTGGTGGTCTTGGAGTGTTTGAGGAATGTCTGGTGGGCGAGGCGATGGCATTCGGCTGCTCGGGCATTTCCACAGCTGTCAGTACAGCCACTAACTTAGCCGTGAGTGCAACCAGAATAGCTGAACTATGGTTCTACTTGTCTTTCTTGAAAGTCCATTGGCCTCTAAGTGCATTACTATGCATTTCCATAAGAAAACTTGTGATGTCGCTTTAGCCATCGCTCAAAGAGCTTACGCTTACATGTAAACATGCATAGTATTTATCAGACCTTGCTCAGTTCGTCTGAGGCTGTTTCATGATGAGCATTTAACATTAAAATTCATTAAGTAAACCGAAGAACAGTCATAGAAAAGTTAAACTTTCATTTATTGGTTCCTCTACAATAGATACTACTACCAAAATCATAAAATCCAATCCTTGATTAGTAAATCTTGAACAAAAATGTGACGATGACTGCAAATTTTACCTTAAAAAAAATCTAGACTAGTGGGTACTACTGGTCGGTAAATTAGTATCTTCAGTTATGTTAGTTTAGTAATTTAGTCGGAAGTTTAGTATTTTAGTCGGATTATTAGTAGTGAAGATCCCGGTAAATTCCAGGTGGAACCGGAGGGCTGGGTGTGTTTGAGGAATGTCTGATCGGGGAGGAAATGGCATTTGGGTGCTCTGGTATGGGCACCGCTATCGGAGGAAGCAACTTAGGCGTGAGTGCAAACGATACTGTCGGCTATGGATTTATTTATCAACGATATATTTGTCTATATATACGTGAAAAATATCGTTAGTAACTGCACCGTTTCCATGTTTGTGATGTTTCTTTGTGCACACAATATTTTCATGTATATGTTCGTACTTAGGCCTGCCTGAAAGTATTTTCGGTTACGTTAGTTAGGTTTAAGTAAATCAGTCGAAAGTTTAGCATTGTAGTCAGAAGTTCAGTATTTTAGTCGGACGTTTAGAATTTTAGTTGTAAGTTTAGAATTTAGTCGGCAATTTATCAGTTTAGTCGTAAATTAGTAGTGAAGAACCCGGTAAATTCCAGGTGGGACCGGGGGGCTGGGTGTGTTTGAGGAATGTCTGGTCGGAGAGGAAATGGCCTTTGGGTGCACCGGAATATGCACCGCCATCGGTGGAACCAACTTAGGCGTGAGTGCACTGGACTGTCGCAGTACTATGGATTTATTTATCTACGACAAAAAACTATCGTCGTGTGAAAAATATAGCTAATTACGTAATCACTGTCGTCATCATTGTGATGTCGCTTTGTGGACACAAACATTTTGTCTGAATGTACCAAAATTATAATTTCCGGAGGGTTGCCTGCAAGAGATCGCTCTTAGCGATGACGTTGACTATAATTGGGATTGATCTGAGTGTAATTCATAATTGATGCTGCGATTATGTGTTGTGTCGCTTTTATTGAGTTCTTATGTGTTAGGCCTACCGCGCACTAGGCAGCCAGTGACGATCAGTCAGTAGTAATGTGTTATTTTCTGTATCATCCGAGATGTGTGAAGCGAAGACTGCCTCTTCGCTTCACGCATCATCAATTTTCTTGTCTCTTTCTGGCTGAGCTCATTCATCTTGCTGACGAAGAACGGGCGAACGAGAGCTGTCGATGTCGTGCAATCGGCACGGCATTTAATCCAAAGACATTGAGTCGTGGCTCGCGCAGCAGCTCTTCGAACTCTTTTTGTCATATAGAGTAACCCCCAGGAGCGTTTTGTATTGGCTGCCTTGGTCGGGAGTTCGTGGCTGCCTAGTGCTCGGGAACTCTCACATGCACTTTACAAACTCGCTAGATAACCTCATAATGACTGATAAGAAGGTACACACCCTAGGTGTTCAACTAAGTTCATATTATTATCATACATACTGTTTCACATAAAACGAATATGCGTATACAAAGGAAAGTAGTAAGAAATTTTCCATTCAAGTACTTCTAGAAGGAACATGATACCTACATGTTCTTTAAGTATATTACCTACGTAATTGTATTAAAAATTGTAATGGATTTCATAGTGTTTAAACCGTGTTATGGAAATTCAATAGACGTATCTAATGTTAACTTACGTTTATGACAAATAAACATTTGTTCTATTTAAACGGTTTTTGTCGCTCGTCTCGCTTTCTTTCAAAAAGCTATGGGTATGCTAAATCAAATTACCATTTCGTTTTAAATAGTAATCTTGAATAAAACATAATAAGTCCGGAACGCGCATAAAAGCCGTAACGAATAGGTAATATAAGTTTACTATAGAAAGAAAATACAATTCCAAAAACCACCAACAAACTTTTGCGTCCTTGTAAAGTACTTGACGTCATATTTCGGCGTGATACCTACAAATTCAGGTTAACCTAGCCACTGTGATAGCCAAAGATACCAATATAATTATCATGTTAGATACGAATCAATCAAAAGCGTAACACCTACTGTATTAATTACCCATTATATGTATCCGTTATGTCGTCTTGTGGTCCCTTTACCTTACATTGCAACATTACAGGTGGCATGGAGATGGGCGTTTTTGATGCCTGCCTTGTCGCTGAAGAATTGGCTTACGGGTGTACTGGTATCATGACGGCTATGGAGGCTAGTGGGCTGGGAGTAAGTCGCACTCAGTACACAGGGGTCGATATAGAAAGCGAAAAACAAATGAACGAGAGCTGTCTTGTAATCGGAGAGAGAGTCCTGTGGGGTTACCACTACCAAACAAGCTAATTAACAATCCTTAAGCATCGCTGGCTCGTCAAATCTGACGTAACTTGTATGTATCTGACAGCGAGCGACGCTGCTTATGGATTGTTAACTGCTAATGTGGTACGGTACCTAGCTGGTTAGAACAGCGCTCCGATTAAAAAAAAACAAAATTGTGGACAGCTGGGTCTGCGACCGAGACTCTTTTATTTATTTTTTTATTGAATTATAGGTATGAATTAATACATAAAAAACACACTTATCTCGTTGTATTAATTAAACTAACTGATTGAAAGACAACTTTACTCTCGATCGTTCTATTTTCAATTTCTATAGTGACCCTTCAGGTTTGGTCGAATGATGGCGGTCATACTGGGTTAGCACTGTTGAGACCTGATGAAACTCAAATTTTTAGAGAATACAAATGGAACTGCATAATTATCTCGATTGAATAATGGAGTTACCGCACGTTGCTTATAGGGAATTACATCCTAAAGGCACCCATTTTAAATCTAAAAATACCAGAACGTAAAACTTTTTGTTCAAAATTTATTATTTATGCTTGCCTGCATTAATCTTATTTTCCACATTAAGAATTTTTACATTGCTAAAATTAAACCATGTTTCCATTGTGTGGCGATCAGTTGGCTGCCCTCATTTGACCGAACCAAAGGACTACTTGCAACAACATTATTCAAACCAAGCTTAAAAACATCTCTGTATTTGCCTCTTTCTAGACAGTTAAGGCCATTTCGAACTATACCCAAAATCATTCTTATTTAATGGCCGAACATAAATAATGTTGGTGCAATGAGACCTTTGTTTTTTCGGTCTTTTCCAAATTATTTAAAAGATTAATTTCGGTTCCTTGTAATAAGATCTTGTAAGGTGTAAATAAGTAGAACGTGTACAGAGTATTTGAATATTTTGTTTATTAATAATATGATAATGATTCTGAGGAAGTAATCCCAATGTTAGTAGTGATAAATTGCATGAAATTGATGCATTTTTGGAAAATCACAAATCAAGCGGCAGTAGTAATTAAAAGTACCTACATTTCATGGCTAGTATAATCGAACAAATTGCTTGTGTAAAACGCATTACCCCACCACCCCAATGTTCCTACATAAAATTGCATTGTGCATGTTACTTTGCCGTGTACATTGTTTTGTTTTAAATTTCACATTCATCAAGATATACATTTATACATACTTTCTATGACGTCCACTATACATACACATACATCATTAATTCTGTTTGTGTTTACTAACGTGTTTGTTGATTTTTGATTTATCATCGTGTTCTGACAAATAAATCCATAGTAGATATTTAGTTTTAGTTATTCTGGTACATTTGAGGTGGTTCAAGGTTTGTTTTTCTAAAACTCTTGTCCATCTCGAAGGTACTAATTCATTTAGTTAATTAGAATTATATTACATAAGTATATCCTTTGTTTTATAACAATAGCAGTCATAGTAGTTAGAACTCATTATCCTTATCAAATTTTACGTACCAACTTAGTATATTATAGTTCATTTTGATTTGATTTTTTCTAACCTGCTATATAGTATGTTTTCTTAAAATAATGAAAACCCCTTTGAAAGTAATAGTAAATAGATAGTTTTAATACTATATAACTTTATGTGGCACAAAACTACTTATTTCCAAACTACAGGGTGTTGTTTCATGTTTCAGCAAACCCCGGTCATTCTTGCTGGAACCAAGGAACAGCAGAAGAAATACTTGGGCAGGCTTATCGATGAGCCATTGGTTGCCGTGAGTATTTAGAGCTTGTATAAATTTGACACCTATCCACCTATAGTAAGCAGCGCCATCTATGTTTGATATTTTGGTATGGACTGGACTCCCATAAAACTGCCTTTGGAATCGGCATACAGTTGGACAGATACGGCATAGCCCTAAGTTGAGACATGCAATAAAATTACTACTAGATATACATATGCAGAAAAAAATGGATGCATCTTTTAGTCATTTTGAGAGCATAAATGGCCATATCGCGAATTTTAAAAAGTCGTACTTAGTACAAAAGTTGTTCAGCATGACCTGAAGTCCTGAATCACCCTCTTACGAACCTATACTACTTTTCAAACACCCTGTATAATACCCTACCACTGGTCCACAGGCCTACGGTGTGACTGAGCCGGGCGCAGGGTCCGATGTGGCTGGCATCAAGACCAGAGCCGAGAAGAAGGGAGACGAATGGATCCTCAACGGACAGAAGATGTGGATCACCAACGGTGGAGTCGCCAACTGGTATGTTTTATAGTGGCTATTGTAGGCGTATTACCAAATTGGACCGATGGTATTTATTGGCCTTTAGGGATTAGGGTACACACATACAATACATCATCATAATCGTGTCATAATCTATTGCTGCATGTATGCCTCGACTGATATGTTCATTGGTACCTAGAGATTTAAGTTCTCTGTTACAAAAGTGTTTGATGGCACACTTTGCTGACTTGTACCGTATTCTTTTTAAAATCCATGAATGCTGTTCAGAATAATTTTACAAAACATCGATAGTCTCCCCTAGTTCTCCTTTACCTACAAAGGTTTATTTATTTACCGTTACTGTATAGTTAATCTGACTAGCCAATCGCTAAATGAATCGACACGCTTAGTTGAAGAAGACCGCTATGTAGCTAGTTGTTACTATGTCTACCAGTGTTCTAGGTAGACTATTACGGGCTTATGATGATGATGACGACAGCTAATAACCCCTTCACAGGTACTTCGTGCTAGCTCGCACCAACCCCGACCCGAAGGCGCCGGCCAGCAAGGCCTTCACCGGCTTCATCGTCGAGCGCGAGTGGGCCGGAGTCACGCCCGGACGCAAGGTAACCCCAGTTTCATCATACTCGGTTAGATCATAACCAGGGATTAGTTGTTGACTTTTGACACTTCTGTTAAGAATTTAATATGAAGAACTAATCCCTTGTTATGATCTAATCCAGTTTAGAGAGCGGTGGTAGCTCAGTCGGGTAAGCGCCCGCTTCTCACGACAGAGATGCTGGTTCGATTCCCGGCGCTGACATGTACCAATGAGTTCTTTGAATTTAAATACAATGTATACCATCGCCCTTACAGTGAAGGAAAACAACGTAAGGAAACCTGCAAATCTAGATTTAGCAGTGGACCAGCGTGGTGGGAAATGGTCCAAGCTTAGGAAGGCAGTTTAGACCTTGGGGATATGCACAAAGGTTCCATTCGAGAGAGCCAGGTGCAGGTACCTACACCCCCACAGAATAGCCTCCACGAAATGGTCCAAGAATATAGGGAGTTCGTATTAGGCGGTTCCCGGATATGGTAGTGGTATCGTATCTAAATCAGGAATAGGTTCGCTTATCCCTTTTAGCAACAGTAATGGAAAACTGTAATTCAGTCATTTATTTTTTTGTTTTAAAATGATCATGAGAACTACTAATTAATCAGCATGATTCGTAGCTATTTGTGTTCAAATAAGAGCAAAAATAAACTGTCTATCATGTAAACTAATCTCCCTCTACTATCCACGATTCCAGGAGCAAAACATGGGCCAGCGTGCTTCAGACACTCGCGGGATCACCTTCGAGGATGTCCGCATTCCCAAGGAGAACGTGCTGATCGGTGAAGGAGCCGGCTTCAAGATCGCCATGGGAGCCTTCGACAAGACTAGGCCTCCGGTTAGTAGTGTTTAGTTTGTAAATTTTATGTAGCCTCTATAGTGTCCCACTAATGGGTAATAAATGACGGTGTTGAGTACACACATCCCATAAAATAGTAGTAGTTGCTTGCGAGCTCCACGTCGTCTTAAAATGTTTTGCCGCGGGAATTCCAGGATAGTGGCTATAGTATATAGCTATAGTGGTAATACTACCTAATTACGAGCAAAAATTCTGATATATGTGACTGTATTATTGTTATTACCAACCCCCTAACCTTCTTTACAGGTAGCAGCCGGCGCGACCGGCCTCGCCAACCGTTGCCTCTACGAAGCGTCCAAGTACGCGCTCGAACGCAAGACTTTCGGCGTGCCCATCGCCACGCACCAGGCCGTGGCGTTCATGCTGGCCGACATGGCCATGGGCGTGGAGACCTCGCGCATGGCGTGGCGCCAGGCCGCCTGGATGGTCGACCACGGTAGGCTACCCTTATTTGTAGGATATATAAAAAAGGCGGTGTTTTATACTTAGTTACTAATTAGTCAGCCGCACCTATAAATTCAATTGCTATTCTCCCATCCTGACGACAGGCCGCCTGGATGGTGGGCCATGATAAACCTTGGCTATTTTCTGCGCAACTAGTGTCGTCTTACGGCAAAAGAAGGAACTAAAATGAAAAAGGCCTATGGAGCAAAATTTATTTTGCAGCGTCTTGCGTACTTTGCGCGGTCTATAGCAGACTTGTTATGATTCTAAGATGATTTTTTGTGATAATGATCCATTTCTAAGAGAAGTGAGAGTGTTAGATTAAGTAACAATATGAAAATGGTCACCATTTCATTAATTAATTAAAGTAATAAAGCAGGCTTACGTATAGTATACGACGACATAGAGATAGAGCATAAATCCGGCCGTAATTTTCACAACATTATTATTTCTTATTTTTTTTCTTTTAAGACGTAGCGAGCTTCCTCACAACCGTACCTAAAAACCAGCAGCACCTAATTTCCTAACACCAAACTTTTCACCCACAGGTCGCAACAACACCATGATGGCATCAGTGGCCAAGTGCCACGCTTCAGAGGTCGCCAACCGCTCCGCTTCCGACGCCGTCCAAGTGTTTGGAGGCAACGGCTTCAACACCGATTACCCCGTGGAGAAACTGATGCGAGACGCCAAGATCTATCAGATCTACGAGGGAACCTCCCAGATCCAGAGACTCATCATTTCTAGGGAGCTCCTTAGGGAGGCTAAGAACAGCGCTTAAGGGCGGTTTAAGATCGGCGGAAGATTGAGGGCTTATGCTTGTGCTTGAGATTGATACAGTCGACTCCGTAAATGTATTTGTATAAGTACTGTTGGCTAAACCTAACTGTACAGTTATACACAGGGAATTTTTATAAACTTCATGACTGTACTATATTTCGACAATGACCTGTTTGAGCGTTCCAGACAGCGTTTTAAATTATGTTAATACTCATACGGTTCTACATAATACCTACATACAATCCAAGATACTTCAAGCATAAGAAATGTGTGTATTTGATTCGTAATCCTCAAAGCCCTCAACTTTCATGCACAATAAATGTACGTATGTAAGCATGTTCAAAAAGATTTCTTTAGATAAGCAAATATTATACCTATACACCCTTTTTATAATCAAGATACCTGTATTAAAAACTTAGATAAGATTAATTCAATTTTGAAAGCGCTTTACAATTTTACAAAGCTATACACATACAGTAACTCATTAAAATTATTGTATTTCATAAGAATATTGTAGTTTTTGAAAAATTTTTACCAATGGTGGTGTGGTTGTAATATGTATTGTTTATAACTATTTTATTTTATTGCCAAGTTAAATAAAAATTATATACTTCACTGAAAAACTTGTCTTATTTTCCCATGTATGAGCATGTATTAATTTATTTCAGGGACACTATAACGTCCCTCCAGCTATAATCCTCAAAAAATAAAACCTAATAAAATCGATTTTTGAAAATGCCAAAAAATTGTATCAAGGGTGCAGGACTAAGGCCACGTTCAAATGACAAGCGCTCAACGCGCGTTTTGATGACGCGCGTTTACAACTACATACATTTTATTCAGGCTGTACACATGCTAACGCGCGTCACGCGGATTAAAATGTATGTAGTTGTAAACGTGCGTCATCAAAACGCGCGTTGAGCGCTTGTCATCTGAACGTGGCCTAAAAGAGGATGGGCAAAAATATATGGGAGCTGGGACCACCCTCCAATAGCAATAAGACTAACATCGTTGGATAGGTCTTGTCAATAGGAATAACTTTTGCTTTGACAGCTTTGTTGTCACAGTTGTCTGTTCAGAGATATTTGACTTATAAGTTCCGATACTCGTCAGTTCATCTTACTGCTATTGGAGGCTGGACCACCCTCCAATAGCAGTAAGACTATGTCGTTGGATAGGTCTTGTCAATAGGAATAACTTTTGCTTTGAAAGCTTTGTTGTCACAGTTGTCCGTTCAGAGATATTTGACTTATAAGTTCCGATACTGAAACTAAGGGCCACTTGCACCAACATATCAAATCTAGATTTAGTGTTAAATCTCGATTTAGTGTAAAATTTTATATGGACTGACGTTTCTTAAATCGAGATTTGACATTAAATCTTGATTTAATATGTTTCTGCAAGTGGCACTAAAATGCAGTAAGTACTTTTCAGTAACTTTCTCTGTAAATCGAGGGTCACACTGGACATAAAATTACAGGCGTTGGCTTGTAAAGGGTGTATAATAGGTGTGGAAAGTATAATTCTGCAAGATGTCCATTTTTATTTGTAGAGTACGATTTTTTTAAATAGTGATTTGCATGAAAGTAATTGTTGTACGTAAGAACGTATTACTTTACTTCCATTGAGATTTGACATCGACAGTGGCGAAGGCGGGAGCTGTGTCAAAAGCATAATCACATAGTTGGCAGTTCCCAATATGACAAATAGATGTCACTAGTCTTCAGTTTGTAGTTTGTACTCTTGCTTTGTCCATAAAACGTTTTAATTTTTTAGAACTATTTCAATAAAAATATATTTTTGTATTGAATCACAATATATAAAGGTAAGTATAATTAAAATAGCTAGGTAGATATAATTATAAGACAGTTCCAAATAGTTCCAATACATGATACAAAAAAATAGCATCTACTGTACCTAAAATTCTTTCCACAATTCCACAAATACTGCCATCTATTAAAATTATATTGTAACTGATGAAATGGTACGCACGTATGTAGTAAAGCACGTTCAAATAACTAGATGGCGCTATTGATCACCGGATGTTCCGTGACATTTCAAGATCTTTTTATTCTAAATTTAAACATATTTAAGTTTATTCTCTATTTAAATTATTTATAAATAAAAACAAATAATTTATATCGTATTTGTTTCGTAGACAGCAGATCAAATCATGTGGAGTTAAAATTACCTTGCAATCGTACTCATAAAGATTGACCTAGATTGGGAGCCCTTGTGAAAGGATTGTGTAATAGAAACGGTCATTTGTTACACAACACAGTGTATTCATATGCAGACTTAGTAATTTTGCAACATTTACATGATTTTAAACCAGGTCATTATAATTTTATTAAAGTCAATATAGAACAAAAACATTTAATTCTTACCTCTAATGGCTTAATTTTGGCTGCCAATTAGCAATCTAAAAATATCTTATCAAATATTTTAGTAATTTAAGACTTTTTCATGAAATAGGTCATGACATACTTTTATTTAGAATTAGGTTAATTCCTTGCTGCCCTTTACCGACATAATTTCAATGTCAGTCATGAGTACGGTAGCTTCATTGAACCAGAGTTATGTCGGAATATCAAAGTACTAGTGAAGTGGCCTAGAGACCTACATTTTGATTTATAAGGAATACCGCTGAAAGTAGCGATTGTTGAATTACAATAACGAATATTATAAGGTGGTGAACTTATTGCGTATCTGACTGTGTTCTAATTGAAGCGCCTCGTTTGAACAATCGTGTAAAAATGCACGAGGAGGCCCCACTAATGAGTGTAGCGCACACGTTGGTCGCCTCCACAAGCGAGCCAAAGAGCGAAATGCGAGAGGAAATCACAACAGAATTTGCTATGAGCACCACCGGTCCCAAAATGACCAAGAGTGTCGAAATGGACCTTCAGGTCGCCTATGTAGACCCATCCACAGGCTCCACAGGTATGTGTAAACATAGCATGATTACCAATCATTTGTAATTACGTATTTATAGTTCTCCCAAATCTCATTCGTTTAGAGCGGATGTGTATGCTCTCCCTTGTTATTGCAGCAGAGATCTTAGGTTTTAAATTTAGCTCCTGTGCACTCTCTACATTCACAGTTGTGCAGCTCTATAACCCAGTGTTCCAACTACAGTAATAACATGGGGGAGAATATTCAAATTAGGACCTGTTGCTTACATCAGGTGCCATAATAGTTTCAAATTAGATTCTATTAACCTATAACTCCGAGGGACTGAGGCCTGTTTACTTATTAATGATTTCGTTGAATATCTTCATTTAAAATCGTTTATAGCGGACTGACACACTGATTGACAGTGTACGACTTTACGATGTTGTGCATAAAGCGTTGTTTGTGGCTAGTGGTGGCGTAGTGCCTACCTGCTTCTCGTTCTGGCGGCGACGGCGGCTCGGCACGATCTGGCAACGCCGCATATGCCGCATTGTTGTTTTTTTTTTCGCGCTAGCTGTAGTCAAGAGTGGCTCAGCTCAATTTTAAAGTTGTCTCTTAGTTTTTCTTCTGGTTCTGTTCAGAATGCTAGACACCAAGCAATGCAACTAGCAGGTGCCGTGCGGTGCAATGCAATTGGTTTTGTATTCACGCTGCAAGGCGGCTCACGTTTGATTTCATTTGGTGTCAATAGGGCATGTTGGCTCGGCTGTGCGGGCTGTAGCGACATACAATACAGCATAGTTCATTACAAGGTATGAAGTAACCGATTGACGTAAGAGGCACTGCTACCGTGGACTTTATGCGTTTCACGATCAGACATGAGTGCCGATGATGTTTCGCAGACTGCCTCGGCAATTGTGAGTCGGTGCAAATGTTAGTAATTCGGAAATAGGACGCGACTCTTGATTCCTCTAAGCTCGAACCTGGCCAATTAATTGATGAATCAGGATAGATAGATTAGTCACAATTGGAAATCATGAGAGAATCAGCAGCATCATAACCCTTGTTGCCAGAAATGTGAGAGTATACACTATTATAGTCCATAGTCTTTCGTGCAATTTAATTATGCCAAATTTTGTAGCCATGGAGGCTTAAAAATTAACAGAGAATGACATTTGACGATCCATGACAAATGTATAATGATGACAAGAGGTGTGTTATTGTTAAAATCTGTTACATACAATAGACATGTGCAGGCAAAACCGAAGAAAGAAGCTAATAAACTAAATGCCAGACTCAGGCGCAATAGACAAGAAACAGACCGAATCCTAGTAACAATAAATAAAATATCAAAGAATCGATTTCGATGTAAACCCCATTCCTGGCGGAGGAAGACGTACTAATTTTAATAATAAAAATCTGAGTCGGTGACAAATACTAGCTATAGCATAGCTTAGGGATTGTCACCGTACCGTCACGTGAGTCCGCGATGTTCTATGCCGTTCCGCAGATTTACTTATGTCTGACTCTCACTGTCCACACGGGGATTTTCCTTAAGCACATGGTACCATAAACAGATTCTAAACAGAAGACAGAATTCTCCCTTATAATCAAAACTTCTAATACCCTTGCATCATGCTCGAAACATAATAGTCGGTTAAAGAAACACCGATGTAAGAGACCATATATATTTCAATCCAACGTAAAAGTAAGTATCCGAAAATCATATTTAAAATACATCAGATGATAAAGGTAAAAGTGATAGGAGATAGAAGACTCGTACCACTTTTAGAAGAGCTTTTAATTTGGAGTAGGAGAGGCTTGAGGAGAAAGACTGTTGGAAACCACATACCAGGTGTTTTGGGAAAGTAAAGGATTATTAGATTTACATCATGAATAAAAGAGTTGGCTACATCATGTAGAAACTGTGATAAAACTATATTTATAATCTACAAAGGCAAAGAGCCTAACCATAATAATAGTAAAAAACTATTCAGTTCCCCAACGATATAAGTCATGTCGATATTGATGCTCAGACACGTCTTACAAAAAACCAGAAGACTCATTAGTGTAACATGACTATTCAATGCAAAATGGAATACATTCTCCACTTCATTCTACGTTCATCTATTTGGTTTCCGTATCGAGTATTGTTGGTTTTGGTACGTAGCATGAATCCACATACCCACGTCAAAATTCGAAATATTCTCGTTTCATTTCGGTGAATATGCGTCCAGGTCCAGATAATGCGCGGCATCAACATTAGGCATGCCCAGATTAACCAGTCAGGAAACAATTCTGCTGCGCTCTTTAGGAATTTCCACTAAATGTGCGACTACAGTACAGTACGACTCACTCTCATAACAACACAAACTCAAAAATACATACAGTATACATACATACATACACGCTCACGCCTGTCTCCCAGAGGGGTAGGCAGAGATTACGGATTTCCACTGGGCACGATTCTGACACACCTCTTATTTCCTCAAAACCAGGAAAGGACCTCTGTAAACTACATGAGCCAAGCTTTGAAAGCCAGGGAGGAGTCTTGTTAAAAAGATAGACGACAGATAGGAAAATTCTACGTACTTACTGAAAAAAATACTGTGGAGCGGTGGTAGCTCAGTTGTTGAATAATGAAAACATCGTGAGGAAACCTGCACATCTAGATGTGTGAACCCACCAAAAGCCAATTACTTACTCGCAGTGGACCAGCGTGGTGAGAAATGGTCCAAGCTTAGAAAGAGAGTTTACACCTTGGGGACATGAACAGATCCATTCGATAGATCCACGTGCGTACTTACACTCCTACAGAGAATAGAATATTTTGATTTCTGTACCCCAAGAAACAATTGACAACATTTCAAAATTTTATACAGTTGAAATTCGAAAACCATTTAGAGATATGGCTCTAATATTCACAAAAAAAATGTTTCCGATTTTTCTATTGATTTATTTCAGAGAAAAACATAAAAATCTAAATTATCATTCGTGACATCACGATGTGGCATAATAATTAAACGCGCTTTTACTTCAAAAACATGAACAAAAAAAAACATGTTATGTCACTTTGACAATGACAATGACAAACATCACTCAAATGTCTGTCACTTTTATGTGTCGTTGTCAATGACGGAAGTTCCTGATTGGTCCTTGCCACAAAATAAAGTTGAAGTTGAAGTTGATTGGTCCTTGTTCATGTCAAGTTTATGCATAGTTAATGTCATCCAACTTTTTTTTTTAGGTTAGGCAGGCAACGAAAATATTTTTATCCATAGCCTCGACGTGACGTCACTCATACTAAAAATATTTTGAACTTTGAAATTAAAAAAATATATTAAAACATAGAAATATTAAGAAATAAAAAAATACGGGTCATCTAAATTTGTGATATCTCGTCGAAAATAAAATAAAATCGGTGAGCATTTTATTTGAAATGTTGTCAATTGTATTGTTTGGGGTGTTATGAAATGTATATGTTTTGTTTCAAAATGAATAAAAGTTTGTTTTTTTATTTACAGTACACAATGGAATAGAATAACTTCAGCCTTTATGAAATTTTACTAAAATACCTCTACTTCGGTCTCATTACAAAGATAAACGGTAACACGTTCCCAGCAAAGATCTACCAATTATTTTAACTTGTAAAAGAAACTAAATAACAAATTTAAAAATAAATTACATGCTCTTGTTGTTGAGTCATTCCGAGCGGAATTGCCATTAGGATTAATAAGTGAGTATTAAATGTATTTAATCTATTCAAGAGCCCTACATACTCAATCTGGCTCAGAATACCCAGGACCTAACTAAATCTGTATAACATCTAAAATCAGGGATATCATTCATTTGGGAGTGCTACGCAAAGCTTCACAACACTGTAACACCGGTGTATTACCAGGCAGTAAAAGCCAGGTTTAGTGAGACTTCAACACGGTATGTTATAAATTTAAAATGAACCAGTTTAGACCATGGTGGCATAGCTCTAGAGACAGGCCGATTCCGAATATCCCATTCAAAAGAAACAGAGAAGACCTAGCTCGGTACCAAACGTGCGTGACCAGGTGAATAAGGAGCGTTTGACACCTTCTCATGTTTAGTTCATGCTTAGCAGATCCACTGCATACAGATGATAATATGAAAAAAACTCATATAATATGCAGGTCATGAATATTATCTACATAGATCTGATATTCATTGGTCGTCAAAAAAACGTTTACTACCATTCATTGTTATGCCATGTTATGTTACCGGTATTCTGAATATCTACCCAGTAGTTACCATTACGTATGTATTAGTAATTTCATTCATAAAGTGAGGTTAAGCACATCTCAATCTAGTGTAAAGATTTATAGTGCACCTGTAAGTGTATTTAATAGTAATCTCGAATGTAGAGCAAGGTCGGCGTGTTCGACTAATATTAAAATAGAGCAAATAACTTGAAACACGCACTTTAACTGGCTTTACCGAGTACTTGAGCTAAGAATTGCTGCTCAATACTTCATTGTTCAAAATTCATTTTGCAATCGACCTATTTTTTTCCTTTACCTACTTATTTTCTTTAGTCGTATCACTACAACTTTAAAGAGGTGGTAGGTTATCTTCTGTTTATTAGATCAGGTAGTGTTAGTGTAATAGTAAGTAGTCCCTGACATGCTGGTTTAATACCTACCTTGCCCTGTTTTTGTAAACCACTTTGTTGCCGTTTCTAGTAATCATGAAATGTTTAATTAATTGAACTTCCATCGAGTTAAATGCTGGCTATTACGAAGTGCTACAGTAGTCATGCAGCCAGAGGGTCCCTTTAAACTTTTATCAGTCTACGTTTCTGGGCTACTGCAACAGTCTTAATAAATATTAAAAGCGCTTCACCTTAGCCGGGTTATGCCGCCTCTATTAACTATCAATGACAGTTTCATAGCGATACTTGACTGCTTAGTAGCTTTCTGTGACATTAACTGCACGAGTTGAGGGAATCTTGGGTTAATTATCTGTAAATAACTACCTTGTTGGTTGTAAATGATGTGCCTTTGTACCTACAACACAATAAGTGTACGCTATCGGAGGACCTCGCATTTAACCCAGTAACCTAGTTAAGCGGAGTACCAAGCTATCGTTCATATCGCGTACGGTCGAATTGGTACATGCACACACACATGCTCACGCTCACCCACTCATGTAAACTTTAATACTGCACAAACATTTAAGAGCCTGTAGTTGTAGTATAGAGATAGATAAAATCAGATCTTGTATAATAGTAAATTCGGCTAAAGTATAATTTTTGGAGTTAAAGCTAGGTAGGTACACTGGTACATGCCATAATTTCGACATAGACATTAATTTTGTAGACAGTGGATAATGGAAAGTACTTATATCTACCAATCCAACTAAGTTACTTTTCACAGTGTACTCATTTAAAATTTACATTGGAAACTTCAACGTTCAGACTATAAGGGCGTCTTGCACAGCAAAGTTAAATAAAATTAAATCTAAGACCTCTTGCTCTGACAGTATAATGTCAGAGCAAGAGACAAACTATTTAATTTTATTTAACTCTGTTGTGCAAGACGCCCTAAGACAAAAATCTTGACGCTTGTTTCTACATTAAAAATCTTATGATAGTCACAGATTGATGACTCATATTTAACTTACCGCCGGCAGTTAACTATGATTGTTAACTATGACCAGTGGAAAACTACGTGAATAACCAACAAAATATCAAAAGTTACCAACTTGTATTGTAATTTTAATTCGCTTTAAGAATGTAACTAATCCTTATCTACATAAAAGCGTCAGAATCTCCCGAACTTTCTTTGTTTATATGGCCATAGTTTGGTCAAAACACGTCATAATGATCTAATATTGAATACCTGGTGGAGTGAAGGTACCTGAATTTATAGTGTGGCTATTAATCGTCCACTGCAGGCCGAGTACCGCCCATTCAGCTTGTTTTATTCAGCTGTAACTAGTTTCTAATAACCCTGTGTCCCTGTGCCACGTACTGGATAATTACTGCACCCCGATCAATGTTTGATGAATAAGTCAACGGGTGGAAAATGTATAAATCTGGGCTGTTAATTACAGTGCATTTTGTATACAGTTGTTTGTTTAAAAATTAATACAAGGACGCAATTTAAAACAGTTTTTCTATATTTTCGGCTCTCCAGTTAAACAGGCAGTTGGTGATTAAAGAAGTTTAGCCTCGCTTCGCTCGGCTTCTCTCTAGATCTCGGAATGATTCTGATGAAAAAGGATATATATGTCTATATATATATATATATATCCTTTTTTTTTGAAGAAAAGAACAGAAAGATTGTTCTTTCTGTATACTTTAATATTTTTGCAACATTCACTATCACTAACAATTAAATGATGAGATCAGAAAAAATATGCAGCAGGAATGGAAGTTCAGATTCTTTAAAGTCAGAACCTTAGAACCTGATATAACTCTACAAGTCTACGACTTGAAGCTTTACCACTAAGATATTATAGGCACCTACATAGTTAATTCTCCTTAGCTTTCATCCAGTTACGATTTCCTTCTCGAAGTTTCAAAGTTTTTCCAGCACCGCAAGGAAAACAGTCGCAATAAGATTCTTTTGTTATCTTTATTCGTTTGAGTTGAGACCGAGTGAACACAGTATGTTTTGGTTAACTAGTAGGTAGCTTTTAAATGGCTTCCCACAGTAATTGCGAGCTCTTGTACTCTTGTCCTTGTTATTTCGTAATGAGAGACCTCTGAATGCTGGTCCGGTTTTCTTGCGGTTTCATATTGCGCGTTGATTTTAAAAATGAGAAAAAGTTTTATAGTCCCTCTTTTTATAATAAATCAAAGATTAAGTAACAAACATACAGTATGTTTTTAAAAAAATGAGGCCTTTCTTATTTTATATATTTCCCTTTGAGTATTTATATGTACATTGCACATGCATTGAGGTTTTGTTTCCCAATGTCGTGATAAAGCACTGATATTTTGGTTAAAACACTGCCTTGAAAATAATTTGATTGGTCTCTTTATATACATAGATATAAACTTGTATAATACTGTCTAACAATATTATACTAAGGGCTGATTTTTCAATAGTCAGATTAGAGTTATCTTAGGAATAATTCCGATGCTGTCGCATCTGACTGTTTGTATAGACAGAGTCGGCAATAATTTTATTCGTCAGATAACATTTTATCTGACCACATCACGCATTTTACTTTTGCGCTAAGCACAAAAAACAGAGAACATTATGTGTTAAAGGTATAACAAGTCCCGTAATAAAATGCTATTGCGCCTGGCAGTCAATGTAAAGCAATCAAATAAAAGATTTGTATCGACAACTTCTTGATGGAGAAATTCGCAAATCGTTTGACAAACTTCATGCGCAGTACAGCAAGCAAATATAACCACTATTGGCTCGTGTACAGTGAGACAAACTTATCTGTTCCGGTGAGAGCGAACTAAATTGATCCATATCTCATTACTTACAAATGAATTGTATATTGTAAAAGATTAGATGGGTTTATTAACACCGCAAGTGCGATTAACAATACTAGCAAACTTAAAATCTTATAGAATTAAGAAATATTACACATGTATGTGAGCTGTCACCGGAACAGATAAGTTTGTGGCACTGTACACAATCGTGATGTCTTTCATTGCATGTAACATTGACTAGGCGTAGGCTCCCGTTCAAATTCACTTCAAATTAATGTTCCCTAAAAACTTCAAAAATACTTTTATTAAGACACACACAGAGACAGAACAAGGATTAAATAAAAGCCACACAAAGTACTGTTAGGTATTTCAAAACAAAAGTTTAAAATTTGTTACGTACCGTTTATATTTGGAAGGACTTTTTAAGTTTCTAGGAATGACAAAGTTTGAAATGAAAACTTTTTACGAAATGTGGTAATGGAGGTGGAGTAGGTATTGCGTAATTTGCGTAGTATTTTGTTTCAGAACTTATTCGCCCGCCAAGTTCCTCCTGAAAAAAATATAGGTACCTATATAAAATAAACTGCGGCGAAATCAGCGAAGTTGTAATTTATATTTTAAAGCTCTTTTGAAGTGAATTATTTGAGTGATTCAGTTTTAGAAACGCGACACTCTAAATTCAAATTATTTATTTGTTCTCCCCTTGATTTTGACATCAGATCAATATTTATAATATGCACGTGATCTAATAAAAAAGGGATTTTAACGACGCCGACGATTTAAATCATTGAAATAAGTACCTACTAATGATTAATTTTATCTATCCATGATGCAATTCATACAAATTCGAATTGATGTGTGAAAATCCCGAGCGTATAAGGCTGGGGGGGCGCACTAGGGGCCTAAGGATGTAGGTGGCTTTTTCTATGGATTATCAACGCTGGTCCGTGAAATTTATTTATTTATTTTATTTATTTCCAATACTTATATTATGAAATGTATGAAACTTACAGATCGGCGCTGATAACAAGCTTTATTTTTTGTGTACGAACTAAGGCCGCAGAAGCATCTAGTAACTGCAAAATGCTCATACTTTTTTTTAAATCTTCTAATAAGAGGCTGGATTGATTTTACAATATAAACTTTAGTAAACTCCTAGTTTATTTACAGTTTAAAGTATAATCTACTGAACAGAATAAAGAAACTAATATTTTTTATTGTGAGCGCGTTTTCCCACTCTCCTAGGCCAGTGATCACGTTACACCAAGGCCGTGGAGCCCCAAATTTTGGGTGCAACCGCAGCGCAGCCTGCGGGCCCAGCACGAACCACTCCGAGCGGTTAAGGCAGCGTCCGGTTTTGTGTATTCAAAACGACAGTTTGTGCCGTATCTGTGTCAAGGTGCAGATCGACTATTGCGCAAAACGTTTTTTTAATACCTCACTCGGTTGCGAGGTAATTAATTCGTTTTGGTGTGTCGTAACCGGCGAGCCGTTGCCGAATTCACGTTTTCGAGAAGCCGTTTTGTATGGCGATGTGGTGCTGTGGTACTGCCGCCCGCGCCGCAGCGCTGGGGTGGATGGTGCCATATGGTGCTCAGATTCCACTCTTTTGTATGTTGGTGGTGCGGCACGACTAGTAGACTAGACTGTTTTGTTGAAGGTATCGAAGCAAAAGATTAGTGACGCAAAAAATACAATTAGTACATTGCTGTAAAATTTAGATGCACTACCGTTCTTATTCCGTGCACTTTAAATAAAATGTTAATACAGGACATATTTACAACTTGGTATCTTCCATAACCAACAGAAAATTTCAAATTTGAAAATTCACGTACATTTTTACCCCCCTATACATTTTTACTAAGAAATACAATTCAATTTCAAATTTCTTTACTACACTTGCTTGCTGCGCTACCGTCCCCAGTGATATTAAATTCCATACAAGAATCCTGAGTACCTGAGTATTCCTAACAAAATCTTCGCTTGAAATACACTACAACAGTCTTGTCAAAGATACGGCCCGCCATCAGATAGCAATATCAGAGAAAGAAGAATGTATTGATTTTCAGAGAATTTTGACAGCTATCGATGGGTATACGGTATGTTTTTTTTATTAACCTGGCCCACCTACAGCTTTTCAAAATTGATTTTAGACCTCTGCACGAAGCAATAGGTAAATAAGTAGGTACCTACTTCCACTCCACAACGATCAAGTTTATAAATTTTAAACTTTATTTGATAAGGCCAGTTATTATTTTATTTAAGGCTTTATTTCTTTAATCACACTCGCAATACATATAATAATAGGCTTAGGTATTTCTTAACAGAGTGTGATAAAATTTATAAATGTTAATAATTTTAATTAAAACCATTGCACATAGTATTTTTGTGGAATTTTTTCGATATTTCCAGGTCATGGTCTTCTAACGCGATTCAAATCGACACCGAACCGCCCCAGCGACGCAGCCGCGCTGCTGGCTTTCACAAAGATACCAATTGGCAGAGTGTAGTTTAAAAATAAATGGTGACAAACAATGTCTCCTTAAGCTGTATGGCCCTGCTCTCGATCGCTCTCCGTAGATGGCACACCTCCAGAGTAGGTCGAGGAGAGCCACTACACCTTTGCTGTCATTAAGTCTCTGCCTTCGCGCTATACTGCGTCGACGTCTTCCATCGCTGCTCCGATCGCTCCACATCTCGCCAGCCTACCAACTACACCAGCACTGTAAATGGAAACTGCTACATTATCGCCAATTCCAACTGTTGCTTGCAGTTCCGAGGAACGCGATGTGTGGTCAACAGTGCACGTAGGTCTGTGTGTAGTACATACGAATAATGCAAGTCGTTTAGATGAATTCAACAACTACAGATCCGCTGGTTTAAATTTATTAAGAGGCTCTCAATCGCGCGTGTTTATTGGTTAATGCCGACACTTTGTTGCATGGGTATGTGATCAAACGTTCAGCACGACCTGTCATGTACCTGCGATGTTGTTAGTAGGGGGAATAAAAATATGCATATTATTATAATGTGTGTCACTAGAGGCACAGGATTAAAAATGAGGCCTTTGCTCAGTGGTGGGACACCACACCACAGGATACTTTAAAAAAACATGTATATCTACATATTTAAGAGTATTTGTCGAAGTGCTAAACGTTAAAATTTCATTATCTCTCCTTTTAATGCACTAACAGAACGATAAAGATTTAATTCGTGTTTTACTTTTGCAGTGCATTTATATTTGATTAGGTAGAGCTAAGCCAGCACAGACTAAAGTAGAAACAAAATGAGGTGTTTTCTGAGAAGCAAACATTGTAAAGATAACTGAACTGACCCAAATACAATAATTACTAATTCTTTGTCTGCTCACAATAGGCTTCATTTCATTACAAACTTTACTCAGTTGAAGTTCAGTATATGGTGGCAGGCAGATAAAACGCAATTTATTATTCGTTGATGCCATTTTGCCCAATTATTTTTTTTTATAGTTAACGTCCCGTATCCGATTCTATTACGTAGCGATGGCTTCTAGGATAGGTACCCATTATAAACCAATTATTTTCTCACCGGTTTATGATATCGGTCTATGTTTTTCGACTAAAAACTATTCAAAACAGTAGTATAAGTAGGTAGCGCTTATTGTTAAAAATAAGTACTATCTTTAAATGCCCCATTGTTTTATTTTAAATGCGTACTTTAAACAAATAATGCGCCTGAACAACTATACTGAGACAAAACCCATACGATGAAGAACACTAGCGGCGGCGATGGTAGGCGGCGCAATTATCAAATCAATTGAATTAATAAATAAGCATGCGAGAAATGCGCAAGCGCATGGCACATTGTAGCATTTTCTGCCGTCCTTCGTCGGCCCATTAGGCTGCCATAGTCGGCTCAGACTTGGCTGAAGAGCTGGCATTTTGTATGCGGAAGTTTGAGCTTCATGCTAATATGCATTATGTGCAATGCTCCTCGACTGCATTACGAAGTGAATGTCTAGATGGGTGGCCGATTTTGACACACAGATAGGTCGCCGTTTAAACACGAGACAAATTTGAACTGAGATGAAACTGAGGGACTACGCATACAGGCTATCTTAAAGATATTAGCATTTTAGTTGTAGCTACGAAGACTTTTGATGAAAAACGGATCGGATCGCATTCAAAACGGTCCATCCATTCTAGCGTACGCCCAACTACATCCGTTTATTAGTCGGGTTTAAAAAATGCATTTTACACTG
The DNA here is from genome assembly GCF_932276165.1 of Plutella xylostella. Taxonomy (NCBI): domain Eukaryota; kingdom Metazoa; phylum Arthropoda; class Insecta; order Lepidoptera; family Plutellidae; genus Plutella; species Plutella xylostella. The sequence goes on from NC_064012.1 coordinate 11,298,277, forward strand.
CAAAGCTACAGTTACTGTTTGTGTCTTAACAAGAATCATAACATCACAATCGCCCCGCGTCCTCGCTGTGACGAGCATCATGTATGATTATGATTGCATCCTGCGGGTCCCTTTATACGGCCCAATCATCGCCTGTACTCACGCAATTTAAACGTACTATTTTAGCCGCACCCTAACACAAATACCTCCCTTTTAAAGCTGTCAATTTCCCCACTGTGCATCTATTTTATTACTCTGTGGTTGTAACGTCGGCACTTAACAGCCTTAGCGTCCACAATGGAGCTCGACCTTCGCCTACATAGGCGTCGAGTACTAGCCGGTGCTGCTAAGCGAATCTTTTTAAACAATTCCATCAGTATTGCTTGTAGATGTATAGACACAGGCATCCCACACCTTAATGATAAATTTCCTTTCGGATTTTCAACATACCTGCAATACCTGCATAGATTTTTAGGTCGTACGTTTTTTGATCAACAGTTTTAGTTTTATAGTTTTATTCACCAGGTATAATTCCGGTCGGGGCAAATATTGTTTTAGATAGGTAAATATTGTGGTAGATAGTCCAGGGTTGTTTATTCAATACGAATTATTTGATGATATCAAGCCTTCATATCGTAATACTTTTTAGGGTTCCGTAGCCAAAATGGCAAAAACGGAACCCTTATAGTTTCGTCATGTCCGTCTGTCCGTCTGTCCGTCTGTCCGTCTGTCACAGCCGATTTACTCGGAAACTATAAGTACTACAGTGATGAAATTTGATGGGAATATGTGTTGTATGAACCGCTACAAAAATATGACACTAAATAGTAAAAAAAAGAATTTGGGGTGGGGCCCCCCATACATGTAACTGAGGGATGAATTTTTTTTTTTCGATGTACATACCCGTGTGGGGTATCAATGGAAAGGTCTTTTAAAATGATATAAAGTTTTCTAAAAAACATTTTTCTTAAAGTGAACGGTTTTTGAGATATCAGCTCTCAAAGTCGTAAAAAGTATGTCCCCCCCCCTCTATTTTTATAACTACGGGGTATAAAATTCTAAAAAAAATAGAGGTGATGCATGCTAATTAACTCTTTCAACGATTTTTGGTTTGATCAAAGTATCTCTTATAGTTTTTGAGATAGGTTGATTTAACTGTAATTTTGATTTGCTGCTACGGAACCCTTTGTGCGCGAGCCCGACTCGCACTTGGCCGGTTTTTATTATTTAATCACGAAAAAGAGGGGTGTTTAAGTTTAACGTGTATGTGTAGGTACTGTAGCTCCCAAACTGCTGCACCAATTTTCGATTTGTTTTTTTGGGTCATAGGACTTCTAGGTAATGTTACCCCGAGTTCTTAGCCATATTATATCAAAATTGGCTTAGCCGTTCAAAAGTTTTGCGACTTGGTGTTGAATGTCTTTAACGTTAGGTAGGTATTAGGTAGGCTGTCACGGGCTGTGCTGTGCTGTAAGTTTATATTGGTTCAAGCATTTCGTCACCTTCATTTTTGTGTGGTACTAGTTAGTACGCCGTGCCACCCGCCCCACAGACGCAGCGCTGCCTCTTGAAAAATAACTTGTTTTTTTTTTCCATCTCTACGGTGCACGTGAATCTTATGAGATGTTCTACATTCTACCTAGGTTTAATCATGTAACGTAACAACACGACTCGCGCGCAAAGAAAAAGTTCCACCCAACAAATTTACTCAATAAAAAAAACATTTAATTTGAACACAATATTTGTTTCCGTTTTCAGTAGGTAATATTCTGATTAGCTGTTAAATGCTATACTTTAATATTGCAGGCGGGGTGTCGTTAAGCTAGTTTTATTCCGAGTAATTTGGTGCTATATCACTGAAACTTTTTCATTTCTTGGACGTAAGTGTGATTACATTATTTATGATATTGCCTGAAAAGTTACTTTTCCTGTTTTCCCTCTTGCAAGTCACTCCTGACAACCCCATCGAGAAAGAATTCAACTATCTACTTAGTTCTATATGTATAAATCTTCTCTACTTCGCAGCTGCTGGCAAACCTTGCAAATATTAAATTGCTCCATTTCCAAGTTAAATAGTTTAGTCAGACTGAGGCACTTATTTTCAAACTTTATTTATTATTTATTTCCTTTTCAGAGCACAATTTGACCGAGTTTCAGTCTCCATCCAGCTCCAATGTAGGGCATCCCCAAATTAGGGCAGATTCAATGATTTTACCAAGAGAGTTCTAACAACCGATGTTTTATTATGTAATGAACTAATGAGCCTAATGAGTACAGCTGAAAAACGAAACATCCATTTCAATAACATTAAATATTTATTACTAATTACCCAATTTAAAGAAAAAAATACCCGTAAAATAGGAGTAAAATACTCAAGTACTCCGAATGTAATAAAATAACATCCGATCCAGGTCACTTAATGAATTCACTTGCTCATTATACTTTACTGTTTATTTACTCAAAGTAAATACCTTCTATGTTGGAATGGAAACAGCTCTTTCTATATACTTACCTATACTTCTATACATGGAGTGACCTAGTTATAGCAGCTTCGTTATCCTCTGTCCCACTTACGGCTACACTTGACCTACATCATTTATATATAAACAACTTCTTATGTATTACATGCTCGTGTGCATATGTGCAGAAGTGTTCTCCGACCCGTTGCATGACTATTAAATGAATCAACAAGTAGGTTGAAAGTTCCAGAAAATGCATTAAATACACAGTAAGATCAACAGCAGTTCTTTTTTTATTGTCTTCCAAAAATTAAGTTCAATTAGCATAAAAAACCTTTCATCACAATCGCAATTCAAATGTTGTAGTTGCACCTATTTGTGCACTATTAATAGAAAAGTAGGGCATGGTATTTCACGTTGTAAATTCATACACACCGAACTTACTTCTGCTATCCGGCCGTATCTTGATAATTTGCCTGGAATTTCCTAACATCTCTAACCACAAATAGTAGATAAATGCAGTATCGCATTCGAAAGCAGTACAATCAGTGTGAAAAGTTTTTGCATCTGACCTTCTTGCGTTATGAGCGTGTAGGTACCGGCTGGGAGAGCCGGGGGTGGGAGTCGACGGGGTGAGGTGGGATGGGATGGGTTATTGCGTCCGCTCTGACCTATTTTCCTACTGATCTTGACCGTTCTTTACAGCGAGTGATGCTGTAGCTATAACACATAGTATTTTCTAGGTTCAGTTTAACCTGATCTAGTTTCCTGTGCAACGGTGCTAGAAACTACGTTTTAAAGTCTAAAATGACACCACACATTATTATTAGTTGTGTAAACACAGCGGCGGATATGAGCCGCGCGGGCTGTTTCATCATAGGTGGTTACTTATGCCAAGAATAGCTGTTTATATGACTTCACGGCTCGTTCTCAGTTGTTCACATCCCCTGACCCAGTTTCTAATGAACTTGGCCTATATTTGAGGCGGCCCCAGACACGGTGCATACTCGTAGCGTATAGGCATACCTCTCCACCTCTCCCTACTCTCTAGTTTATATGTACATCGTAGCATCGTAGCGTGCTTCAAAACCCATTGTTTATCTTTTCAGATTTGTACATTTCAGAATTATCTATTTCTTCATATTCATCTACCATCCTATATTGTTATGTACTTATACTATTTATTTCCAGCTATTTCTGCTGAAGTCGTTAGGTACCTACTGCTTGTGAAAACTATATTTTTATATAAGAAAAATCTACACAGGAAAGGTCGTTGGAGAAACAATAGTCATATTTAATTATTGAGATCGATTTTATTTAATTAAACTCTTCATTAAGCCACCTTGACACCGTTGGAGTGTTGAATTCGAAGGAAGCAGGGAAATGCTACCTGCATCACAATGGAAAACTTAGATAACGAGACAACCTTGCCGTTAGCAGAGTGCACTGGAACCTTGGTTTAAATGACTTGTTTGTGCGCAGGACAATTATCCACCAGCCTCTACTTACTACTCTCCCCCTGTAATACCTTCTAATGTTAAGGTTTCCAGCACAGGGTTTGTTTAATTACTTTAATTAAGCTAGTCAACATTAAATCTATACCTGCCTCTGTCTGTCCGTTCACTGTCAAAGCAAGACAGCAATACAATTATTGCCAACATTAGCTTAAATTCTTAAACTCAGCCTTACTAAATTTTCAACAAAAGTAAAAATGGTTCGTACGTATGTTGTTAATCAAAGAAATGGGCAACCAGCGATCAGACCGGTATAATAATTTCGCTTTTTCATAGATATTTACTACGTAGGTTCTATAAGTAATCTGTGAGTTAAACTTTATTTACAGTACGTAATGCTTATGCCATGCATACTCAATTTCAGCACCCAATTAGGAGTGTTAAAACTTTGAATTTTTTAACTTATGTTAGCTTATTGTTAAATTAAGTAGCTAACTATGTTTGTTACGCCTTACTAGACTATTTTATTCCATAACGTTTCGATTTTTAATCAAAGATAATAAAAATATTTTAATTTGCGTAAAATAGGTATGCCGTTCACATGAAATAGGAGACGACTTTGTATAAATATTTGCAGGCAAAGAAAATTGGAAACTCGGTACATATCTAATGACGGATACACTAGCCCTTTTTAAATAAATTCATACTATTGTTTTCGGTATCACCATTGAAATTAATGAGCACGTCATTTTCTTTATTTAGGTCAAAAACAATGTACGTGTTGCAATATACACACAATTTGCGATCATCTATCAATAGAACAAAATGAAAAAAAATTAGATTTGATTTACCTACTAGAAATTACATTTGTTATAAACCAAATAAGGAATTTGATCGATTTTTCGCGAAAATTTATGAGATATTACAATAACACGGATAATTCAATAATGGTGACAAATGCTTAATTTTATGTAGGCACAAGTTTACGTCGTTACACCTATCTTCAGTTTGAAAATTATCACCATTGTCGATTTATCTGAGTTTTCGCAGAATCCCTAGAAAGTTCGCGAAAATTCGAATTATAAAATCATCTTACGACACATTGGTTTAGATATTGCGTGGTAAGTAATCCCTGTCAAATATTGGTTAACAGTTGCAAACCGCCAGATAATCTATTATAGTAGGGACCACAACATTCAATACCTACATATAAATTTTCCACCGTCGTGCACCACGTATGCAAATGTTCACTCCCTTATTATTCTGTAGGTTGAGCTAAGTGACATTAAAGGTTACTGCTATTTGTTATGATTTTCTGCACCTCATCATGGACTTCAACCATGGAATTTCAAAGTAAATCAATAATAGTTTCCCTCCCTCATCTGCAAACTTAATCTATAAAAACTTTGATAATAGTGATAATACCTTGAGGCCCCCAAAAGAGCTTTAAATTTAGATTTACTTGGTAAAAAATAAACACACATGAAAAATCTTTACAAAAATTAGGTAAGTATATTAGGTATACTCGTCAATTAGGTACATTAGTAGAAACAATAAAATAATACAAAATTGACTTCTACGGTCAACTTAAGTGAACGGAACTATACTCATGTTGCTTTAATTTACCTCACTGCGTTTGGCTGCGTTTCACAGTCACAATACGTATCTCTTCCTCACACCTCACGTGACACATCTGAGGGTGATGTCTGCCGACGTCCTTATGAATATTTCAGCTTCCTTCAGTGTTTATTTATTATGTATGAGCGAGAAATTCTAAGAAATTATCATACCCCTTGAACTTGAACGCGAGCAAGGTGTGTGACATATTGTTGTGACAGGGTGGTCGGTGACATTCACAGTATTATGCATCATTATGCAGTAGAAAGACAATGTTTATGTAACAAATAAAGGATCTGATAAAATAAACGGCTCTGTAGACAATATGTAGTAAATTCAGGATTTACATTACTATCCACTGGAATTTATTAAAAACCAAATTATTTATTAAAATATATCAACAACATAATGTGATAATATTTTTTTTACTTATTTTTTTATTGCACAGTATACAATATTCCCATTGGACTACTGTAAGTGGGGCTATACCGTTGGTACCAACCTATGCGACTGTGGTACCGCCCCCCAGACTATGGAGCATTTACTCTCCTGTCCCCTGTGCCCTTCCACCTGCACACGGGAAGACTTACTCCAGGCCAACCAGAATGCTATAAAAGTTGCTTCTTTTTGGTCTGGACAAATATAAAAAATCGCATTTCACTGACACGAAAGAAGAAGAAGATTGGACTATCCCTATTATGCAGGGTTGGTCATTTAGGTGACTAAGTGCCAATTTCTCCATTCTCGGTTAGAGCATAACCAGCAGGTATTAGTGGTTGACTTTTGACACATCTGTCAATAATTTTATATGGAGATGACGTATAATTCATAATCAATCCATGGTCGGTTAGATAACCGACTATGGAGAAATTGGCACTAAGAAAAATGGTACAAATTATAACACATTCGAAACTGTTATGTTATACCTAGGTGCTTATAAGTATATATCGTTTCATTAATTAAAATTTCATTCATAGATTAACGATTGTTGTCACTAACACTAACAAAAATTAAGATTTTTTCTATTTAGCAAAAAAATTTTTTTTTACTCTAACGATAATTTTTTTTTAAATTCCATAATAACCATAACAACCCATTTTAAAAGACCATAATTTGACTTCTGTACGCCAAGTACGCGTTTAGCTATTTTTGTCTATGAAAGAAGTGTACCTACATTTGCTTCTGTAAAAAGCTCTGCCACTTCTTATTAGAGAAAATGAAAACTTTCATACTTTTATGCAGAATATGAAACCGATAATTTTTGACTCACATTGTTCACAAATATAAGGCTGTCTGTCCTCCAGAGCGAAGCGAGGAAGCGAGTAGGTTTGCAGGTAAAAATCCTCCTTTGAAACGGCATGGTATAAAAACTCCGTTCACACAATTTTATTGAACTTGGAGTAGTTCTCTGGTGGACAGGCAGCCTATCATCATCAGCCAATAATCATCCACTGCTGGACATAGGCCTCTCCCAAGGAGCGCCACAACACTCGGTCCTCGGCCTTCCTCATCCAACCACTACCCGCCACCCGCCTAAGGTCGTCAGTCCAGCGGGCAGGAGGGCGTCCCACGCTGCGTTTGTCTGGTCGTGGTCTCCACTCGAGAACTCGTCTACCCCAACGGTTATCGGTTCTTCGGCAGATATGACCAGCCCACTGCCACTTCAGCTTGCATATTTTGACAGGCAGCCTAAATGCAACGATATTTTAATACGAACTAGATTGAGTGTCAGTGCAAAAGAAACGTCTCGACCAATAACAACTCACTTCTACCACTGAGCTTTTATCCTAACTAATATTATAAATGCGAAAGTAACTGTGTCTGTCTGTCTGTCTGTTACTCTTTCACGCCAAAACTACTGAACAGATTTGAATGAAATTTTGGTGTATATGGTCTAGACCCTGAGAAACAACATAGGCTACTTTTTATCCCGGAAAACTTTCTAAGGCGAAGCGAAGCTCGCGGGAACAGCTAGTTATGACTAAGTTCGATTAGGGCTGATTTTTCAATAAGTAGTCAAATAAGTGTTATCTGAGGAATAAAATTGTTGCTGTCACATCTGAATGTTTGTATTAGACAATGGCAGCAAAAATTTCATTCTTCAGTTAACACTTATCTGACCATTAAAAAATCAGACCTTAGAAGATTCGTGACTTTACGTAAAATGAAAACGGTTTGACAGTACCTACTTAAACAAAACGCGGGCCGTCTTGTTCGAATGTGGTTGAGCTAAGCCTATATGCGCTACCCGCTATAACTTAATTTACGCTTATAAGAACCCACTGTATTGAGTTATAGACTGAAGGTTATAAGAACCCACTGTATTGAGTTATAGACTGAAGGTCGTGAGGAAGTACACTCAAGTCCCTGGAGATATTACACTTCATTTCGTTAATCTATGTCCTGGATGCCCTCCCCTAAGGAAACTTGGTAGAGTGATAAATTACACACTAGATTGATTTACGATGCGATTGGCCATCCTATTTACTCTCTAATAAGAAACACCTCAGGTCTATCAAGTTAGGGACAACTAGTTTAACTATACAATACATTACAACAAAATTTACTTTCAATATTGATGTCGATTCTGAAGGCAGAAATTGTAATTTTAACGCTGTCAAACTAAAAAAATTGCTAGCATAAAATGACATTTACGGAAACAATCATAGAGTCGAATTTCAAACAAAGAAATTAAGGTCTAAATTTAGAATTTCCGCCTTCAGAATCGACATCATTGTGATGCGAAATGATTTTCCTAATTAAAGAAACAGTAGGTTTTCACTGTCATGCAAGAAGAATAAGTACGAGTATTCCGTTCTAGAACGATTTTTAAAAAATCGTTCTCATGTAAACTCTGTCTAGATTGATATGAGAATAACTAGATATCGAATTATAATAATAACTCTTAATATTAAACTATTTTATTTTTCTTCCCTACCAAATAATGTGTTGTTATAGATTTAAAAAACGAGGGATTTCGTTGGTAATAAAAAAACTAAGTATAAGAATTTTATTATGGTCAATAATTTTCATCGTACGTTGCAAAGTTATGGACGTTTTTGAAATGGTTTTTTACATTATTAAGGATACTTTGGCTTCAATACCAGCTAAGCCAACTCATCATCGATGTAAATTCTTATTATTTTCAGCGATGTTTACCTTGGTTGTGTTAGTTGACTCCTGTTAGGTAACAAGTACATGGACATTGGAGAAACAATATATTGTACAACATTGCATTATTGCATCTTCATTAAAGCAGCTCCTCTAGCTACGGGCTTCAATCTTCAATACATTGTTGCCCACATATTGCTTTAATTGCAATCTTGTGACAATATTGCGGTCCAATATGTCACAGTTCCCGGCAGCCGATGTTCTTGATGGAACTGCCTTTATTGGATATTGAACGCAATATCTTCAACGTCTCTCCGATATTAATAAACCACATGCTAACGCCGCCGCCAAATGCAAACTGCATATCAATAGGTTATATTGCTTCAGAGTCAGTAAATGCTTGAATGAGTCGGCAACAAACGGAAGAAAGGATGACGGTGCGCGAGTGAAATTAGCTATTATCTCATAGAATGCAACAGTAGGCTAGGCAGAAACGACGCATCAGCGACCTCGACGGACCAAAAGTAGTACCACTGTCAGTAGGTAACTGTGTTAGTGTGTCAGTAGGGCGCGCGTCACCGCCGACCCTGCCCCCCCTCGTCTCCCCGCCCCCGCCACCCTCCCGGTACAAGGTCCCGGCAAAATGCAACGAGAAAGGACATCTACATTCTAGAACATACGATCCGTGTTTGTGTCCTCTCTAGGCGATGCTGCGTTTATTGGGTTAAGTGTTTAGTGTCCCTTTAAGTTGAGATGGGATTGTGCGTAGGATAAACTCGTAGAAGAAAATGGGTGAACCAAACCACTTTTCTTCTTAGTGCAAAAAAACTGCAATTCCGTCTTAAGTAAAAAAAAAGTTCTCATAACGACATCGTCATCATGATTTACTTATAATTTATGAAGAAATATTTTCTATATACATATAATACCTATACGGGAACACACCTCTATTTTTAACCCTCAAAATGTTCACACGTTCAATCTGAAGTCGAGATTTTACATGCTATTATGGAGTCAATGTTACTAATTAATTTCTTTATACACATTTTCATAATTTTCTTCAGCAAGATGAATCGAGAAGTCTTAATTGATTTATTTTCTTGTAGGTAACTGTGCCCATTTCCAAGTTTCCAACGGCCCTGGCCTGTTTATCAAAGGATGCTTGTTGCTTATTATTTTTTTTCAACTAATTGATGTTTTCCTTTGAGCCTTAAAATTACTGGACTTAGAACCAATTTTTCTTTTCAGTTAATATTATTATATCGCAGCCGTGTCAGTGAAAATCAGCTAATTACAGCGCTGTTTGGCAGTTAAATTCTGCTTTAATGTCGTTTGCATTTGTGAAACCGGCATATTAGAATCATCAATGTAATTCTTAATCTTATCTGACTGTTTTGTTTGTTCTACTCTGTAAACTCTCCGTGTAAGGTACTTAACTATATGCTGGATGTGATGTATCAACATTAGCCATCTCCCAAAATGATTTTTATGACGTACTTACCTATGTACGGTATGTTACCTATACTACCACGATGATTCTATGACAGGTAAATTAGCAACACTCGTAAAAAGGGGTAAAGTAAAAAAAAACATGAATAGTTTGATGAACATTTATTTATTCTTATTGTGAAAGAATAAATGAAACTCTCGGTAACACTAGACTATCAGCGTAGTTCGTATTTAAAAAATTCGGTTTTTCTAAATTTATTTAGTTTTACTAAAATTTCAACAATCGATACTAGGAGAGGTTAGCTTGAAACTTTCACTATTGGTTAGTCTTAGGAAGCCAAAAGTTTCAATTATACTGAGAACTAGGTTCGAATTATAATATACTAATACGAATTATAACTTGATTTTGTGGACAATTGATGTGAAATGGCTTCCACATGGATGTGTTTCACATAACAGCCTATTAAAGTAACTACCTACCTACGAGACCCTATTTAAATACGTACCTACCTACCTATAATAGGCACAGGGTCAGCACTCACGAGTAATGCGGGGCGAAACTTTTAACACTGCCATGTGCTTCATTATTCATAGTTTATACACCTATAGAAATACCTCATAAACTGTTTGTAACTAAAACTAACATGTGATTTCAGGCCATAAATTTCCGAGTCCGTACCTATTAGCTTTCCATGACCTAATAACTTGGGGCACATTTGCCAAACATACATACACAAATCTATGATCGTAGCTTATCAAGTAGCTTTATTTTACGGATCTAGAATGTACTTACTGAAACTTATTTTCTCCTTGCAAGTAATTTTATAAAAAAATATAATTTAAATAAGTGCTTGATTGAACTTCCGCCAGCCAGTGCGCTTCCCGACTTAGTTGACCCAATTTAGTTAAATAAACTGTCGATTCGTTTACAGTTATTTTCCAGATGGTTTTCTATGTTACCCTGTAAAAGACTTGCAATCTTGCTGTAGAGATACTCGGCGGTCGCCTACAAAACCTGTCGACAAATGAGTCTTGAAGAGTCGTGTCAATCGTGTCGAATATGGCGACGCGGGCGGGTTGCGTATGCGAGTATTTCTTTTCCATTTCGAAGGTTATGTCGGTTGTGCAATCGCAGCCGTCTCGTTGCGAGAAAACAACGTATTGTACCGACTTTTGTAGTGGGTATCATGCGTTATTTTATTATATTCCACAAATGGTTTCACAAAGACTGCAATTCTTAAGAGATTTTTGTAAACGATATGAATATTTTCTTGCTATTATGTTGGACCGGCTGTGGTTTGCCCTTTGGCGAAATTGAATTTCAATTTGTGTTGGTAAATAGGACGCTCAGGCTGTGCGTACCGTGCGTTGCGACACACAGGAGGGTCACTTTATGCTAAAGAAAAACGAACGAACGAGAGCTGTCGTACAATCGGCACGTTCAATACAACGAGGATAGAGCCGTGGCTCCGAAACTTAGTTTTTCATCATGTAGAGTAACCCCCCAAGCACACCGCGTCCCGCGTACCAATGAGTCGTTCTGGAACGACCACGTCACTCACCAATCTGGTATTTTCCACTTGCATAAGATCGCTTTTTTACCAACTTCTTCAGAAATCTCTTTCATTACCAATCGATGAGTAATCTAAAACGAAATAAATGCTAAATTTAATTGCACCTCACCTCACTGATGTTGCGCAAACCGTTTACTATCAATTTCTGCCGAAAACTGTTTTTTGGCAGCCTTGAACTAGTAGATGTAAATAAATAAATGTCTACAATTAAAGTGGCTGTATTGTATTAATTAAGTTAGAGTATATTGAGGCAGACACGTATTTGGTTGACCTTGTCATATTGGGCAACGCTTGCACAAACAAATTTCTGCTGCCTAATGGGTATACCTTCTCTGATATGTGTAGATGTAGGTAAATAAATAAAACTAATATTTTTGACTACAAATCCCTTTCCAATTCGGTGTAAAGATTTGACAAACTAGTCATCCCCTTTCCAGAATTTTCGGATAAGTTTAAAATAGGCAACATTGTCCGAACGGTTAATAAGTAAGTAGGCAGTTGAGAGCGCCGAGAAATCACATTTTCCGATGCGCAAGCGCCGCTGTTTCTACATATAACCTTGTGCCACATTAGCGCGTGTGCGCTTGTTTGTGCATTACACTCGTTAAAATATGGGTCTGTACTGTGCTGCACACTCATTGGTTCTTGTCTTTTTATTTTGACAGATCTCTCATTGGTACATGTCAGATTTTCATTTCGGGTGAACTCGCTTGCTCAATTCAAAGCATGCTTGTTAAACATCGTTTTTAGCCAACTCCTAATTTACTTATTATTTTAATATTAAGTCATGTCTAAAATCACATGGACTGTCGCTTTCCCACATAACCGCAAAAAGAATCATATTTTACTAGTAATTTTAAAGACAATACAGCTGCATACATAATGGCTACAATGGGAGGTACGTACCACGTTATGTTAGGTATTGCCCCCACCACCCCCCTCCACTTGCCTCCCAAAAACCTCGGCGTGCGCAGGCGCCTCCTCCGTATCGCTCCGAGTGTTTTGTAATACCACAAAAATCGTGGCAAGTGGGTCAAGGCATCACTTATTTACATATGAACGTGAGAAATGTATTCTCACTGCGCACAATGCCTAGGTATGTGTGTTTGTATGTGCGTCGGCTTACCTCTTGATTGGGAAATATTGGAGTATATTTTTAACCCCCGACGGAAAACTATAGTTTTCCCTATAGGGGTGTTATGTTATGTTGTAACATGGTGATTTAACTTGTCTGTGGTAGTGTAGCTCTCAAACGGTTAATCCGATTTTCGTTATTTATGTTCTGTTAGGGTGATAGATAATGTTACTCAGAGTGTTCTCAGCCATGCTTCATGAAAAACGATTTAGCCGTTTGAAGATTATTATTTAATAATTTATATTTATTAAGTAATAATAACTTGAATATAACCAAATTTATTATGATTTGAATTCTTCAATCAATATCTACATCTTTACTTGGTCTCCGAGATAAACATGAGTCTTGACTCTTGACACTCTTGTCAGACGGACAGCAAAATTAATAATCCAACTGTAGGTCTGTGTAATGCAATGAGTGTGATTTTTTTATTTTTTGAAGTACAGAACACAAAAAATTTAAGGAGTTATCCATAAAAATAAATAAAAGCTTTATTTATCAATCTCCGAAAACCCTACAAAAATAAACTATAACTGAAACCGGGAAAATAAACTTTGATTTTTTTTTAAACAAGGATATCAGACATTTTGAGAAAGCGCAACGAAATGGATGTTGCGAAACTAGAACGAGAAATAAATTCAGAAACCGTACATAGGTAGGTAGTTACGCTAATTTTGGTCCGAATACAAAAGATCTCGAGCTGTCTGTTTCATCGATGCCTACATTTAGTTTTGATGGATTTATGTTAATATCGCTCCAATATTGGTGTTTGAATACGCAAATTCGTTGACATGTCGTATGCAATTTCCATCCATTTGAGTTTTGATCGAGTTTCTTAACCAAAAATAAACATTACTCAATTTGTTCTGTTTGCATCAAAATTCTACTGATTAAATCGATGAAATAAGGTTAACTGGTAAGGATTGTTTTAAAATTATAAAGATCGCGTGAAAAAACAGCTTTAAGTCGTCGTGAATCATTAATATCGCAACGGAAAGTTTTTTGTTGCTTTGGAAAATGCTCAGACTAAAAGAAAATAATTCGTTATGTAAGTATAGGTACAGTCTACACGGTACAGGGTAGTTTTTTTACATTATTTATTTATTACTGGATGAATCATACCTAACATGTAAATTAGAAAATAACTATACTTATTCGAATACGGTTTTGTACTTACAATTAATACGGGTATTCTTATAGGATCACTTTGTTGTCCTCCCATATAACAAGACTCTTCATCAAGGGGAATTGTGCAGTTATCAAGTTGAATTTTAAACAATATAGTCAATAGTTAGCTTCTGTAAATTCAGTGATCGCAACTGATCATTGAAGTTAAGCAACACATGGCACGGGGGCTCATGGGATGGGTGACCAATATCAAAACTACCAAAAGTAGTAAAGTCGGAAGATATTTAAGAGTGTTATAGTAAGCCGAAAGTTGGTGACTCAGTGCGTCATCCTAACTAATATTATAAATGCGAAAGTAACTGCGTCTGTCTGTCTGTCTGTCTGTCTGTCTGTCTGTCTGTTACTCTTTCACGCCAAAACTACTGAACGGATTTGAATGAAATTTGGTATACATATGGTCTAGACCCTGAGAAAGAACCTAGGCTACTTTTTATCCCGGAATTCCCACGGGAAAACTTTTTAAGGCAAAGCGAAGCTCGCGGGAACAGCTATTCTAAATAACTAAAAACCGGCCAAGTGCGAGTCGGGCTCGCGCACAAAGGGTTCCGTAGCAGCAAATATAATAAACTTATTGAAATTACAGTTAAATCAACCTCAAAAACTATAAGAGATACTTTGATCAAACCAAAAATCGTTGAAAGAGTTAATTAGCATGCATCACCTCTATTTTTTTTAGAATTTTATACCCCGTAGTTATAAAAATAGAGGGGGGGGACATACTTTTTACGACTTTGAGAGCTGATATCTCAAAAACCGTTCACTTTAAGAAAAATGTTTTTTAGAAAACTTTATATCATTTTAAAAGACCTTTCCATTGATACCCCACACGAGTATGTACATCGAAAAAAAAAATTTCATCCCTCAGTTACATGTATGGGGGGCCCCACCCCCAATTCTTTTTTTTACTATTTAGTGTCATAATTTTGTAGCGGTTCATACAACACATATTCCCATCAAATTTCATCACTGTAGTACTTATAGTTTCCGAGTAAATCGGCTGTGACAGACGGACAGACGGACAGACGGACATGACGAAACTATAAGGGTTCCGTTTTTGCCATTTTGGCTACGGAACCCTAAAAAAGGAAAAAGTCTACCCCCAATAGTAAAAAAACCGGCCAAGTGCGAGTCGGGCTCGCGCACAAAGGGTTCCGTAGCAGCAAATATAATAAACTTATTATGTCAATTTATTTTTTGATCTATCTTATAAGGTTCAGCCATCGTTTTCAGTGTAAGCACAATAACTTAACCAAAATTACAGTTAAATCAACCTATCTCAAAAACTATAAGAGATACTTTGATCAAACCAAAAATCGTTGAAAGAGTTAATTAGCATGCATCACCTCTATTTTTTTTAGAATTTTATACCCCGTAGTTATAAAAATAGAGGGGGGGGGACATACTTTTTACGACTTTGAGAGCTGATATCTCAAAAACCGTTCACTTTAAGAAAAATGTTTTTTAAAAAACTTTATATCATTTTAAAAGACCTTTCCATTGATACCCCACACGGGTATGTACATCGAAAAAAAAAATTTCATCCCTCAGTTACATGTATGGGGGGCTCCACCCCCAATTCTTTTTTTTACTATTTAGTGTCATATTTTTGTAGCGGTTCATACAACACATATTCCCTTCAAATTTCATCACTGTAGTACTTATAGTTTCCGAGTAAATCGGCTGTGACAGACGGACAGACGGACAGACGGACATGACGAAACTATAAGGGTTCCGTTTTTGCCATTTTGGCTACGGAACCCTAAAAATCACGTAACCAACAATGATAAATTTTAATCTCTAGGTATACTACTGAAAGTTTCAAAAACTTATGTAGGTACCGAAGTGACAAGATGATTCCAGTCATAAAATCAACGGCGGCATAATTGGTATTGGTATTGCTCTTACCTCATAAATCCAATAATACACAATCTAAATATAAGTAGGTACTATAAAAAACAGCTCTAACAATAACAAAGGAAAATAGAAGTTTCTTAAGTCTGAGCCGCTTAAAATGTATCGTCTTCAACCCACCTACGCACTGGAAAGAATGGAAAATATATGAAATACTGCTTCTTATTCCTATTTTCTAAGAAAGAATACCTACAGATATTGCACATTATTTGTTCTCAAGATTTTCCAAACCTACGCAACGTCTGAGACAGGTCCTTTGCTTGCTATAGGATATTAGATGTAACGAGTTAAGTATGTACACTAATATAGTATAATACACTCACGGGCAATGAAATAGTTCCAGTGAGAAAAACATCTAATTATACGAAATATTAACGAAAAAAAAACTAACTTAATGGCGCCTTTTGCTATTTTTTTATACATTTAACGTTGCATCAGAATATTACCAGCTAAAAACGTACATATTTTCAAATATCCTATTAATTATTTTTTAAAAATTGGGTTCATTTCGAAAGTGGAACTGTTTCTTCGAACGTGAGTGTAATACAATTTCCTCGAAACATAAGAGACATCTTAGTCGATCATAATAATGTGTATAACTTTTTTTATACAGGGTGTTGTAAAAAGGGTATACTAAGCCGAGACCTACATGTGCAGCATGTTAGCTTACCCCGAAAATTAAATCAAAATTAGCGAAAAAAGATATTCATTCTACATAGTAAAAAGTCACGTTCAAGTGAAGTTGTCTTGCCCTTTCAAGACTTTTCTATCCGAAGACGCCTTTGGTTCTTAGCCCGGCGCTGAACCTGTTATATTCACATTTTAAAGGCTTTAACTGTCTATGTCTTAAGATATTGGTTTTTAACATACACATTAGTCGTATTACTTGTGCATTTTAACTTCTATCAGAAGGCACATATCCAGATATATTTTTATGGAGTATAATAAATTAAAGGACGCGTTTTCACGGGGTAGGCATAGCAGTTTCATTCTTGAATAAAAATTTTGCCAGTTGTTAGGGTGCTTACACAGAAAAACGGGTTCCCTGTATCTACCTGTATACCGGTAACCTGATTATGCGAAAGCGCTCATGACATTTAACAATCCGGGAAATGCTCCGTGAGTGAGCGCTTTCGCATAATCAGGTTACCGGTACAGGTAGATACAGGGAACCCGATTCTCTATGTAAGCACCCTTATTAAAGAATAGTATGTAAAACCTGTAGGCTTAGCGCGTGTAATGAAAGTACGTGTATGTAGATTGTAAACTGGCGTGGGTAACCCATTCTGAAGCGGTTGGTTTCCGCGTGCATGCAGTTGGCCTTGAGTCGCGGCAGGGCACCCGGCAGCACCCAACAAAAATATGTTTCACTAACGTGAACGCCATTTTAATAAAAAAAACGGCCAAGTCCGAATCCCATTCGCGCACGGAGGCGCAAGGATACCATTACCATTATCTATAGATTATTTTTGGTTGCCCAACATATCACTAATTTTATTTAGTTAACTTTATTGTTCATGTACTCGTATACAAACATTAATTATGAAAACAAAGTTAAAGGAGAGTGGCCATTTCTCTATGGCGCCACGACCACCATAGAGCAGCCATTGATGATGTGTAGCCCATGAATACAGTATATCCTGGTGTAAACTATATTATTATGAGGCATGGGTGCTGAAAGACCTAGCCTGTTTACTGTACTAGATAGCTATTTCCCTCAAAATAAGTATTTTTTTTAAAGTGGTTTAGATTTTCTTAAATATTTTTCCCTCATTTAGAACACCTTTATCTCTGAATAAAAATAGGCTTGGTTAGAGTCTGCAAAGCGCGTCAGATTTGGCCATTCTCATTTGCAGGTTTGTTACATAGCAGTTATTATTACGTATTTAATTTAAAGTAGGTACTTACAAACAAATCTTCACGGCTTCCCGATATAAACTGTCGCTACTGATGTATGGGCTAAAAAGAGTTTTTAATTCTTTTTGAAGTACGGGCCCCTAAAATCTAGGTACCTATATTAACACCTTCTAGCTTGTATAAGAGCTTTTTTGTGGATGGTAAGTTGTTTTTAAAATACATAAATAAGTTAATGAAGTTAACAGGCAAAATTTCAAGTATATAGGGTTGCTACATGAAAGATAGCAGTGCCCTCATTTAATTTCAGGACTTTATAGTTTCACTGTACTTATTCTTGAAATACTATACCTACCTAGTAGTTCTGAAGTAATAAGATTCCCACAACCAATCCCTGTGGTAATTTGAAAAGCTTAAATCAAGTCATTTTAGTCATAACTAGCTACTTAAGTTAACTCGTAGGTAATGTAATGTAACACGTTTTTCCTTAGAATCCAAGTATATCCACTATATAATTAAATATTTCTTCTAATAATTTTTGCATAAACGTTTCGTTTTAATTTCATGAGCTTTCATTTAACTCATTAGGGCGTGGAAATCTTGCTCGGTTGCATGTTTTAATCACATTTTTAAAAACATTTTCTATTGTTTTCGTAACATTGTTGCAAATTAATATCCCGCGTACATTATTTATAAATAACAAATGAAAATGGAAAACTATATGTAATTAAATTAAATGTGTCCAGCTTGACAATTACAGGACCCAAAAATTATACGTTGTCCAGCGATGAAATCTGTCGGTCCCTCCTTTGTCCCTGGACAGTAGTTTATTAATTTTCTTCTTCGATGCGCATCGTTTGTTATTGTGAGACCTTTTTGTAACACTAATTTAAGGAAATCGGTTTTCTGCAAACCCTCTTCTAAGAAACTACCCGTGTCGCTCAAAGGAAATTAAAAAATCTTTCCGCTAAAAATAATCAAAATTTGGCAAATAATAAAAATAATATTGTCTACTATCATTACGAGTACAAAATAATTGTCGTACATCTCCAATCACTGCCTACTTACGACTAGCGCTTTTTCTCTGGAATCAATGAGGATAATTGTACTTCCATCACAGCTTCCATGCGAAGCTGTCGGCCCTCAAGTAAATAGTTTCTTTAAACAAGTTAGTATCCAAGGGCACATGGTACATGGGTGTTCTAGATAGGGGATAAAATAGGTTACAGCACCTTTGGGACTTCACATTTCTAGGCCGTTCCAGTAGTGTATAATAACTAATAAACTAAGTTCTTGGGAGCCAGCCTTGGGGATTCCCATAAATACACAAAGACATGTTGAAAAGTTTCTAAACTTTCGAAACTTAATTTAACATCTAAGCTAAAATATTGCAGTCTTTTTTATTCAAACCTGCAAAATTCATAGTTCTTTATAAAACTTTTCCCTAGCTTAATTTATTTAGGTCACAGGTTTAGAGATTTAACATTTAGATCGGTCAGCACAGGAAATTGTGAAACTATAACTGCATTCATATTCATACAGAAAATTACGTGATACGAGTACCTAAATCAACAATGTAATAACATACGATGCATAGCGATAGCAAGAAAATTAGACAATTTGCCACTTGTATGTTGTTACATAGTTGAGGCGATAAAGCAACACCTAGGTAGCCCATCGAGGGTCGAAACTGACGTCAACAGGTCTGCTATACGCACCAAGTGGGTCAAGGAATATGCACCGATGTATTTGACCCGGGACTTTATCAAATTCCGATTGGACCGGACATTTTAGCAAAATTTAATTTCCCATTTTGGGTCGGCGCTGCAGCAGTGGCAGTGTTCATGTGAATTGGGTCAGTTAGTTTACTTGACGTGCTGGATTTTCACTTTAAAAATTTTCTTTATTTCGTTTTGATGCTAGGAAATTTAGGTACCACCTAAATTTAGATCTTGTAATTGCTTTGCAGAGCTTTGTAGATTTCCAAGCTCTATAAGCGCCACGCAACGCTATAGTTCAGAATATGAAGAATCATAGGCTTTCTTTGGACATCGCAGGTCTTGAAAAGAAAATAAGACAGATATTACAAGGAAATAGTTGGGAACGTGTGACAGAGGATGGCCTAACATTCCTAAATAAAGAGATGGCTAGGGAAAAGAAGCAAAGAATACCTGTATATAAGGGTACCGTGTCATGTCATATTAGTTAGGTAAGTATTATATTCTATGCAACATGTACTTATTTCCGTGTTAATTTGTTGCATCTAAGTGTATATTTATAACAACAAATTAAAACAATGTAGGTCATGGACTGAATGGCAATAATAAACAAACAATTAGGTCGCGGAAGATATTCAGGCCGAGGGCTGTATTCCCAACTGATAACGTCCAATCATATCCCTTATTTATTTTAAGATATGTACCTCGGTTCTTTGATGGATGGTTTTGTCTTTGACCAATGACATTTTGTTATATTTTCATGAGAATTTAGAGAAATGTAAATAGCTACCGCGTTACAGATATGTGAGGGTTTGAGGATAGGATTTTAATTAGAGGTGGTAGGTTTGGGTGTAACGATGTTAATGCCGGGTCCTCTCTTTTTTCTTTTGTCATTGGTTTGGGTAGGTGCAAATGAAGCTTTAGCAGAAAATCATCGTGAAGGTGTCACATTTATGTCAACGTATGAGATAATTTATACTATAATTATTATGTGCACGCGCTCCGCAGCATTTACTCTTGGGACAAGCTGTGCACTAAATATTTCATAGGTACTTTTGACGTTTGTCCACGTTACTTACATTACATTCATAGATGATTCGGCGTGACCAGTCACTATAATCACTATGTACCCTCTCCGCAACTCATTGTATAAATCTCTGAGTAAATAATGAAAGTCCTTCGATATTGTATTCTTTGTTAATATAAATCCTTGATAACATAAAGGAAAACTTAGAAGATACACATGATATTCTTTTAAAAACCCTCGGTCTCAAGGCTGAAAAACAATGCACCATCAGACGAGTGACAAGCGGATATCGGGTTCCCGATGCTGACCTATTAGCGCCATACTACAATCTGTTGTTCCCTACCTGAACCTTTCCTAAGAAAAGTCATGTTGAGAGTGTTGAGACATAGAACAAAAGACACACCCCTTTCTGCAAACACAATGCACAGTTTCAGGTTTCACGTAGCTTTAATGAAAAGGAAAACTTTTCACTTGGCTACTGTTTGTTTTTAGTCCGTGGAAAAAAAAAACTTATTTGACACGCCGACAACAACAAAAACTAAAAAAATATACAATAAAAAACAAAAAAAGGGTTGCTGTCTAGAGAGCGTCAACTTAGCATGTGCTGTGGACAATAAGGCCACAGCGCTGGTTTTTAGGTGGCCCTTAGGCTTGCATAAGCATACAGAGAAAATATTAATAGGCCTTCGATTTTACCTGCCTCTGCACCGTCGTGGCAACGATATAATTCAGGAACAGTTGACCCAACATGAAACATACATAGCATGATCTCAGTTCTCAGTCCACCTAGCTCATACCCTTTTCCGATGTAGGTCAATTGGGTATAACGAAATTATGAAAAAGTAGGGTTAATATATTATAAAGTATATTATTTCCTG
Source organism: Plutella xylostella (assembly GCF_932276165.1). Taxonomy (NCBI): domain Eukaryota; kingdom Metazoa; phylum Arthropoda; class Insecta; order Lepidoptera; family Plutellidae; genus Plutella; species Plutella xylostella. The sequence goes on from NC_064012.1 coordinate 11,319,631, forward strand.
AATGTGTACAATAGTTTATGATAATAATGGCTTGCGAATGCACTACTGACACTATGTTCCCACGAACGCTGTAATTTGGCAACCGTGCTATGAATTGTTTATGTGTGTGAATCCTACATATGGCATGGAGCTGCATGTTATAAATTTATAATAAACAAAAATACATACAACCCATGATGTTGAAAATAAACCGCGATGCATTATTTATTCAATTTAAGTTATCAAATCAATATACTTAATTGTTTTAACGTTCTATTCAGCAAGGAAGTTGAAGCAGCTAGTGTAGGTAACTACACTCACGGGCAATGAAAAAGTTCCACTCTCAAAATGCCGACATCAAACGACCCAATTTTTTCACAACATTTCATTTAACACGTTCTCTGCGTTCCGGGGACTTTACCGCCCCGTACGATGACCATCATTCGGCGCGGTAGTGAAAATGTAGTGTATATTGGCTGGTGCGGAGGTAGTATTTTTACGGTTTTTGGTTGTACGAATGAGATGACTAGATATTTGTGTTAAATTTAATCAGTTGATATAGTATTCACTCAGCGGGTATTATAAACCCCGTTTCGCACCAGGAAGCAAAAGTTATTGTCAAGTGCGTTACGGGGTCTATGAACCCCGTACACAGGATTACTTGCCCGTACGAGGTTCTGAGCTCGGTTGCGTAAGTGCGTTTATAAGTGCAAGACGGGATATCGATAAAAAATAAATGTATAAGTTTCTATGAAATCTTGAGAAAATCTATGAGCAGTCGGGAAGCTGATAATAAAATGAAAACACTGTGTCGTAAGTGCAACAAAGCATACTGTTTGAAGTGCTATAATTTAAAACATTAAACTAATATACTTACGTTATTCCTACATCCTATCTAAGTCACCTATTATGCCAATAAGATATGTTTTTGTGTGTTGATTAAAAATAAATATTTTCTAAAATTTGTCGATAGTTTTATTCCCACCACCATAATTTTATCGATAAATAAATGATCTGTGCGTAACAGGGCTCTAAGAACCTCGTTTCCAGTGCGTTACGGGGACAAAGGCATCCCGTACTTTAATTTTATTTATAAGTTGATAAGTTTTCCTCCTGTCAACGTACCTACTGGAAAAGCGTAATGTAGCAATTTTAATACTGTTGTCGTTGGTATAAAAAAAACAACAACAAAAGATTTTTGACAATTTTACAGGTGTTTGAAGTGAATCGGGTATGCAGGGCGTTTTTATCCCCGTAACGCACTGTAAATAATTTTATTACGGGCATGCTCGACCCCGTAACGCACCGTGGTTTAGATTGAGAGTTTGAGCTGCCGCAGTGAACGTGTTAAAATTTGAAAAAAATATTACTCTTTTTAGTTGGTAATATCCTGCTGATGCTCTGTTAAATGTACTCCAATGTTGCAGAAGACGACATTAAGCTAGCCTTTCCCGTTAAGTAATTTGGTGTTTTTCTCAGTGGAACCTTTTCATTGCCCGTGAGTGTATATTATTATTTTCATTATGAAAATCATGACGAAGACTTTTTATTATAAATGACATATTTTTTTAATTTTCCGTAGATATAATTCTGTAAGCTAGTCAATATCCTATCCTAACCGAGATGTGCTGTCGGAAACCCTTTCAAAGTTGCTTCTTCTAATAAGAATTGTAATGATTAAAAAAAAAACTGGGCAGGGCAGCATTGTTTGGCCCCTTCATTACAAGAAGATTCTAATATTGCCTATAACCCTGTCGCGATAAAAAATCGGATCCGGTAAAACTATATGCAGATATCCAGCCATAACAAAACAAAAATATAAAAATAATACCTACATGAGTGAAATGAATTTATATTTTTAACGTACAAATACAAAAGTAGGCAAAGAGGAGCTTCCACGATAAGTATACGAGCCTCTTTGTAACATCCTACGCGTGTATAGAAGTGGAAATCAAGATGGAAAAATAGAACATCTGAAATATTTCAAGTATGTATCTACTTAGAAACGATTGTTCGATTCTCCGTTTTACATGTAGGTAAAGATGGAACAGAAACAGTCAGTAAAATAATTTTGTTTTTGCAGCTAATAGGCAGTTATATTTTTTACAGCTGCAACAGCCTGTACTTCTGAAGAGCTCTTGTGTCACCACCTTTCTTTGATCCATATTCACGCGCACCCTGTGCGTAGAATTCTATATTTTTATATATAGGTATTATTAATATTAAATTCCATTTATTCCATGTCACAAAGAGCCTTCAATCGAGTCATTTAAAAAAACAGTAGGTTTTTTTACCTATATATTTTTTGTACCATTGCTTGTATTTATTAAATTGTCCTACATTTTACTGGCTATTAGATACAAGGCCTCCAGGTATAATAAACACCCTTTCAAAGAAAATAGAACGGAAAGTAATCACCATTACCTGGAAGCTCGAAGCTGTCAGTGAAGCAGGTGTCATTAGCACTATGGTGGATGGCATGGCTCCATTACTAGTGTGTATTAAATTACCTTTCCTCCATGACCTATTTTAGAAAGACGTTGTTGCAGCTCATAAAGTAACAATGTTTATCAGTTTTATCACACCTTGGACCGCAACAATACCGTAAAGTAGTAACTCCTGTGCTCAGGTACTTGGTTACTTTATTGGTTGACCGATGGTGAACGTTTTTAGTAATCGTAAATGGTTGTCCCTGTTCTTCTTTTTTTAATAGGTATGTACTTGCCAAGGCAAGCATAAATGCACATATCGACGGTCATTTTGGTTCATATAAGAATATTATTGTTAAAAATTACATAGGTATTGCTATTTCGTTTAGAGGTAAGTATGTACGTACAAAATAGTTTAGCTACGTATGTACTAATGGAGTTGAAACTGACTTTTTGGCATGAGTACTTAATACATGTTCAGTATAGAATGGGCTAGATAGGTCGACGATTCTGACGAGGCTTTCAAATCAGAGGAAGCGTCTGTTCAACTATAGTGATGAGATGAAGGATTATTACTATTAAAGTTAATTCTCTAAACAAACTTAATATCCAATCAGAAATTTAAATGATTTCTGCATTTCCAGCGCTGTGCAGAAATCTTTCATCAACTCCTGAAAACATTTTTCCAATAATTTATTTTACTTGTTGGTATAACACAATTTTCTCCACGGGTGGTGGTAAATATCCTGCAATATCTAGAAACGCAATTCCGAGTCGTTTATCAAAGGGCTTCTTCTTATTAAATGGCAATTGGCAACAGCCAACCTTCGGTGAACCTGCCACAACGGTATCAGCCCCCCTACTCTTGAAAGGCAATGTATTGCGTTTGGCTTGCGTTCTCAACATTAAAAAAAATCATAAATTCTCTTCAGAATCGATTTTACAAAAAGTAAAAATACATAAATGTTCATCTAGATAACGTCTTTTTTTAGAACCTAGCACTAAGAACCAAGTACCCAAAATATAGAATTTGTTTTAGATTTTGACCGAAAAAGCCTTTTTGCAAAGTAACTTCTAAATTGTAGGCATTACATTATTGTTTCTAGGTTCAATAAATCGGCATTACCTAGCTGATCATATTAGTATTTTTACTTTTTAGAAAAACGCCTCTGGAAAAAAGTTATGATTTATGTAATGTTGAGAACGCAAGCCAAACGCAATACATTGCCTTTCAAGAGTAGGGGTACATGACTGCTTTGAAAATGTCCTCGATTTGTTGGAAATTGCAGACATCCCGAAGAGAGGTTCCTTGAAAACTAGTCCTTTGAATTTCAAAGATGCTCTAATGATGTATTATGAAAACTTCTTGTAAACTACACGTGCATATTTCAAGGATATTCATCTCAAGGGAATAAAAATATAAGATACTGATAATGAAACTTTTTTCTTTGGTTTGTATTGGTTTTATCTTTTCATCATCAGCCCTCTATCAGCTACTGTTAGGTATATGTAAGCATTTTTTGTGTGCCTACGCCAATTTTTTGGCTATGTGCCGCCTTATCTACTGTTTTCCTGCAATCTTGCTGATATCATCTGGCTTTTCTAACCAGAGGGACTCAAAAATTTAAGGTAATTTTGCGGCATTTTAGATATTTACTTACTCATATATGTACTTATACGAATTAGGATTCCTACAGAAATCCATACAATGCCTTTACTTACCTACCTAGTCTTTAAATCAAACCTATTCAGCAACAAGGTTTGTTTACCAACAATTGTTAGTGACAGACACACGATTTCTTTGAACTTAACCGTGATAGCTAATGCTTATCAAGTACCAAGTACACCATAGGAAAAGGTCATGACATGTCCTCAAAAACATTATCTGCGTGACCTACTGACCCAATGCACTTGGCTTAGAAACCCCTCATTTTGCCGTACCTACCTAATACCCCAAATGTTGCCCTCCCCACCGCCACCGCCGCCGCCACTGCCGTCGTCTATACCCTCCCCTCCCCCCGCTACCTCAGCCCCTCTGCTTACCCCTATTCGCCCAGTCGAGCTAGCACTTTCAAGTCTTCGCAACCATGTCAACTTTTATTATCAGAATCTGTTTATCGTTAAATTCAAATTTTTCATTGTTCCCCAATCCCCACTGACCCATATTTTTTCTCATTGCATATCACCCGTCATGTATTCCATCACCGAAAATCACCATATTGGCGCCATAAAAAGAACTCGTTATTCATACAAAACGCACAGATATATGGGTTAAATGTATTCATTTATTTTGTTATTCTGATCAAAATTTATGTTATTCGTATTACAACAGGTCGATGTTTCCATCATGTCATGTTTCTTCATAGGAGTTGATACAAAAAGTTTGAGTTTACTGCCTTTTAACCCACTGTTTGCAATAGAATTGATTTCTGCATTTTTTTTTTAATTCCATTATTTTTATGCCACGTTGTTTTGTTGTAGCTACACTACCTACCTAGGACAAACAAGATTGTTAAGGTGTAGTTATTTTATGCTAATCGTCATCTAAATCTTGTCTTTCACAACCCCAAGTTATCGGAGTTAGCCTCATGAAACTCGGACCAATTTCGCTTATAATAATCTAAGAGCTCATTCACACGAAGACGAATCGTGATTTTTCACGAATCGTGTTTTTTCACGATTCGTTATTTTTTTTGACGGGAGCAATGCTTTTTATATACCCATGTTCACACGCTTCACGAATCGTGAAAAGAGACGTAGACGGATACGTCGGTCACTACGGTCATTAGAATGACCGAATTTTATACCGAATCGTCAAAGACGTATCCCATGTGAATGCGCCCTTAGAGCTCATTCACACGAAGACGAATCGTGATTTTTCACGAATCGTGTTTTTTCATGATTCGTTATTTTTTTTGACGGGAGCAATGCTTTTTATATACCCATGTTCACACGCTTCACGAATCGTGAAAAAAGACGTAGACGGATACGTCGGTCACTACGGTCATTAGAATGACGATTCGTTGAAAATCTATTTCTATTCGATAAAAATTCGTTGAAAAAACACGATTCCGTATTCAATGTGAACATCTATCCGTCAAGGCGAATCGTGTTTTATACCGAATCGTCAAAGACGTATCCCGTGTGATTGCGCCCTTAGGTGGATGCCTAATACGATTTTTTGTTTCCTGACGATCCCTATGCCTGTAAATGAGAATGGCCAAATCTGACCCGTTTTGCAGCCACTAACCAAACCTATTTTTATTCAATGATTAGGTGTTCTAAATGAAGGAAAAATAATAAAAAAAATCTAAACCACGTTTAAAAAAAAACTTAGTATGGGACTAGATCTAGTCAGCACCTATATCTTCGTTCTCCCATGCCTCATAATAATAAAATTTACAGCACTATATACTGTAGTCATGAGCTACACATCAGTGTTTCATCAATGGCTGCTCTGGCGGGTCATGGCGCCATATAGAAATGGCCATTCTCCTTTGCTTTTACAACTTCCACTTGAACAAATTTCTCCTAAATTTTGCCCAATTGTATGATAAAATTTTAATTATTGAGAACAACAGCCTCAGGTGTCTTACAAGATTAAATTTTATCAGTGATATTCCTCTTGGCAGGTGAATCTTATGTAACTGTCCTGGATCCTGTTTATAAATTTATTATTAAATATAAATTAACAGTGCAAAAAAATGCCCGATGTAACGTGTCCTATATATAATTTCAGCTAGCATGATTTCTAAAATAAGTACATCACAGGTGACCTGTATTTTGTACAGGGTGTTGCAAAAAGGAAGCCGCAGGGGGTGACTCGGAGGGTCATTCTGAACAACTTTTGATCTACGAGTTTTGGAAATTTGCAAAAAAAAATGTTCGTCCTCCATAGTAAAAAAGTCACGTGACTAACAAAGTTTCTATAGATTTTTTTATTTTTATTTTCATGAATTTTCAAAACTCGTAGAACAAAAGTTGTTCAGAATGACCCCCTGAGTCACCTCCTTTTGGCTTATCATGTCGGCAGTTACATACTTACATCGTACACTCGCGATTCTCGCGAGCAATGAAAAACTCTATAATTAGCTCCAAAATTTATTCTAAACGGAAAATATTGAAGTAAGTACATTTAACAGCGCATCAGAATAAGAATATTACCAACAAAAAACGTAAATATTGTGTTCTTTAAAATTTTATGTAAAAAAATCGTGTCGACATTTTGTTGGATGAACTTTTTCATTGTTCGAGAGTATACCATGTATGTAACTGGCCCCATTACATTGACTCGTCCCCCCCCTATTCTCAAAACCTCTGTACACAACATGATATGACCAGATCAATGAATAAATAATCAGCAGATAGTTATTATGGCCATCTAAACGCCACTTTATGAAATTAGTGATCATATCATGTGTAAAACACACACCAAAAATTTAGGCCCCTCAATTGTTCTTTTTCAAACCTATCCATTATGTCAGATAATTTAAAAAATAGTGTCATGAAAAAATATAAGTAATATTTTTTTTGTGTCTGAATATTTTTAGTTTTGCCAAAACGGCGATATACGGGCAGACAGACATGACGAACCTATAAAGATTCTTATTTTTGCCATCTGGCAAACGGACCCTTAAAAACCGACCCTAAAAACTTATAGAAGTACATACTGCAGTGTTATTTTTTAATCTCTTAGCGTTATGTATTTTAACTATTTTACTTATAATTGTTATTATTGTATTGTTTTATTATAATGTTCATCATCAGAAAAAAAATCGTCTACTGCTAGCGGCAGCTGCAGACAAACCGCATAATGTTAAAGCAAACAAAAACCAGTAAAATTTCAAATTGAAAACACAACCAAACCAAACCCCTAAACCATGATCATACGACACCAGCTGCAGCAGAATCCGCAGCACGCAACGCGCTAGATGTAACAGTGACATAGTAGACACATAATCAAACCGGTAACGTCTATTACGATTCATTACAAGCGCCCGCGTCACCTCGGTGGGAAAGTGTGACGTCAGCGGCGCACGCGCAAAGAAAGTCGTGCCCGCGCATGCAACTCTTGCTTTCATTTGAGGCCAACGCGTCTGCGCGATAGCGAAAACGGCATACTTATCAACTGTCGCTTTTAACCGGTATTCAGCCCGGCTGGAAAACCGATTGAGTCATAACGAGGTAACTTTGCGCAAGTTAACGAAAGTTTTATTTTTGGGTTATTTTTTAAGCCTACATGTTTTTTTGTTCGTATGAGACCCTGCGTTATATCGATTTATAGATGATTTAACGAAACATTTTGGTGTATCTTGCTGAAATATACCTCTTCCTCTATTTTATCGTCATATTTGGCATGTTGATGACTTACTTCTCTGCTTCGTTTTGGCGGCACTCTGATGTCGATTCTGAAGGAAAATTAAAAGTTAAATCACAACTTTTTCCAATAAACAAATACAGAGCTTAATTTTCATTTTTAAGAACCTCTTGGTTAGTTCGTTTTCCGAGTTGCCGACGTTCAGAGTTTAGACCCATGAGTCCCATGACCAACCCTCAATTTTTTACAGCCAGTTTAAATTTCTATACATGTATCGTTAACTGCCAGTAACTTTTATTTAAAAAACTGGTATAAAGTACATTTACGAAAATCATGAAGAATGATGTAGAAAATGTTAGTAACAAATGACATACGCACACAACAACAACAAAAAATCCAATGATTGATTAAATCTTTACAGGCCAGTGACCACTTCTTACAAATCCTGTAAATAGTAGATTTTTTGAGATTTTTTGACATACCTACACATGGAACTGCACTGGATAACAACTACTCATAAAATATACATACAAAATTGCAACAATTGACAGTATCAGTATTTTTACATTAAAAGCGAGTATTTTTTTATTGTTAGTCTGTCAGTCAAAAGAGTATTGTATGAGTTGCAAGGCTGTGACAGAATCACAATCGCTTGGTTTGGTCGTGACCCGTTGACTGATTTTAGTTTAATTCAGGTCAAGAACATTAATTCATTTTGATGTGAAACTTTGCATGAACCTGATGTAATTTTTTAAACTCGGTGACCAAATATAATTATTGTAGATTTATATTTTTTATCCTGAAAAGATCTTGGATGTTTATAAAAAATAAATTGTTGGTCTAAATATCAGAATTTTTTAAAATTAACACCCTTATTCTATATGTTTAGGGAGAACCTCTCTGTACAATCTGTACATGTCGATAGTTTGAAAAGTTGAAATTAGAATTTCTTCCACTGTGTTATTATAAAAAAAACCTTGTTAAATGGGGTGTTAATGAAAAAAAAAATTCGCAAATATGTAATATGTAAAGTCTTAGAAAAAAAGTTGTTTGTCGAATTGTGTCCCTATGATTAAGAGGGACACTTTTTTGAATCTGAGTTTAATATCTGGGCAGTGAAACTAGTGAGGGCCTTAAAAAGTTAAGTAAAACTTTTGAGTAAATACCACATTTCCCATCTGTGGTGATCGGACCTAGTATCACCTAGTATCAAGTCACCCCCTTTGATTCCTAAGTTAAATTGTAGAGCGATTGCTATCACCCCGCCGTTATCTGTGAAGTTGTAAAGAAATTATGATCATCTTTGATCCGCCGCCGACGCGACCCATTTCTTTCTGAGCTCCTAACGGGACTCCTTCAGAAACGGGTCATTTATGGTCGCTTTACGACATCCATTGGCTGGAGAAAGCGGGCTTTGTGCTGGCGGCAAGCTTTTTAAGTCCCTATTTTCTTCTTATTGTATGAGACCAGCTTGGCTTGCTCGGTCCAGCAATGCTCATTGTCTTTACCTTTTTATATTGAAATAACGAAATTGTAAATAATACAAGTCAGCGTTAACTTAGTCGTTAATTAAGGTGCAACCGTTGCCATTAAATCCTCTCGTTGGTATGAGGAGAAAAGTATGTCAGTAGCAGCATGGTAGAGACAGATGAGGGTACCGACGACGGCGGAGATGCAATGTCGCTCGGAGGCCGTGATCGTGTCCGGCGCGGCCGCGTGTTGAGCTAGGTCGGACCACGGACACAGGGCCTGCAGAGCTGCCATTGCGCACCGCTTACGTAAAGCAGCTCGCGAACGCATCGCAAACATAAACACCGCGCGGCGGCGGCGGCGCGGCAACCCTGCCCTGCTGCGGGGCACCGCGCGCATCTAGGTTAGTAGGCCGCCCCCCCGCGCCTCGCCCCCTCCCTCCGCGTGGTGGCGCAACCGCGCGAACGCGCACTAACATAGACCTGGATCGCGGGAAAGTGGGTCACCGATTCACTTTCACTTATTACATGGGCTCCTAATCGTTTTCCATTGTGCGCGCGGGCGGGGGCTCTCGGGCCGCGGCGGGGCGCATGCGGGAACCGCCGGCACGCGCGCCGCCGCCGCCGCCCGCCAGTCGATCGCAGAACGTCCACCGAGTGGTACGCGTGCTGCCGCCTCTCCCGTTTAACTCGATCGTACTACACCGCTAGCGCAAGGATCGCGGCAGTCTGTCAACACCACTCGTCGTACTCTCGCGTCCCCGCTGCACCCAGCAACCGCGAGACTTGGCGCCCGGCGCCTTTTCGACTATTCGCACAATATGTACTGGATCCACGTGCCTCCGCCGGTAGTGTTTGGACCTGTGCAGCCCGCCAGCAGCAGATAGTGTTGTGGTCTTTCCGCTAGTGAACTCGGTGACTGTGTTATAAAGTTTCGCGGCTTGTAGCCGCCGTAGGGTCAGTGTGAATCATTAGCCGCCTAGGGCGGCTTACTATGACGATGGATCAGCAAACTGGCCTCATGTCCCTCAACATGTCTCCCTTCGATCTGAGCCCCGGTCCCGAGGGCTCCGGCGCCGGTGCCTCGGGTGCTTCTCAACAATATGTCCCACAAGGAGCAGCTTACCAATGCGCTCCGGAACAACAGTCTTTCGGCTATGCCAATTTGGATGCATCATATCTGTTCCCGACAGGTACCGGTGCAGAACCTGGAGCATACATGCCTGCGACAGGCAACGTCTGTGACCAAACAGACACCAAGGATGTGATAGAAGAGCTTTGCCCGGTCTGCGGAGACAAAGTCAGCGGATACCACTACGGACTCCTCACATGCGAGTCCTGCAAAGGATTTTTCAAGCGTACAGTTCAGAACAAGAAGGTTTACACCTGCGTCGCTGAGAGAGCCTGCCACATTGACAAAACACAGCGGAAGCGATGCCCCTTCTGTCGCTTCCAGAAGTGCCTGGACGTCGGGATGAAGCTTGAAGGTTGGTGCATTTTTATTATATCTTAATTTTAAGTTATTTACGTTATATTTGGTCGAGTTGAGGGCGCGTATCGCCAGCACGCATGTAGGTCGAATGGCGAACGCGACCGAGTGTGTCCCAGATACGATTACGTCACCCGCCGCCAACAAACGCAGTTGAAATTGAAAGTTTGGGCAAGTCTGAAGCAGGTCCGACGGCGGCGGCGGCGGCGCGGGTTGCGACACCGCGCCTCCAGACCAAGACCTTTGCACATCATCATTACGTGTTCGGAGGATACAAGTCAACGAGCCAACAAAGTTCCGACATGATCATGATGTCAGAAATTTCAGTTTCAATGTTTTCAGGAGTCTAGGGGCAGTCTATCCTGGAATTTGCTAAACTTATCACTTATTACACTGTTACGCTAAGTTTTGTGTTTCTAGCTATACTTACTTACTTTTAAATACTTGAAAATTCTTTTCTCTTTCGACACAAACTTAAGGAACAATTCATAACATTTCTTAACTTCGCGTAATTGTCCAATTAGAAAAGTCCTCGACACTTTTTTGGCTACTTTGAAAAGTTACTTTGAACGAACTTTTAAAGGATTTGCTACCTCTGAAATGTTGCGATTGCGACCTATATTCTGAATGTACAATTACAACTTGATCAGCAGGATAGACCGGTTTTGTAAAATGTCGCTACAAGTCAATGAGCTTTCCTGTATCTTCCACTTCCATATGAATGAAATTTTTGCATTAAAAAGCTTACAGCGAAAAAAAAGTAACAAGAGATTATGGATTATTTTTTTATTATCAGAAATTCAGCCTTCTTAATAATACGCAAATGAGTATTTTAAGTCGACACGTTAATACAACTCCGTTTTTCACGTTTAATTATTTAACTAAGCTGAAAAAAAAACAATCAAGAACTTCAACATAATCATTACTTGTAAACTTAAATTAACATGGCTAATTAATGAAAAAAAATAAACGAAATACATTTTACTTTATTTTACTCATTTTAGATAAAAAGTAAAAAGCAGTGACGATGTTTTGAAAACAAAAGTCTACTGAAAAGGAAAATTATAGCTTTGTACGTTTTAATTGGTCGCCGTTAATTATTTCGTATACCCTTTGCGCATCCGTAAGCTTCTACAAATGAACTCGGGGTGGATTTTGTCAGTGATTGAGCATTAATTACTGGCCGTATCAGGGTGTGGTGGTGGTGTTTGAAAGAATTATGAATAATAATAATACGCTGATCTCCTTATTAATTTAATACCAGGCACTTCTGAAATCAAAATACAGAAAATATGTTTCTGGTTTTAATTGTAGGATTAAGAGAATGTGTGAGGATTGGATGAGGAAATCCGAGGATAGAGTATTGCAGCTGTGACGTTGCTTGGGCGGCCTACGTCCAGCATTAGACCACCATTGGCTGATGATGACAATGCCGCTTCGGAGGTGTATTTATTTGACGGCAACATTGTATATAGTACGAGTATGCGGGGCGGGGCTATAAGCGTTGATCGTTCTAAATTTAAATCGCGCGCGGCCGCAGAGCGCCCTGACCTACATGCGAGCGGCCGCGATGCGCATACGCAGGCGACGCGTGTGTGCGTGTGCGTGCGCATACCCGCGCCGCTGTGTGCGTGCACCACTCGCCATTCCGCGTTTCGCCAGATGCTGGGAGTTTGCAACATCTGCATACTCGTACAACCTACTTCCAGTAGCATATCCTGAGGTTTTAGCACCTAAATGCGGAAAAATATGCCGGTTTACCCGTTTATATCATGTTTGTATGATACAGGTGTAGCAGTAGCACAGACAAACTGAAAAGCTGTAGAAGGCTGTACATGTATAGTAAAGCTTCGTATACATAATTAAATTATGTTATCAGCGTTTGTCGCTCAGGCCGCCGCCGCCAGCGACACAATACGTAATGCTTTATTTACATTGAAAATTGTTTAACTGCGCCAAGTGGATGTGGATCTTTAAACGACAAATTATTTTTAAATTTAGCGTCGCCTATTTGAATCTAGTAAGGAAAAATGGGTTTAGATTTTACAACTCTTTTTAAGTTGTTCAGTAGTAGTAAGAATTTTCCTTCTACTAGGACTGGAAATAATTATAAGAATATTAACCTAACGCAGGCTCCTAAAATGATATTTAAATTATAATACGAAAGTTATTAAAAGGTAGATAAGATCTATCTGAATTTCACATTGACAGCCATCGCGATCCCGTAATAACTAATTTCTCAGAGTTGATCACCCACTGAATTAATAAAGCGTATTAATATTCATATTGCGTAGTCAATAGACGTTAATTGGCCGATGAATATCGTGTGGATGGAAAGAGATTAACTTCGATCGGCGCAGAAATACACAAACGTGAAATAGTTCATTTCTCCACTTCTGCAAGATCCTTGCATGATCAGCCTTGAGGATGGACTATTATAGGATGAAGATTAATTAGTCAAAGATTAAAGGCCTGACTAATTGTCCAAAATGTATGGTTACGTTACGATGGACGGTCAGGACATACGGATAGTTTCATTTCATAGCCAACAGGACCAAATCTTCAGGTCTCTTCAATTGTTAATTTAGGAATATCTATAAATGACCTTAACAGATATTTGCGAATAGCATCAGGATGACTACAATATAGACCTGAGGAAGAAAGACATGACGTCATTTACCTAATTAAATAAATAAAAAATCTTACTGAAGCTAAATTAACAGTTTTCAATTATTGTAAAGCCGAAACAATGGTTAAGTATAGAGGTATAAGTCATCGTCGGAATCCTGAACTTTTCGTTTACATTTGCGAGCGTGCCTCGAGCCGAACACTACGCAAAAAGAACGTGACGGAAAGCGTAAATAGCGCTGTATGATACGTCACCCGACACAATTCACACAAATGGTAGTTTGACCTGAATGTGGCTGCAGACTCGGTTGCGAGAGGCAGCGCCGACCTGCTTGGGCCTTGTGCAATGCCACCGCCATACACTCGGCAATACAAGTTGCCTGCCAAATGTTGCAGGAACATTTAAGGCCTCCGTTTGTTTGCCAACAGAAATTCCAAAAGTATTGAAAGTTTCGCACTTAGAAAGCTACTGCAGGAGAGAAAAATGTTATAGTGTATTTTTAACACAACTCAAAGAGGATATTGTGTAAATTTCATCTCACTATGCTAAGGCTTCTTTTACATAAAAATAGCAAATGCTGTGTATGAGTGGCTCATACACAGCTGAAGCCTAATGTATAAGAGCAGAGTATAAGTATAGATGTAGATAGTAGCGTGAGGACAATTTTCCAAGTTTGCGGCGCTCCTGAAGCGGAACCACGGTAATCATGCTTAGTTATTACCAAGCTATCTACAAAATTACTATGTGTTGCGTAACCAACCACACATTTAACATCGCAAGATGTCTCGCCTTGTTAACGCTCCAACAATTATATGTTGTAAATCACAGTAAACCGGCAAACCTTTGTGAACACATGGAAGTACCTAATGAGTTGCACTAAATCTGAAAATTAAATATTAGTGGTAAAGCGTGAAGCGGATGGTAAAGGCGGCTTGGAGTGGTATTTATGGCATTAGCGTGGCAGCGGCGAGCGGTTGCGAATCGACGCCGGTACAGTCGGCTCGGCGACGATCTCGTGCGTTTCGAAACAATTGCCAGTGCGCGGCGCTGCGCAACGGACAATGTTTCATAAGACGCGGCCGCAGCTGTCGCAATGGACTACCCAAATGTGACCCACACACGTATCGCGTTACGATCGCTCATACGCGACCTGAAGCCGAGATGATGACTCTCGCTTCTTGCTCGTTTAACCCAAATTCGTAATCCTTTCTTGCCACTTTTCCGGTGGTTTCTCTTCAGTTACGGCAAGTTTGTGAAATTGTCGGATACTTTTTGCTCTGGCTTAATGTTTTAAAATTTGAGTTTTTATAATGAATATAACTCGATACATCCGACAGTTGCATTTAAATAGTTCAGCAAAAGAACGGTGTTCATGACGCTCTCACAGTCACGATGCCGATGTTCCTAAATTGCGCACTATTGAATCTTGCACAAACAACTAAATTAGGATGTTCATGTTATATTGTTTGGAATTACACACAATAATAAAGGAAGTATTAAAATGAAATGTTTCAACTGCAGCTTTCTTTGAAACGAGTTTCATATCAAGTAGTCGAACAATGATTGTGTTGTTCAAAGGAACTACTTGAACTAGTCGTCCTAAATAAGGCTATTCAGTGAGTAGCATGTGTGTGAACATTACACGTGTCAAGAGTCAGAAGCCCGCAGTGGCCACAGTCCCATGCGGTGTTGGCCGCTCGTCGCCGGCTCATAATTATTGTTTTTACGTGCTCCGTTGACTACGGTGTGCACGCCAACTTACGTAACCTAACGCCATAGCCCCAGTGCCGCATACGGCATTACAATACAGCCTGTGTTCTCGGTCACACGTCAAACAAACCAATGAGCCGAACTCTGGTCTTCTGAACACGTGAACGCACTTTAGCAGTTGCTGGATTATGATGGATTCATGATTGCGTCTAGTCTAGTTATGAATACTCAACACTTGTATTTGGCCAAAAAGTTTACAGGTCTCACTCCTGCTTATTCATAATAGTCTAAATTTCCATAAAATTTTGATTACATTAAGTTAGCGAAGTTGCAAGCCATTGCGGAATGTTGACTTGTACTGTTGAGTCACGCGAAACTAACTTATAAGCGAACGGTTTCATACTGGGATTGATGAGCTGATTCCTATAGCTGATTGGAGGAGGTTTATGAAGTTCTAATTGGAAACACAGTTCGCTGGGTTTCAGCTTCAGTGTGAGTTTTCTCGACCGTATGGTTCATTAGTGGCTTCATAGGTAGAGTAGAGGTTCAGCGATGCAAGAGCGCAGGGGAGAGGCCGCGACAGATGTTATATCACAATAAAAACTCGCGCGCCAGCAGACTATTTCGGCGCACTGCCTTGACCTGAATTGAGTATTTCAACAGAGCGGCCTCGCAAACCGGGCCTTTCTATTTTTTAGGCATTACCTGTCATATCATTAGGTACTGCTAAAGTACTGAGAGCGAAACGCTACCAAAAAATATGTTGCTTATCACCCGCCCATCTTAATTTTGCCAGAATTGGGACACCCCTATTGAAACTTAATAAATTATGAATCAGCCTGGAAGCCGCAGCCGTCACAGACTCTGTTAGCGACGACAATCGTAGCAAAGGCAACTTGGATTCTAATAAGCATTAAAGTGTGTATGATTGTATATTGTATAGGTTGGTTAGATCTTGACACAGTTCGGTGGATCGTCGCGGGTGATGATTTATCTTGGTTGTGTAACTATTGAGTGGCTCCGTGCTAAGTAGCGCGCGATAGAGTGCGTGCGGTGTCGGGCACGCTCGGCGCGGCTCGTGGGACTTCGGCGCACTTCGGAGGGGGGGAGGGGGGCGCCGTCAGCCTTGACCAAGTTTCACCGGCTCGTCGGTACAAGGAGCGATCCCCACCCCACCTCTTCACGTCCTTTCAGTGCACACACACACACATTTTTATCTCGTTGAAGTAATTACTACACATAGCGGCTCCGCATCGAAAATTGGAGTTGTTGCGAGAGTTGGCATTGTTAAATTAGTTTACAGAACAGATTAGGTGAATTGTTAGGCAAGTTCGTTAGAATTGATAGATTTTCTATTAGAATCGGGTTGCGCGCGTCAGCGTGAGACTGCGCCGGGCATCCCCGTGACCTCCCGCGAGGATCGACCTTGACTCGTCTCTCGGAATTAGGTTACAGTCGCGACTAGTCTGAGGTAAACTCACATCACTCGCGTACATACTGAATTGTTTCCATCTATTTCTAGACGCTGCACGTTTTGTCACCTTAACGCGTGATTTTTATTTGTAAAAATGACCTTGACCTTGATCTGGTTTAGTTGTAGCAAACACGACTGACCTCGTTTTGCTGTATTATCGGCTGCTATCGCGTGTTCATTATAACAACATTAGATGCATTGGTCTTGTAACGATTGCAACGATGCAATAAATTCAATAAGCCCGAATCAAGATGGCATGAGTTCAAGACCGTAAAGCAACAAAAATTCACCGTCTGTGATCGTGAATCGAATGAAAATAAAATACTGCAATTTTTCTGATGACTGGGACTGTATCTCGGATACAACGAAACGGATTTCGCGTGTTAGTCAGTAGAAATCCCCTACTTATTATGATTTCCGGTTTGAAGGACCAACTTTTTATTCGCCAAACCACTGGGTACATTCACTAAAATAAAAATGCAAGAACGTTCGCAGTATTGTGGATAATTCGACAAAATGCTCGAACATGTTAACTGAGACTAAGCAACCGGTTTGAACACAAATGTGTGTCAAGGGGAGACTCTTTGAACCTTATTGACGTCATGTAGTCACATATGAAATCTTATAAGCGACAGTCTTCATTACACGAACTGAGTTGGCTATAAACAAATTAAATAAACAACCTGCTATCTCAAATAGTTTACCCAAATGCAAAGCAAATCATATTTATTCAGCAATAGTTTTTCAATCTTAAAAAGATGATAAATATGAGAATTCATAATCCGGACTCAGCACTATTGTCATATGTAAAATTCGCCTACTTATCATAACATAATAGAATTAATTGTTTTAAAATTACGAGAACATAAAAGATGTGTAAATTGTAGAATAAAGCCAAAGCTGACAAACAGCACACGACAGCGAGAAAGGCACTACACAGGCTTCTGACTATTTTTATGTTAGTAGGTTTTTCCCTCCATTCGAGAAACCTCACTAAGTTCGGATGGATAGAATTAATTTTGTTGGCGGGATTTTATTCTACTAAAGTTCTCAGCTAACAAGAACTGAAATCACACGACCACATTCGTAGAAGGAAATTTTTCCCAAAATATTAACTCAATCATGCATCCATAATTTTATCATTTATCAGTTAAAATTGAGTGATGCATTTCAATATGCAATGACGATCGCTGTCCGGAACACCAAACCAGTCTCAAAATTGTGTTCAATCACTTGGTAATGTTCGTGCCACACTGCAATACCTAGTACTTTATGGCGCTGCACACTGCAATGCTTAAATCCGTTACGCTTGCCGTCTCTCTTCAACCCTTCACTTAACCCTATAATGCTGTTCTTGTTATACAGAGGCGCATTAGCAAATGGGCACAATAAAAACTGGTTGTTATTTTTAACCCGTGGTGGGTAGGGCTTGCCGTCAGTGACTGGAAGACCCCTTCCGCTGTTCAGTTTTCGTAGACGGGTTCACAACGCTTTTGTCTATATTCATTTAATGAATTAAATTTGGCTTAGGCATGCTATTTCTGTTGAACTGGTGAATTGACCTTTCGAATCGCATGCGGATATAATTTGAGAAAGAAACTTGGAGTTACTGATTTTGCCGAATTGCCAGTAGTGGCAATTTGCCACTGCGCATGGAGAAATAAAGTTCTCACGATACGCCTCCATCCTGCAGCCCGCCAGTGCCAACATGAACAGACCCCAAACGCTCAGGTTTAAAGTCGACAATAGCGTGAAGTTCATATTACCGGTGAGTCCGGTGATGACGTGACGTTCCACCGGAGTGGTTTGCTGAGTGACACAGTGCGCACAGATTAGTCAACCACATCAGGATGTTTCAGTAGAACTTACGTTGCGAGTTAGGATTTTGCGCCTTTAAAGCGAACCAACTGCTGGATGGTAGAAATGCATCCGTCGATGACAAGTTAATAGCTTCCTAACCTAACACAGATAGGTTGAGATTTCACAAGCAATATTCTTCCGCCAGTGGCCTGCCGAGAATTCTCTTTGTAATAACAATTCGTTCTTATCGTAAGGAGTCAGTGCGTAGTACTTGGAAATTTGCCAAAAACATGAACACTGCTCGATTGGCCGCTTTATGGAACCAGTGTCCTGAATTCCAGGCTAACATGATAAAATATTGAATTGAGTGATTTAAATAAAGTTAATACTCGTAAATCGATTCCTCAGTTGACCCACATAACAGTAACATTAGGTGTACCTTAGTGCCAAAGTACTAAAATACCGACCGATTCCAGATACCGACCAAATATAACTTAAATGACTTTGTTACTACGAAGTTTCTTACATTTTTATCTTGATTTGCCTGGTTCAATTTGAGCCCAAGTTCCCCAATCATGATAGGTGATTCTAACGTGTGTTGCTTGTTTCAGCGGTGCGAGCCGACCGCATGCGAGGCGGCCGCAACAAGTTCGGGCCGATGTACAAGCGCGACCGCGCCCGCAAGCTGCAGATGATGCGGCAGCGGCAGATCGCCGTGCAGACCCTGCGCGGCACCCTCGGCGAGGGCGGGCTCGTGCTGGGCTTCGGCACCTCGCACTACGCCGCCGTGCCCGTCAAGCAGGAGATCCAGATCCCGCAGGTGTCCTCGCTGACCAGCTCGCCCGAGTCGTCGCCCGGGCCCGCGCTGCTCGCCCAGCAGCAGCCGCCGCAGCCGCCGCCGCCGCCCTCGCACGACAAGTGGGAGGCGCACTCGCCGCACTCCGCCTCGCCCGACGCCTTCGCCTTCGACGCGCCCGCCACCGCCGCCGCCACGCCCTCCAGCACCGCCGAGCCCACCAGCACCGAGACCCTGCGCGTGTCGCCCATGATCCGCGAGTTCGTGCAGACCATCGACGACCGCGAGTGGCAGAACTCGCTCTTCGGACTCTTGCAAAGCCAAACCTACAACCAGTGCGAGGTGGATCTCTTCGAGTTAATGTGCAAAGTGCTGGACCAAAATCTCTTCTCACAGGTCGATTGGGCGAGAAACACCGTGTTCTTTAAGTATTTAAAGGTGAATTTCCAGATAAGTATGAGATCCCATCCCGATCCTTGAACCCTTCCCCGGTGATCACCAATCTTCCGCTGATGCGAATGTAGCGCTGCGCTGCAAGCGAATGTACCTGGTTGTTTAGGTCATATTCAGTGCGAAGCGTACGCGAAGAAGTAATAGTGTCGAGGCGTCTGACGCAGCGGGTAGCACCGCGGCAATCGATACCCGCACCGCAAGTGGGTCAAGATCCCGCCACCACCATCGCCCACCAGTAAACACACTTCACGCGTAGAGGTACCACAGGATTCTAATGAATCTCAAGTAGTCCTATTGATGTTTAAATTACCCTTTGTGTTATTGTAGAATTCAAGATTATAATGCCAGGAACTTCTTTATTAGATTCCAGTTGTACACATTCAAGCAAATGCAGTTTTGTAGGACTCCGGGCTGGTTAATCGCTCAACCATCAGAGAGGATAATAGTCAGTGAAGGGTAGTGATCTAGCGCCGCCGTGGTCGTCGTACGCTTACGTAAGCCGGGTCACGTGGGCGGGCGACGTTGCCGCTCTGTGCACTCAGCGTATCCCGTTTCCGTAGACACTACACAGCCTTAGCCCCAAAAATTTTGGTTCCCGCTAAATCGTAATCTTGTTTATGTTTGTTTACTGGAGTATTATCGTCAGACATTGGCGACTTGTAGATAATGGCAACCGATTTAAAATGTAAGAACAACTTGATTTGGAACGTGAATTTATTGGTATTCTTAGGGAAATTGCGACTGGTGCTTATGACCACAGCTGATTAAACAAAACAGTTATAATCGTTATCGTGACACAATTCCACAATCCAGTTTTAATAACCTTATCACTACAATAGTACAATACCTAGAAGCTGTAACGAAAGATGATATAATAAATAAACGAGTAGTACGTCAGCAGCGGGGCGTCGTGTTGATGACCCTTGCTTTCTCCAGCAATCAGTATTTGATGTAATGGTTGGTGCGAGCGAGGCAGCAACAGTGCACTTTCGTCCGCACTTGACACAGTGCCCGTGGCCGACATAGCGCGAGAAAGCACTTTTTACCGGAGCGCGGTGCCCCCGCGAGCTCATCGCACGCCAGCCGAGTCATAGGATCGATGAATGTGCGCTAGCCACAGCACGTGCCCATCCTTACACGTGTGTGCCATTTCGAATCGATACCGTAAAATGCTGGCGAATCAAGTTTTTCTTGTTTCATTAAAACGTATTTCTTTCAAATACTATCTATTAAATTATGTTCAGAGACACAAAAAATGCATTTAAATAATTGAGGCATCCGACCTAACAAAATAGTCCGTCGCATCGCTGAATGTAGCGCGCGTGTGGAAGGTCTTTGCCGCGGTGAGGCCATCGCCTTTCTCTACTTTCTCTTACATAATACCGTTACCGGCTTGTTACATCAGTGGCGTAACTTCGCCGTGAACCTGAATAGTCGACTTTGAAACCTACTTTAACGACCTAGCTTTATTGCCGGCACAAATTGTTGTTACTTTAGTATGGTTTGGTCGCGTTTGCCGCAACGTCTTCCTAATGGAATGAGATGCTAGTCTGATTCTAACCAGTTGTGTTTTTGGCTGTTGTTTCTTTAGGAAGCTATTTCTTATGGGAATACTTTTGTGTTCAGACGGTAAATAGTTAGTGACCCAAATATGCAGACGCATAGACGCCGAGTTCGGGCACGATATAATACAAGCAACTGAATTCCTCCAGCTACATTGCCAAAAACTAGAGAAAGGGTTTGTCCGATGTCCATATATCATAAAGTCACAAGTTATAAGCATCGTCGTGTTGAATAACTTGACATTTCAGCTACGCTTACATCACGCCGCGGTGTAGAGTACCTATAGACACAACATTAATTTGTGAGTTTCAAAAGCAGTACCCAAGCGTTGCCTAAATTTAACGCTCTATATACTCGGAACGTATTCGGCGCTACTAATGGGACTAGTTTCTCGGAAAGGACATTGGGTTTTGATATTTAGATTGCTTGTTTGTATAGTTGAGCATAAGCGGTTGGCAAGTACTTAATTGAATTACGAAGAATTAGAGGCGTTCTTTTAGACTTGTTGTATTATGAGAGTGTTGTAGTGAAGTGCAGCAATAATAGGATCAGACGTAAGAAGCGCTAAGATTGGACACGTGCAGCGCAGCTCGCCCAGGGCAGCTATGTACTAGCCAATGTGAAACAGTGCTCGTTTCATAAATTGCTGAAGCTCAACTTTAGCTGGTTTTAGTACATTGTGTTTTGTTGTAATTTAACAATAACTTTTCAATGTAACCTTTCATGTTAGTACTAGGCACAACAATGTGACAAGCCCGTCCTGAAATGTCCTATGGCATATTATTTGCCAGCGAAGTTACAAAGTAGCCAGTTGATTTCCCTGACGTACAAATGAAATGAGTATTTGATCTGTAGCATTGTCTCCACTCAGTTAATTTGTTCAATATTCGAGGACCATGTTAGTACATTGTGCGACTCAATAAGAAGCAATCTACAAGAGTAATCGTAGTATCTAAAGTTTGGTCACGTAATTCGGACAAACGGCAATCCGTCGCGACTTTGACCCACTTCGCCGACGACTCGAGGCAAGATGGCGTCGCGAAGGGAATTCTACGCGGAGCCGTCGCCCAGAACGACTCAACTCGCCTCGTCAACATTCTATTGTGAGCCCTAATACTCGAGAACAACAACTCTTTTTAAACAAAAGCTGGGTCTAGATTTATTAGGGTTGATATTTCTCGAGCGTAACGCGCTGCTCCGGCCGCAGTGAATAGCCACTTCCTTCAAGGGAAATACGAGCGGAATATTCATATAACATCTTTCTTATTGCATTCATACTCGATCCACTTGTCTCCGGTTCGGATTTTAAAAGCGTACCATACGCATAATTTATACAGTCATGTCTTCGAAAGTTCATACAACGTGGCCACCCAATATGTTTTCAAATTATGATCTAACATCGATTGTTGAGATACGATCAGTATTCCGATTCCGTCGGCGCGATCTCGATTCTCAGAGTTGAGTAAGCGAACGGTGAAGCAACGGCTTCGAGCTCTAAAATTCAGTAAATAACATTTCGTAAAGTGCAAATTTAACGCGCCCGCGCGCCGCCCCGTGTTTTATAACGCAACTCAATAAAATGTAGGTCACAAACCGCAGAACGTTGTAGCTCCAACCACCTATCTGACAAGATAGCGAGTAGGTACGCGCCGACCGTATGTACCCGCCGCTTGTAGGTGCTTAAATTGATAACGGAAATTCAACATGCGACATGTTTTTTTAGTTAACTTCACGAAAACTAGATTACTGCGCAAAATATGAGACCAGACACTTGAAACCATCATTAGTAGCAGTTTGAATAGGAAAAACACAAGGTGGAAATAATGGTATTGGTTGGCCGTATCGACCGTTGCGTCACCAGCGTTTTGACACTATTACCTTTGACCCTTTCCAATCCTATTGCCGTCTTTAGCAAGTTTTTAATTAAAAAGGAGACGAGGCAGTTCTTACCCATTTAGTATTAATTTTACAATATGCTCGCGCCTACTTAATACCTTACTAACCTTACAACCACCATGCGTCCAGCTGCTACGCTGAAAACTGCTTCGTCTTTTATTGTTAAAGACGGCATCCTTCCTTTCCGAGTTCAACCTCGATGGACACATGTAGCAACGCGGATCTCGCTTGTTCTCAGGTTGATGATCAAATGAAGCTCCTGCAGCACTCGTGGTCTGACATGTTGGTTCTGGACCACCTTCACCAGCGCATGCACAACGGTCTGCCAGATGAGACCACGCTCCACAACGGACAGAAGTTCGACCTCCTGTGCCTAGGCCTCCTCGGCGTGCCCTCCCTGGCTGACCACTTCAACGAGCTGCAGAACAAACTCGCGGAGCTCAAGTTCGACGTCCCAGACTACATCTGCGTTAAGTTCTTGCTTCTGCTAAACCCAGGTTTGTATTCCAACCTCTCATTTTCCAAACTGCCCGAGCGAATGTTCTGTTTTTCTTTTTTTACTTTTTACTTTTAAGTGTGTTTTTTTACGGCTTTGTTGCAACTGTGTGGTGTGTTGTGGTGTACGCAGTGAGTGAAACGAAGAGTGGTGTGGTTTCAGACGTGCGGGGCATCGTGAACGTGAAGTGCGTCCGGGACGGCTACCAGACGGTGCAGGCGGCCCTGCTAGACTACACACTCACCTGCTACCCGACGATACAGGTAACTACTGTCACCAATTACTGACTAATTAACTCACAAAGTTATCGCCGTTGGGAGGCATGACTAAGCTCGATTAAAAGCCCTTCTCAGGACAAAGACATTGTTAGCTATTCTTCTACTATACTATACCCCCGGTACATCAGAATGAGGCACTTTTGGTAACTTCCCTTCTTAAAATCTTCTGACCATGACAAACACTACAATGGACTAGCATTTGTCACCCTGATAAAAAGACTAGTCAGACTAGTCAATCCCTGACTGCCCAGGGTGTGCCCAAGATTCATCAGTTGACACGTCACGCGTCTTCTTTCTTCCCCCCAAACTCTTCCAACACTAAATGACACACCACTGCCCCATTCCAGGACAAGTTCGGCAAGCTAGTGATGGTGGTGCCCGAGATCCACGCGCTGGCGTCGCGCGGGGAGGAGCACCTGTACCAGCGACACTGCGCGGGGCAGGCGCCCACGCAGACCCTGCTGATGGAGATGTTGCACGCCAAGCGCAAGTGAGTACCCGTATCCGTGAACGTGTTAATAGATGATCTGAGTAAACGTGGCGGTGAACGTGTTAAGTGGTGACCCCGACGGGATACGAAGGTTGAGAGGTGGAGTGGAGTGATGACGGTCCGTATAGGTGAATATGGAAAGTGGTGACTCCCAAAGGATTCGGGAGGTTGAAATTGGAGTGGAATGGTTGGCTGTTGGGGTGGGGTTATCTTGGTAGGAGATAAGGGTAAATTACAAAGGCTACCTTTGCTATCTGATGAGGTTGTTCGAAAAAATGAAAATTATGGATGCATACGACGATTAAATAGTTCAGGCAATCACAATTTGAAAAGTTTTATGTATTTTGGTTCATCTGTTTTTAAGGCTGACTGGATCAATGGTTAGCTAGAGAATTGTTATGATTTTCATAATATTCACACGATTTTTATATCAGTTTTAGTTAATCTGGATCTCTCAGCTGTCAAAATTCGAGTTGAGTATTTGATATAACTGAATTGTAGCATAGCATTTTTATGAGGAATGTTTTTAACAAATTATGTCTTTTTGGTCGCATGCTAAGTTGAAGGTGATTTTTTTCTTCTTCTACTTATGCTAGACCTTTTCTATCCAGAAAATTACCTACATTGAACTTTAACCTATTTATCTATAGGTAAATATCGAACTGGAGATTATTAAAATAAGTAAATAAATAAATTATGGCATACTTACATTCTAACATGTGTCAGAATTGAGCAAAGGCCTTTTTGAAATGTGTAGAAATGCAAATTGTCCGCATGTAGGAAAAACAATGTTACATGCGCCGACTATTATGCTAATTCACAATTTTTCTACGAATCAGAAAAGTCTCAAGTTTGCGCTTCGATATTTACTTTGAAAAAATCTTGGCTCTACTTCCTTTGTTTAAATTGGTAGACGATTATTATACTTCAGTTACTACACCCGTTTTCCAACTTTGTTCAAGTGAATGGTAGTATTATTATTAAGCGTTCTTTTTACTCTTTTGTGCATTTTATTACTATGCTATTATGTTAATATTATGTCTCGGAGTTTATCGGATAACCTTCTGTTGTTTCCCTCCCTGACACTGTGATTTCAGTCCAAAACTGCACCCTGTTTTATTATGTGGCCTTCTAAGAAAACGACATAAAGACTGCATAGGTTTACTGGTTTGCGAATCATAAAGATTGCAAAAGGTCGATTCAAATTGGTTAACAGTTCAAATAGGTCTTCCAAGCGAGGTAAATTTAAGTTTCCTTGAAAAGTACTTATAAAAGTCAGTTTACCTAGTTCATGGCATTTCCCCCCCACGACTAAGTGGTGGGATCTTTATCAGCTGTGCCTGTGACCGTGTCACACGACCAAGTTTTTTCAATTTAAGACTGAAAAGTTTCGAAGGACTTTTATAAACGGGGGCTGATTGATAGGTTTATTACTGAATTTCTTCGTCTATCGCTTACCACTTTACAAGTGACTGGAGCTGTAATGTGTAGCAGGAGAATTGCAACTGATTATTTCGTTTTAGGCCAACCGGTGGAGAAGTCGTCACCCGGGCACCTGAGCACACGTCCACACTTGACAGATTGTATGTTGCTATGAATATTATCAACTTAAATCATCCGCCATTTTGTTTTCATTCAAACGCCATTTCAAATATGCTTGATGGTGTTGCCAGCGTCAACTAATACATAGGTACATGCATATTTAATTAATTACATTTACCGTCTACCTACTATTGCATGTTTCTAGTAAATGAAACGTTTTATTACTTGCTAAGTGATTTTAAATGAACTTCGTATCATAAATATCAAAGTTTTTAGTGAGCATTTTAAAGTCCTAACAGTAACCTATATGTAAAGTGTCAAAATTATTCATTCGGTAAACTCTTTTGTGCTGAAGCGAAACCCATTTATTCTGACTCCTTCGACCCTGTTACATTCATAAATATTTTCTGAAAGTATAAATAATATTGACCGACATTCGGGGAAACTGATATACACTGGATTACGAAATAAACGGATGACAGATGAGGACAGAATCTCTTTAAAACAGCACTAGTGAAATGTTAATATTTTCTGGCAACTCCATTATCATATTTTCATTATAACACGCTCAATTACAGCTTTTCATTAATTACACCCACGTTCATTAGCACAGTGTACATTAATATTGAACTTCATGAAGCTTTCATCATTTTATATTATAAAAGTGAGGTATAGTTTGGATGCATGCGGAAACTCGCTGTGCAAATAAAGTAGACTTTCATTAATGTGCTGTGGTTATAATGAAATTATCTACGCAGTGTTCATTAAAGATATTTAACGCATAAAATAAATAGTCGAATATTTTATTGGCCTAAATCTGTGGTGCTATTATCGTCTACGCCACGTAAAGTTGACCTTGGCCTCCTTTAGTGTTTGATATCTCACGTGCAGCGTACCCTACCTACTTATCTATCAGCATATAGTGTTATCTTTGGACCGATGCTATCGACTTCAAAACTCGCTCGTAGGAATACCGCAGCACAAGAGTACTTATTTATTTTCGAGTCTATATTTTTATACATCTTTCGCCTTTTTCGTTAGGTATAACTTTGATTCATAACGATTTATTTCGGTAATAGGTACTAGCGAGTAATCCAATTTTAACAATCATTAGACTTTAAGCGGATAAGCGGATTACCAAAATTCTTAATTTTTATTTTAACTTATTGAAAATCTTTAATGCTTAAGTTCTATCTGGACGTCTTTTTTCAACTATGGCTGTTGCCAGTAAGGGCGTTATAATCAGGTCAAATATTTCGTCATGCATCTCATGCATGTTACAAACCGCATCAACCCATTCACGCTTTCATCCATTTAAGTTAATAATTACAAAGTAAATGCGATTATAAAACCAAAAGTGCACTGTAAATATTTGTACCTTAAATTATTAAAATGAATGTACATGGACTATGTTTATACTTAAAGCAGTTTTGTTTTTATGATCTCAAAAAATATTATTATTTTTTAACTTACAAGAATTCATTTATTAGTGAAATTACAATTTGATTTCAGGGACATTTCGGATTCCAAATGATGAGTGTCTTTGTGTGTTTTCTATTATGCATAATGTAATGAAAGAATTCGTTGCGTGAGTACCTACCCGCTCTACGAATCCCAAGATATTTAATTGTAAATTCACCAATATATTAAGATTCATCTCATATCCTTACAGACTTTAAAACATCAATTAGTTTTTTCGACCATTTTTTATATTTCTTTTGTCTGTATCGATTAAAGAGGAATGCAATTCGCTTAAATTGTTAGGAACAGCTTTTTGTTTCTTACCAAAATATCCATATTGATCAACGCAGTGTGTGGTCTCTGATTTCAGATGTTGAAGTGCCCGTGAAGAATGAGACGGGCGGTTAGGAGCGCCGCCAAGCGACGCATCGAGCCGCCGTCAGACAGATGACGATTCGTTTAAACTTTACTTTAGCCAGTAAGTTTTAGTTGGTGTGATTGAATAACTTATTGCTGAGCGCCGGCAATAGCCGCGCGTACCTAGTCCCATACAGATAAAAATATTTATCTACATACATAATCTCTGTAACATTTAATATAAAAATATTAAAACACCAGTTTTGTAGCTACCGTTAATTTATTTAGCATTCTATGTATATTGTATGTTATTTCAAAATTGCATAAGTACATTTGAAACTAAGTTTTTTTTAACTTTAACTTTAATAGAGAATGGAAATATTTTAGGAAAGCGTCTGTGATTATAAACGAAGAAAATTTGATGAAAACCGTTTTAAATGTTAGTTCAGATGTTATATTATGTGTATAATAATTGTTAGGGTTAATGTAACTGTATGTGTATTAGGTAAGGTGGTCGAGGTATGCCGACCCCCGCGCACCCCACTGTCGCCGCGACGCCTCTCGGGCTACTATGTATAAACTACACTTTGTCAAATCAAATACCCTATTGAATGTTATCATAGCATATTAAGAATCATGAGTGAATGATCAGTACGTGTTTACGAGAAGTAAAGTTTAAATAAAGTTAAATAATGTAAATGATTTATTGAGATAATTATAATATGTATTTTGAAATTTAAACAATCCGACGGAACCTATTTATCGGCCATACTAGTACAAATGTTTAACCTTGTGTAAATAGAAAGTGTAGATTATTTACAGTGAATTATTCTACTTAAATATATACAGTAAAGAAAACTATATATTCTCATACTGAGTGCAAGGAAGCCTTTAAAAGTTACGTCGTAGATTTTGTAAAGTGACACTGGGTACAAAAGGCTCCTAGAGGTGGCCAGATGAGATGATATGTATATTTTTATACAACATATTGTTCTTTATTAACATATATAATATGTTAACTAAAAGTACATGATTTCATATTTTTCTAACATTAGGTGTAGAAAAATATAATGATCAACTTTGAAAGTTTAAATCTTTATATTAAAAGTAACGTAATCGTTATGTGTACATACTTATTATGCGTTACGAATTTAATTTGAGAACGTATTATTTTTTATATTACACTAGGGAATATAATGTACACATGAGGTAATCTAAACTTCTTCAACTTAATCCAGCAATAGAACAAACTTACCAATTCACAAATTACAATATTAGTCATATTAAATAACTATCTAAAATAGATAAAAAATCTCTGGCAATTTTAACACATTGAAGATTGAAATAAATGTTAGTATACCTTGTATGTATGATGTTTTAATTAGCGAGAAGAGTAAACGTATATGTGATTGACACATTGTATTCTCGTATAAAATATAAAAATTGCACCAAGTGCGAATGTAACATATTATGGTTGATATTTGATTCTATTTCCATTTAATTTCGGCTTAGCGTACTGGAATGGGCTTATGTGTAATATAAATATATAGCACCGATTTATATATACCGTCCAGTTATATAAACCTACTAATATACTTCTAAAGCTTAAAAGCAACATTTGTAATACATAGTTTTCGGAGAATTCGATGCAAGGTTTTATAATTTTTTTAATGAAAACTTAAGTACCTGTTTAAAATTAAACGCAAATTAATGAGAGTTCCTTAAATTAGGTATGGATGTACACGTTTAAGGCGAGCACAAAACTGAGCGAATAGTGTCACTACTAACATAAAGCAAATATTCATTTCATTTTCTTAATATTTTTTGTGCTATGGACAGTGGACACATTAATTATATAAATGCTTAGTATCTGATTTTAAATATTACGTTATAGTGAACACATTAATTAAATAAAATAGGATGTAGAACCATGAAGCTGTGATATAGTAAACCTCTGGCTGAATCACCTCTGAACTTGTCGTTATTTTGGTATAACACTTTCTTCTAAATATAATAAAATACTAGATGCAAACCGGAGCGAACCATTTATAAAATTTTCGGCCGTGCGTGATAGATATGTGTTAAATATTTATTATATTTTAAATTTAATTTTGATTATTAATATTTAAATTTTTATTTACATATTTTTACTTATATATAAAATATATATTTAAATCTATAAAATATATTTTAAAGATTGGTCAGCTTCATGGTGTAAATGATTAACGGAGGCAAAGCTGATCTGTGATGCTATGACGTAGTTAGAAGTAATTGGGACTGTGTGTTCGTCATTGGGACACAGCGACCGAGTGACCAATATAGCATAAGTAGCGGATCCCGGTGTAGCCATTCACACACATATATTTCACATCTTAATAAATGTGTTTAAATAGCTGCATCATTTTATTAGAAAAATATGAAATCTTTTTTTATATATAATACTATTATATATCCCTTTCATTCACAACCCAATAACAGCGGTTATGCACATTTGGTAAAGTTTATTCTTAATACAAATATTACATAGCTTATGGCTTGTTCCTGTTAGGTAAACAGTACCATGATTTTAATATTTCGCCACACGATTTCTTGTATTAGGTTTGTGTTCTTCTTACCAATATCATGTTACCATTCAAATGCAGTATTTCACAAATTATGATAGTAGGCTTAGGTACAAAATAATTGTCTTTAGACATCTTAGACGTGTCCGGTACACAAATCTAATGGAAGGGATCTTATTACAATATTACCTAATAACTTTTAATTCATTGCAATTTATTTATAATTTAAATGAATTAAATATATTATTATTTGAATTATATTTTACACTGTGTGAATTGACGAATGAATTTTTAAAATAAGAATCTATCAAATCTTATAGAAAGCTTTACGATAGAGATATTACTGTGGAACGTGCTTTTCCTAACTATATAGTATTATTTTATAAAATGTATGTAGTATTTTTGTTGTATTATTAAAAGTAGTTAAGGAGTATGTATTTTATGTATATTATTTTTGAGTCACATCAGTCGCGGCCTCCGGGTAGTATAAAAGGCACAGTGAAGCACAGTGAGGATACTCGAGTATCCACTGTTTTGCTTACACTGTGAGAGGGATACAAAGTAGTGTGCCATTAGAAAATGCTGGTACAGAGATACAATAGTACTCGCAAACGGCGCGTCAAACAGTACAACTAATCTTTAGTTCATCTGACAGTATAAGGAGTGACAATGAGAAAGTGGCTATAATTAAAGTACAATTAATTTGAGTAATGTTTCCAAACACCAGTAATTCTTCGACGTTAGTGAATGGTTCAGCAATGATCGGTGCCAGTGTTCATATTAGTTAACTTTTGTTAAGTCTTTTTAATTTCTTCATCTTCATTCGCTGCTTTAGATCTTTTTACACTTAATTCACTAAATTTTAACCTATTACAATTTAATTGTATTAAATATATTAAAATTTTACCTATTAATAAAAACTTAGACGTAAGGTTAGGTTGTAAAATATGAATGTAAAATTTTTAATGTTTTTCTGTAAGTATAATATCTATATTTATGATTATAAATTGATAAGAATTTGAAAATGACGCGTAAGTTAGGGTGGTGAGTGTTGTATGTAAGTGTAAATGCAGGTGACGTATACATTTAGGCTGCAGTTGGTATTGCACCGAGCGGGTCGCCTCACTCGACGCCAGCTCCCGCCGCTCGACAACCCACTTATATTAATCTTCAAATTGTATGTAAAACAAAGTGTTCACTATTTAGTGTAGATAGGGTCACGGGGGCGGGCGGCGGCGGGACACGGCAGCGGTGCACACATTCCAAGCTAACGCTAGGCGCATAGTAACGCGTCCGGAAACGCTCTAAATGTTTGTAAGTTAACCACTTTGTTGTTCATTAACGATAAGTTTAGGTTAATCTCAGTTCATACACGTTGTTTAATAGTCTGTATATAGTATTCTCTCGGTTAAGTTTGTATGAGGACGCGAATTTGAGCGAAACGACAGGCCTAAAAGCTGATGGGTTCATAGTAGTGTAAGTCTTAAGTACCTAAGCGAATATTTCTGTTGCACCTAACTTTAATTTTTGCGAATCATGTTAGTTATAAAGGACGCTAATTGTAAATAAAAAAGTATAAATTCAATGTAAAAGGTTATTGTTGAATCAGTGTGTAGGGCCGACATTTACCATTGCGTCGGCTGCATTTGCTGTTGTTAATTATCTGATACCATAGAGTTATGGCTATTTATGTGTTAACTGTAGAGGTAATGTCGGGAGTGGGCGCCTGAGGGGAACCAACCTCGCACTCTATCTTATTATTATTCTAAGTGTGAACACACAGCCGCAAGTGGCCACCACGGCTGTCGAGGCTGCTCCTTGTAACTGAACGAACGAAACGTTCCGATGGACATTAGATAGCTATTATTGTAACGAAATCATATTATACATCACTGTTGACATCACTAATTGATAATAAATGTAATTAATTCTTAAGATGATTGGTTTATTATAAATGTGATTAAGGTTATAATCAGTAAATTGCGGTTAATTCGAGTCGTTATAATAGCACTTGGTTGAGGATACTTGTTATTATTTCAATAACGGTCAAAATCATGAATTTTGTATTTAGAAGCTTTTTTACTATTTATTTAATAACAATATACGTCAACCAAAGAACAGATTGACAATATTCTTTTATGTTATAACGATCAATGTTGCAAGTAATTGTTAAGTTACCTATGTACATACATATATGTATTAGAGGCAGGCTGGTATCGAGAGACGTCCGGGTCCTATCTCCTGTACATAGGGCGGGCGCCTCTCGACTGTTTCACAGTTCAGTTAGGCTGGAGCCATCGGCACTATACCACAAAGCGCAGCCACTTTAGTACCGTGTTATTACCTCACGTCTTTTTTACAATCATTGAATTACATAGTTATTGTTGTCCCTAAATCTTTAAACTTATTTTATTGTGGAATATTTAGAGGTGGTCGTTACGTTATCAACTGTGAACACTGATCTTAGCCGGCGACGTGGCTGGCGTGGCTTAGCGCCGCGCCTGTCTGCTATACTTTGTGTGCCGCCCGCTCTTATTGTAGAAATAAATGATATTTTCGTTTAATTGTGTGTTTGTTTTGTACGTCTTGGTGCGTACTCGGAACTTCGTTCATTGCAAGCTGATTTTTCATCGCGCAACGCAAGCAAAAGTGATTTTAGTAACACTGTTTTTTTGTGATTTACTCAGCTCGCTATGAAAACGGTTCTTCACCTTTAGATGTATGTTGTAGGATATATTTTTTATAACTTAATAAATAAATTAAAGTCATAGATAACAAATGTAACATATAAAATATAATTACTATGATTCAACTACATTTGAGGCACTACATTCTAATTACAACTGTCTACTGTTAGCGAATGCATCCCAGCAGTAGTCACTACGTCACTACCGGATGTACATTTAATATTAGTAGGGATTTGAATTATTGTTTATATGTTGATCAAATTATTGTTAAGGTTTATATAATATGATTTATATCTGAAATTATTAATATACAGTTATAAATAGCTTTATAATATTACATTATTTTGGCACTAGCGACAGTGGCGCCATTATACTACCGGAACAGTTAAATTAAGTACCAAGTTTTGTTATTTAATTAAAATAACCATTTTAAAAATATTATTAATATGTAGTAATTATAATCTAAATAATTAATGATTTTACGGGTTGTTTTGGATTATATAATTTTAATATTTAGAATATCCAGATACTGTTAGCGTTTCCATTTCCGCTTAGATTACGATACTTTTCAAATTGTTGGGAGTTCTTATAAAACTAGATGTAAGGGCCGAGAGAGCCTCACTCTTTACTGCACCGTCACCTAGACATTTAGTTAAGGGGAACCTCTGCCCGAAAATAAAATAAAGTGAATGTGCCTGCCGTCTATATTTTTCGCCATCCTTCGCCACCTGTTATACTTCAGAAGTGGGATGAGCCCAAGATGTCCGGCCCATATGCTGCTGGTTTGGGCATGAAGAAGAGGACAATCAGCCACGTGTCCACCACCGACGACGAAGAAAACGAAGAAAAATTTTTTTCTTCCAACGACGCCATGCCTGTTCCGACGAAAAGACGGCGAGTCACACATGCCGACGCAGAAGTAGTCCCAAAATTTCGACCAGAAGACAGCAACAGCAGCGTCAGTAGCTGGCTACACAAGATCGACCAGCTGGGAGACGTCTACGGATGGGACGCGACCGAGAAGCAGTTCGTGATGCAACTCCGCCTGCGAGGTTCAGCTCGACGTTGGTATGACGAGCTAGAAAACTATAATCTACGCTGGGAAGACTGGAAAAGTGCACTACGAACTGCATTTCCACGATCAACCGACTACGTGGATCGTCTTGAGGCCATGTTGTCCAGAACAAAAAGAGACACGGAAACCATGACAAACTATTTCCACGACAAAGTTTCACTCCTCAAAAAGTGTGAAATAGAAGGTGAAAGTGCAATCTCGTGCATTATTCGTGGTCTGCCTGTGGAACTGCGCGCTAATGCTAAAGCGTATCAATGCGAAACACCCGAGCTTCTCTATTACGGCTACCTGTCGTCACTAGAAAACTACCGAAAAGTCGAAGCGGCTGCATCAACCAGGCGGTCAACGTGGAGAAGAGGCGCGACTGACGTATATGTCGCAACATCACAGCCATCTGGAGTAAAGCGGTGCTACGCCTGCCGACGAGTGGGTCATGACGCACGGGACTGCCGGACTCAACAACGCTGCGACACCTGCCAGCGGGCCGGCCACACCTCTGCTACCTGCTGGTTTGCATCCGCCCCAAGTTCATCTCGGGCACCGGTGCAGCAGGCGACATCACGGGTGAGTCGTATTATGTTTACAACTATCAGTACCTGTCAGGACATCTATAAACGACTAGTTTACATTGGTGCGATTGTTCTATTAGCATTCATTGATACGGGCAGTAAATTGAATATCCTTACATCAAAGCGAGCCAAAATGCTAGATCTTAATGTCGTTCCATCGGATATAGTAATGAGAGGATTTGGGGGTGCTCATATAAAATCTTTAGGCAGAACGCGCATAGATGTATCAATAGATGATATTTGCTTAAGTGGAGAAGTTGAAATTACTGATTACGATTTATCAGATATAGATCTAATCATAGGACAGTCTATGATCAATCAACCCGGTATTAGTCTAGTCACTACCAAAAATACTGTAGAGTTCGTACAAACTAAGGAGGTAGAAAACTGTCTTATGAATTGTAAACTAGAGGACAATGATTTCAACTCAAAGTATTGCGTGTATCTCAAGTGTGATGTTAAAATACCAGCTCAAAGCGCCTGTTACATTAACGTATTCGTAGATATTGAATGTAATGACAATAGTTGTTGTTTTCTGACTAATTCGATATATGTTCATAACGGTCAGATGTGCTATGCTATACCTGGGCGAGTTATCTGCATCGAGGGATATTTAAAATTCATTAACTTAAGTGATGAGGTCATATCTTTACCAGCCCATAAATTAGTGGCCCGAGCCGAGCTTGTTTCCCTGGTTCCTGATAATTTTCGCGACGTCATGGCTGTTGAATTACAAACAAAGTCCACACGTAACGTACCATTATTAGATCCTAATGAAATTGACATAGGTGAACTTTCAGGAGAAGATAATGATAAATTATTGACCTTGCTTAGTAAATATAGTCATATGTTTGCCAAAGATACGAAAGACTTAGGCTGCACGGATCTAATTAAGATGCAAATTCAGACGACGACCGACAAACCAGTTCATTTTAAGCCATATCGATTGTCACATAAAGAAAACGAAATAGTTAATGAAAAGGTGCAGGATTTAATCGATTCGGAAATTGTTCGTGAGTCGATGTCTGAATATGCAAGTCCCGTTATACTTGTAAAAAAGAAAGATGGAGATTACCGGCTCTGCATTGATTATAGAGCACTAAATTCACAAACTATTAAAGATCGCTATCCGTTACCAAATATTGATGACCAAGTTACGAAATTGGCGGGAAAATGCTACTTTTCGACCTTGGACCTCGCCCAAGGTTATTACCAAGTCAAAATATCAGAGGAGTCAATACCTAAAACTGCGTTTGTTACACCGTCGGGACAGTATGAATTCCTTAAAATGCCGTTTGGTCTAGCTAATGCTCCCGCAGTTTTCTCTAGATTAATACGTCTAGCTCTACATGACGTCAGAAATGACGTAGCAACGTATCTTGATGACGTCATGCTACCAACCGTTACTGTAGAGTCAGGACTAGAATTATTAGAACGTGTCTTGGAACTTCTCGAAAGAGCCAATTTAAAATTGAACCTAAAAAAGTGTTCGTTTTTAAAAACTAGTGTCAACTATTTAGGTCACGAAATTACTGAAGGTACTATACGACCAGGTCAAAACAAAATTAATTGTGTTTCCGAGTATCGTCAACCTCGAAATGTCCACGAGATCAGACAATTTATTGGATTAACCTCGTACTTTCGCAAATTTATCCGCGGATTCGCTGAAATTGCTCTACCCTTGACGCGTTTGACAAAAAAAGACGTAGAGTGGCAGTGGGGTCCAGAACAGGAAAACGCATTTCAAACTCTAAAACAACGGCTGATAGAAAGACCGGTACTAGGTATCTACGATAGTAAATCCGAGACCCAACTGCATACCGATGCCAGCAAACTAGGATTAGGTGGTATACTTATGCAGATACAGACTGATGGATCCTTAAAACCAATTGCGTATTTTAGCAGGGTTACTACTAGGGAGGAGCAGTTCTATCATAGCTATGAGTTAGAAACTTTAGCGGTTGTAGAGTCGTTAAAACGTTTTCGAATTTATTTAACGGGAATACCAGTAAAAGTTGTTACCGACTGCGCAGCTTTACGTTCTACACTGGTTAAAAAGGACTTAATACCACGAATTGCCCGTTGGTGGCTTACTATACAGGATTTTGATTTGCAAATAGAGTACCGTCCGGGGGAACGAATGAAACACGTAGACGCGCTTAGTAGGAACCCTGTCACTGAAAACGTGTACCAAATAGATGAGTCTGATTGGCTTGTGACCCTTCAGTTACAGGATGATAATTTACAAAATATTATTACCCAATTACGAGAAAATACAACCAACCCAGATATAACCAACAATTATATTCTGAAAGAAAATCTTTTGTACCGAAAAACATTGTACGGAGAACGCTTTGTAATACCAAAATTAGCAAAATATGGCCTTTTACAGAAGTACCATGATCAAATAGGACATCCGGGGTTTGATAGGTGCGAGAAAACTATTAAGGAACAATTTTGGTTTCCGGGTATGACACGGTTTATCAGAAAATACTTGAATTCCTGTCTACAGTGCGCATATGGAAAGTCAGAGTATGGTAGAGCGCAGGGTGAGCTATACCCAATCGAAAAACAACCGATCCCCATGCATACTTTGCATGCCGATCACTTAGGCCCCTTTACAAAAACTCGAAAAGGAAATACGTACATCTTAGTGGTGATAGACTCTTTCACAAAGTTCGTGTTCGCAAGACCTGTCAGAAACTGCAGCTCTATAGAAACAGTAAAACACATGAAAGAAATTATTACAATGTTTGGAAATCCAAATAGAGTCATTACAGATCGAGGAAAGGCCTTTACGAGTCGTTATTTTAAGCAGTTCGCGGAAGAAACCCAATTTAAACACATACTCAATGCTATAGCTAGTCCGAGGTCAAATGGCCAAGTTGAGCGTGTCAACCGCACTATCATAGATGGTCTCAATACAATGTCGGAGAGCGAGAGTACTTGGGACGATAAACTTGCTGATATTGTGTGGGGAATCAACAATACGCCTAATGCTACTACCTCATTCCCCCCATTCAAACTTATGTTCGGACACGAAAACTCCCGTTTGCCGGCCTACCCTACTAATAGGCCTACTTCTCAAGAGGAAGCTTTAAAAGATAGGAGAGAGAACGCAAAGTTACGTATTGATAGGAATATGACACTAATGAAAAGTCGATTCGATCGTTCCCGTAAGAAGTGCAAAAAATACACAGTAGGTCAATTAGTTTTGTGGAAAGGCGGCGCTAGTAGAGTAACGACGGCAAAAGTTTCACAAAAACTGAAAAGTCCGTACAGCGGGCCGTACAGGGTATGCAAGGCAGAACCAAACATAGATCGTTATACAATATGTAGTGTAAAAGGCATGAAAGGATACAAGAAATTCAGTGCAGTTGTTCGGGGTGAAGTATTAAGACCATATAAATCATGTGTTTCCGATGCAGATAGCTGTTCATCTAGTGATAAAGATGTGGATAGAGATGATTTAATAGATTTGCTAGAGAGCTAATGATGTATAAATAAGTAGAAGTTAATCCTGTAAATAGACTGTTCATAATCAAAATGGAACTTTGCAAAATTATGTCGAATAATTATGATGTTATAGGCTTGATTCACTAACTATTAACTTATATCTTGTGTGCGAGTATGAAATTAAAAGCAGGCCAAATAGTATGTTTAATAGAAATAATGATTTACAGAGTCTTGGTATTTTGAACATATGGTAAACAGTACAAACAATATTATGGATATAAGTAGGTACATTATCTGGCTGAATACTTGCAACTCCACGAAGATCTTCTTATGCGGTAAACTCGGTAAACTGCAATTAAAAACAAATATAGCATTATTGATAACCGTTACCTAACCTAAGTCTATGTGACAAAACTAGTCTGTGTGACGTCATGGCGCCTTGCGGATTTTAAACATACTTAGCTCTTAAGGTCTATGTGACACGTAGAAGCAAGCACATGGTGTGTGATGATGTGTATTACATAATAATGGGTCTATGTGACAATTCTAGGTGCAACAAAGTCTGTGTGACAATGCTAGGAGTTACTTAAAGTCTGTGTGACAGCCAATAAGTCCATGAGATCAAAATGTCTGTGTGACATGTTTTAACAATGAGGGGTACTTACTAATAAAAAATAAGTCTGTGTGACTTGAACAAAATGTAGACATGAAAGCAATAGAATATACATATTATACTTTACTAAACTTACCATTCGCTTGAGGAACGAGATGTTGCTTCACTTTCAATAATATAAGTATACTTCATCACTCCACTTTATATTTTATTCGACGACCAATTTTCTGCCTGAATTTATTATTTTTTCAGATACAAAATGGAGGCAGCGGCAGCGGTGGAGACTCCAGGGTGCAGCCCGAGCGACGTGGGACACGCGCTTTCCAGGATGGCCGAGTGTTAGCGAATGCATCCCAGCAGTAGTCACTACGTCACTACCGGATGTACATTTAATATTAGTAGGGATTTGAATTATTGTTTATATGTTGATCAAATTATTGTTAAGGTTTATATAATATGATTTATATCTGAAATTATTAATATACAGTTATAAATAGCTTTATAATATTACATTATTTTGGCACTAGCGACAGTGGCGCCATTATACTACCGGAACAGTTAAATTAAGTACCAAGTTTTGTTATTTAATTAAAATAACCATTTTAAAAATATTATTAATATGTAGTAATTATAATCTAAATAATTAATGATTTTACGGGTTGTTTTGGATTATATAATTTTAATATTTAGAATATCCAGATACTGTTAGCGTTTCCATTTCCGCTTAGATTACGATACTTTTCAAATTGTTGGGAGTTCTTATAAAACTAGATGTAAGGGCCGAGAGAGCCTCACTCTTTACTGCACCGTCACCTAGACATTTAGTTAAGGGGAACCTCTGCCCGAAAATAAAATAAAGTGAATGTGCCTGCCGTCTATATTTTTCGCCATCCTTCGCCACCTGTTATACTACTTAAATATAAATGCTACCAATATTCGCACAGCAATAGTACTTAATGCAAGCATGGTCTGTGACCTAAACTTGGAGGTGTTTGAGATTAAAGTTTCATTACTTATTGGAAAACTAATTAACCTTAAATAAAAGATTCATTACAAATAGGATTCCGACAGTTTTACAGAAACCCTTCAACCTATCATTAAATAAGCACCACTTATGTATTTACAAACTCAGGAGACCATGACCACTCGAAACTTAACCTCAAAACTCAAGTTTAGTGACAGTAGGAATGGAAAAACAAAAAGCGACCTGTCGGCGATTACTTCAGCCTTATAGAGGCGTCGAGCCTAATGGTTTCTCCGTTTAGCATTGGATTCTCGATGATGCTCTGGACTAGAAGTGCGAATTCGTTAGGGTGGCCGAGGCGCGAAGGGAACGGGATGTTTGACTCGAGCTCTTTGATCGCTGGTTCTGGCAGCTGCTCCAGAAGTGGTGTGCGGAATAGACCTGGAATAAAGAGTTTAAATCGTTATTGAGTTATACATACTTGGTCAATATGCCAACATTGGTTTAACTTTAGGTAACTAACGAATTTTTATACTGTAAAATGATGATGCCTAGATCTTTAACCAAAATAAAATCTAAAAATAAGAAGAAACAGAAAGGTTTCATTCGCAAGATTCTTTAAAAATGAAAAATACACCGCAAAATGCTCAGGCAAAATGGGACAACTAACGCCATCTTTTGGATTTTATAGAAACTACGTTCACTTTAGCTATGAGCAATAAGTACCCACTATGTTTATTTCACCAAAGTGTATACTGTATACGAATAACAATGCATGCCTATTTGTAATATGGATTAAGAAGTACATACTGTTATTATAATATGTGTAAGAATGGAGTTGCCCTCAACAGACCTACTTTTATACCACAATACATAAAGTGGAGTAAAATTACTTGATTACAGAGTGATTGCTGTGCCGAGGGAGCCAGGTTCGATCCCCTGCTAGGGAAGGCATATATTAAGGCGTCTCATGGATGCTAAATGTTTCTATCAGTGATATCTTCAATCTACCTGCCAAATGCCAACCATGGAGTTTATGACCAAAACCCTGTCTTGGAGGAGGGTCATAATATGTCTTGCGGAGTGGACTATTCACAACCATCTATGTATGTATGTTAAATAAAATTATGTCATAGTTGTTCTAGAAATTACCTGGTGCGATAGTGACGACCCTGATGCCCTGCTTGGCCAGGTCCCGGGCTATCGGCAGCGTCATGCCGACGACACCCGCCTTCGAGGCAGAATATGCTGCTTGCCCGATCTGAGGAAACCATTGACACCAATATAATTACTTTCTTCCTTTTTAGGGTTCCGTAGCCAAAATGGCAAAAACGGAACCCTTATAGTTTCGTCATGTCCGTCTGTCCGTCTGTCCGTCTGTCACAGCCGATTTACTCGGAAACTATAAGTACTACAGTGATGAAATTTGATGGGAATATGTGTTGTATGAACCGCTACAAAAATATGACACTAAATAGTAAAAAAAAGAATTGGGGGTGGGGCCCCCCATACATGTAACTGAGGGATGAAATTTTTTTTTTCGATGTACATACCCGTGTGGGGTATCAATGGAAAGGTCTTTTAAAATGATATAAAGTTTTCTAAAAAACATTTTTCTTAAAGTGAACGGTTTTTGAGATATCAGCTCTCAAAGTCGTAAAAAGTATGTCCCCCCCCCCCCCTCTATTTTTATAACTACGGGGTATAAAATTCTAAAAAAAATAGAGGTGATGCATGCTAATTAACTCTTTCAACGATTTTTGGTTTGATCAAAGTATCTCTTATAGTTTTTGAGATAGGTTGATTTAAGCTACGGAACCCTTTGTGCGCGAGCCCGACTCGCACTTGGCCGGTTTTTTTTCTTAATGTGTCGGCGTCGAGAAGAAGAGCGACTAGAGTCTAGAGTTTGTCATTGAGGGAAAGGTTTAGCCAGTAAAATAGTGCCAGAAACTGATATGGCCTTCTTTATTCATTTAGGGCCACTTGCACCAACATATTAAATCTAGATCTAGTGTCAAATTTTATATGGTTTCTTAAATCGAGATTTGACACTAAATCTAGATTTAGGGTCACTTTTACCAAACGTTAAACGTAATTAAACACAAACACACACGCACTCACGCCTTGTACTAATGTACTCCCTTGCGGGGTAGGCAGAGGTGCATTGCTGCACCCACTTTTCGCCAGAGTGTTATGTTAGTCCCAATGTAATAGGGGGCGGGCCTATTGCCATTTTACGGGCACATCCAAGACCTGAGAACAAATATCTGTGTTTAAACAAATATCTGCCCCAGCCGGGAATCGAACCCGGGACCATCGGCTCAGTAGTCAGGGTCACTAACCACTACGCCATTCGGTCGTAAACGTAATTAAAATTGTATTTAAATCAAATTTTAAATACATTTTGCACGGACTGACAGACGTTTGACAGGCGACTAAATACCTTTAGCGTTTGGTGAAATTCCACCTTAATATGTTTCTGCAAGGGACCCACAGGGAAAAACATAATCTCTTATCTGTAACAAAGCTAGTTTTTTTGGCACCATCTTTAACCTGTTTTACCATTTAAAAAACCCTCTTCTAAAATAAGTTGCAATGCAATTTTGTCATCGGACTTTTCGGTTCCATGAGAGAGACAGGTGCAGGTACTTACACCCTTACAAAGAATAGAATAGAATAGTGGACACTAACCTGTCCATCATAAGCGGCAACACTGGCTGTGTTGATGATGACGCCCCTCTGTCCGTCACCGTTGGGTGCATTCTTGCCAATCATGCCAGCAGCCAGGCGAATCACATTGAATGTTCCTATAAGGTTCACCTGGAATATTTAGATAAATACATTGTTAGATTATTACGAAATACAGGATATTCTATATTCTTTGCAGTTTGTTAACGATATATTGACACTATACTGCATATGGTATACTGGTTAGTAATATACAACTGATAGAACATGAACCATAGCTATGTATTAATATCTTTTTTTTTTGTATAGCCTACTTATTTTCCCACTGCTGGGCAAAGGGGAGGCCTTTCATCTTCCATTAATATCTAAATTATAATAATATATTAAGATGGTAATAACATCAGCTTATCAACAACAACTTACATTGACAGTATTTTGGAACATTTTGAGGTCAAACGGGATGTCTTTCTTGAAATTGTAGACTCTGCAGGCAGTGGCGACCCCAGCACAGTTGATGGCCACATCGAGGCGACCAAACTTATCCCTTGTCACTTGCAAGGCATTTTTCACATCTTGCTCAGATGACACCTATAATGAAATATACAATAGTAGACATCAGTGAGGAAGTATGTAGTATAATATCAGTGAATTTCTTTGTAGATTGAATATGTCAATCCAAAATGATTGTGTTGTATGAACCATTAAATTTGTCACTGGTAGACATCCTTTTTATATTTAGTGTTAAATACTTTTAGGTAATATTTGTGTATACAAGTTGGTAGGTCTTTTTTGTTCATCATTCATTCTATTGTTATACCTTTAAATTGTGCTGTAAGTTTTCCTAAAATAAAATAAATAAATAAATAGTTGAAAAGCTAATGCTGGTTAATAATAGGAGGTTGGCTAGAGAAATTGCACAGGATGGATTGCCCACCATTTATGTCTTATTTTCCAACATAACAGGTTTTCAATCAGTTTATTTACTTCTGATAATGATTTAGAATACAGAGCGGTGGTAGATCAGTTGGGTAAGAGCCCGCTTCTCACGCAAGAGATGCGGGTTCGAATTCCGGCGCTGACATGTACCAATGAGTTCTTTTAACTTAAGTACAATGTATACCATTGATAAATTAACTTTAGTACAACTCACATCAACGGGAACAAATGCAGCGTCCTGACCCAACTGCTTGACAAGTTCCTGGCCCCCACTGGAGGGCAGATCACAGACCACCACCCGGCCGCCTTGCTTCAGTAGCTGCTCCACGGTGGCCCTACCGAGGCCAGACGCACCCCCCGTTACCAAACCTACTAGGCCCTGGAACGTTTAAGTGTAGGGAGGATTATTCGACTGAAAAATGGAAGGATTGCTAATGATGCTGAGACCATAGAGAACAATAATTTAATTGTTGGCTGTAGAATATAACCCCTTCTCTGGCTAAAATTAAGTATGAACCTGGATTAATTGGTCGGAGCACCGCAAAACGTCATCTTTTCTGAGTGTTATTTTAATTATTAATCTATCGTAATTGATGTTATAATAAAATGAAATAAAAAGGGGAAAGTATGAATCGGGATATTATTACAAAATGTAACTAACCTTAAACATTTTGAGGTTATTCAATTATTTCAATGCAAATAGGGTGTGTATGACTCCAATGAACTGGAAGAATGATTTACGTGGTAATAGATAAGATTTACATAACCGTGTATAAACTTATCTAATATACATTTCATTTAAATAAACAAAGTGGTAGG
Organism: Plutella xylostella; assembly: GCF_932276165.1. Lineage (NCBI taxonomy): Eukaryota > Metazoa > Arthropoda > Insecta > Lepidoptera > Plutellidae > Plutella > Plutella xylostella. The sequence goes on from NC_064012.1 coordinate 11,363,627, forward strand.
TAAATAAATTAACTATTTCGTTTTTATTCTGAGTCCGAACTACTCCGAACGTTTGACATGTATGTATTCTGCTCTGTGTTTTATTCAGATTTTGTATCTTATCTGTAACGTGTTTGCCAATCTCTTGCCAATGTTATAGTCTTTATTTTGAGAAAAAATGAATTTGTTCCGTTTGTTGGTTCCGTGACAACAACAATAAAAACAGAAAGATTTTTTTACTCATTTTATTGAAGATATTTAAATATACTTATTCTTATTACCTATAAAAATACTTTTTACAACAGAATATATTATCGTGGCTGTTTGATTTTATGGTAAGTGCCCTTCATAGTATGACGGAATATTAAAAAACAGAATAAAAAAAAAAACAAAAAAAAATACATGAACTTGGCAAGATTTGGCTATAATTAATTTTTGTAAGAATTTATTTACTTATAATAAGAAAACCATTTCGCCGTAAAACAATTATTTGTTAGGATTTTAAGCACGTTTTTTTACTTATGTTGATCTATTTCTCTTGTGGTTCGGTGTAATGTGTTTGTCGGGACATTATTACTACGCTACTTGCTGCGAATTATAGTAAGTTTATTTACCTACTTTCTTTCATATATTTCCTATACTTATTATTTATTTGAATAAACACTGGATTTTGCTTGAAGCTTGTCAGTCATACTTCTACTTTTTTTGGATAATTATACGGTTCACTAGGGTGCCACTAGGTAATCGTATGATTTAATAAGTAGGTAGCGACGCATTTGTTAAAGTTGTAAGTATATTTTATAGATGTATTAAGTATTAATTAATTATAACCGTGCGTGACCATCCCAGTTCAAATCAGAACCTATTAGATACACACTATTTGACACACATACATATACCTACTGTAGTTTTCTTATCTATCCACTTTGGCTATTTACTTACAAAATTTATAGATTTTGCCCCTTATAAGTTAGATCCCAAATTCTAAAATAATTACATTACAATGTATCCATATTTGACATGAAATAAATGGACCACATTTTGTAGTAGTAATTTGTTGTTGTGTTAATGTTTTAGAGGTCACTTAAACATTTAAGGAAATGCTGCATGAATGCTGTTTTAGGCATAAGGTCACCTATTGTTGAATCATCAATATCATAGTTTACCATGCCATCCAATGCCAAACACTAATGGAAAGTCAAAAAACAATGAATAAATAAATAAAATGCCTGTGTCCTAGTTAGTTTCTCTAGTTAGGAACTCATTCCTACTAAACATACTAGAATTTTATTTGTGCAGGCACCAGATAGATACTTGTAAGCATATTGCTATTATAAATGTAACTTTTAATGACCATGGCGAACTTTTCTGTGGTGAGCATGTATATTTGCTTTTTATCTAGTTGTTACTTTTCAATGTTGATGTTATTTCTTCATTATTATAGCTTAGACTCATAAAAATGAATACTATAAACATATTCTTATTCATAAGTTAGTATTCTAATTGGATTGCTATTAGAGGATTCAATCCTGTGATGCCGGATATATTTGTATACCAAAAATGATGGGACAAAAATATGAAAAGTATCCCAAGATCCAATCCTCTAATTGTAATACACTGTAATGAACTGTATATGATATAGTAATAGTCAGTGCATTCACTGTGCACAGTGACTGACAGATCTTTATTTAGCGCCTTTAAATGTCAAATACCATTCATTGATGATCAGTGGAACCAACAGTGGTACTGGGTACACAAATAAAACAGAATTAAATTAACTTAATTGTACACTATGGGTGATAGTGAGGAATATTGTGACTAAATTGTGACTGCTAAGTTAGATTATATCCTGTTTTCTCTTATTATTTGTGTAAGTAGCTTCATATCATAATTATTTTTGAATTAATTACACAAATAAGTTTTAATTTATGTCTTGAACATAATCCAATTTTATTTGTTACAGAAGAACACCATGACCACCAACAATATAAATGTATTCATCAATAATTAAATCCAATCTAAATATCAATTAGAAGAGACATTTTATAAAATATTAGACATCCTAAATATGGTTCTTTAAATTCTAGTCAAAATCCCAAACCAGTATACATTCCAGTGATTGTGATGCTTAAAAAAATAACTGCTACTTAATGTACCACAAAATATTTCAAACTAAACATTTAATTTCTTTTTAAACTAATTTACTATAACTAGTCAAAAATAATGTTAAATGCAATAAACAATACAATTTATATAGTAATTTGAGCAATGATGCATTGCCTGGGGCTATTCTTCAAACACCAGTACTTATAGTAGAAGTAAATAAAATACTAAATATGGAGAATGTTTTAAAGCCACCTGAATCTGAAATTGAAAACACTGAAGTATCAGAGAGTCACAATAATGGGCAAAGGGACTTAAGTTTAACTGATTCGTCCTTAACTGAAAGTGCATATTCACCTAGTTCAGCTTTAGAAAATCAAGTTTTACAAAGGCTTACAAGTAGTGCAAACCAAGAAGCATCTATAAGTGGAATATTGCCACATACAAACAGAGAGAATGAACAGGCAGGGGAACAAAGCAAGCAACTCTTTAAACACCCTGCAGATTTACAAAATAGATCATCTAAAGAAGAAAAGCAAAGGCAAAATGAAGAAATTGTCACATTGGAGTCATCTTCCCTATCCTCCGAAACTGGGTCTTGGGAATCTGTGTTTCCAGTCAGGCTCGCGGAAAAACAAAAGGATGCTTGTACAGCTTTCATAAATAATGAACGAAGTAGCGGTAGTGGCGAAAGTAGTGCACCGGTGCTTAATAGAAAACCAGCAGTGGTTAATTTGTCTAACGATCCAGATGCTGTTCTCGTTCAGAGATCACCTTTTAAATCTACTTCGTGTTTCATTGACGCCGCCAGTCTTGTGGACGACGATGATGTGATTCAGGTACAATCTGATGATGTCACTCTAGTTGGAGCTGACGTATTACCGGCCCCAACGCAACCGCTAGCTTGTACTACCGCAAAAAATGATCTCAGTCCTCTGGATTGGTCAGAAAGCTATGATAATGATGATTCGTTAGAACAACTCGACAAAAAAGATCCAGATTCCCTCAAAAAAGATATGTCTCCAACAATCTTTGACATGACGCCAGTTACAGAAGATTCTTTAGGTGGAACCTTTGAAGAAGCAGCCCAAAAAGAAGATGCTAAACAAAATGAAGAGAGAGACAAAGAAAAAGAAGAGTCTTTCCCTGTAACATATGAATATAAACATATCACCCCTGGCTACACGAGAATCATGACGTCAACTCCACATAACTCCCTTGGGGCCCCTAAAATTAAAACTTTAGATGTAGAAGACTGTGATAGTGACAGTACTGTTGTAAGTGGAGAAGGATCAAGTAGTCATTACTTCGACTATTCTTCAGGAGGAACCACTAAAGATGACCATGTCTCACAGCCCTCGTCCCAGCCAGGAAGCTTGTTATCAAGGAAGAAAATGCAGAACATCCCTATTGTATCTTCCGCATATAATCCGACTACAAATGTATTTAAGACCTCACCACCAAAGCCAAAAGTATCAAATGCTTCTGCTTGGGTGGTAGATATGTCAAGTATTGAGGATGACTCCAAGCCTGCTGTGCCAGAAAACAGGCGGCCCGGGGATCGCATGTGTGAAACGCTGAAATCAGAAGAGAAACAAAGGAACCATGACTCAGGGTGTAGCCGCAGCTCTGTCGACTCCGACAGCAGCGAAAGATCTAGCCATAAGTTTTATATAGACCTATCAAGTTTACCGGACCACTCTCCTCCAAAAATCGATAATTCTAAAAGTTTAAATGAAAAGAAAAACATATTTTCCATGTATATTGATCTCGGCGAACAACCTCCAGTTAAGGAAATGCCAGCCAGGCTTAGCTCCTCTCTGAATGCAAAAAGGAATGCCCAATCCGCCAAAACATCTCCGAGGCCTAAAGCAAAAACCAATAGCTCTCTCAAAACTAATAAAAACGATATCGGTGTATCGAGCAGCTCAACTCCGTCGCGATCCGTCAAGAAGACCGCAGACACTCGCCTCGCCACCGCTGAACACGAATCACCAAAAGGCTTCTCACTATTTGAAGAATACGAAAATCTATGCGCCAACACGGAAATAAGTATTTCTGAAATAATAGGTCTACCGGAAAAAGTGACTAAACTAGCTCCAAAGAAATCCCCTAAATCTGATATTGGAAATGAAAAAGACGAAAAATTACAAACTAAAACGTTATCAGCGGTGACAAAACAAGTGCAAGCGAAGGAATCCAGCAAAGAGGTGTTTGTGCGGCTTTCCGATTTAGACAAAAAGAGGCTTTACGTGGAATCAAGTGACACAATCTACGAGCATTGCGTGTCCGACATTCGGATGACGAGGTCTATCCCTGACACAAACTGGGCGGACCCTTCGCACCACGCCGTCAACTCGAGGTCCATCGAGGTGATCAGTTCGTTTCACTCGGAGAACACTTTGAGTTTGAACCGGTTGTTTCCTCACTTGAAGAATGAGTTCAGTAGGAGCATGCCAAGCTCTCTCGCCAGTCGCACGCGGTCACCCATGAGGCTGTCCTCAAGTAATGGCGAAGTGGAAGAGGTCATCTCGGACTTGTCAGAACTAAGCAGCGTGCAGAGTAGCTACCATCGGTCTGTAGTTGGTAAGTTTCGTTGTGTTTATTTATCACTCTGCAACATAACTGCCTGTATGAATTTTGAGCTGGTTCATTGTTACCACTGCCGCTCTCTTACTATTATCAGCCCCTATTCGTCCTGTGGACATAAGCCGCTCCCAAAGAACGCTACAACACTATCCTCATCCCTCCTCATCTAACCACTTCCGGCTACTTATCCCACATCTTGATCCTTCGGACCGGATGTCGTCCGCTTCTCCACTTATCTGTCTAAAACCATGCGTAATTTGCAGAGAAAAGCACGACAGACGACAGCCAGACTTCAAGCCTGATCGGCAACTGTCAGTCTCGGCTGGGAGAGGATCTGCTCCGTATGTTTCTTGAAGAGATCGCCCCTGACGTCATCGTCGAGGTCAGCGGGAAACGGTTCAAGGCACACAAGTGTATACTGTCCTCGAGGTAAGTTATCAACTGTTCTTTTTCATTCCCTCTACTCCTTCGAGAAGTCTGGGGCTGACTTGTATTTTTTTGTGGTTAGGGTTTTGTTGCTTTTTTGGTGGTATTCGGATCTATTGGATTACCTACCATAATCCTACCTAGTGCGATGCGCCACGACAACCATACTTGAGCCCGATTCTGACTTCGAATCTTTTATCGAAATATCAATTTCTATCTAATAAAACAGCTTCAAACAGTTTTATAGTGAAAAATCTTTTCGTACGGTCAAGCACTAATAAAACTGTTTCTTTCCAGGTGTCAATATTTCGCCGGCATCCTCAGTGGCGGCTGGGTGGAGAGTGCTGGCAACGTCATCGTCTTACCACCGTGAGTAATTACGCCGTGATTCATCACACATCACACCGAAAGCCATTTTTTATAAAGCCCATAACAACAAAAAACGTTATGGAATTTGTTTAAATGTAATGTACTTTTGTTTTTTCGTTGCTCTGTGGCTTAGATTTTTTATAATGCCGATAAGAGTTTTTATACATACTTATAGGTACTGCCCATATCTGGTCAAAGACCTCGCCGAAGCTACCATATTTTTTCACCGTTTACTGATACTGGTTTACAAGTAGGATAAAGTAAAAAACATCGTCGAATATAGATAGAGTTTATTATTCCATCATAAAGATTGTTAGTTGCTTAGCTTACCGAAGTGTCTAGATTTTACAGTAGCTTTGGTACCGCCGAATTTTACAGAACTTAATTAGCTTAGGTCTAGCCCCAAAATAATGTAGTATTCTGAATAGAATCTCTTGACCTAGGTCATTGGGCCAAGTATTTATTCCCGTTTAACTCTGCATTGATTTTCCCTGACCACTGTTAGTTCTGGCATATGTTTGAATATGAATAGCCTTTCCTTGTTGAATATGGATAAATTCACCATTCGGGTGGATACATTCTAACAAGTACTTAATAGTTATCTTTAATACCTTTTTGTTGCCTTTAAATAGCTTTATTAGGTATACTAATATGTGAGTAGAATATAAATTCTACTTTTACATACAATCTAAAAATAGCCAGGCTGAAACAGCAGGCAAGAATACCGCCATGAATCTTCTAGCTTAGCTTTTTTTTCTATCTAGGGGAAACATCTAAAACTGGTTCCTAGTGGGTTGGTTGATAATGATGATCGATGACGAATAATTTTGTCACTTGTCGATATAATATTTACCTACAATGTAGGTGTAGAAATGTCATGTCTCTTGCCTTCCCAGGTTTTCCTTCAACGCTTGCTCAGTATCTATCTACATGTATATCGACTTGACTTGTGCATTTCGCGCTATACCACATCTACATACCCCTCTCCCCACCAGGTTCTCCTACAACGTGGTCCACTTCGCGCTTTGCCACATCTACATAAAGATAAAGATAAAGATAAAAATTCTTTATTCGGTACACCACACAGCACACACCAAAAATCCACAAGAAAAAAAAAACACAAAAACAAAAAAAAGAAAATAACAAATAAAAAACCTTATATAATATAGACTTATAAGTAATAGCGGTGTGTGTTGTCCAGCACCGAAAAGGCCCGCGCCTCAGCTTACACCGCTTCAAGTGATGTGGCATCCACCCACCTGACGCGGCACTGATTTTCAGTCGCGTCCTTCCGTGACATATCGCTCTCTCCACCATGTTTCCTACAACTACAACCTATTACACTTCAAGCTATGCGGCATATTCCTACATGTTTCTTAACTTTTGCACTTTACACTATGCCACATCGACTTACATGTCGCTCTCCCTTACACAATATCACTGCTCTCCCCACCAGATTCTCCTACAACGTAGTCCACTTCGCGCTATGCCACATCTACCAACATATCAAGATGCCCCTATCCCCTCCAGGTTCTCCTAAAACCTAGTACACTTCGCGCTCTGCCACATCTACCAACATATCTACATGTCTCTCCCCCCACCAGGTTCTCCTAAAACCTAGTACACTTCGCGCTATGCCACATCTACCAACATATCTACATGTCTCTTGCCTTCCCAGGTTCTCCTACAACGTAGTACACTTCGCGCTCTGCCACACCTACATATCCCTCTACCCACCATGTTTCCTACAACCTATTACACTTCAAGCTATGCGGCATATTCCTACATGTCTCTTAACTTGTTCACTTTGCGTATGCCTCATCGATCTACATATCTCTCCATTAAACACCCCATGCTCTCTACCCACCTGGTTCTCCTACAACCTAGTACACTTCGCGGTATGCCACATCTACATGTCTCTTGCCTTCTACCAACATGCCCCTCTCCCCATCATGTTTTCGTAAAACCTAGTACACTTCGCGCTATGCCACATCTACCAACATATCTACATGTCTCTTGCCTTCCCAGGTTCTCCTACAACGTAGTGCACTTCGCGCTCTGCCACACCTACATGTCTCTCCCACCAGGTTCATCTACCACCGTACAACCTAGTACACTTCGCGCTATGCCACATCTACCAACATATCTACATATCCCTCTCCCCACCAGGTTCTCCTACAACGTAGTGCACTTCGCGCTGTGCCACATCTACCAACATATCTACATACCCCTCTCCCCATCAGGTTCTCCTACAACGTAGTGCACTTCGCGCTGTGCCACATCTACTCGGGCGCGTCCCGCATCCCCGACTCGGTCAGCATGGTGGAGCTGGCCACGCTCGCCGACATGCTCGGGCTCGAGGGGCTCAAGGAGGCCATCATGTTCACGCTCAAAGTCAAGTACTGTCACAACTTTCATAAGGTAAGCAAGGGTTCAATTGACTATGGTTTACTTAAGAGTTTTGCATCGACTAATACGTCTTGCCGTAGAAATCTAGCCCCCTGTTTGTTTGATTGTTAATTGACAGAGAGGGACAAAACAGTTCAATAGCTAAAACGTCCTATAACTTTTTAAAAGTTAAAGTATCGTAATTCTAAATTTGTGCACTTTGTAAACCTAAAACTATTCATGTAAAAGTTTAAATGTTAGTTGATTGTTAATGTATGCAGGACGACCGAATGGCGTAGTGGTAAGTGACCTGACTACTGAGCCGATGGTCCCGGGTTCGATTCCCGGCTGGGGCAGATATTTGTTTAAAGACAGATATTTGTACTCAGGTCTTGGGTGTTGATATTTATATTTAGTATCTATCTATCTATGTATTTGTGTAGATATATCAGCTGTCCGACACCCATAACACAGGTTCTGCCTAGCTTGGGGTCGGATGGCCGTGTGTGAGATGTCCCCACATATTTATTTATTTAATTACAATTTATGTTGTGATAAAGGAATTTCACCTTTTGAGTCGAAACTTGTGTGTTTCAAAGTAACTTTTAACCTTGTTGTTAATTTACAATACTACATATTTGAGTCTTAATCTCTACAGAATGTAATGAATAATACACACTTGTATTCCCCACAGCCGTGTCAAGTCTGCACAGCCGGGGTGCTGGAGTGTTTCCCGCTGTCGTCCGTCTACGGGCTGGACGAGTTGTACCTCAAGTGTCTGCGCTGGATCACCAAGCATTTTCATAAGGTATACATACATTGCTCGCAATATACTTCATCATTGAAACGTTCTGTCTACTGCTGCATAAAGGTCTCTCGGAAGGAGGGTCACAATACTATCTGTATGACAACAAAATAGTTTAAACATCGTTTAAAGGGTGTCGATCTTCTGCCTTCTTTATCCCACCAAATTTAGACGAATACGTTTTATTGCCAAAATATTTACCCCTCTTGAAAGATTGTAGTTGATTAGCTCATCGAATTTTGGTAATTTCTATAAGTATAGGTATGTTTGTGTGCAGTAAAGAATCTATCTATCCTACCCCCTCAGGTGTGGCCGACGAAAGCCTTCGCCACTCTACCCAAGGAGCTGCTAGACAAGTGCTACCAACAGCACATCGTGAACATGAGCACGGATACACTGGTGGACACCGTGTGCGGGTGCGGACTCACAGGTATAGAATATTATGACGTGTAAATTGTTAAATTTATAATAAAGGGTAGAAATTGAATATAATATTAAAGATTAGAATATAATAGATGTGAGGGGAAAAGGCGGACGGGGAAAGGGATAGTCAACTAGATAAAATGAGCCGGTTTACCTTGGTTGATTGATTTTAGCCGTGCGGGGAATAGTCGCTTAAGAAATCGTCACATAAACGAAAAAGTTTTATCTCGTTGCTACATTACATACCTGATTTTTGTAGACATCATTAAGATGATGCTTTAGTAAGAGCTTTAGTACAAGTCAGTGTCTACCAAGCTGCTTATTCAGTTGCACTCATACAAATGCTCACGACTGTAATCTTCGAAGGGGTATTCAGAGATGACTCAGCCACCCGCTTTTCGCTGTAAATTTTATTCAGGTGAGCTGTATCACCGATTTTAATCAACCTCAACTAAAGCCTTCTAGCGTCAATCTCTTCATAATCAGCCTATAGCAGTCCACTACTGGACGTAAGCCCGCCAAAGCGCGCCACTGTTTGCGATCTCTTTCCGTGCCAATCTACGAAACATAATAACTTTCTCGTACACCCACAGAGGCCGCCCTACCCAGCACCCGCTGGGCAGAGACTGTAGGCCGCCTCTGCCGGCGCCTCCTAAACGCCGCGGCTCACTATACAGCGGCGAGACTCTCGAGCGTGGTGAGGTTGGCCTTGCAGCGAGCCCCGCCGCCCGCCGCCGCGCAGACTGTCGACGACTGTGTGGCTGCGGCTATAGAGTGGGCACCACCGAATGAGGCCTGCAGGTAACTAAATTTTATCGGAAGGGATAGACCCGTTTTGACAGCTTTAAAATGAATTTTTAGGTTATAAAAATACATTTTTCTTTCATCCTGAGTTATAAATAAAGAAATAACGCGTCGGTAATAAACAAAAGACAGTAGAGCGCGTCTAGGGTTCGCTTCGCCTTAGAACGGTTTCCTATAAAGATTGCCGGCTATCAAGCGCTATATTAGTTACTCGCGGCTCTCGAGCGTGGTGCGGCTGTCCTTGCAGCGCCCGCCGCCGCGCAGACTGTCGACGACTGTGTAGCTGCGGCGATAGAGTGGGTACCGCCGAATGAGGCTTGCAGGTAACTTACTGACCTACTGTAGGTATTATAATGTACCTACCAAAGCCATGACAAATCTAGCCATTGTAAGCTTCGGCTTAGAAAGGTTGAGGATTCCTGCCTATCACGCGGTAAAGGCGTGAGTGGGGGCGTACTAAGGACTACTAAATAAAAAAATAAATAAAAGGCGGGCTTATTGCCAAAAAGCAATTTCTTCCAGCCAACCCTTACTAAATTCTCAAGTGAATATAATAAACAAAATATAAAAGAATCCGCAACCGTTTTTCCTACAAATAACCTAAAGTTCTATTTGAAAACAAAATTATTGCCTCAAAGGATAAAGTTATAGCAAATACTTTCATTTAACAGCATATTAAACTCACTCTCTTCATCCTTCTTACAGAGCGTACGCGTTCCTTTCACAAATGACGAAAGACCTGAAGAACCAACAGAACCCAAAGCCGGACCTGGTCACCAACGGAGACTTCTCAGCCAAAGGCAGCCTTCTGTGGTCCCTCGCGAACCACTGGCGTATCCGATGCGAAGAGTCCATAGTCCGCTCAGCCCCGAGAGCCATCGACACTCAAGCCTTCAAAGAACTACCCGCAGACTTGAGGAAAAGGCTACGAGACCTAGGCTGCATTATCTACGGGTCTGGACTAACAGCGTCCATATCTCCAGTGCCTGATAAGAAGAGGACTAAAGCTCAGATAAGGGCGTCTAGCAGAAGTCAGGATATGGAGCAAGTTAGGGCCAATTTCGTGCCCTATTCGCCCGCCCCGCCGGTGCAAGGGTTAAACAGGCCAAATCAGAGTAGGTTAAGGGTTAGTGCGGTGAATGCTCCCAAGATCAGGACGACTAAAGCTCAAGAGGAAAGGGCTCGGTTCAATATGGCGCAAACCACGCACTCTCAGGAGCGACGGAGCAAGACTAATCGATATGAGAACACTAAGCCCCGGTGAGTGTCTTTGGTTTTTGTTAGCCTTCAGGTATACTGAAATTTAAGGATAAAATCTAGTTAATGTACCTACATTTTCTATAATCTTAAACTTATAGGTTAATCATTATAACTCTCCCACAAATCGTTTATCTTACGTTTTTTCTTACAACCAGTTTTAAAAGTTGCAATGAAACCCGCAGGTACCTAGAACCACTGAACAAGGACAAGGAAAGCGACGCAAAGAAACTCTCATCCAACCGTCTCAACGTGAAGATGATATCTTCTACGGAATCTTCTAGAAACTCGAGCCCAGTTCTCAGCCGCAACGTTCGTGCCAGCCGCATCAAGGGAAGACCCTCCCAGGATAGTCTAGCATCTAGACCGAAGACCTCAGAGCCATCTACTGAAGAGCTGAGCGAATCACAGAACAGCAATAAGTATGCCACGTACACGAAAACCAAGCACAGCACTGGGTCCGCTGAGTGTAAGTATTTTCAGTTTTTAAATTGGGGTGTCATAAGTTTGTGTGTCTGTCTAAGTGAATCGCATTTTTTTGTTTGATAGTTTGGAAGTCTCAACTGTTTTGGTTATACGGCAGAAGGTAGGTATTGCACTGACAGTTGAAACTTAGAATCGTGACAAAATGCAATGGAATATGTAAATCAAAACTCGTTTAAATGATAATGTGTTGAAGGTGAACAATGAACAAAGCTATTATTAGTGGTGTGTAATAATTGAACACAATATCCATTTCCAATCACTTAACGGCCCCTATAATAATACTTATTAAAGTCAACATAAATGATAGTTCGTTTACAAATGCAGCATGCGGCTTAAGTAAAAAACTAAGTGTAAACGTATTAATGTGTTTCAACGGTGACGGTACACGCAATGCATTTAATTAACTTATCATTCTTTACTTTCACTGTTGTTTGTTATTGTGTGCAATGAATGAAAATGGTTCAATGCGTGAAAATACGTATCAGATAAGATTTTAATAGGTCGCGGGTGCGAATCCTGACATAGCTACCAACCATCTTTTCCATTAAGAAATTGAGTAGATATGTGTGATGTGTTTACATCACACTCTATAATTTGAAGTAGACTTAACAGGATCATTTGCTCAGTAATTAGACACTGTAGAGGCTATTAAAAATTACTCTATACTATTTAAAATATATTTGGCTGACACTTTTGTGTTGTTTCTAGCATGCTCGCATTATTTCCAACACCCAACTATTTGCATTCCAGCCGTGAAGTCGTACAACCACCCGCGCCCTCCTCCGCTGTCGCTGACCCAACGAGGCAACGGCGTCCGCACCAAGATACCCATCTATCAGAACCACTTCCGCAACCCGGACAAGACCCAACCCGTCCTGGACAAACCGACCAACAAAACCCAGGACAGAAAAGTATCCGCCTCACTCATGATGGCCACCAAATCAAGCTCCGCCAAAGTTGTACCCAAAATGGACAAGAAAACAACCAAGCAATCCAACAAACATAAAGGTAAGACCAAGAATAATGTTAAGCTAGACGAGCCCAATCCAGCAGCCATACCAGTGATGGATAGATCAGGAACCTTTCTGAAGGATGAACCCACTTTCGGTGATAAGACTACTAATATCGACGTCGCCCAGTGAAATGTAAGAGTGATGTTGTTGACGTTGTAAGAGAGAAATAATTGTATAGTTTAATGTCGTTTATCATTGACATTTTTGCAATATCTTGTATAGCGTAGGTAGTATTCTTATAGTATTATACAGTGGCTTTTTATTTGTGTGACACAAGGTTTGTGAGCAAATCGTGTTATATTTAAGCCGTAAGTATTTGTATAAAGCTAAGCTAAGAGCCCCCGCACACTGGCCACTTAGTGGCGGCCACGTAGTGCGAGGGCTCTAAGTGTGGTTGCCAACTTGAATGCGTTATAGCTATCCTAACACCTTTGCTTCCTACGCAACTAGTTGCAAAGGAGGAATACTAATTCGTTTTCATAACTGTGGCAATGCGAAAGGGTTTTTTGGAGGATCAGTTCTATATCACTTACCATACTCATGATGACTTACCAATGTAGATGGACTTTAAGAGCCCTCGCACATTACGGCCACCAGTCGCCGCCACTAAACGCGACCACCAGTAGTTCGGCTAGACCACTACACGCCGCCACCAGTGGCAGCCACTAGTGGCCGCATCAAGCCACCAGTGGCTGCCACTTGCGTCAGACACTAGCTGCAAGTATCTCGACAGAGGTAGACGTGTGTTGCCCAAGAATGGACGCACTCTTGATTTCGCTATTGTTGCTTATTATTCTAAAACGTAGAAAACGGCGCCGAATTCAGAACCATCGACGACCAATTCATCGGCGTCACTGGGTACATCCAATTCTGACATCACGCAATAAAAATGGACAGCACAAATTGCTGTTCGAAGAGTTAAAATGTTATCCAGATAAGTTCTTCAAGTATTTTAGAATGAGCGTGAACGGTTCTACCTTTTTTGGCATAAGATTTTTTTGCCTAATCTCGTATTGCATAGTAACGTTTGGTCAAAGTCTCGTTACGCCGAAAATCGTATGGCATAAATCTCGTTTAGTAAAAAGTTATTTCGCATAACATTGTTTAGCCTAATAATGGTATGGCCAAATCTTGAATAGCCTAATAATGCTATGGCATAGGTTTATACAAAGTAATAATATTCGTTTGGCTTTAATTTTGACGGAGCGTCTCCCTACACAGCGCAAACTGGTGCCTTGTATTGTTTCCGCTGTTTGGAAAACGCTCCGCTCCGCTTCGCTGCGCTCCGCTTTGGTTTTGATGAACATGTGCACCTAACACGCTCCTCCTCGCTTTGCTCGTCGTCGCACCTATTTTTAGGTTTCGATCTCATGGGGTTTGTAATAATTATATTGGTCGTTAACTTTCGATTTTTTGATCATACAATATCGTGATTTTCGGGATGTAGGAGAAAAATACCACAATTTGTACATTTACTACATACTTGATATATTATTTATTAAGATAACATTAGGAGAAACAAGATTATACATAGGTATAGACGAACATAAATTTGAGCAAACGAAACTTAGGTGTTTAAAGATTGTGCCTAAAGAGTTTTAGACGAAACGAGCCTTATGCCACATAAGTCTTGGCAAAGTGATGTTTCGGCCAAAAAAGTTTAGACCATACGAGTTATGCGAAATGAGTTTTGGTCAATAAAGATTATGCCAGATGAGCGGAACCCGCGTGAACTCATTCAATGAATTACTTAGCGTTTTGCACGATGACCTCAAACATCAAGATACACGCATGAGAAAAAGCATCTCTCCAACAGAAAGGCTGGCTATAACTTTAAGGTAAGTATCATTCATTCGTATCATTTTGCTTCTATTAGTTTGCGACTCACGTGGATTCTAGAACGTAAAACAAACAATTAAAAAAGCCAAATTGAAATAGAAATTATTTATTAATGAGAATTGAAAAATCGCAAACTAAATCAAGTTACATATCGCAGATATACAGTTTTTATAACAAATACACATTTACTTTTACATAGTCAGTTGTCAAAAAGATGTTCATTTATATCATCTGACAAAACAGAATTCATAGTATTATCAGATGCAGATGGCGAGGTAACGGAAAAGTCATGCTCAAAATTTGATTGATATCCCATAGAAGGTGGACGCGAAGCCGATTGATATCCCAAAGCAGATGGACGCGGAGTCGGTTGATAACCCGAAGTAGATGGTTGCATAGTATGGTATGAGCGTGGTTCCTGAAATGATGATGTGAAATATCCATGTTGTTGATTCTGTGATGTTCGCATATACTGTTTATATTTTTTTAGTACCATCAATACATCGGTTTGAGCATCCAATTTAAATTCATTGGGTATTTGTTTAAAGTGCGGGACCAAGGACAAAGCAAAGTTATGGTCAGCGTCTTCTTCATGCTTGTTAGAATGACGAGATTGTAATTGTTCTGAAATACTAACAAGTATATCAGTTTCTGCTTGAATGTCTTCATTATTTGTCTTGTTCTTTTTTGGCCTTTTTCTCTCAGTCGCATCGTGTACCTCGTTCGGTAATGGGCTGGGATCACGTCGTGTGTCAGCCAAGTTTTTTAAAAAAGATAGTTGTTGATAATATATATACGGCTTGCGACTCGATGATGCAGATCCACTTTTAACGCTCATTTGTTTAGAGTGTTCTCTTTTGAAGCAGTCACGAAGGCTTTTCCATTTTCGCTGCAACTGGGATGCTGAAACATAAAAATAACATAATCAAAGGTTTCTAATCTGTTCTTTTTGTTGCAGGTACCTTGCTACTGGTTGTTCATTTGGTGATTTTGAATTAGTATATCGATGTGGTGCGTCAACTGCGAGATTGATTGTAAAAGAAACATGTAAATTGATCTATGCATCACTTCAAGATATCTGCGTACCACAACCAACTGAAGAGATGTGGAGTAAAATAGCTAAGGGGTTTGAAGAATATGCTAACTTTCCAAATTGCTGTGGTGCAATTGATGGAAAACATATAAGGATTATTAAGCCTCAAGATAGCGGATCCTTATATTATAATTATAAACACTATTTTTCCATCGTACTTCTAGCTATCTGTGACGTGAATTATAAGTTCACATTTATTGATGTCGGCTCTTATGGGAAAGCTTCAGATTCGACTATCTACAAAGAATCGAAATTATTCAAAAAATTGGAAGACCAATCCCTGAATTTACCTGCACCAAAAGCAATTTCTAGTAGTTCTGGTCCTGTAAACTACTGTTTTGTTGGTGATGAAGCTTTTGGTCTTGCAGAACACATGTTGAGACCTTATTCAGGAAAACACTTGAATATTGAAAAACGACGACGAATTCGACGACCGAATGGCGTAGTGGTTAGTGACCTGACTACTGAGCCGATGGTCCCGGGTTCGATTCCCGGCTGGGGCAGATATTTGTTTAAAGACAGATATTTGTACTCGGGTCTTGGGTGTTGATATTTATATTTAGTATTTATCTATCTATGTATTTGTGTAGATATATCAGCTGTCCGACACCCATAACACAGGTTCTGCCTAGCTTGGGGTCGGATGGCCGTGTGTGAGATGTCCCCACATATTTATTATTTATTTTATTTATTGAAAAAAGAATTTTCAACTATAGGCTTTCTCGAGCCAGGCGTCATATCGAGTGTGCCTTTGGGATATTAGTGAATAAGTGGAGAATACTACATCGACCATTGAATGTGTCAATAGATTTCGCCGAAGACATCGTGAAGGCCTGTTGTATACTACACAACTTTGTTCGTCAGAGAGATGGATTTAATTTCCATCATACATTGACTGTACCAGGACTTCACGATATCGATAACGCCCACGTGCAATCTCGTCGTTCATTAAACACCAGAGATATATTGAAAGATTATTTTATTAGCAACGAGGGAGCTGTACCTTGGCAAAATAATAAAATATAATAAATATATAATAATAATGTAAAATAAAATTGTCCAAAAACTTACCTGCTTTGTTTTTTTCCGCTACATTTTTTTCACTAAAATTTGGAATAAATTTTAGGCACAATTCCTCCCAAGCTTCAGTTTTCTTACCCCTGTCGCTATACAAATCTGACTTTAAATCCCAAATAGCGGGTCGCTCTTCGACATCGGAAATAAAAGCGTCTACATCAAAATGAGGAATCGGATCCGTGGACATCATGCACGTGCATTCAGTACGCAGCTTACAACAAGACTAGACCCGGGAGACGGGATTGGGGAGCGGCGCGCAGGGGTGGGAAGAAGCCGGCAACTGTGGCCGTGTATGCGCACGAGTCGAACGACAAAACGCAGCCACAAGTAGCGAGCGCGCTCGACTCTCGCAGCTTGTGGCTCGGACGCGGCCACTCAAGCGCTCAGTGTGCGCCGATTCTATATAAAATGTATGAAGAAACGCGTCCGCAGGTTGTGGCGGCCACTAATGGCTGAAGCGTGGCCGCCACTAAGTGGCCAGTGTGCGGGGGCTCTAAACAATCATACAGTAAAGTCATTTAATCTCTCTGCCCATCTTCCTGTAAGGTACCTACTATGTCATCTTGTAGTCACACAAATAAACGGACACGATTGCCAGTCACGCCATAAATGTTGCTTTTCGTAAAGTTTAAGGTTAGTACTTACTCATTAATTTTGTAAAATATATCTTCACATTATATGCTTTTTATAGTGCATTTATAATAATGTAAGTGGATTTGATAATTTAAGAGCAATAATGCAAGAACAAGCGGTTGTAAATGCCTAAGCGAATGAGTTTATTACTTAATTCATCATTTTGAAGCGTATGTTATGTTATTAAAAATAACTATAAATGACATCCTTATACTTAACTTTACGCAGTTTATCAGAGATTTTTGAATCAATTAAATACAAATAAATTTGATTTATGTTTTTAAAACTAACATGCATATAAAAGTTCATAAACAATCAGCAATAATTTTAATAGATATTATGTTCTTAAAGCTATTATATTACAGAGATGATCTAAGCAGTATTAACCAAAATGTACGGTGGTTTTGATGGAGCATTTTATGTATAAAACATATATTACAACTCGTTAATGTGCCTATTAAATTATTAGAAAAGTCGTGGTTGAAATATTTTTGAGTTTATTTTCGCTGCGCTGTTTTTTTTCTATACATATACTTACCCATGACTGGGTAATATACATACGTAGTTATATATTTATTTTAATTAATCCCGTGTGCTATTGAATGTATCTATAAAAAGAGCCTGGAACCTGTTTATGTTCTGTAAATAGAAAAGTGATGATTTTACTTTATGTGATTTTAATAATCTTAAGGTTATTTATTTAATTCATTTATAAGATTTAATTTTAAATTTTACGGCTAGATGTATAGGTAATCCATGTATTATTTACTCTTCAAGCAATACTTACTATTTAGATAGAACAGGATATCGAGTGAATATTATTATAAGCAAAATACCATCAATAATTATTTGTAAGTGTTTACAGAATATTTCATTTGGAAAAGGGACCGTCTGAAACCTAGGAGGTACTTAATACCTTACTTATTCCTTCGCATTAGAAATATACCCACTACTACTATGTATTAATATTTTATAACGTTTCTAAAATCTAATTCTGTCTGTCTGTAATGATTGTCTACGCCTTCACTATCTTGTCTTGACGTTTAAGTAGATATTTCAATTTTCCCAAACTATTTCAACTACTTACTTCTACTATCTTTTACGGTTTAGTATTTAACGTAACGGCACCAGTAATGGACACTGACCCAGTAATGGACACTTACAAACTTATTTTGTCTAAAATAAGAGTATGCATAGTTTTACGAAAATTGCAACACCTTAGTTTCAAAGCCTAGACATCCCTCCTTGTTATATAAACAAGTTATTTATGTCATCCATTTAGATTAAAAATTGTGAAGAAAAAAAGTTCATTTGACGGGGGTTCACAAATGAAATGGAGATTTGTTAAGGAAATTGTTAAAGAGGTAAGTGTAGAATATTGTTGGTAATTTCGTTTTATTTTATTTTAAATTGACTTTCTTGATTTTATGGAAACTATACTAGATTTCCGACATATTTTCAAAGGAATAGGACAGCTTACCTTTATGGAAATGATTTCAGGGGGGGTGTTCATTACTGGTTTGCAAATTTTCAGTAGATCCAGTTATGGACATGTGTCGAAAATAATGTTTTAAGGTAATGTTGTGTTTTCTTATTTAATTGTCTTTAGAATTTCATAATTATATTGGTAGTTTTTGTAAAACATGAATAAAATGAAGGATACCAGTCTTGTACAGGTGTCCATAATTGGGTGTCCATAACTGGATGTTTCACATTTTCCATGAAAAACGTAGGTATATACGCCCAAGCAAATGGGAGATGCTATTATGGATGTAAAAGATGGCCACTGCAGCCAAGCGTTATGGAGACACAAACATGTTCCACAATGAAATAAAATTAAGTAATATGATAAGTAGTAGTTAAGCACATCTAAATATGTGAACCCTTGGTGGGTTCCCGCAGTGAACCAGCATGGTGGGAAATGGTCCAAGCTTAGGAATGCAGTTTAGACCTAGAGGCACAAGCACAAAGGTTTCATTCGAGAGAGCCAGGTGTAGGTACTTACAGACCCACAGAGAATAGAAATAGACAGTGATCGTGTGACAAATAGACCAGTGAAGCTTGGTAAGAATACCATGAGAATTTGAAAAGAAGTGGCATTAGGGGGAGAAGGAATTAAGAGCAAAATTTTAGTAGAAAAAAGGGAAGTGAGAGAAATGGTTCTGAAAACCCAGATGATATGATATGACGAGAGGATTGTGGGAACGGAAGAGGTTGAGACGAGAGTGTTGTTTCAGGAGAGAACATTGACCTAGATGTGGGTGCCCGTACTGATACGGTCAATGGTGCATTTACACGTCTCCGAGATCATCTCCAACATAGATCTGAGGAAAAGCTGCCATGAAGATCCTGTTGGTTCACACATAAAACGCCGCAAATGAAGTTGGAATAGCCATACCCTGCGTAGAGACTAAAACCCAATCTTGAGACAGGCTCTCGAATGGGATCCGCAGGGCAAGCGTAAGCAAGGCCGATCTAAATAGACCTTTCGGCGCTCGATCGTATGGAGATGTGGAAAGTTTGAATCACGTGGTCCGATGCAAAGCTGGCTGCTGTCAACAGTCTGGGATAAAAAACTGTTGTGTCTGCCTTCTGTCCCACTGGGGGAACATAATGATACCAAGTAACAGAATAAAATGCAGGAGGACAGAATTTATAATGTTGAATTGGAAATTTTTGTGTTTCTGTAAAACTTTTTTTTTCAGAAAGTTAAATTTTCCGTCTTTGATTGTTCCCATAGTGTAACTGGCGACCAAGCCTGTTTGTGTAAACGGTTATGATTACTAATTATCATTACAATTATAATAATATAAGTATAAAACAATATTTTATACTTTTATCAAATAAAAAATCACTGTCCAACATTGGGTGTCCATAACTGGAGGTTGGGTGTCCATTACTGTGGTTTTAGGACATATTTTACAAATATACAATTTCCTGAAATACCAATAGTTTAAATCGAACTAGTGTACATTCATCTTAAACGGCAAGATATTCCTACGATTCATACCAACTTTCAATATTCTAACTCAAAAACTGTGCGAGTAACAGCCAAATCATTTGTAAAAAATCCTTAAGGTGTCCATTACTGGTGCTGTTACGTTATGTAAATCATCACTTTATTAAAAGCTTGAATGCCGGCGATTCACGCGAGACACAATCCAATTAATTGTGTCTCATTAAGCGCCTTTAGGGAGATTAAAGTAAGATTTATTTGATAATAATTTCCGTATTTCTTCGACAATAATGTCTCTATTCCCATATTGGAATGTACAGGGAAATTACCAGACAAAGCTCTCTGAGGCCTATTATTTTATTTGACAGGAAAGCTATGTGGGGCTCTCAGTAAAATCGATAGTTGATTAAAGTTTGCTTATCAAAGTTTTTACTTCTGAAAACATATTAATAATGTGTAAAGATGGGAAGAATACGTCTTCCATTATACATTGTGTATGTAATATGACCTCCTACAATGGCTATTACGCTCGCGTATAACTTTCAATACCTGAGAAGAGGTAATTTTGTACGTCCGAAGTTATACAGGCCCTGATACACTACATACCTAATTACACAGAAATATATAAAAAAAACTTCTAATTAATCTTATGCCTGCAGATATGAGTCCGTAAAATGCTATCGCCTGGCCGTTGATTTTTCGACAGCTGACGTGTCAGACAGAACGTCTAAGGTTTTGCAATTTTTGAAACGATAAAAAGTTTACGTTTTCTTCTGTCATCTGCATACATTATCTGTCAAAAGTTGCATGATAGTTTCCGCTAGAAGCGCACCTTTGTATGCGAGAAAACGTAAACTTTTATAGTTTTCGATTTCGATTCAATCTATCAAACCTGTACTAGACGTACTGTACTAGACCCTCAGAACAGATTTTTGGTCCCTGCAAAATAGCAATTTACAGGGCTTACAAATAACTTGTCTTATCCTACATTTTGTCTAACAATACAATTAGGTTCAAAAACATAATTGTCGCAAAAATGGTATTGTAAGGGTAAACCGCTTTCACAAACTAAGCAGGTTTTTCTACGACTAAGAAATTCCCGAACAAATAATCGACTATCTACATAAAAATTTGACCAATAACACAATACCCTTTTTGCTACACTGTATAACTTTTTAATAATAAAAATTAAACCAAAAAATAGTACTTAGTCATAAATACTTGGTTGGTATGAGTAGATGAGCATTTTGAATACTAATTTGATAACCTAACGATGCTAGGTACTTACGTAGAATATTTCCAGTTGGTAATTCTGTCTGATACGGATATAGGTAGGTACTTACTTGTGCTGAGCTAGTCCTCAATTTGCTATTGTAGAATATATTTTATACATGTGTAATTTGATACAATTCGAATCATTTATTTTAGAGGCGATGAATAATTGTTGTGCTATAAAAAACACGTGTAGGTATGTGAACACAAATGTAATGTAACTTTTTACAATTCAAATATATTTGTGTAGAAAATGGTTTAATAGTTGTAGATAGATGTAGATGTTTTCCATGTAATATTCTTATCAATTCAGTGGGTACAAAATTAGGCATACTTACGCTTTTGTGGTGAATTATTGTTATAATCAACCATGCCTCGTATTTAATACATGTAATATTAATGTCTGTATTTCTACAGTGTACACTAGTAACCACGTAACTTGACCAAAATGTCGGCCATCTGTGCGTGTGCATTCTTTACGAACAGACTCGCAGTTTTGACACATTTCACACACGTCTCGACGGTTGAGGCACAGCCCGCACGTTGGTCAAGTTGAGTGATTCCTATGTCTAGCTAGATAGTAAAAAATATCCCTGTTTATTATTTTATATAGAATCGTAATGCATGTTAAAGATTATAATATTTATAAAGATTTAAACTATTTACTTACGTTACTATTTTGATGGAAATGTCACCAAAATTTATCAAAAACCTTTGTAATTTATTACCATTCTGGGCTGTATTTTAATAAGATTACCTTTATTATTCAGTACTTCTCCCACTTTACACACTTATGTTTCTAATACTTACGTATTACAAAATAAAAGTCGCAGCACATATGAGCGTAACGTAAAAACATCGCCTTGTTTCTTAAAAAAGGTGAACTGTTTACGTTACGCTTATAATGTGATGTGAGCCTAAAGTGTATAATCAAAAAATTACGTTAAAAATATTTTCCAAGTGACACAATATTATATTGTACTAGCTGTTCCCGCGCGCTTCGCTTCGCCTTAAAAAGTTTTCCGTGGGAATTCCGGGATAAAAAGTAGCCTATGTTCTTTCCCAGGGTCTAGACCGTATGTAATACCAAATTTCATTCAAATCCGTTCAGTAGTTTTGGCGTGAAAGAGTAACAGACAGACAGACACAGTTACTTTCGCATTTATAATATTATAGTTAGGATTATATTTTTTACCATATTATTTCCATACCTTTATTCTTTTCTATTACTACTATCTCGTAGCTCTATAGCTACCTCAATAGACCTATGTTAAGGATCAAAAGGTACTATTATACATAAACATACCTCAATAGACCTATATCAAGGATCAAAAGGTACTATTATACATAAACATACCTACCTTGTGTGACATAAGTATTATGTTGATAACTCGTAATTTTTTGGTTTTACATTATGACTGCTAAAAAATTTACTTTTCAGTATTGATTTGTTGCTTTTATTGTAAATAGGTACCTAGATATATTTAATATCTTAGTATGCTGGAAATATATAATTATTACGTAAACACTTAAATTGGTATTTTATTTCTCGCATAGACTCTGAGACTATTGCCTGCATTGAAAGCTAGGCTCCACCTCCTCGCCAGGCGTTCTCTCGTCACTCGTAGTCTACACGTGGACCAGGCGTAGTCACCGGTGGACCTGGTGTGGTCATCGAGTGACCAGCGAGTGGTCAATGAATTTGCGAGAAGAGAAACGCTTTAAATAAAGGTGAATTGTAATTGGGCAAGTTAATTTATTTGAAAAAAGAAAAGGTAATTGATATGGATAATTTGTACGTACCTAATTAATTTAATATTAGTTATTTAAACATTTACCCCCTTGATCATCATCATCATCAGCCAATAAACATCCACTGCTGGACATAGGCCTCTCCCAAAGAGCGCCACAACACTCGGTCCTCGGCTTTCCTCATCCAACCACTACCCGCCACCCGCCTAAGGTCGTCAGTCCAGCGGGCAGGAGGGCGTCCCACGCTGCGTTTGCCTGTTGGTGGTCTCCACTCGAGAACTCGTCTTATTCATAAAAAAGTTACTGTACCCGTATCACGAAAATTCGAGCTAACGAATAGAATCGAATGCGAGTGCGACTATTGTCAACTTGACAGCACTTTCGAACACTTTTTACCTTTCGAATGAGTTTCGAAAAGAATGACCACAGAGTACATAATATTATTCTGACAATGACCTATGGAATGATAGCTGTCAAACTTTCGCAAATCTATATACACCGCCATTTTGTTGTTGACAGGTTGACAGCACTTTCGAATAGACTATCAAATAGAATGTGCTGCGTTTTTTCCGGATCGCTCTATTGGACGCTTTAGCTATTGAACTGTTCTGTCACTCTCTGACAGGGAACAATTTGTTCTTTGACAGAGAGTGACAAAACAGTTCAATGGCTAATAAAGCACTGAGCACAAGTTTCGAACCTCCGTTAACGTTGCGTATCGTCAACTGTCACTGTTAAAGTAAAGCAAATTTAGTTCCAAAAGTGACATTTGTTTTTTCCATATGTTAGGTGGAAAAACACCAAACGCTAAACGTATTTAGTAGCCTGTCATACGTCTGTCAGTTACTACAAAATGTATTTTAAAGAGACCCTTTGTGTAGATTCGAAAATAGTATCGAATCCTATGCTCGCTGCACTGTAAGTTTTTTTATGAATAAGGGGATTAAGCTCTAGTCTAAAGGCTGAAAGCTGGTACTTACATGATTAGATCAACCTAGTATGAAGTAATTTAGTTTAGAGTTCGATTAATAAGGAAGCAAGTAATGATCTAAGGTAAGTAAATATGAAAAATAATTCATAAATTAAGTCTTTTATTCAGAAAAAACGATACAATATAGCAGTTTAACAACAACACCATATGGAAATTTTTATAAAGTATTTTCTATTGTTAAAGTAAACTTAGTGGGATGAATAAACAGCCATTTGGGGGATAATAACCCCCAAATTTAAATGTCTAAAAAGCAGTTACAATTTAAACATAATATATAGTAATAATAAATATAATATGACAGTTGCAATAATCAATATGAAGCCCTCACTGACTTGAGGCGGGGGCTGCTCGGTCCTTGAATAATACTAATTTATATACAACAGTCCATTCACCGCATTGAATTTACACCTTCATAGTAATAAAAAATAATAAAAAAATGCACGTAACAAGAGCGATGACCTCGTCTAAATATACGGACACAAAACTACGACAAAAGTGCTATGAATCATGACCATGACTTCTAGTTTTACATAATAGCGAGCGGCGGCGTCGCAACAACTAACATCGCCCTCCGCCAGAGGGCACCCTCACTAGTCCACTGCATCCTTCGCACAGTTCCTCGCTTATTCTACTACATTACAATAGTTGAAACCAAACCTAGTACATAACATTCCAATTAGGTATAAAAGAAACATAATGTAGGTAATCAACTTGTAGTGCACTCTCATGGACTTACAGAAAGACATCCCCCTAAGTTATCCATCCGAACATGCAATAGCAGAGAGCTTCGCACAGTATGACGAATCTACCAAGATTATTCAACATGATTACATACAGCCCCTCTAGGAGGTTAAGTTATGATCTAAAATAAGTTATGTGAATATCAATTTAGTCGATAGGTATATAATTATGATGTGCTTAGTGCTTATAAAATGCTAGAGATCAAGTCATCCTTTGTAGAAAACAAAGCATACTTTAAGATCAAAGTCGCACAGCGTGGCAGTAGTGAATATTTATGGTGTGTATTATAGTGATAATAATTGTGTTATAAATATGAAGTCACCATCAAAATAATGCACATATATACGATAATTCAACAAGGTAATTACAGTGTATTTGTTATCCTCTATTTATGTCTAAATGAGTCGATTTATTGTTAGTAAAAACTCGTAAATTGATGAACGTTTACAAAATATCTGGAACTCAAAAACGAGACCATTCTATTTTACCAGGCTATTTTACGGGTTAATTATTCTTTTACAAATATTTTAACCATAGGCACAGATAATATAGCCACAGGTAATATAACATACCGTGGAACCTATTATATTAAGAAAGTGAGGTAATTAATATTGCGATTGCTTTAAAATGTACCTATATTCTTGTAGTGTCCTACCTTAGAAAATGGTATAATTTTATTTCTTTTGATGGTGACTATGCTAATATAATATATAACTATAAAATTAAATATTGACTATGTAATATGTATCTCTGTATTAATCTACATAAATATATTGCTTTTACGTGCTTGCTAGCGTGGTAGCGTCGCAATGCCGGTAAAAGCAGTGCTGTAAATAACATTTTATGAAAGCACTAGTATAAGGCTGTCACTGATGTGTATTGAACTTCCCCAAAAAGCTACCGAGGTTATTGTCATGCGGCTAGTGAGAAAAATAAAACTTCCTTCAAATATTGTTAAGATCAATTTAGTAAAAAGAAAAAAAATATTGTAACAAAAATACAGATGTAACTAATAAATTAAATCAAATTCGATGTAGTTCAAAGTTGAACTTAAAAAAGATATACATAAAATCGGTAGCATTCTGCGAACGCTATCGCAGAATGCTACCGATTTTTTTTGATGTAGATTTATATGCAGCCACAAAACTAATAAAAAACACATATTATGTAACCTACTTTAGACTGCCTGCAGTCTCAGTAGATAATAGAGAGATGAAACTCTTTTATGTTAGCAAGGCTATGGGCATAACATTATAAGACCGTGTCCTTTCCTACGGTTTATGTTTATTGATTAAAGATTAAAATATAAATGAAATGTGGCTGCAACTATTCAAATGACAATGTAAAATCTTAGCAGTTCATTATCAAAACCCTAGATCTTGTCTACAAGTGATTGACTGTTTCTCCAGGTTACAAGTACCTAGTCAAATCGTTGTTAGAAATGTGAAGGTGAACAAAAATAATGTTAAGAAAAATGAAGTATCATGTCTGAGTCGGCTTGTTGGTAGGAAGTTTTGGGGATTATGTTATTTAAATACTGTCTTACAATACAAACACACAAAATTTGTACACAACAAAAATAATTACTGTGAACATAAAACACATAAACTGTTTGCTTACTGTAAAAGCTTAAATATTTTAGAATATTTTGTTATTGTTATATTGCCCTCTATTTGAACTCTACATTTATTAACAAGTTTTTAATAAGTATAACATCCTCTTTCAATATTATATTTATAATAAGTATAATAAGATCTTATAGAAAAATTCCGTCAACAACTAGTGTTGTGACTTTCTCCCGCAAATAACTTGCTGAATATACAAATTGCTGCTCATTATGCCTGACTATCTGAAAGGACTTCATTTTAACGTGTAGATAATACTCTATACTAGCCAGGTACTCGGTTTCTCTCGCGCACAATCCTCAACATGACGGACATTGTAAAGCTGTTGTCAGGAGATATACAGTCTAGATGCCTCAACCACCGTCCCATGGCAAATATCTCATAGTATATATTTATTGAAGCAATATGAATTTACGCTTACAATAAAAATATTACAATGCCAATGTCGTTGGAGTGAAATACCAGATATTTTGACATAAAGAGCACAAAGATTCAAAGACACATTGATACACAGCTACATTAAGATCGTCCACACAAATTTTCAAATTCAATACATATTTAACAAGATTTCTACTAAAAATAAGATCAAGCCAATCCGTAAATATAATTATAATAATAGTTCTGTGTAAACCAGATTTTTCTACTTAATCGAAGCATAAATCAGTTAAAGCAAACCCATTTTCATAAGTATTATTTAACACTCAAAAACATCTAACCATGACGGGGAGGAAGTCCACAAAAACTTTATACAATTTAACTTGATTAAATAATGTGATCTGTACATACACAGGGACTCTATAGCAGGAATGCAAAATGTTTAAGCGAGAAAGTTAAGTTTACACTAAACATTTATTACAAAATGTAAAACACGAGTATACCGAGACACTACATACAATGTTAATAGTTTCGTTTGTCTAACATAAGAGTTCACATACAGCCTGCACATTGCACAGGTGCCGAGGTGAAGTCAGTAGTCGCATAGAGGGGTCGCCAGGACGACTGTGGGGGGTAACAGTTGGAAGGGGAGCGTTCACAAACCAGTGTGCGAAGTAAAGTTCGGAGCTAGTAGAAAACTGTGAAGCTGGGTCGAGTGAGGAGTGTGTGGGATGCGAGCGGCGAGCGGTCGCGCGTTCACATGAGGAACTTGCCGATGAGGATGCCGATGAACGCCATGCCGATGGACATGGCGAGCCACGGCATGAGGGAGGCCTGCGCCGTCTTCTCGGGCCCGTACGAGTGTCGCCGCGCCGCGCCGCCTCCCGCCACCAGCCGTAGGCGCAGCACCTCCTCCTGAAGGGACAAATATACTCATTCAACCTTTATTTTGTCTAGATTATGTTGGTATGCAACGTTGTTGCTGTTGTTGGTCATTTTATTGAAAATAGACTTTTATTATTATTATTTTATTATTATTATATTCAACAAACATATATTCGCTACGGTCACTATAATTACTACTCCAGCGCTGTGGCAGATATATGCATTCGCCAATATTATGCTATATTTAACAGAAGATTGTGATATAACCAAAAAGATAAACCGCATAGGCTCAATCAATAAATTAGCCACAGCAGACCACACACATATTATTATATGACTAGATTCCACAAATGCACTCATTTCTATGAGAACCGGGCGGGCCGAAATTTGTATAAGACATGAATGTACAGTATTCCCAAATTAATGATGCGTATGCAGATCTTTGCAAACTGTCGTATTCCCGGAAACACCCGAATCATTGAATCGTAAGAGCCTTAAACAATGCACTTGCATTTTGCACCTTGTCCGAAAGAAATAGGAGTCAATATCATGTGTACATAATCGACAAAAAAATTGGGCGGTCGGCGGCTGTCACCGATCAGTCAAAGGTCCGTCAGTTCTGTGGAAATATATAGAGCTGCAATTACACATCGTTCTTGGTTTTGTTTTCAAATGTGAATTTAATTATAAAATATACGTCACATGACGTTCACTTTGTAAATAAAGCCACACCCAAAATACCAAGTTTGTACCTAATTGTTATATTATTGTGAAATAATTAGTGCTGTAAATACCTTTGAACTGAGATTTTAATGTAAACATGTGTTTGAAAAGTATTTTTTCTTCTTCTAATATAAACCTTGTGTTATTCAAACCTTCTTTTCATCCATCATTACACCAGGACTTGAAAACTGCTATAACATTTTCGAAGTTAATTTTAATATTATGAATTATCGAATTAAATTTTACTGATAAATCAATATCTCTTTCAGCACAAAACACATAAATATACTAAAATTGCATGAAGAAAATGCACTTAACCACTCTATATACATAATATCGTCTTCTGACGGTCGGGGGATACGACCGTATAATGTATGATTTAATATGCATTGCCGGTAATGCCGGTGATTAGTAATTTTTTTTTAGGTTTTAAAAGATTATTGTCATCAAATAACACGTATGAGACATGGTTAAGTTAGCTTTAAGCGTGTTAGGTTCTGATCTGTGTCGAGTGAGAAGGAAAATGGACACGGCGGTTATACTTCTACTCGTCATTTTTTTTTGTATATATATATATATATATTGTGATACATATTAGACATTTTAATTTCACATGAATTAGATCGCAGGCTGTCTACACGATATCGCAACAGTTATGACCAAGGCGTTGGTAGGTAGTTGTCGCATTTGCGGTTTGTATGCAGTCTACAGAAGAGGGGTAGGTAGGTAGGTAGGAAGGTAGGTACGTAGGTAGGTAGGTAGGTAGGTACCATAGAATAACGAGACTAGCACTGTTATTCTATGGTAGGTACGTAGGTAGGTAGATAGGTAGGGGTAGCATAGCAGGTGTAACTCGTCTGTATCTCACAACAGAGATGCCGCTTCGAATTTCATAACATGTACGGTATGATCGGAATGTACGGTCAGCTGCATAAGTAAAGTAAAAAAAGTAAAAATGTTTATTTCCTTTAAAAATATACAAGATATGGTGAATGTACTGACCCCCACACTAGGCAATGCCTGTCCCGTGGAGGATAGAGATAATAATTAACCCATTTAAATACGGCTTTACAAGAACATAAAACTTATACAGTGCAATCTTTGATAAATTTGATATATGCTAGAAATTAAAATAAAAAAGTGTGTTTGTGTTTGTGTGTGTGTGTGTGTGTGTGTTTGTGAGTTATGGTGTGTTTGTGTGTTTAGATTACTTTACAAGGAGTACCAGAAAGTGTGTATGCGGTAAGTGCCAGGAGGTGTGCTGAAATGTGCGCTATTTTAACTGTTGTAATAGACTTTCTGATTCATCATAGGTCCAGCTTATGAGATGATTGGTGATAATTAATTTGGTTTCAAAGGTGGAGCAGTGTTTGAAGTTAAACAAATAGACCAGTTTATTATAAATGAATGGGAATGTATAAAGTCGAAAACGTTGAGCAAAGGAAGACTTTACTGACGGTATAGGTAATTTGAAGACTCTCTTTCTAAGCATTTCATGATAGTTATCAGAATTTATAGTTTTCTTGTGAACTGAAACAGCCACCCTCATGTAGAAAAGTTTTCTTACACTAAGAACTTGGGCTTCTTCATAAAGTGTAGTAGTTGGGAATCTAATTGGTTTCTTAAGAGCGACCTTTAAGACTCCTCTTTGTGCTCTCTCTAAAATGATGAGTGTGGAGGCCGCTGCACAACCCCAAGCCAAAATGCAGTAGTTTATTATGGACTGACAAAGTGAATAATATACCATTTTGATAATTTTTCCATCATCTATGTCGCGAAGATTTTTGAAAACATACAAAAGCTTCCTAACTCGTTTGGACATTGAGATCATATGCTCTTTAAAGGTTAATCTTTCGTCGATGATTACGCCTAGGTACTTAAAGATTCGACTCTCTCAATTGAGCCACATTTACAAGTGAGATCCGTAGAGGACAAACATTGTCGGCTATGGATCTTGATATGCGTAATCTAAGTAGCTGTACACTTCTGCACCTTGTCAAACTGAGAGTGTTACGGCGTCGGTGCGGCGCCGGAGCGGTGTCGCTGCGTCGTTTTACATAGAAATATCTGTGGCATGCACACGATGCGCTCCGGACTTGCAACCACCAAGACGAGGCGGGGAGGGGTGAATGCGTTGCGACGTAGCAGCGGCACCGCTCAGTAGTTTTGCGTCACAAGGAAGTACACACATTAAGAGAATGTCCCACGCTGCTACGGCGCCGCTATGACATAACAACGTTTCGGCGCCGTACCGCTCGTGTGCCCACTGACACGGTGAAATCTTTGCGGTGCGGCGCCGCAACGGATCGTGTGCCTTTGCCTTGACAAACAGTAAAATTTTCAATGAATTCATATTGTTCCGGTTTCAGATTGACAATGTACAAAAGTGTATAGCTATTTATGCAGGTGACTGTAAAGCAAACTTCGCCAGTAAAAAACTATATTAAAAAAAATGCATACCATGTAGACTGTTTTGATTACCATGTATACAGGCAAAAAGGGTATACTGAGCCATTCTGATTTATTTTTCGGGCTTAAATATAACATGCTGCACACGTAGGTTTCGGCTTAGTATACCCTTTGTGCAACATCCTGTATAATGATCAGCTGTGATTGCGGTTTGCGGTCGTATTGGCATTGCAACTTAATTATATTACTTCATTAACATTGAGTATTATTTCAAAAAGTTATAGACCAAAAAAGCAATACATTTCATAATATTATATTACGCATCCCGCCACCAGAAATCAGTTTTATCGATGAATAAGTACTCGGAAATCGAAGCCGACTTCCGATAGTGTCTATCGGAACCCTATCACATAGACCACCGTTCGGTCGACTGTAAAGTGCCACAAACTTATCTGAGAACTCACGTAAATGTCTATTATTTCTTCATTCTTTAAGATTTTAAGTTTTCGTGTAATGCGCTCTTGCGGTTTTAATAAACCCATCTAATCTATATCAATATATAATTTATTAGTAAATAGAGAGATTTGGACCAATTTAGTTAACTGTCACCGGAACAGATAAGTTTGTCGCACATCTTTAAAGCCGGGTGCAAATGGGTAGCGGATGACATGAGATTCCAGTGATGATGATGAAATGATATCTACTATCCACAGGTAGGAAAAATTTCGCGCAGCTCCGAGGACACAAATATACATTCGCAAGATCGTAACTTGGGGTTTTGTAATTTTAGTATGCCATCTCAGACAGAACATTTAAGCAAAACACAAAGCAATACGGGATATATATACATTTCATCGATTTTGCTGTTTACAACTACAACAATAATCTAGTTGGATCGATCTAATTTACTTGGAACCATGTGGCGTCTGATTTGATACAGTATGCATTTTTCCACAATCATTTGTGAGCTTGATGATCTGTTCAATTTCACTAGTCTTGTGGTCATTATTTTACTTGTGTAGGTTGTAATTTAAAATAACGGTAAATCAAAATTTGAGACATTTGTAAAGTCTTTGAGAGGCGACTATTTAGTTTAGTTTATTATGAGTAAGTTTTCACGGAAAGGCTCTTGAAGGATGGAAGGATGTTTACTCATTGATTTTATTATTATAATGTTATCAATATCACTTTATCAGACATGGATAAAGTGATATTGATTCAAGAAGTTTTTTTTTTCATAGAGGTGACAATAAGTATGACTCTGTCAAAACTGAAATTTGTAATATGCAAAATGAGATTTAAGTTATCAAGCAAATTAAATTTAAAATATTTTACTTTTAAACAGTTAAATTCAATTTGGTGGCTTCAGAATCGTTACACATAGGTAGGCTCCATAAACATAACGCAAAGCAGCAATCAAACAACACATAAAAATAAGTTAATCGCATAGGCAGGGAGCGAAGTTAATAATCACAGGAATGAAAAGGAGCCCAAAAATGGAAAATATCAAGTCATTTGGATCAATTTGTGACACATATTCACACCGCTTTATTAAGGGTTAAGGTAGCGCATGTTATACGGAAAATTACTTACTTTGAGTTCAAGATTTTCGTGAATTAATTTGCTTTCTTCTTGCTTAAAAGCTTGCACGATCTCGTCTGCAGCCTTTTCAGCACTGGCAGGGTCTATTTTATAGGCCATCTGTAATGTATATAGAGAAATAATTATTATTAAATGCATACACACAAGAACATACATCACCCACCAGCTATTTTACATTGTAGCGTATAAAATATTAAATTTTTAAGTCGCAGTGTGGGTTGTGGCGCAGAATAAGATATAAGGTGAGAGAATGTTATCTAGCTGTGTCATAGCCTGTAGTGTTCTCAATCTAAGTAAGTAAATCAAATAATTCGCAACTACACTCGCGAGCAACCAAATCGACTCAAGCCTTGACGGCGCAAACATACATTAATACAAGTAAAATTATGAATAGAAATAATAAAAATGATATGTCATTTAAAAGCTTAAGATGTCAGCTTTAATTTGATATCATTATTATTGAAATCCATTCATCATTTTTGAAATAAATGATGTCTGAACGCAATTGTAGGAAAAACGGGAATTTAGGAAAAAAGGGTATGGGTATCGTATTATACAAATTAAACAAAAAATGTTAAGATAAAAATTTATTTATTTAAATCAATACTTTGTATTGCCCCCTCTTGCCCTAATTACAGCCTGCAGCCTGTTTCTCATAGACCTTATCAACTTTTTGACAGTTTCCTGAGGAATGCCGTCCCACTCCTCTAATAAAGCTGTCTTCAGCTCGTCCACGCTTGCAGGGACTGGATTCCTGGCCCGAACTCTTCTTTTGAGCTCGTCCCATAAGTGTTCGATGGGATTCAGGTCAGGACTGAGCGCAGGCCAGTCCATCGTGCGCAATTCCTTCTCTCTCAGAAACTGCCGACTGACTCGTGCCGTGTGGCAGCGGGCATTGTCGTGCATTAGCACGAAGTCTTCACCGACAAATTCTGCATAGGGCACAACATGACCGAGTAGAATGTCGGTGATGTACCGATCAGCTGTTAACCCGCCTCCTCGGCCGCCTCCAGGCACGAAAACAAGTGCGGTTTTTCCCTCTAGAGAAATACCAGCCCACATCATGCAGGAACCGCCGCCATATGCTACTGTTTCAGCGAAACAACATTGGGCAAATCGTTCCCCCGGACGCCGGTAGACCCGGCCTCTCCTGTCACTGCCATGCAGACACACTCTGCACTCATCAGTAAACAGGACCGACCGCCATTGCGCAATGCTCCAATCGAGATGCTCTCGAGCAAACTGAAGACGCGCTTGTCGGTGGCCTGCAGTCAATTTGGGGCCTGATGCAGGTCTTTTTGGTGTCAAGTTGGCTTCCTTCAAGCGTCTTCTCACTGTCCACTCGCTGACAGCCACTTGTCGTACACGTCTCAGTTCTTGCTGCACATCAACGCCCGTAAGGTGTCGATTGCGCAGCGAGGTTGAGACAATGAAGCGGTCGTCTCTCTCTGAAGTGCAGCGGTGGCGGCCCGTTCTTGGTCTTCGATTGAAGGCACCAGTCTCTTGGAACCGTCTGTATACTCGGGATACAGCAGACTGGCTCAAGTGGAGCTGGGCAGCGACTGCTCGCTGACTTAACCCTTGTTGCAGCAAGGCAACAACTTGAGCAGCTTCTTCTGGTGTGGTATCCATGGGTTTGCGAAAACAAGGAATACAATGCAACGAGATGTGTACCGGTCAACTTGCAACAAGCGACTGATAAGGTACACCGGATGTGGAAAGGTTTTATAGCGGGATCAGGTAGCGCAAGGCGTGGATTCCTAATGAGGTAATTAACACTGACGGGCAATTAAAATGCGTCATTAAATCTGCGCTTAGTTTTTTTTTATGGTATTGATCTTAATTGAAAGCCTAATTCTTCAGCTTTCGAATGACATATCACTTTTATATTTACCATTTATCGTTTTAGGAAAATCAATGTATATGTGCGCCGTGAAGGCTTGAGTCGATTTGGTTGCTCGCGAGTGTATAAAGAGCCCAACTGCGTAAAAAGCCAGCTAATAGATAAAACAGTAGGTATTCCGAAACATTTACGTATCAATTAATGACTAACGTTGTTTTGACTGGTCCACCAACCAGCACTAGGCCAGCGTGGTGGACTAGGCCTAAACCCTTCCTTCATTGGAAGGTGACCCATTCCGCAGCAGTGGGGACGTGATGGGTCGTGATGTTGTTCTGACTGGATATTTCACCTCGATGAAAAACCCTAGACGCCCCTTAGGCGGGATCAGAGCATCTTTCATTCGTAATTATACGTGTGAACTCAAAATGAAACAAAAGTGAAAACAAAAATGAACCATTCACTCGAGTGAATATTCACTCGAATGAACCGTCTGATCGCGCCTTTAGTATCTGTCTGTCATTGACAAGCTAAGAGGAAAATGGTTATTATGATATCTACATATATCTGCAGTATAGACTAACCCCCTTATTCATAAAAAAGTTAGTGGGCGTTTTAACTATTGAACTGTTTTGTCCCTGTCTGTCAAAGAACAAATTGTTATCTGTCAGAGAGTGCAAAAGCACAAGCAGCGCGGCGCAGCACCGCAGTGATTTCGCCGTGTCAGTGAGCACACGAGCGGTGCGGCGCCGCAACGATGGTATGCCGCATGAGCCAGCGTGTGTCCTCCCTTGTGACGCAAAACAACTGAGCGGTGCCGCTGCTACGTCGCAACGCATTCACCCCTCCCCGCCTCGTCTTGGTGGCTGCAAGCGCATCTTGGAGCGCATCGTGTGCATGCCACAGATATTTCTACGTAAAACGACGCAGCGACACCGCTCCGGCGCCGCAACGCATCGTGTGCAGTTACCAGTTACCAACAGACTAATATTCGGTTTACACATTTCCGGTATAAATCAGTAGTAAGTACATTTGTACACTATGTATAACCTTAATTATAATATATTATTGTAACGAAACGAGGAGCCACCTAGAAAAGTAGTTATTTATCAGAGAAAGTAAAGAGTCTTGATATCTTCGTCAAGAATAATAACTTTATGGGCTATTATATTTCAATAGCCTTCAAGGTTCAGGAGTGATGCTCGCCTATACTGCATTCATTCTTACTTGGCATAAAAGGCAAACAATCTTTCTGTGTCTCTTTAATCAAAACATTGTTAAACAAATAAACTACAGGTAAAATACGGTTTAATTACGAAATTTATCATTTTCGCTAGTAAGTATTTCATTGGTTTTTAAGATTTCACGCAAGAGATGCGGGTTCGAATCTCGGCGCTGACATGTACCAATGAGTTCTTTAAATTTAAGTACAATGCTTACAGTGGAGGAAAACATCGTGAGGAAACCTGCATATGTAGATTTAGCATATCTAGATATGTGAACCCACAAACCCGCAGTGGACCAGCGTGGTGGGAAATGGTCCAATCTTAGGAAGGCAGTTTAGACCTTGGGGATATACAGTTACATAGGTTCCACTTGAGACAGCCAGGTGCAGGCACATTCACCCACACAGAGAATATAATATAATAGAATATAGTAAATTTCTATCCACATATTCTCTTAAAACAACCAATAAAGAATACACTACATACTCTTAACAGTACCTATAGGACAAACCTATAAACAAATCAATCTAAGAATAGTACCTAATTACTAATTACCCGTTCGATGAATGTGTAAAAAAACTACGAATAATGACGTCACTGGCAAAGGTAAGCATTTCCCACGAGGCAGGGCATGCCATTACAATATTTTACTATACAAGTGGCGGTACCGTGTTCTGAGGTCCATCTGGTTTCGACGTGGTGGACACTAATGCTTCGACGGGCTCCTGCAATAGAATCGGTAACACACCAGTGCTGGAGGTTCTCAATGCGACCACTAATCGCCGGGAACTACAGCAAAAAGCTAGCCGAATCTTACTCAGAAATGCGCGGGATTTATTAATGCTTACGTGTAATGTTCTTTTTGGTTACAACTTTAGCGTGAGTATGTATGGGGCAAAGATGAATTCATAGATTCGACTCTCTGGTCCTTCAAACATCGCAATCGAAGCCTACTGGAAAATTATTGACGTTTGAATAGCCAGTCAGTAGGTCAAAGTTGTAAAAATTAAATAAGCATGGCAAATACCGGGAAAATTATAAACTTTATCCCTCAAATTGGATTACATCATTCCTACGGTATCGCATCTGAGACACTAACATAAAACTTACATTTGATGTAAAATAAACTAAATGATGAACTGTTATACCATTTTCCAGGGGCAAAGACATGGGTGACACTTTAAAATTTTCCTTTTAACGCATGTATACTATTGCAAAATCTGTTATTTTATTGACAATGACCAAAGATAATATGTATTTCTAGAGTACGCACTTTGGTAAAATGGAACGTACTAGAGATGCGACACATCAAAGTCGACATTCTGAAATCGATTAAAATTTATACAATATTAGAATTTTTACAACATTGTACTATACAGGTTTTCCGAAAAGTCAACGTTATGCCTTAAATGGCTGATAGGCCATGTAGTGTGGCAACACTTTCCCCTACCAATAAACGTCATTCTAACATCATACTTGGCTTTGATTGCGCGCGTCCTCACATGGCGACCTTGCCAGCCGGCCTGCCTCCGTGGCAGTGCCGGCGGACCGAATAATAAAATAAATTAAAAACAAAAGACTTTTACCTACATAAAAAGTAGTGTGAGTGATAATGTTAGTAAAAATAAAATGAAAATGGACGATTCATATAATCTATAGGATTAAAATTCCAATAAATAATAATAATGAATTAAATATAAGAAACTTGAAGAAAATAAACATGACAATCAAGTGGACAAAATACAATAAAATTCTACAAAAACATGGATGGCGCCGGGAGACAAATTGGCTGCTGAGGAGAAGGCGCTGGGAGTGTGCGAGTCGGGTAGCAGAGGACGTCCTCCGAGCTACAGCTGCGAGGCTGGAGGAGGATGCTGCTGCCTGATGCTGCCCAGAGGGACGCGAGGAGCTGGACGCGCCCACAGTTGGATCCCCGCATGTTCTACCGCCGCGCCACCCAGATGAGAAATTTATATTCTTTCGGAACATTACTTAGAAATTCAGGTTTGCAAATTATTTAAATTCTTTTTTTTGAGTTGATTTACATTTTTTCAGTTAAATTCGTTAAATTCGTAAAGTTATTGTTGTCAAAATATAAGTAAAGTATTTTTGTAATTTTATGTAGAAGATGAATACATAAATATTTCAGTAAGAATAAATAGTATTCGAATGCTTAAATAGTAATTCAGTTCTAAAGTATTAATATTAGTAATTCAGTTATAAATTGTTGCATGTTTATTTTCTTTGGGAAAAGATATATGTAATTAGTTATTGACGCTTGTTGACGACTAGGTAATTTCATCAAGTAAATCTAGTAAAAATTATAAGAAAATCAAATACTTATCGTACGTGTCGATACTTATTGTCAATTGTTATATTACCTACATAATATTATATTTCATTTCAGGATATTTTATTTTACAGGCTTAGAGTACCTACCTACATGAAAAATTTCATTTTTTCGAAAAAAAAAGTCTTTGGTTTGAATATTAAAAAAAAAATATTGATTTCTAAAAGATAAACATATTGATACCCATAAATAATGGAACTCATAAAATTACCAAATAATAAAATATATAATAATAGAAAATTTTTACCTTATTTTTTATAATTTGTTCGAAAATATTTTTTAATTTAAAATGTCTAAATTTCGTCAAAGTACTATTCAAATTTCAAAATTAAACTGCTAACCTAATCAAATTACAATAAATTAAATTATATACTTAAGTAGATAAACATTTTTGTTTAAAATATAAAATAATCCAAATTACAAATTCAATGCATTGCACAATTTCCTATTTACTTACTTAATCACTTAAATTCAAAATATTCTTTGGTACTATAAAACATTCCTTGACTAGCCATTTTTTTACCTATATTTAAATTGATTATTTGCATTTAAAAATTAAACCGCTATTCATTTATTAAATCACATAATATTATATATACGAAGATAAGAAATAATAAATAAAATATTTTATTACACTTAATTTA
The DNA here is from genome assembly GCF_932276165.1 of Plutella xylostella. Taxonomy (NCBI): domain Eukaryota; kingdom Metazoa; phylum Arthropoda; class Insecta; order Lepidoptera; family Plutellidae; genus Plutella; species Plutella xylostella. The sequence continues at coordinate 11,402,302 of NC_064012.1, forward strand.
CAATTATAAATACTTAATCAAATAAAAAGTGAAATAGAAAAATAAAAATCCTCTATGAGCCAGATATTGGTCAAATAAAATTAATAGTACGTAAATATGCAATTCAATAAATACAAATCTTAATATTTTAATTCTAGTAATAAAGTTAATCCCGCGTAAATACTTATTTCATACCTACGTATGTATGAGTACGTTTAACCATACTTAATCAAAAACTATATGTATTTTATCAGTAATTAGATTTTTTTTAAAGCCCGTCATAACAATTTTTCTTGTATTAGATTTTACCTTGTGCAGTAATAAAGAGTTTGTCATAGTCTTGCAATAGCAACCCGATAGTATTTTTCCCCATTTTCTTATTAAGTATAAAAATATCGTATCAAAGTCTAATTACATATTTGGAGCGATGCATAGCATTATTCTTTGAATCCATATAACAAAAACATACTTACTTCTCAGTTCATCTACTAAAATGGTCACACGCTCAACAGATATCGTATTTCGATCCGCCGCGCATGCAGTGAGGAATCTGATGATCATGCATATTGGGAAACCATGTCATGTCTCGATGCAACATTTAAGCTATAGTTTTAACAGGTCTAAAATACTTAAAGTTATCATTTTTGGATGTAATATCATTCATTATAATATCAGAATAACAAAACAGAAACATGCAGTAGTCAAAAATTCAACGCGTGAGATAATTGAATACAATATATAAAAATTATAACTGATGATAAAAATACACCTACTTAAGTACAGTTAGATTCAGAGAAACCTGACCACCTGTAATTTTTTTCACTAAATTAAAATTATGTAATGCCCGAACCATATTGATAAATCGAATATTAAAATATATCTCAACAGTATAATGAAGTTCCAGTATTAACATAACTTTCAATACAAATTATTCGAAATGTACAGTATCTCGAAAAGACACGTACGTCACTACAGAATATAGACAAGTAAATAATAAATAAATTGAGTAAACTAATAAAAACATTATAACTAAGTACCAGAATTAAATTAGGAAATATGATTTTGAAAAATATATAACTGGTATAGTATAGGTACCTACCCATAAATAAAAATTATAAAGTTGGAATGTAAAGAATAAAAATACATTAATACTATTAGATACGTAAACATAATGGTTTAAAAAGAAAACAAAATCGTAATAGAAGAAAGATAAGTAAAATGTAGAGTATAAAGTTTATTTTGCGAGCAAAGACACGGCTAGATGTAGTATTAAAGATCTTTTTGTCGTTCCAAGAAATGATGATTAGGTACGAATCGTCTTGTCGTCGTCGTATGTAGATAAGCGAAGGGTATAGGTATCGATGTACAAGTATAAAGATTGTTTAGAACTCTTTTGAGTCTAGGGATTGAAAAGTATTGTTAATTGAAGGAAGATGTATGAATTATGGTGAAAATGATTATGAGTAAGCAATAATAAAGAATATTAGGTAATGTATGAAGGTTCAGTAGCTCATAGTGCACGTGAGAAATGTATGGTTGAGGATACTTTGGTCTCTAAGACGTTGATAAACAATTGGACTGATCACCCAGGCGTTAACAATATTTTATTGGCCGAAGGATTCTAAAGGACATGAGTATTAATAAAGAAGGTAATACGAGTAAGGGACATACAGAGCGCAATTACCAAGATAATTAGCGATTACGTATGGTCAGAGGACTTATATAAATAAAAAGTAAATAGCAAAGTCATCGAAGGTACATATGGTAGGGTACAACAAGGTGTCACGTCCTTATTTCTGATCATAGTGCGGTCGAGAACCCTCCGTGAAGAATTTTGGAATTGCCTAAGAGTAGAGCTAGTTTAAATGTGCCCTTGTAATATTTATGGAACATGTGTTTTTTTATATTATAATTATTATAGAGTCGACTCTCGTTGTTTTGCGTACCCTACAGATAAATATATAAATAAATAATGAAGCCCAGCGCTGGCCCACCAAAGAGTGGAAATAATTATATGTACCTTTCGTAAATGTATGTGTGTGAAATGAAATAAAAGTATAAATAATAAAATAAAAAGATGACTTTGAAAATAAAAGAATATGAATGATGAAATATACACGCAAAATAAATGAAATAAAGTATAAATAAATGAATAAAGGTAACTTTGAAAATAAAAGAATGTTAATGATTATAAATATACGCAAAATAAATAAAATATAGTAAATGTCAAAAGAAGTATTTAAAAAAGGAAATATGTATAGGAAGAAACATTATAATGATTTGAATTAATAATTTACGTCAGTTTAATATATAAAAAAGAAGATAAGATAAAGTTTTAATCATAATGTAGTAAATAAATCATATAAACTAATAATTTACATTTAAATATGTTTACAAGTACAATCAAGGACAAATCCTTCTATAATCATTAGATAATTTTGAATTTTAGTTGGACACAACTTGTGTTAAATGAGTTTCTTGTAGAGTACGTATGTACTGAGTTTTAATAATATTGAAACTAAATAACTTGAAATAATTAATATAATATACTTATTGAAATTTTAATATTAAATCTAAAAATATGTTTGGAGTATATATACTTAAAATGTTTTAAGGGTACCTATAAATGGATTTACTTATTATACCTATACAGCTATACAGAAGTAATAAAAATAAAAGTTTTTTTTATATTTTCTATAAATGGATTTACTTATTATACCTATACAGCTATACAGAAGTAATAAAAATAAAAGTTTTTTTTTTTAAATAATCAATACATTTATGTTTGGGTAATCAATTATCAACAAGCGAGTCGTCAACAATGCGTCAACATTACGTTATAAGTAGTTCTAAGTTACAAATGTATAATCATTCGTATATTTTATATATTCTTAATTAGATGATGTTTTAAGCTGTGCTTGCTTCTGATTATGACTTTCTTCATTCAACATGATGAATATCTAATAATAATAACAGTAATAACACACATAATTTTAAATATTTTTCATTGATTGGTTTCAAATGTCATACGAACATAGATACTGTGTATTACCTAATTTGAGTTGTTAAAAGATAAAGTAGCATATAAATATTTGACTATGAAAGTAGTACAAACTTATTCATCCTATAGTGCCTAAGTACAGTATATCTATAGATAAAATATATTAAAGTAATCAATATATCAAAAAGAAAAAACTTGTGATGTCAAGATTGTCAAGTATAGGTAAAATTGTTTTGTGTCTTCAGTGCTACAAAAACCGAATTTCTCTATCTTTATTATTATAAATTTTGAGTTTTCTGAATATTATACAATTCATAATGTTTTTTTTTTGTTGTTTAATAGTACTTAACCAACTTTAAGTAATTCTGTATAAGTAATAGATATTAGTTACCTTGGCGAAAGAACGAAATTTAAATTAAACTTGGTATACATTACATATAAATAACTAAAATTGTATTCAAAATAAAATATTCATCCTCAGAAAATTATATTATACTTGTTGGCTATATTGCATACTTAAATTCATTATATATTATGTAAACTTTTAGCAAAATTATAGTTTATTGTTGTTTTGGCTCTATATAATGGTATACCTACTATAAAATATTTTAAATTACCACGGTGTTATCGATATGTATGAAATCATAGTTATTTTGGTAATAATATTGTATTAATTTGTACACTATAAATATAACTAAAACTATCTTGACGTTATTCACACTTAAAAAAATAAGTATAGACTTTATTACGTATTAATCATATCTTTATAAAAATGTATGTAAGCAACATTTTTTTTTTCGGAAAGGGGAAGGTGTAGTGTGGCAACACTTTCCCCTACCAATAAACGTCATTCTAACATCATACTTGGCTTTGATTGCGCGCGTCCTCACGTGCGCGTGCTCAGGAGTGGCAGGATATCGCGTAATATGACCTTAGTAAAAATTCGATAGTTTTCGAGATACTGACACTTTTATAAAAGAGAATGGCCAAATCTGACCCGCTTTGCAGTTACTAAACAAACCTAATTTTCAGTGATCAAAGTGTTCTAAATGAGGGAAAAAGATTTAAAAAATATATATAAAAAAAAAATGTAAAAACACTTTATGTTTCAGCACCTATATCTTTGTTCTCCCATGCCTGTATACGAATAATTTCATATTTATATTAATCTATGGAGTATATACAAATCGATAGGTTCAAGTCGATAGGATTTCACTCTCGGACATCTCTAGAACTGTCAAACTCAAAACGTCCCACACATCATAAGCTCTGGAAAATGGTATAGTTCCTTACTCAACGGGTACAATTATCGTAACAAATAAAAGCACGTGTGACGATGCATCGTCACGATACATACTTCTATTATTTATTAAAGTATTATACGTGTATCATTTAATACATTTGGCGAATCTTGTGGAGGATTATAAAAAGTATATTGCTTCCCTTTGACAGTATAGTGTCAGAGCAAAACAGCAATAGATTTAATTATGTAAAAGTTTTGTGCAACCTAAGTGCCTTTTAAGTTCTAAGCTATAAAAAAATATAGTATTTTTATAAGTACTTTTTGTTGTTGTTGCAGTTTTAGGAATATAAAAATCGACGGTGGAACCTTGACCCCGGAGTTTGAGCAAAGCTTTGACGGCCCTAGCGTATCGCGTGGTTTTGACACGTTTCACATGTTTTTTACTACAAAAAATGTTGCGCTTAGTAACGGGCTACCCTCAGTTTACTAAAAGACTCACTAATAACTAGAACTAGCTATACTTCGCAGTGGAGCGTGATTTTATCAACTGTTTTTTTCTTTGAGAGTTCCTTCCTATTGAGAATGAAGTAAGTAGGTACGTTATTGAACGACGAGTTTTGCCATTACGTACTTTTCGATACGTGAAAATAAAACAGAATAATAAACTATTATATGCGTAGGTATTTTTGCAAAACCTTGATTCGGCGAACTTTTTGCAATAAAATCCTCACATCGATGAGTTTGATGAGCTACGAAGAGCATCAAGCAGGGGATCTAATCAAATAAAATAAATATCAAATGTATACAAGAACACTGGCGCGGGAGGAAAGAAGAAATATAAAAACAAGCACATTGCCACAACAGAGGGGCTACAATGTATAGCAGATACACCAAGTTAGCATCCGATTAAGCTTTATTCCACCATACTGTGCCAATTAATTAATTGTGGTTGTCAAGATACTATAAAGGTACTATTCCGTGCATAGCGACAGTCGTAAGTCTCACGACTGTCACGTTGCACGGAATAGTACCTTTAGGACTCATTTTTCAATATTCGGATAGTTATCTGGGGAGAATAATTCTGTTGCTGTCGTGTCTGAATGTTTGTTTTAGACAGTGACGGCAACAATTTTATTCCTCAGATTATGAGTCCAAAATAACAGTATAGTAGATTCAGGGTTCCATTTACCACCTTACACAAGGTAACACATAAACATGCTTGGCAGGGTTGGTGAGGGAGATACTGTTTTTTTAACCACCGACGCAAAAAGAGGGGTGTTATATTACCTTAATAGCGGGCTTCGCGTCGGTCTCGGCGGCGACCCGCTTCTTGGTGGCATCGTTCTGCGCCGCATCTCCCGCATCCTGTATATAAATTAATTTTAATCACACTAATATATCACGGGACCACGGCTGGACCAATTTTGATGTAATTTTTTATGTAAGAAGCTGACAAAATACACATAGGTACGTTTAATCCTGGAACTTCTAGGGCGAAAACTAGTATGCGATAAAAAAGGAAAATAATGGTCGGATGTCCAAGACCGCCGACTGTTGTGCCTGATAGGCCTATGTCCAGCAGTGTAGATAATAAATAAAGGCATAAGAAAATATTTCCCCGCGGCACGGGTCTTCAACTCTTCACCGACATCGATAAACTCGTTTAATTCGCGTTCGACGAATCACAATTACATATTTATTACAAATCGCGATACAGTTATCTCCGTCGACAATGGTCCCGTGCAGCGAGGGCAGGAGTGTTGACGAGGTATACATACCGTGGTGTTACTCACATGGGTGTTGGTGCTGCCGGGCGTCTCGAACACGCACTTCAGCTTGTAGTCCATCAGCTGGTCGGGGCTGATCTCCTTCCACTGGAAACACATCGGAAATTGCTCAAAGAGTGAACACAAAAGGTTTTGTAGACGCGAATATGGTTCCTAAACGTAGGCAATCAGGGGGTCACTCTATTTTGCTAAGAAAGTTTCGGAGGTCTGGAGCCCCTCTGGAGGCCATTGAGTAAGCACACACACAAAGAATGAACACAAAAGGTTTTGAAGGGCGTAGGTATGGTGCCGAAAAGTAGGGTAACCACTTTTTGCGTAACAAATTTTTGGACGATTGGAGCTAAGGGAGACCACGAATAAGAAAACATAAGCCCACTGGACAAACAACCTTAAAGTATTGAAGGTGCTTGAGGAGTATAAGATGATAAAGGCTTATAACAGAGTAGTGATGCGGCGCTCTTTGTGAGTGGCGTATGTCCAGCAGTGAAAGACTATTGATGTTTATATACAAAGAATCAGAAACTCAAAGAAAATTTAGTTTATTTTTATACTATAATGTGTAGCGTTGGCATCCTTGGAAGAGTAGGTAAAGTTTTCCACATGTGTATTGACTATTGATATTGAACAATGAAAGAGATATTTCTGTCACAATAGACGTACAATACAAAACATTCTTTCAAGATATCGCCGTCCGATTGCGGTGACCTTTGTAACGTTGTAAATCTAAGGATCAATAGCTGATTTAATTCCTCAGGCTAGACGGTCCGAACCATTTTGCCAGTTGCATGATAATGATAACTGATAGGTACCTTGGAGGTTGCACACTATAATCAGGGTGACTACAAAGAGGTTACATCAGTGCAGGAACCGGTGAGTCATTGTTAATAACGAGGTGTGAGTACTCACTACTTGGTCTATGTTGGTTTTGCCTTCGGGTGCGATGACGCTCTGCACCATAAACTTGTGTTTGTACTTCTCATTGCTGTCCACAAACACGACTTGCGGTGTGACTGAAAGGACAAAGATAATAAATAAATACCTATGTCGGGACATCTCACAAACGGCCTAACGACACCAAACTAGGCATAACCTGTGATACGGGTATCGGACAGCTGATGACACAAATACATCGATACATACATATTAAATAGATAAACGACAACCAGACACAAGGCAAGCACAAATGCTCATCACACAAATGTTTGCCTTGGGCGTGATTCGAACCCGCGGCCCCAAGCTTCGGAAGCTGCTTCACAACCGCCTTAGCTACGGTGCCGTCAAGATACATTTGTCATTTCTTTTACAACGGCAAAGATAGTGTAACCTATCCCGCGACAATTATATGGTATTTCCCACGATAATTTTGATTCGTGGAAATGCATTAAGTATGAATGGTTGTGGCGTGTTCGTAGGAATCGGGTGGTTGTATCGAGGTGGTGGCGTAAAATGAGGTCATACTAGTAAAATAAATATTATAGCGACGTCTGGTTCCTATCGAACATAATTCTATCCAATCAAGCTACATCGTACCTAGCTAGTAGATGTCACCCGCACTATCCTATAGCCAAAATAAACTCACAAGCAATGAAAAAGTCCCACTTACAAAATGTCAACACCAAATGACACATTAAATTTAGAACTTGATCAAAATATTTAGGTGCTTATGTAAATTAAAAAAGTAAAACCCTTCCTACATTGGGATGAGACCCGTGCCGTGCAGTGGGTATGGTGGGTCGTGATGATGATACTGAAGAGCTATTAAATGTAGGTAGTTTAATATTGCAGACTGCGTCATGAACCTAGTATTTTCCGTGCTATTGTCACGGAAACTTTTTCATTGCCCGTGAGTGTGGCGTACTCACTTGCTATGTCGACTTTGGAATGTGGATCGAGCATGCCCGAGTTGGGTCGCACGCAGTACTTCTTGGGTGCCGTGGTCTTGATCTTGAAGAGCACCGTATCGGCCGTCGGGTTGGTGAGCCGCATGTACGTCGTGTTGCCCTGCTCAAAGTGACCCGTGAAGTCCACTGGAAGAAACAATTACACCGGATACTGTTACGTCAGTGGCCACAGTATCTTAGCAGATATGATAGTTGCAGCTTATAAAGAGGCACTTGGTGGAGGATGCAGCACCACATCTCTTCCTGTGGCTGTGTTACAGGCGTGAGGTTATGGATAAGACACTTAGCCCGAGTTTCACCATACTCTGTTAGATCATAACCAGGGATTAGTTGGTGACACACCTATCAAAAATGTAATATGGAGATGACGTATCATTGATGACATTACAATGTAACAGGAGTGTTAATGATCTAACAGACTATGGTGAAACTAGGTATTAAGCGCGCTCCAGAATCTCGAAAAAAACTACACGAGACTTAGCGAACAGGAGAGTGTAGAGGGCCTACTCAGTAGGACTCGACAGTAGTTTTAATAGTGAACAGTTTTGTCGAGATCCGACACAAAACCTCTCGTAGAAAGTTTTGAGCGGGCTTTAGGGATTATTCCTAAAAAGGGAGTTATGCATTGAAACATCAGATAAATGAACATTGATAGAGAAACCGCTACTCATTCACTACGTAAGTAGATTTGCATAAACTAAAACTAAACGTAACTACCTACAAAACGTGTAATATAAGTCCCGCGTTTATTGCCTGCATCAACAATATGAGGTTTAGGTTAAATCATATTTACAATGTATGAAATATTATCCGGCTAGTGTAATCGATAAGTAGATCTTAGATTAGCGCATGCTAGCCGCTGGATTTAACACCTTACATTTTTACATAATTATTTATGTACTTAATCCATTAGTGACCTATTGAAAAACTTTAAACGGGGTAGATAAATTATAAATACATACACGCATCGCGCATTATCGACTTAGCTCTGCAGTGTGCGTCAATGTTTGGACAAAATGACTTCACTTTTGAATCACCATGTATTAACGCACAAGACTAACGTGCAAAAAGAGAAAAACTGTTTCTGCATACAAAATCGATTCCTGGAAACTATTCCAAGTACCAATCCAGCCTGTGTCAAGGACGGAAATATTTGCGAGCGGAATCCGAGATCCTTCCGGCTTGGGGGGCGCTCCACAACCCACTCCGACTACAAAACAGATACACAATAACACAAACACACACCTTACAGACACAGTCCAGTAATTTTCATTGGCGTCCTCGGAAACTCTAGTCTATGGATTAAGCTATAATGTCCACGGTCGGCAGGCGGGTTGGAGATATCGCACAACATGAACAATAAAACCCCGGAAAAAAACGATACTTGGTTTTTAAACTAACATTTACCTCGACCAGGATTCGAACCCTGGCCCCTTGGCAAAGGCTCTGCTAACCATCGTACCATCCGGTCGTAGACACGTGTAACGTAATACCTACATTATATTAAATGAATCTCTACTGCGCAATCATCTTCACATTGACATTGCAATAAACATCCGTACATGTACAGTGTACGGATAGGAGGTGGCTCTCCTGGCCTTCGGGTGCCGTATTCATGACATCTCGGCGATATTGAATTCGCAATACGTTGCTGTTGCTGCTAGTAAACTGGTTTCTCTGGCCATTTATCAGTCATCGATGTAAAGGAATCATTGTCGTTTTGATAACGATGAGTTGGCATGAATACAGCATCTCCTGTACGGCTATTCTCAAGCATTACTCATGCGGCATGAAAGAGAATTTCAAAAGGTCCGCCTGGGATCCGAACTCGGAACCTTCAGCAGAACAATCAGAGTTACTCTAACCACTGCGTCATCCGGTCGTCACATACTAGCGGATATGATATTATCGCGATACGCTTTGATATTTACATCCATCACAGCAATGAGCACTGGAGTTGATAAATGGAGCCGATCGGAAACACAATGGCTTACAATGTACCTACGCTTATTTTCTAAGATATTTTACATCCTACACCATCTAGCAAGTGAATATGATGCAGTAACTTCAAATCAACAACATAATTATAAAGGCTACGATACAGGCAGCTTACTTTCGAATCCCGGCAGGTATTTTTTTGTTGACGTAAATTAAAAGTATTATATATATATATTCACAAGTACCGAGATTATCTTATAATCCATCCAGCCATGACATTACCAGCAATGCTTTTGAGCCTGAGAGATGTGTATCTTTGCCCGCGGTAAGAATTTGTAAACAATATAGCGGCCACTATACTATACATAACTTGCACATAAGTATTACGATAAATATGATACACTGTGGTTTGAGTGTTGCTTAACCGATCACAATATTCACAATGTAACGTGCCTTCACTTTTAACTATAAATATCATGTGTGTGATATTTTTTCGTAAATGAACTTACAATAAAATAACGTATAACATGGTTGTATTCTGGAATTATGGAATAGAATAGAGTTGAATGCACAAAGAAATATGTAAGGCATAAATTGCAGAAACAAAAGTTTAAAATAATATTGTGAGAGGTATATGATTGGCTTCCATAGCTCCTAAAGTATGTTACTTAGGTAATCTTTGTTCCCCTAATACCTTTAAATACTATGCCAAAATACTCAAGCTTGGTTTAAAATTCAAATTATACTTCAATGTATTTGTGTTGCATCATGAAATTCATTGTTAATAATTTTTGGTTTCACTAAACCTATGTAACTCAAACCCACACACAAAGTTCACAAGTAATAGAAGGCTGCGTGCAACATCATTATTTCCAAGGTTTTCAAGTTTGCTTCTTATTTTTATCAAGAGTTTATTCTTTAACCCCCAAAAAAAGAGGGTTGTTATTTTTAAGTTTGCGGTATCAACTTAAATGCCACTGTGTAGTTTGCGGTATTAACTTAAATGCCAAATGGCTAAACCAAGTTTATTGTAATATTAGTGTACATATGTAGTTTGGTCTTAATTTTCTGTTACATTGTCGTTTTATTTGCGACACATGCTGCTTCTTTGATTAAAATCAATTGTTTTATAACTAGTGGGTGTGTTTTATTACAAGTTTTTATATCAATTGATCATAATCAATGATTTGTTATACTTTTTGTTATGTATATTTTTCTCCTCTGTATTAAGCTGGGTATCCACCATGTTGGCAAACCTCTTGCTCCACAGACATCCACTATATGAAGCAGTAGTAGGAGAGGAGAGTGGAGCGCAAGGGGTTTGCAAACATAGTGGATAACCAGCTTTATACTGATCCTATACTCTGAGTGGGTGATATAGGATGGTGTGGGGATGTCTGTAAGCTAGGAAGGATTATATCTTGGATACTCTTATGTGCCTAGCTGAAAGACTTCACCCGCACCAAAACATAACCTAAACCATGCATGTTTAGTGTAACAGCCGTTTGATCTCCAACAGGTAGGTTTACAGGTTATATTTTATGCTTACTAGGGAAGTTTCAGGCATAGTTTTATTACCATATTCAATAATTTATAGGGTAAACGTCTGGTCTAATTGACAGGGTAGAACCATAATTGTGGTCTCCTTGTGGAATATTATGGCAAATGGCACTTTCATAATTTACAAATTATATTTCTTTATTGTTCAAATTAACTGATCTGTAATTCCCATTGTGATAAAATAAATAACTACCACCATTCACATCTACCTTCCAAATGAAATTAGACACAAAAATTGCCTTTGAATGATTCACCGGGACGGCCAAGGTGAATTTATAGTACACAAGTAAAAAAATATACATAAACTGAATCTCAAATTGTAAGATCATGATTATATTAGGCTAATCAACAAGGCATCTGAGAGGACTGACATTCTCATATGTTCTTTGGGTGAGTTCGCAAAGGTTATGTTTCATATGTTATGTGTTGATTAGTTTATTGTTTTTTTATTTTTAGTTGTGTGTGTCTTTTTAAGAAAGTTTTTTGTTGTGTTTGTTATTTTTCTTTATTATTGTGTTAGGTTTATCCTGTAAGATAATATAAGTAGTTAATAAATAAATAAATAAATAAAATAAATATTTCAATATTCTGTTATAAAGTAGTCATTTCAAAATGAAATTTATGTGTCATTAAATTTGGTGTCTGCATTCTTCTTAGATGTTTCTTGGGTAACTTGGTTTGCATGTAACTTATGTTTATTTACTATAAAATGGGTACCTGAACCAAAACCATGTAGGTATTTAATGACGATACACTATTGAGTTGGCAGCTAATGGGATAGAGACACCTTTGCAATACTGAATTGTGATAAACAGCCATCAGTTTCTTGCTTATGAACATCAAAATAAATGAAGAGCATGGCACTAACTTCGCTACGAGCTACAGTGCAAGAGCAAAGGACAAGATGACTACAATTCACGAGTCATGTCAAATGTGGGTAAACGGACATGCAGGTAAAATATTGTAACGAATAAATTGAAAATATTAGGCATTAAATGTAGCAACGAGACAAGTTCGGAGAACCCCACCCAAACAGAACACCAAAGTCTGGAAATAGAAACTCCCATTTGTCAGAAACTATAAAGCTAGGCGACCTATGTATGCTGCCTGATGTTTCAATGCGGCAAATCATGTCAGTGTGTAAAACAGTGGAAACACTTACCTTTGAATTTTAGCTCATTTTGTGGCTCTATAAATAACACTTGGTTAGGCATTTTGCTATAATTATATCTCCTCTATTTCGTTGGCAAAAATTTGCAGATCGAAAATTGACGGTTTCGCGATCGCGATGTCGGCCAGAACGAAAGATAAAAATTAAAAGGCAATAGAGAATGACTAGTGATGTACCTCACTCCGTGAACCGCGATCGTAGTCATTAGTCGTGTAAAAATATTTTTCGGGTAGCTCTTTTCTTTAAGAGCACATTCTCGACAATATCTTTTTTATTCATAAGTGATTGACTAGATGGAATTAAATTTATTCGACATAGGTATATTTTTAATTAAAATTCAAACAAAAAGAAGTTAAGTTTTAGTACAGATAAATAATAAAACCTACAAAGATTAGAGTAGATTAGCAGCAAGTTATATTTTTAAATTTTGCTTGGAAATGAATAACTTCTTTAAAAATTGCCAGTAAAAAAAACTCAACATTATAATATCGATTAGCACATCACTTCGATGTTTACCAATAATCGAATCAAAATGTCTCGATTTAGTTAAATAATCGAAAGAATATAAAAAGATAAAGATAAAATACACTTTATTACACACAAACAGAAACAGTTTCACAAACATAGAAAAGAAAAATGGTACAATCGGCGGCCTTATTACTAAAAGTAATCTCTTCCAGACAACCACATTGAAAGGAAATATAAAGTATAAAGAAAGGGGTAACGTGTGACAAGACAAGAGAAAATACAACATAATTACTATGAACAATGTGTAAATACCTACATAGAATACAATACAATATTACATATATGAATATATTCATATATGTAATATTAAATTGTACGCCTATAGTGTATGAAAACAGAGATTATGTATTTTTCTGAGTATATGAATTTTCAACACAATTTTTAGCGTTTGTGATGATTAATGTACAATTTAATTTGATTTGAACACCTCAGCTTTATAAAATGTTTGTGGCCTCTGCTAATTCTAAATCTTAAGAGTTTCATTCACTATTCGTTCATCATAAATAAGCCGGGTCCGCGGCGCCTTATTTCTACCAAAACATGCTATGAAAACCAGTAGGTAAAATATGTTAGCAAAACAGTCAATCCATTGCCAATGCAAAGCATAATAAAATAATAAATATAATAAATATGTGGGGATATCTCACACACGGCCATCCGACCCCAAGCTAGGCAGAACCTGTGTTATGGGTGTCGAACAACTGATATAATATCTACACAAATACATAAATACATACTTACTTACTAAATATAAATATCAACACCCAAGACCCGAGTAGAAATATTTACTTATTTATTTATTTATTTGATACTTTATTGCACAAATATGAAATATAAGTGTACAAAAGGTGGACTTAATGCTAAAAGCATCTTTAAACAAATATCTGCCCGGGACCTTCGGCTCAGTAGTCAGGGTCACTAACCACTATAGCCATTTGGCCATCTGGCATCTTTCCCGTTGCGCGAGCAGAAAATGTGTCACTTGAAGTCACTTTCCCTCTCCACAAGCGAACGCTGGGGTTGTTATCCATTCATCTCGGCAAACATGTTATTATGATTTTTCTAACATTGCTAGGCCTCGCCTATATTCGGTTAGCGATAAAATTATCCAGTTTGAAAACACGAAAACACATCCCGGACCCGGCTATAATGACTGAGCCTTTGCGCAATGGAGGTAGACTGAATTTTTTTATCAATCTACTAATACCTACTTATTTGTGAAAAAAAACGTCGAATATAGGATAAGTACCTATTTAGTTTCATTTCAAATAGAACCATACCTACAAATTTTAATGATGAATAAATTATTACGTAATAAGTAAATATATTTCTCATACATGAAAATTTTCATGCGTTATCGTATAATCGTAGGCAGTGCCGTGGGGTCAACATAGGTATTTTACGATTCATTCATAGGTCTTGCCAACATCAATGAATGAAAAGGTACTATTAATCGAATCGTAGTATTAGTCGATGGTGCCCTTCCCTTTTGTTGAGTTGAGTCGATTGATTGGAGGGTGTTCAGTTCGTCAGTATACAACACTAGTTTCAAAATCCAATCCAACCAAATCCACAATCCACTCAAATTCTAGCACGACAAAATAACCCCTACTTTCATCCCCCAAAAATTAATAATTATTATGACTACTTATGATTTTACTTCATTTTCTCCTTTAGTTTTAGTGATTATTTAGAAATCCAACAAATAAACTAAAAGCCACGTACAGTGAAAAGAAAAATGTATTGTAAAATATTTTTTATAAATCTATCTCGATACCAAATCATCAAAGTGGTCTCAAAAAAACCAAAATTATAGACAATAACTGAAGCAGAATGATCTGATTTTCATTATTACATACTCTCTTCATGGTGAACATGGACACTACCGTTGAAAATTGGGATCCAGGTTAGTTCAAGTGTTTTTCTAAGATGTCTAACTTAACAAAACATTTCATCCAGGGTCTTTCCCTACGCATTTCTGTGACCTGATATCCACTTATGTATTTATATGAAAAATGTGCTTGTATACCAACGAAGCAGAAGCAGGTAATTAATTTGCACTTACATAAAGTATAGCAAAACCTTCCTATCTAACAGCTCTGACGCGGCTCTTGGCCTCCCTGAGAGAGATTCAACCCAAAGACAACCCTGGAGAAGACATTGTGTTCCTGAGTGAACTGCTGCAATCCAAACAGCTCAATGCCTTGGTCCATGTTCACAATAAGATTGTGGCAAAAGGGAAGGATGAGAAGTTCTACCCGCTGCTGTCCAACGCCATGCAAGTGACCCTAGAGGTGCTGGAGCTGCTGGCAGACGTCTCCTCGGTGGCCGCTGAATACCAAGAACTCTTGAGTATACTGCAGAAGCCACATTTTCAGGTAAATTTTGGTGAATAATGGCAAAGATATGGTTTTTAACCTACTTACAGTATAGTTGATGATTAGATTAGTGAGATGATTGAGAGTGGACGCAGTGCAAGATTGCAGTTGCAGGTTGTATAATTAGAGATTACTGCAAAGGAGTGACATATCAAACATACATTGTATTGGTCTAGTTCAGGTCTAGCCTGAAATTGAAACTCTTTAATTTGACTCGCTAAACCTTTCACTGCAGTTACAATCCTTATAGTTCTGCTATACATTGTTTGTCACTAACCTCCTAAGAAGATGCAGGGAAGGAAACTTCTATCAAAAAGCAAATACTTAAGTAAAAAGTATATTTTCAGGCAATACTATGTTGTCATGATGCAATTGCTCAAAAAGATTACTACCCACATCTACCAGACGTGCCTAGTGATGCGGATGAAGAAGAAGAAACTGTTAAAATTGTTCAGCTTGTGAAGAGTGATGAGCCCTTGGTAAGAGAACTAAATATTTATTTATTTATGCTAGCTTCAATGACAACCAATCAGTTTGTGCTGTACGGATTCATTATCGACATAGATACATCACTTTATTGCAATTTACAGTACCAAGCTGTGATTGGTGGACTAAACAAGTTTATTGACTTTTTTGTTGATAATGAACCCATGCCATGCCACAGAGCCAGGTACCATTTTTGTGACATCTATGATATTATCCACTGCTGTAAAGTAAGCACTTAAATGCATATTATATCTATGTGGCTATAAAAAAAAACAATTATTGTTATTTATTAAGATGTATTTTTCTTGATGTCATGATATTATAGGTACTTACTTAATCAAATCATAGACTCGTACTTATATGAATATTGTGGAGATACTTATTCAAATGCAAATTTCTCTTATAATAATAGATGTAATTTATTCATGTAAATAAGCTTAAGTCTCTGTGATACAAAATATACTTAAACTATTACATTAAAACTGTATAGTGGCACCAAAATATTAATCTTTAACCATTTAACAATACATATCAATGATTATAATATTGGGTCTATTTCAAACATCATTTGGTGCCTCTAAAATAAGTGCTTAAAAATATATCGTAAATATATCGTAAAAACATATACATTTATATGCTACTCCATTTAGAAATAGCAGCTGGTAAATAATCATCTCACATTCATGTTATATATAAAATTAGTGGTTCTTGATCTGTGTTTGGTTAAAAGGGTGGAGCTCAGAGTGCCGAACCAATTGTGGTAAGTCATAACTTTATTTAATCCCTACTTCTACATTATTTTCTTTTATTACGTAGTTACATTTCCTGTACAAGTATTGTAATATTCTGTTCTCACACTAGTTCCAAGATATCGCTACCTACAACTATTTATTTTGTTTTACAACCGCCTTTCTGTCTGCACGGATTGTCAATGGACTACTGACCACTGTTGAACATAAAACCATGTACTTTAGATATTTTCTTTATTTCTATTAGCTGCTATCTCTAGATGTCTGTGCAATTTGTATTGTGGAGCTTTTCGAATCGGTGTAAAATTTACACAATACATTTTGCTTTCTGTATCATATTATACCACCTACTAAACCTATTAGATTTAATGTTGTGAAAGTGTACAAATATGCGTTTTGTCTTTAAACCAACTAGGTAGGCACTCGAGCGCTTGATATGTTAGAATGATTTGAATACTCGTATATTAATGAATGACACTAATGGGATTACCACGGTAATTTATGAAACATGGTTATTCTTCGTTTTGAAACTTAGATCTGAACAGTATAATATATTCTCACTTAAGGCATAGACCTATGTTAGGAATACAATACGATGAAATCTTAGCGTCATTAACACCATTAAATTGCTACATCTAGAACACTACAGTGTACTGTAGAAACCACGCAACTTGACCACTTGCGCAGAAGTCATAGCTCACTTTGTGGTTGGTGAGGCATGGAAGGAATGTGTCAAAACCGCGCGACGCCATTTGTTGGTCCAATCGCCTCATGCAGCTCTGCAGAAGGAATCCTTTTTTATCATTCGTACATAAATCAAACCCACGATCACTTATGGTCAAGTTACGTGATTTCCATACCGAGTAGTGGTTATTGTCGCTTCCATAAGAAACCGTAACCAAGTTATCTATAGCTTCTTCCACCGAAGGACAACGTAACTAAGTGCGCTCCAGACTCTAGATAAAATTGCACGAGAGAGTGTAGAGAGAGGCCCTATGCGGCAGGACTCGCCTGTAGATTTCATAGTCAATAGTTTTGTTCAGAACCTTAAAACCTCTCGTAGAGAGTATGGAGTGGGCTTAACCTGTAACTTCTTCCACCGACGGGAGAACGTAACCTTCCATAGCTGCTCCCACGGGGCAGTAGAACGTAACCTATCCCCCACATTGTAGGGCGCGACGATCAAGACGGACGAGGAGACGGGCAAGATCGTGATCGCGAGGGTCATGCACGGCGGTGCCGCCGACCGCTCGGGGCTGATCCACGCCGGCGACGAGGTCATCGAGGTCAACGGCATCAGCGTCGAGAGCAAGACGCCGGCTGACGTGCTGCAGATCCTGGTAAGACCGCAGAATAATAACTAGTAACTAGACATAAGATTTAAAATATGGTCCGTCGGGCGAAGTCACAACAATGGGTTGCGACGTCGCTTCGTGCCGCTCTCTCGCTCTCCGATGGAACACTTGACAGTGGGAAGGAGACATTTCCACGATTCGGGTGGTGTGACCGGGCCTTTTTAGGAGGAGTTTGGTTTACGGTTTGCGGTAGTCCTAAACCTTTACGCTGACGAGGTGCTGTGGAGTTTGGTCCGTCGATATAATGTGGTGTTTAGCGCAGCAGAGCGCGGCGAAACTTCGTTTTTCGTGAGCTAAAGTGACTTCCCATACCGCAGACCACGTCCGGTGTTCCAAATCATTAGTTATAGGTGTTTCTTTGTGGGTATCGGCCATAATGACCTTTTACAGTGAAGACACAAGTAGGGTACAATTTCAGCGTAAATTATTCTGTTTTGTAAAGGGTGGACGGTAATAAAGTGATGCAGCTTGATGAGGCGATTTGTGAGTCGCTTCACAATCGACCCATGTAAACAGTACTTTAGCCGTTACCTGCATACGGCATTTACTAAATGCATAATTATGTTTATGTTGGATTAAAACTGTGTTACCTATGCATACTATAGTTGTTTTATCAGCCTCACCAGTTAGAATTCTGGCAGGCAGACGCGGCAGGCCTAATTTCACTTGGCACGAGGCCCGAACAGTTCACGTGCATTGCATCGAGCAGGTTTTGAAATTATTTGCTTAGAATTGTTAATTCATACACGCAACAACTATTGAATTGCTGACATGAAGGAAACTTTAAAACCCTCATTTGTGCAATACGATACGTCCGAAGCTGAAAGTAATATGAGACTACGCGTATGCTTACACACAAACCCAAATAGGAATCCTAACTATATATAATATTATAAATGCGAAAGTAACTGTGTCTGTCTGTCTGTCTGTTACTCTTTCACGCCAAAACTACTGAACGGATTTAAATGAAATTTGGTATACATATGGTCAAGACCCTGAGAAAGAACATAGGCTACTTTTTATCCCGGAATTCCCACGGGAAAACTTTTTAAGGCGAAGCGAAGCTCGCGGGAACAGCTAGTTTAAAATAAAACTTACGTTGGTTGTCCCAGTTTAGACCACGACCGAAAACGGGAGTGTTTTAAGTTTGAGCTGTTTAAGTGTCGCCTCCTAACTCAGAAACGGAATTCCAATTCACTATTATTTAAATAAATAATTAAGGAATAATTCCCATCTACAATTTTTTACACTTATCAGTGGAACTACCAGTTAGACCTAACACTAACCATCTCTTCCACCCCACAGCAAAACTCAGAGGGCACCATCACATTCAAACTAGTCCCCACATACGGAAAAGGCGGTTCGCGCGAGAGCAAAGTGCGAGTTCGCGCTCTCTTCGACTACGACTCGGCTGAAGACCCGTACATCCCGTGTAAAGAGGCAGGTCTAGACTTCAAACGCGGTGATGTGCTCCACATAGTGTCCCAAGATGACGCGTACTGGTGGCAGGCGAGGAAGGAAGGGGATAAGATCATGAGGGCCGGGCTGATCCCGTCGCGGGCGCTACAGGAAGGAAGGATCATTCATGAGCGCCAAGCCGACCCGCAGACTTTGGATGGTGAGATACTTTTTTGTACAACCTTGTAACTGATAGGACGGTTTAAATATTTGATTATAGAATTTAATAGAATAGAATCAATCTTTATTCAAGAAAACTACATACGACAAAACCAAATGTTAGTATGGTTTGAATGTGGTTAGATTGGTTTTGGATTACAGCATAAAGTTTTAAATATAGTATTTACAATACTTCGCCCAATGCTGGATAAATATTGATGCCCGAGTTTCTCATTAACGTTTCATAGACTTATTTATATTGTAATATGCCAATAACCACATCCCCTCATACCCTGCTTATTGTAATGAAAAGTTAAACCACAGTTTTTAATATTGTAATGCATCGAGCCAACCGCGCGGCCACATCAACCGATCGTGTCCATTATGTTTTACTCTATACTCTGTAAAAGTGTGTGTATTGAAAGTTGGCACTGAAATCACACGTGGAATTCTACATCACTGTAGTTTTTCCGCGAGCTTTGCATTGCCTTTAATAAAAGGGTTTCCCGTGGGAATTCCGGGATCAAAAGTCTATTAATGAGTTGGTTACTGTATATTGAAAATAAACATAGACACAACATAACTACACCCTCGAAAACCACCGGCTTAGGCCGTATACAGAAAGAAAGCTGGAAACTTATAAGCGCTTACTTTACTATCGATATTTTTCTCGCGCTTATCAACGCTACTTCGACAAAGTATTGAAAAGTGAGCGGTTATAAGTTTCCAGCTTTCTTTCTGTATACGGCCTAAGCCGCTGGATTGGTGCAGCTGGGACATTTGTTTATTTTCAAACCTGCTGGACGAATATAGGTGAACTTGAAACTATGCAGCAATATAGCTTATTAATCCGCTTTTCATCCCGGAATTCCCACGTAAATGTACACTTGTATGACTTGTATCATCTGACATCCCTCTCCCAGGAGCTAAGCCGGGCATGTGCGGCCCGTCAGCCGGCGACTGCGCCGCGCCCACGCCTTGCGCCGCGCCGCCGCTGCTGCCGTGCAAGACCGCGCCCAAGGTCAAGAAGATCATCTATGATATTACCGGTGAGGGGGATGAGGGTTTATGTTGTTAGTTCGGTGTTTGTGAATGGGGGCCTCTAGACGAAGCCTGGTTCGATGACTTGAGGCAGAAAACACTTCGCTCAGTTAGAACCGTCTGCAGACCCACGCTACACTTGCGATCTCTGTGGTAGAAGGTTTCGAGCTGCAATCGGACTCTACAACCACAGGAAAAGCGCATAAACCTCTTTCCATTGAATAAACTGACGCTGCAACAATCATCTGATCAAGATGTCGTGGCCAATGATGAGTGAGCTATAGATCGCATCCATCGTCGGCGTGCTTTGGGAGAGACCTACGTCCAACAGTGGTCTACTATAGGCTGATGATGATGAAAAGCAGTTTAAAATGCCGTCAATGCTTACGCATCGTCCCATAAAGCCAATAATGTCGCCTAATTTATCTTCACAAAATATTGCTGTCACAGAATCTCTGAAAACATATTATACGATACATAAGGCCGTAAGTAATGGCCAAGTGCATCAGACCACGTCACTTTTTCATTCACTGCCTCCCTCCCCACCCTTGACCAACCCACAACTGTCAGCAGACTTTCCCTCCCTTCATGAAGTTGTAAAATCCACCAGAAAACGACGACTTCGACCGCGAGCTGATCCCCACATACGAGGAGGTGGCGCGCTTGTACCCGCGCTCGGGGCGCTGCCGCCCGCTGGTGTTAGCCGGGGCGCCGGGCGTGGGCAGGGACGAGCTGCGGCGCCGCCTGCTGGCCAGTGCCCCGGACAAGTTCGTGACCCCGCCGCCCCGTGAGTACACACTAGACACAGGAGCAGCGTGAGTACACACTAGACACAGGAGCAGCGTGAGTACACACTAGACACAGGAGCAGCGTGAGTACACACTAGACACAGGAGCAGCGTGAGTACACACTAGACACAGGAGCAGCGTGAGTACACACTAGACACAGGAGCAGCGTGAGTACACACTAGACACAGGAGCAGCGTGAGTACACACTAGACACAGGAGCAGCGTGAGTACACACTAGACACAGGAGCAGCGTGGGTACACACTAGACACAGGAGCAGCGTGAGTACACACTAGACACACTAGACCCGCGTGAGTACACACTAGACTCAGGAGCAGCGTGAGTACACACTAGACACAGGAGCAGCGTGGGCAGGGACGAGCTGCGGCGCCGCCTGCTGGCCAGCGCACCCGACAAGTTCCTCACCCCGCCGCTGCGTGAGTACAATGATGTTTAATGAAGATGAAGCTATGGGTGCATGATAAAGGCCCTTCTTTAAAAAACTACTGTGAAACTATTTCTGTCTAGTTATTAGCTAATTCTTATCTCTAACGATGCGACGGTCACAAACGCATGTCTCTTTTGTTCGTCACCAAAACAGCAAGAAGACCTGAAAATACTACCTGCTAAAATACTACTGTTTGTCACTGATATAATATTACAAAAAAATAAAAAAAAAACACTACAAAAACATAAGACTAACGCTCATAAATTATAAGTAGCATCGTCATTTAGGTTTTTACCTTACCCAACAATACCATATTTGCCACTTTAACACCCCTTAACTTCCGCACTAAACCGGCCGTGTCCTAAACTAGCCTTATCCATATATCCATTCGCAGACACGTCCCGGCCGCAAAAGGCTCACGAGCTGAACGGCAAGGAGTACATCTTCGTGTCCAGAGAACAGATGGAGAAGGACATCGCTGACGGCAAGTTCATCGAACATGGAGAATACAAGGGCAACCTGTACGGGACCACGGCAGAAAGTGTTGAAGAGATTGTTAACTCAGGTACGTATATAGCAAGATACAGGGTGTTTGACATAGGGAATGAAGGTTAAATTTTTTGGTGATAGTGGAGATCGTGAGGATTTTTTTCTTCTTTGAAACCTATTTCCGAATCACCAAAGTTATTGAGGTATATGTTTATTCAAAGTTTCATCTAGCTGAACACTACGGTCAATTGAGTGCATCACATATACCTACTAGCTGGGAGGAAAGTTGGTTTACTACTGAGTAACCCCATAAAGGTAGCCGGTAGCTAGGTTTATATGTAGGTACCTACAACTTTCGTAATTTATTTCACGAAAGTTGTAGGTACCTGCAATTGAAGGCATTATTATACCTAAATAACTGTAAAATATTATTTCGAAACAATGTGAAACTCAGTATTAAATATACAGGACTAATCATCCAATTAATTTCAATACATAAGTAATAATATCTATTAAAAGTATGTCAAAGAATCAAATTACGCACTGATTACGCAAGGCTCATATCAAATTAAAGAATTATACGAATTCCACTAATTAAGGGCCCGTACAGGGTGACGTGCCGCGCCAATTTTGGGTTTTCAATGCTCTTCACACAGCACACGCAGTGACACGCACACATGTAAGTTTGCACAGTGGGTCGATAAACTTTTACAAACCAACTTTATTGACAATTATGTTCAAGTACATTTTGGGTGATTTTAGGGTAAGTAAGTATAATTCTTACTTACACTGGTAGGCACCAGGAAAGAGTAGAAATTAATAGGGGTGCCACTTTACTCTATACTCGGAACCCGATTAGCTTTCTCAAACAAATGTGGTATTTACTTGTTAAAAGGTAACTACAAGTATTAAAGTGTAGATAATAAGTTTCGGGCATCCTCCAGCCAACTGAACCCCGACGACAAAGCAAAGTAAATACATAGTGTCGCAAAAGGGCTATACTAAGCCAAAAGGGGATGACTCAAGGGGCCATTCTGAACAACTTTTGTTCTACGCGATTTGCAAATTCGCGAAAAAAAATATTCGTTTCCCATGGTAAAAAGTCCCATGTCCAACAAAGTTTCTATGAAAAAGGTTTTTTTTTGTTAATTTCCAAAACTCGTAGAGCAAAAGTTCAGAATGACCCCCTGTCTTACTCCTTTTTACCCGACTGCCGAAGGAGGAGGGTAATGTTTTTTGATTGTATGTATGTATGTTTGTCTGTTTCTTTGTTCCCTCCTGTAGCCTAAACGGCTTGATAGATTTTGATGTATGAGGTATTGTTAGAAGCGTATTGATGGCGCGATGGTTATAGGCTATGTGACGTTCCATTAAAATGTACATAGCGCCCTCTAGAGGACATAACGTGATGATCGAAACTCAAATTTCAAACTCAAATTTTTTTATTCATCGTACAAATATAAAATTTTCTGATGAACGTCAATTTTTACAAATTACTCTCCGTTCGGATAAGGGGGGGCTCTTTCTGTCTAAGGAGAAGAACGGAGGCAAGAAACTCCTGAGCCATCTTTTCAAAAAAAGACTTAAAACTAGTTGGTATACAATACATATAAGCTTAATAATAATTATTATAATAATATGAGCAGAGCTAACTACTTATCACAGCCATGCATTAACGTCCTCTAAGTAATCATCAATTTTATAATAAGCTTTTTTACTGAGTTTCTCTTTAATGTAACACTTAAACTTATTCTCTGGCATTTGAGCAACTTCTGCTGGAAGCTTATTATAAAATCTAATACAGTACCCTAAAAACGATTTATTAACTTTCGCCAGACGCATCGCTGGAAAAGCCAGCTTATGCTTGTTCCTAGTATTAATGTCATGATTACTGCCAATTGTATCAAAAGTTGAAATATTCTTTCGTACATACATTAAATTGGAAAAAATGAACTGACATGGAACTGTAAGGATGTTAATTTCTTTAAATAGTTCTCTCAATGAATCCCTGGAACCAAGTTTGTATATAGAGCGGATGGCTCTTTTCTGTAATACAAATATAGTTTCAATATCAGCTGCTCTACCCCAAAGCAAAATGCCATACGATAATAAGCTGTGGAAATAACTAAAGTAAACTAATCTGGCGGTTTCAACGTCGGTCAGCTGTCTAATTTTCCGTACAGCAAAAGCTGCGGAGCTCAACCTTCCAGACAATTTTTCAATGTGAGGTCCCCACTGTAACTTTGAATCTATAGTCATCCCAAGAAAGACAGTATCATTAACTAGGTCCAATTTATTCCCATCTAGAATAATGTTAGTATCGCATTGTCTAACATTCGGCAGTGTAAATTTAATACATTTCGTTTTCTTAGAATTCAATAGAAGATTATTAACGGTAAACCAATCGTGTATGTCAGATAGAATTGAATTAATTTCATTAAAATTATTTTCTCTTCTTTTAACTTTAAAAAGCAAAGAAGTATCGTCAGCAAATAAAACTATATTAGTCAATTTTTCAACCATAAAAGGCAAGTCATTAATATAAATGAGGAATAAAAATGGTCCTAGAATAGATCCTTGAGGGACGCCTATTTTTACATGAGCCCCCTGTGATTTAGTATTGTTAATATCGACCCTTTGTTGTCTCTTGTCTAAATATGAAGATATCAAATCTAAAGCCTTTGAAAAAATAATAATTCAACTTTGCCGTGTAAGGTATCAAATGAAAGGGCTTGATTTTCACATTACAAAAATATAAGGTATGCATATTGAAGGTATTTAAATAACAACACCAAAATTATTGAAATAAAAAATGATCATGAACTACTGACGTAAAATTTCATAAAATAAAAACAACTAAAAAGTTACAAATAAAAAAATACAATTATAAACAAACGAAAAACCCGACTGTACGCTAAAAACATGAAAACAAGTCCCAATGTTAATGGAAAGTATCGCAGGCGGGGACTAACTTGACCGCCACTCAAGGCCGTTTTCTAAGTAACATTCAGCTAAATGGTGAACCCTCTGCTGGTCCCCGCCTACGATACTTTCAATTAACATTGGGACTTGTTTTCATCTTTTTAGCGTGCAGTCGGGTTTTTTGTTTGTTTATAATTTGTTTAGTACTATATACCGCTTTTTCAATACCTGTAAGTACATTTTTTGGTAGCAGCATAATATTTTTACTTAATTTTAGGGTTTCGAACGTCAAAAGAAAAAAAGCAACCGTTATAGGATCTCTTTGTTGTCCGTCTGTCTGACTGACTATCTGTCACCGCCCTTTTTCTCAGAAACGGGTAAAGATATCAAGCTGATATTTCGCATAGATGGGGAGTACCCCAAAAAAAATATTATGGTACTCCCTGTCCCACACAAGTAAATTGGGGCTTATATTTTTTCCAGTTATTTTGATGTGTATCCTTTTTTTTCTTTGTTGTTTTGTATAAGTATGTGTTTCTTTTCTTTAAATCTGTATTTTTTTGTTGTTGCTGTCTATGTGTCGAATAAATGTATCTTTATCTTTAAATCACGCCATCTATCGTTTGTTTTTTTTGTGGCTACTGTCTATAGAAGAAATTCCGTCATTGACAATTTTACGTTACGAATTTATTTTTATTTAATTTATTTTTATTTTTACATTTTCGTGGAGAACCAACAGCATTTTGTTAATAAATAATTATTACTTATGAACACATAACAACTTGATGCCATTAACAGAATGAACTTAGTAAACCCAGTAAACCTAACACATCCAGAGGAAAAATAAAATCTCTTTCTCTCTCTCTGAAAAACATACTTAATAGCCTAAACTCGATGCTTTTAGCTATTAACATCTTTGAAATAAAATTGAACCACCACCGTGTTACTGCCCTCATCAGATCCTCACGAGACCATACCTCAACCAGCACCAAGAGACTGTATTTTTGATCCCTAACCTAATGTTCGTGCGTATTGTCATCACTTAGATCCATTCGCTATATTCCTGCTCCTCATCAGACCTTTACGAGACTGTAATGTCACGAGAATATTGCACACTATCTAATTTAATTTAATGTATTGAATATACTGGAAGAATTATGCTTCCTCAATTTCAAATCAAATTATGTTGGTGTCATAAAAGTTGAAAAAGTGCAATGACAACCAATGTGCAGTGATTTTGTATCTGTACACGATAAGATCGCGAGCTGTCAGTGCTGCCTAAACCGACGTGACCCTTCTTTGGAGGCCAGCGGCCAACTGAGTCAAACGTCACTTGTGTTTATGATTTTATAACACAGAAAGCCGCCATAGATATTTGTATGAAGATTTGAGGGAAAAAAATTGCTCAAGTTTGGGATTAATTTACACAAAATAAGTTTGTGTTTATTAAAAAACAAGGTATTTAGCGCCTAGTCCAAGCCTTTAACTTTATAATATGATAAAAATCATATGAAAATTCTTAATAATTACGACACAGTTGTTACAATACGGGAGTGTGATTTTCTGGTTTTTCGTCATATTCTGAATTTTATTTACAGTTATCCATAATCATTTACTTGAATTCGAATCATTCAGCACCTAGCTAGACTCTTCGGCTACCTGTGTGATTTTTTTAAAGGCTGTAGAGCATCATTTACTACATAATTCTATGACAATGCCAACCCTCGATTCCCTATTGCCGACCCTTAAAGAAGCCTGGTGAACCCAATATGTCAAAGACGAATGAAACCGCCCCATTTAATATCAGTGAACTAATCGTATTACCGTGGTAATTATGGCATTGGTGAATGGAAAGCAATTATTGGAAAAGTTTCTTTTTCTGTAGAATTTATTTAGAGCCTTCTAAATTCTAAATAGAAAAAGAAATAGAGGTTATTTATTTTCAAACACCTATGTTTTTTGTAGGTATATACCTACCTATTTTAGATTGTATACCAAATAGGATCATTGCGATATAATTGTAGTCATCACTAAAAAAACATTTCATTTCATATTGTATAGTTAACGATAGATATGGTGGTTTACTTGTCTAAGCAATAGACCCATCAAACGCTTACATATTTTTCCTTTTAAAACCATTCCTAGCAACATTTCCTAATGGAAGTGTATTGATCAGGGTATAAATTATTTCCCCTTATCGTTTCTCCGTCTTATGCGCTGCCCCACATTGCCTTACGACTAGGGCGTGCAAAACCGGAAGGTTTTCAAAACCGGTTTTGAATTTTCGGTTTTCAGCCTCAAAACCGGTTAACCGGTTTTTCACCGGTTTTGATATTACTTATATATTTTTTTTCATACAGTACTAATTAAACAAGGGACCCATATTCTTACATAGAGATTTCCACAAGACATACGAATAAAACATTTTTTATGATATACTTATCTGTTTTTAATCAACCATATGACAAATTAATAATTTAGTGAACAGGAAAAAAAGTTATATAAGAATTATCATAGTACTTACTGTTATCACATCTACAAAAAGTGTGTGGCACCTTAATGGTGTTTTTATATCGTTCTGTTATCATCAATAATTGTATATTTTAAACATACAGGCAGATTTTGAAAAAAAAAAACATTTATCGTCTGATTCTTACGACCACTCTTTAGTATCAGTAAGATGATGAATGTTTTTTGATGTATTACAGATTTGTTCATATCAACGCAGCGAAAGAAAGCCTAACTCATTGATGGACACGACTGCATTTGATTTGAAGTCCTCAACACTTCATGAAAAAAGTCCATAACGTCGAATGCAGTCCCCGCACTTGGCCTAATTATATTTTCAACAACGGTCAATGCAGTCCTGTTTTACCTAGAGTTTGTATGAAGACCACCTTGTTGTGCTTTATTGGGCAAGATTTCAACGTTATAATTATGTGCACCCAGAGTACCTTTTTTCACAAAGCAATAAGTGTTCATACAGCAAAAAGTGTGAACTCACACGCACACATCGGTCACTGACGTCGTGTTTGCTTTACTGCGCCTAGGCAGAGTGCCGGCATGTGCACCAGAAAATCGTCACTCAATTTCCATACAATATTTTAGTGCTTTTTTATGAGTTTCACCATTAATCTAGTGTCCATCAGTGTGCCAACCGATATACAAATTCTTTTATTTTTAGTAGATTTTTAAATTTTTTTAGAGTTTATGGGTTCAGCTTCTAATGTATGTAAAAAAAGTATTAAAAAATACGATCAAAACCGGTGAAAACCCGGTTTTCGGTTTCCGGTTTTGAACTCTCAAAACCGGTTATGAAAAACCGTGAAATATTGTCCGGTTAACCGGTTTTCGGAAAAACCGGGTAACCGGTTTTGCACGCCCTACTTACGACTGGCGACCTACTAACGTCTCAATTATGGCCTATCAATAGCCTGGACTTACAGGTCTATGAATAAAGAATAAGGTGACTAAGCTGCGGCTTCGCGTTATAGCTCAATTCCTTGGCATTTGAAGTAAAAACTCTACTTCGAGAATAGATTACTTATTTAACAATGTTAACGACTTGTTACATTTACTTTCGGCGATATTTTTAGGTTCTTACCGGATAAGACCCAAGAGAAGTTTATTTAAGTGAATAGTTTGTCGCCGTGTATTTAATTAAACTGAGAACTTTGTATTATAAGTTTACGTAATCGAATCAACATTTCATTCGATATAATATTTTAAGAACTATTCTCCGTTCGGAAAGGGTTAAAGGGTTTCGTGGTCGAAAGAAGAACGCATATTATTATGACGATGCATAACTGTTCCTTAATTAATCATCTAGACCAGCACTAGTCTT
The DNA here is from genome assembly GCF_932276165.1 of Plutella xylostella. Classification (NCBI taxonomy): domain Eukaryota; kingdom Metazoa; phylum Arthropoda; class Insecta; order Lepidoptera; family Plutellidae; genus Plutella; species Plutella xylostella. Next base: position 11,431,525 of record NC_064012.1, read on the forward strand.
TGTCACGGAAAAGCTAAGAAAAAGAATTTAAATCTAGCTTTTGCAACACTGTGCAAATAAAGGTTCCGGTAGCGTCACGTGTCATGGAGCATAGGGCCCGAACACTAAACAACGTTGCGACGATGCATCGTATTTTTTTTATCCAAATGATTGATCACAACGTTGCGTCGAGTTGTGTAAGAGCCGTCATAGCGTCCGTCATTAAAATCGAACTAGCATAGAAATCTAAATGTTATCCGTTGTAGTTCACAAGCAATCAGGATTGTAAATTGCTAAGGGCCACTTGCAGAAACATTTAAATCTAGATTTAGTGTCAAATCTCGATTTAAGAAACGTCAGTCCATATAAAATTTGACACTAAATCTAGATTTAGCACTAAATCTTGATTTAATATGTTTCTGCAAGTGGCCCTAAGAGTACTTTTTGGTTGATTTTCGTCATGAATTTATCCATTTTACAACAAATAAAAATGTTTTCTTTCTTTCTTTCTGAAGTATTTGGTATTGAACGTATCATCTCACGAACGCATTCATTACCTCCCAGGTTGCGTATGCGTGCTAGCGCCGCACTGGCAGGCGCTCAAGATGCTGCGCACGCCGCGCCTGCGCCCGTACGTCGTGTTCGTGAAGCCGCCGCCGCTGCCCCGTCTCGTGGAGACCAGGACTAACGCACACGCACGCTCGTCATTCGATAGTGAGAACTCGAGGGGGTTCACTGTGAGTACCTACCAATACCATGTGTTGTTAGTTGTTACCTAACCATACATGTCAGCGATTGACCCTCTTATTCATAGAAAAGTTATAGGACGTTTGAGCTATTAAACTGTTTTGTACCTCTCTGTGAAAGTGAGTTAAACGTTCTGTAACTTTTCTATGAATAAGGGGGTAAGAGTGTAACGTAGCGCCTTAGGGGCGGCTAGCTCAGGGGGTGCTACGCTAACATAAATTAAAATTAACCTAATGACTGATCATTTGGGTTACCTATCTGAGTGGAGTTTGAATTGAAACAACTGATTTGGTTTTACGAATACAACGAGGATAAAATCTTTGACTTTTATTTATACATAATGCTTAACCAACGACACGTTATAATTACAACATACGGCCCAGACTATGAATACGACCAAGAACCGATAATCTAATTTTATTGACAATTCTGATGCGACTCGTTATGCTTTTAAATGCTTTTGGATATGACAATTATGCTTGCGGCTGAAGGCCCCTTTACAGAGAGGTTGAGGAAGCAGGGGTGGAATAAACGTGGTACAGAATCCGGCAGTTCCTTTGGGTTCTGGGAGCGACGCGATCGATCGAACCGCAACCAGACTTAGTAGAAGTGCCAGGTCTTTCGAGAACTCCGTAGTTCCACCAGGCTCTTGCAAACGTGTGCGGGGGAAGACCACAACGCAAGCTTGAGGAAGGCAGACTTACTGAGCCGGTCTATGTCTTAGCGCACTAGACCTCCGGAAGCGACGCGGTCGACCGAACCGCAACCAGAGCTAGGTGTGAGCACTAAGACGACCCCACGAGTATTGCCTTTCTGTCCGCGCGTGCGCCCTTTTATATGCGGCTTCTGTAGTGGGGAGTGGCGGCACGCGGCGGCGGCGAATCTTGTTTACTTCAGTGGCGGTGGAATCTTCCATGACGTCATCGAGTGGCGGCAGCGGCGGCGGCGGATGTTGTTTACTTGCTCGCGGCCGTGGAATTTTCCGTGACGTCGCGCTGGCTTCTTGTTTCTATGGTGCGCGGGCGTCACATTCTCCCCCTTCTTATGGAGATTTTTACCTGTAAAAATCATCGTCTAAGTACATGTTGTATACTCTGAAATCCTTTTGTGGTTTTGTCCCTCAAAACTTGAAAAATAACTACCTTCATACTTTTAAGTGCTACTTAGAGAAACTAATTCTGACTACTTCTGAGCCATGTGTACAAGCTGTTTTCGAGAGTTATTACGAATCGTCTCGAGCAAAGACTCGACGACTTCCAGCCACCCGAACAAGCCGGGTTCCGAAAAGGCTATAGTACCATAGATCACATACACACGCTTCGGCAGGTTATACAGAAGACCGAGGAGTATAATCTACCTTTATGTCTAGCGTTTGTGGACTATGAGAAAGCCTTTGATTCTATTGAGCTCTGGGCGATGCTTCAATCCCTTCAGCGGTGCCATATAGACTATCGCTATATCGAGGTGTTGAGATGTATGTACAATGCTGCCACAATGTCAGTTCGATTACACGAACATAGCACAAAACCGATCCAGTTGCAAAGGGGCGTGAGACAGGGAGATGTTATTTCTCCGAAACTGTTCACCTGTGCACTGGAAGATGTTTTTAAGCTTGTAGAGTGGAAAAGACTGGGCATTAACGTCAATGGCGAATATATCTCTCATCTACGATTTGCTGATGACATAGTTATTATGGCGGAAACGCTGGAGGAGTTGGGCGAAATGCTCACAGACCTCAATGATGCCTCTAAACAAGTTGGGCTGAAAATGAACATGGACAAGACAAAGGTCATGTCGAACGAACATGTTTCATCATCGCCCGTAACTGTAGGAGGTGTCACCATCGAAGTTGTTGATCAGTATCCCTACCTAGGACAAGTGATCCGATTAGGTAAATCCAACTTCGATAAAGAGGTAGCTCGTAGAATCCAACTCGGATGGGCAGCGTTCGGGAAATTACGACACATCTTCACTGAAAACATACCTCAGTGTCTGAAAACAAAAGTTTTCAATCAGTGCGTGTTGCCAGTGATGACTTACGGAGCCGAGACGTGGTGCTTCACCAAAGGGCTTATCCACAAGCTCAGAGTTGCTCAGCGTGCTATGGAAAGGGCTATGTTAGGCGTGTCCCTGCGAGATAGGATTCGTAATGAAGAAATCCGCAGGAGAACTAAAGTTACCGACATAGCCAAAAGGATTAGCACGCTGAAATGGCAATGGGCTGGCCACGTAGCCCGCAGAGCCGACGACCGCTGGAGTAGAAAGGTTCTGGAGTGGAGACCCCGTGTCGGCAAACGGCGTGTCGGTCGCCCCCCAACCCGTTGGTCTGATGATCTGCGGAAGGTAGCGGGAAGCCGCTGGATGCAGATGGCGGGTGACCGTTTGGGGTGGCGATCGTTAGGAGAGGCCTATGTCCAACAGTGGACTACGGAAGGCTGAGAGAGAGAGAGAGAGAGAGAGAAACTAATTTACTAACTATTCCTAGAATAGTAGTCCTATACCTATATAAGCGACTATTTTACTAACTATTTTAACCAAATTTTAACAAATAGTACTCCTTCTGCTTTTGACTTTGAGTACATAGAATAAAACAACCAAAAAAAAAAAAAACTTTGTCAAAATTGTGACGAACCAAAAATACCAACAAAAAAATAAAAAAATGTAGCTCCTTTGCTATTAAAAAGAAAAAGAAAAGGAAAGGGAAAACCGCGCTCTTATTGCGATTTCCTGATATATTTAGGGAGACGGACTATCCCACTTCGGTGTCCCCCGTTCCTTTTTTTCCACTCCTCTTCTTCTTTTTCTTCTTCTTCTTACCCTTGGCACTCTTTATATGCATTACCCCTGCCTTTTTCTCTTGTGATGGTTTATGCCTTTGACATGCTTCGCATCTGCCCACGTATCTCGTTACGTCCTTATACATCCCAGGCCACGTGTATCGTTGGGTGATTCTGTTCAAGGTTTTCTTCACGCCTAAATGTCCCGCACTTGGGTCGTCGTGATTTTGTTCTAAAATTTCTAAAGTTTCCTCACGTGGTACGCATAATTTCCATTCTGAATATTCTTCTAATTTCATGCCGTACAAGTGGTTCGTGATTTTTTTATATAGCTTTCCGTCTTTTATACAGTAATTTTCGTCTTTGTTTTGGTTTTCCGCGATTTCCTTAAATTTCTTGTCATACCAATTTTGTTTTTCGACTGCACTGGCGTATCCTGGGTTCCTAGACAACTCGTCGGCTATTTTGTTTTGTGTCCCGCTGCGGTATTGTATCTCGAAATCATATTTAGGATATTCTCCGATTTCCTTTTTTGCTAGGACTACCGGTGAGCTGTAAGGACTACTTGATTTTTCTATAATGCCGTCTTTTAACATCTTATGTACGTGTTCATTAATGATTTTTTGAATCTTTGGGTTCCGTGGGAAGTATCTTTGCTTGACGGGTTCCTTATGTTTAAGCTTTATTTTATGTTCCACCCATTTGTTACCGATTGGGCTGTTTTCGCATTTCTTGAACTCTTCATCTAGGACTTGTTCTAATTCCTTTTTTTGAGCTTGATCTAAACTATCTTCTGATGGTATTACTGTGCTTTACATTTCATTTGTTTCGGCTAATTCAGGTTTAATATCTTTATTTTCCTCTATCTTGTTCCACTTTATGTCCATCCCTAGTCTTTTTAAGATATCCATCCCGATTATTATCCTTTTCGTGTTAGGTAACATGTTGACTTGGTGTTTTATTGAAATGCTGTCTATTTCTATGTCTAATGTTAGCGCTTTATTTATTTCTATTATGCTTCCGTCGGCTAGGATAACTTTCTTTATTGTGTCAAACTGCATTGCTCCTGCGTCTAATAATTCCTTGTAAATTTCGTGGTTTATATATGAATTTGTTGCCCCCGTGTCTAATAATGCTTCATATTTCTTCCCGTTAAGTTGTATCTCAATAAATATTCGATTATCGCGCGTTACGTCCCTGATTGTGTACGATTCATTTTCTATTGTTCTTGATTCTGTCTTCAGGCAACAATTAAAACTGGTTCTTCCCATGATTCCGCATTTACAACAAAATATTGCCCTCCGACTCCTACATCCTCTAGCTAAGTGGTCCGGCATTCCACACTTCCAGCAGTGTGTTTCGCTGTTGTAGTTTGGATTTATTTTACGACCGTTGTTTGACCTATGTATTCTATCGGGTTCTACCTTTTATGGCATAAGATTTATTTGCCTAATCTCGTATTGCATAGTAACGTTTGGTCAAAGTCTCGTTACGCCGAAAATCGTATGGCATAAATCTCGTTTAGTAAAAAGTTATTTCGCATAACATTGTTTAGCCTAATAATGGTATTGCCAAATCTTGAATAGCCTAATAATACTATGGCATATGTTTATACAAAGTAATAATATTCGTTTGGCTTTAACTTTGACGGAGGGTCTCCCTACATAGCGCAAACTGGTGCCTTGTACTGTTTCCGCTGTTTGGAAAACGCTCCGCTCCGCTTCGCTGCGCTCCGCTTTGGTTTTGATGAACATGTGCACCTAACACGCTCCTCCTCGCTTTGCACGTCGTCGCACCTATTTTTAGCTTTCGATCTCATGGGGTTTGTAATAATTATATTGGTCTTTAACTTTCGATTTTTTGATCATACAATATCGTGATTTTCGGGATGTAGGAGAAAAATACCACAATTTGTACATTTACTACATACTTAATATATTATTTATTAAGATAACATTAGGAGAAACAAGATTATACATAGGTATAGACGAACATAAATTTGAGCAAACGAAACTTAGGTGTTTAAAGATTGTGCCTAAAGAGTTTTAGACGAAACGAGCCTTATGCCACATAAGTCTTGGCAAAGTGATGGTTCGGCCAAAAAAGTTTAGACCATACGAGTTATGCGAAATGAGTTTTGGTCAATAAAGATTATGCGAGATGAGCGGAACCCATTCTATCGTCGTCAGGTGGTCTACGGTTGCTTGACAATGTTGGTTTTGTTGCGGCGTTTGGTGTTGACCTTGATTTATATCGTTCCGCGTTCAGTTTTTCGAAGTCTTTTGTTATCGAGATGAGTTCGTTAAGTTTACTGAAATCCTTCCGTTTGACGTAGTATTTGTAATTTGTGTTTAAGTTTTCGTAAATTCTTTCGAGTTTTCCTTCTTCTGACAGTTTCCCGTATCGCCTCATTAGTGTTTGTATATCGGTTAAATAAGTATTGAAATCTTCTAAGTATCTTTGCTTTCGCGCGATTATTCGTTCTAATAAACTATTTTCCTGGTTATTCGGGTAATAATGGAGTTGAAATCCTTGTATAAAGTCGTCCCAAGTATTCCAGAGACTTTTATTGTTCCTATACCATGCTAATGCCTGTCCTTTAAATATCCTCGGTAACAGGTGTAATAATTTCTCCTTATTCACTTCTGTGCCTTCTATGAATTCATCTAATGTTTCTATGAAATCTACTGGGTCGTTGTGGTTATCAAATGTGATATTCCATCCCAAGACCGCCTGCATGATTTCCTTGTTCGCTTGTATTTCTGCTGTTATCTTGACTGCTGAGCCGTCTGTCGGGCTCCTGGCAGTCGTTGTGCTGTTCTTTTCTTTTGACATTTCCTCTTCTGACCTGCTTTCCTCCCAAATTTCTTCCCCCCTATCTGCTTGTTCCCTTAGTTTTTTAATTAATGTTTTTCTTTTTTTTTTTTTTTTTTTTTTTTTTTTTTATTTATCATAACAAATCTTAGTTTTATAATACATTTTACTAGCATATTTTAACCACTAAGGTTAGTATTAATGCTACACAGTCGTTAACAATTTAGAAAAATACACAGAGAGGTTAATGCTTTATAGGTACTAGTATTACTACATAAAGGTACAAACGTAATAATAATATTTTTAGGTATAGGTATGACTTTTGGTAAATACTCGTAGATACATAAGTAAGTATTACAATTTTATTTATTCTAGTTTTAATCTTAATTAAAAAAAATAAAAAATAATTCCAATACGAGTATCTATGTAGGTATAATATACCTAGTAGGCATATGAATACGGGAAAGGCACCGCTAAGAAATCTTAAATCCTCTACTGATAAATCTTTAAACTGTAACTGTATATCCTGTTTTTCTAACTCGTTGATTAAATCCTCCTTTTTTAATTTATATATCCCACGATGTCATTTACTTATTTCTTTTCCTATTTCGTTCCTTCTTACTCCGTTGTTATTTCTTGAATCCCGGGTTTATTTTACTTTTTTGTACTGACCGTACCTTTCTTTGTGACTGGTGTTTGACTACTGAAACCTACCGAATCACTTACTAAACTGAGTCGATTTTGACGTATCCTACTAAGTTACTCATAATACGACAAAAACCGAACCTCCCTTGTGGTTTGACCGACCGATGAAAACGAAAGACTACCGAAGTACCTACTTGTACTCTTGGCCTGAATTCCGAACAAAATGGTCTTCCCGTTTGGATTACTAATTTTGGGCAACAAATGTAACGTAAATCTTAGTATTACGAAACAAGTGGGCCTACCCTTTCAGGGTTATTTCGTTGGGCGCCAAATGTAACGTAGCGCCTTAGGGGCGGCTAGCTCAGGGGGTGCTACGCTAACATAAATTAACCTAATGACTGATCATTTGGGTTACCTATCTGAGTGGAGTTTGAATTGAAACAACTGATTTGGTTTTACGAATACAACGAGGATAAAATCTTTGACTTTTATTTATACATAATGCTTAACCAACGACACGTTATAATTACAACATACGGCCCAGACTATGAATACGACCAAGAACCGATAATCTAATTTTATTGACAATTCTGATGCGACTCGTTATGCTTTTAAATGCTTTTGGATATGACAATTATGCTTGCGGCTGAAGGCCCCTTTACAGAGAGGTTGAGGAAGCAGGGGTGGAATAAACGTGGTACAGAATCCGGCAGTTCCTTTGGGTTCTGGGAGCGACGCGATCGATCGAACCGCAACCAGACTTAGTAGAAGTGCCAGGTCTTTCGAGAACTCCGTAGTTCCACCAGGCTCTTGCAAACGTGTGCGGGGGAAGACCACAACGCAAGCTTGAGGAAGGCAGACTTACTGAGCCGGTCTATGTCTTAGCGCACTAGACCTCCGGAAGCGACGCGGTCGACCGAACCGCAACCAGAGCTAGGTGTGAGCACTAAGACGACCCCACGAGTATTGCCTTTCTGTCCGCGCGTGCGCCCTTTTATATGCGGCTTCTGTAGTGGGGAGTGGCGGCACGCGGCGGCGGCGAATCTTGTTTACTTCAGTGGCGGTGGAATCTTCCATGACGTCATCGAGTGGCGGCAGCGGCGGCGGCGGATGTTGTTTACTTGCTCGCGGCCGTGGAATTTTCCGTGACGTCGCGCTGGCTTCTTGTTTCTATGGTGCGCGGGCGTCACAAGAGTAATGAAGCTATTCTGATTGGCTAATCCTTTCGCTACAGTGACGAACCCTAGACACGGTCTAGAGTTTAGAGTCTTGTGTTTTCACCGACACGCTAAAAGAAGAAGCTCACAAACATCTAATGAAGTGATTGAAGTATCTGGATAATTCGAGCCATATATCTGTCGCAGGCAACTGGTTTAATCTCCTGTTTGATTGAACCACTAGCCCGTTCATTGGATGGCGCTGTTCAGTTGTATGACTAGGCCGAACGTTGATTGTACAAGCGTCACAAAACGTCCAACTAGTTAGCTGACTTAAAATCAGTCAGGTGGTGAATAAAACAAATATGGCGTCTAACAGCTAACAGCTGACACAAAAAGCACCTATATTGTTAGTTTTTTGCAAATAAATTAGCTTTAAAGTGCGTTATTTGTGTTAAAATAGTGTGAGAACATGGATTTACCTATTATTACGCCGCGGGCGGATAGTTTCAAAGAAAAAAAGTGGCGAAACTGGATAATTATGAACAACAATATGAAGATACGTTTTTTGTTATTGTTTAGTTAATTTGTGCGATAAGAGCTTTGTAACATAGTCTTTTTGTTGACTCTTGTCTGATGATGTTCACCCTAACCAGACATTACAAAGTTGCTATACTATATCCCATTCAACGACTTCGCTGAATGACGTTCAGTCAAGACGTCGAACGTTACAATCAACGACTTGACGAGTTGTCCTTTAGTCATACAACTGAATAGCGCCATCCAATGAACGGGCTAGTGGTTCAATCAAACAGGAGATTAAACCAGTTGCCTGCGACATATCCACCGTAAGCTCATCGTAAGTGCATTCAGCAATAGATAAAATGTGTGCAACCCCAGCGTAAACAGTTTGATGCTATGACTCATATAAAGTGGAAGATAAGAAATGTGACACATATAGTTTCCGCTAACCACTACCCCAATAATCAAACCCCACCTACCTTCCAGGAGGAAGAATTCTCCGAGATCATCCGCTCATCCAACCGCATATCCTACCACTACGGCTACATGTTCGACGAGGAGATAGTCAACGAGGACCTGGCCACGTCCCTGACGCAGCTGCTGAGAGCCTCGTGGCGGGTGCAGTCGGAGCCGCTGTGGGTGCCCGTGTCTTGGGTGCAGTAAGTTTGATGAGTCATCATGACGACCTATTATGTCCCATGACCCATCATGTAGGGCACGGGTCAGCTTCCAATGGAGGAAGGGTTTTGAGAGTGATAGGTTGTATAACAAGTCGGGTATGCCTTGGTTTGTGTAGGAAGTTTCATTGACAAGACTGTTAAACGCTTCGCTCACTGAACGAGAGTCGAGACGGCGGCAAATAAGCGCACCTTCTCTATGTGTTCTATATGCGAGCTCAAGAGCGAGCGTGACGGAGAATTTTTGTCACTACTTAATTGCGCCCCGTGCTAGCCCTTCAGATCGACGCTCACTAAAGAAGTCGAGGCGAAGGAGGGGCGCGGGCGAGGTGCAGGCGAGGCGAGAACTCGAAATTGTAAATGTGGCATAATACCCTGCGCATTTAAAGCCGTCGCGACGCCACAGCGACGCCGCCTCGACTATAGTTAGTACTACTACTACTACTACTACGTTCAGTAACAGCGTTTAGGGTGCGTTTGCGAGCGAGTCCAAGTTTAAATTTTGTACGCATCGCTCTAAGCATCGCATGCATCGCGATAAGGAGAAACTGCGTCGCTCCTGTGTGACTATCTATAATGATTGCGATGCGTCTGTTGCGTACTGTCGTAAGGTAAACTAATATCCAGAAACGCTTGTCATATGGGACTTCTTAAATGGAACAAGGTTTAAATACACTAGAAATAGTACTATACTTTGTAAAATATAACGTGAGTCCTAGGACGTTTGATTGACATAATAATATGATTATGTTTGATACATAAAGGGAATATTGCCTTGAAAAAGAACAAATGTCAAATAAAATATATGCATTTGACAGCTGTATGCCCTATGCTCATGAATTATTTTACAAAGTATAGTTTTCATAGATTTGCAATCAACTGTGAAAGGTTACGTTTTCTCGCATAGATAGTGGCGCCTCTAGCGGTAGTTGAAGTTGATAAAAGAAAGCAGAACCTTTTTGTAATTTTTGAAAATCTATGAAAGCCTGTACTTGGGCCAAAGAAGTCTAAACTAATTCGAAAATGTTACTGCCCATTTAAATTTACTGATACCGAAACATGTTTATTAAATATTTACTGAGAACAAAATATGAGATTATAAAAAAGTGCTGTGAACAAATAGACTTTACTAAGCGCTCCAAAATGCTATCAGATGTCTTGATGATTTTAAAGTGTTCACTTTTAATTAATAAATACATTTTATGGTATGAATGAGAAAGAAATATATTTGAATTAATTTTAGCTTTGTGCGTTTTGTATGATGATCTTTTCATTATAACTTTAAATACATTGGACTGGTACATAATGTTTTACGTACTTATGATAATAGGCAAGATATTAGCTAGGTACTTCAATTACGTGTATTATCCTTTTATTGTTATTGATGGTATCATTATTGAAATCTAAAAACGACTTTATGCCATCCACAGAGCACAAGAAACAGGGTTTTATTTTGCAAAATACTATCACAAATAATATTGAACTGTTCACACAAATTTAATGTAATTTTCTGATCCGTCTTTGAACAATATGTACCTACCAATTAATGCACAAAGCTAAAATGAGAGTAACGGCTTTGTTGCGTAACCGATCAGAGCAGAAGTCGATGTAGAAAGTTTGTATTAATTCTCGTAATCTTATGATGTTGTTTGCGAACTTATAATTAGTAAGATTTATTTCCGGATGGACATATCGGTCCTTTACTAAGCTAGTGCCTAACGCGAAGACGAGATGGCACCACCAGCATAACTAAGATTTTTGTATTGTAAAAAACTAGTAAATGAATATGCGGTTGCAATTTTTTGCGATGACCCTTAGGAGTATAATAAAATAACTTAATAACACAATAATCATATTCTAAATTTGAATTCTAAAGTGAACCAGCAATAATGCTTTTAATAAAGGTATTTTTTTATCAGTTAAGTAAGTGTTGTGTATATTTTGCCGTTTATAGGTAGGTACTTATTATGCAAGGTGTGCATACATTTATTAATGGTCAAACTTATATTATTATTATAATGTATTAGGTGATTGTTATGTATTAAAAAATCATGATAAGAACGGACGGGATTTTGCATATTTAACATATCTTGAGACAAATATATTTGGAATGCTGTTTAACTTCGTATAATTATAATGTTATACACAATGTAAGTACTAGGTATGTACTACTAGTATTCATAAAGAGAGTTCAATAGTTAATAATTGCCAAATTCTAAACTAGAATTAACAAATGTACTTAATTTACTGCCAAAATGCCTTAGTTAAGGCAACTTACCGTAGGAAATTGATGCCTTTTAAATAATTAGTTGTAATAATTATCAAATGTTTAAAGTTAATTTTCCGCCTATAATATATCATGAATATTCTGTGGCAGATCTTCCGTAGTTATAAAATTATACACGGCTAGATTTTTGATCATGTTGAAGTTAGTTTAGTATTATGATTAGCTACAGGATAGCATACCAAATGAACAAATTTATACTTAGATTGTTATTGTTAGTATAATTTAGCGATTAAAAGGTTTGAAAAGAAAAAAATATTAGTCATAAATAATGCCATCTCGTCCTCGTAATTCGGTATGAGTAAGTTTTTAGCTTGATCGATACTGTTGGTGAAACACAACTCATTAAGAATGCATCCCGCAGTATCGGTCGATTAAGACGTAAATTTATGTCAGCCGTAACGATATTTGCACTCGTGTTTTAGTAGTTAAAGTAATTATTTATCAATTTAAATTATTGCTTAGAATTACGCGTTTCTTTGCATCCGATCGATCGCATTATTATGAAAATATACTTATGAAATTTTCAATTGTGTATATTAATACGACTGGAATAGTCATAACATAAAGTTAAAGCCGGGTCAAGACGAGTGTAACGTGTAATGTAATAGGAATTCTACGTGTGGAAGTCACAACGAGCATTATATGTAACGCTCGCGGTTGATCCATCGGCTGTCGGTTTATCGCGCGAACACAAAAGCGCGCAGTGCTCGTTTGGCTGAGTTCGCGTGCCGTCCACACTGTTGACGCTAAATTACACGTAATGTTACATTTCACGTTACACTCGTCTGGACCTGGCTTAAGCTGATCGGTCGGAGAGCACCTGTGATCTCCATATTATTATATTAAATCTAGTATGTTAGATAATTACCTATACTTTTGCTAATGTACCTATATCTAAAACTCTTTATAATAGGTTCAAGGCTTTTTAGCACGCTTGTTTTGGTGTTAATAAGTATCACTGTGTAGTTAAGAATTCGTTTCTAATCTTCTAAGACAATATAATTGATCTCATACTTACATAAAATATTGAAAAAAATATAGAGTATATTGACAATAGTAAATACATACCAATAGATAAGACGAGTTGCCTTAGATTTAGACAAGACAACACCAAAAAATAACAGAAATCAACAAAACAATAAATATATGCATACTTACATAGAGATATATTTAGATTTGTAAGTATACATATTATTACTATACATATATAAATATAATATATTATGTATTATAAAGGATGTTGCAAATATGGTAAGTATATTGAATATCACAGAACAAACAACAACCCGCAAAACAAAGTAGTTCAGAACCCCTTTTCGGACTCATTATAATTACCTTATTACCCTTTTTACAACATCCTGTATACAGAACACACAGAGAGCATAGTTATTTATTCCCGTATAACTAATTGTAAGACGTTGTCTGTGTGTGTTACACGGTTACACCATAAATGTACTTAAAAATTTAATTGATGTTATCTACTTGATAGATGATAGGTTTGTTGCTAGTTATATTGTAAGAGGGTGCCGAATACACGAGGGACAATAAAAACATACATACAGACGAATTGAGAACCTCCTCCTTTTTTCGAAGTCGGTTAAAAATTGGTAAAATATTGCGTGACATATACATCTCTAAAAGAAGAACTCACTCATTCGTACAAAGACTACCAAGTGCATGAATACATAGTTATAATGTCATATACACATTGGTGAATGACCTAGGTATATGCCGGCAAAGGATTGGATGCATTTTAGGTACATAATACCCTGCACCGACTAAATGCACTAAATGCACCGAGGGTTGGGCCATTCATAGCGCCCTCTTATAATATAGCTATAGAATATAGGCTATACAACGCAACCCCTCACGAGTTAGTGTTGTATTTATATTCCTAGTGCCTCTCGAATGTACCTACATACCTAAGTAAGTGAAATCCCCACCGTGTTTGTCGAATACATACATAATAATATATTGATCCAGTTCAATAAAGCTCATTAAGGTTATATAAAGAGTATTATAATTATACAAGTAAAAAAATACTTTTTCATAAATATTGATCATTTTATCGTATACTTACTTATATTACTAAAGTGTTGTATCGTAAGTAACTTTTCCAACCCTATACTATAGTGTCTTCTAAAGTTATTCATACGTTTGAGGACCGCACTCACCACGGCTTGAATAGAGGATCTAGAATATCTAGATGGATTTAGGTGACAATGTCAACGTCGAATGCCCTAATTACCAGCGATTTTGAAGTCATTTAGAAGTGATAAAATACTTCAGAAACTGGTTTTTATGTATCACACACACTGAGTGATTCTGAATAGACACAATGTAACACGCTGTATGCTATAGAGACCTGTATTAGTCGGTAATGTAAGTAACTTGCAGTGAACTTAAAAACTGAAGGGGATCCCAACGGCTTACTAGAAAAATACTACTTTTGTTTAAAAGCGGTTTTTTACAATCCTGTTAGGTAAATCTGTTTTGTCACGGTATGAATTGCAATTTTTAGAACATATCTTATTTACCCACTTACGGTTTTGGGGAAAACGCTTTTAAACAAAAGTAATGTTTTTGAAATTGTCAGCGTTAGTTATCCAATGTGGTCGTTTTAAAGCTTAGCGGTTTGTTTTAATTTAAGTATGTAGTATTCTTTATACTCCGTAGTTATTATTGTATTGAATAGAATTTGACGACTTTTTCCTGTACTTAATCAAACGAAATTCGATATCAAAAAGAAACTACCTAATGCTAATGAATAACACTGAAATTAAAATATTTAAAAGTTTAACAAAGTGGGATACTAAAAGGGATGAGTACAATACAAAGTCAAATACAATTTTAGAACACATATTTATACTACTGCGCCCTAACAAAAATAACATTATATTTTTCATATAATGAAATAAGATTTTTACACACTCCTTTATCCCATTTTGGAAAATGGATGACCTGCCATAATATAGGCAAAAAGTACGCAAGATATCTTTTTAAAATATTTTAATTTCAGTGTTACCGTTTGATACCTACTTGTAAACAATCGTTTTTGATTTTATAAGGCTGTTGTTTTACTTAGTTTAATAGGTCTATTCGAATTTTTGAGTTTGTGTCTCAAATAGGTAGAGATTAAATGATTCTAGTCAATAACTTTCGTCTTTTTTAGAAAAAATGTGTCATTATTCTTTATTATTTATTCAATTATACACAGCTTACAGCATTAAATTATTGTTTTACTACATTATTAACCTTCCCATTTTTTTATAATTAGGTAAGTACCTACCTAAGTACCTACTATGTTTAGATGAATCATTTATCACGAATGTAGGCACTAACTTTAGAGTAAGAAACACATTCGCATGTATACCTCTCTATCCAACTCCCACCAGTAAGGGTCAATTCAGACGTACCACAACCACACCACAGCCACAACCACACCACAGCCACAACCACACCACAACCACGCGATGTGGTCGGGCGTATATTTTGTATTGACAATGAATAATCCAATTCACACGTGCCACATTTTGCCGTTGTTATCGACCACCTGTGTAATACGACCACATCGCAACCACATCGCAACCACAACGCTACCACATCACAACCACCGCGGCAACCTGTTTTCCATATTAACTGCACACGACGACGTGGTTACCACATCGCAATGACAGCGACAACGCAACCACATCGACATTTTGTCGCTGCCACAACGCAACTGCAAAAAGCCGCTGTCGCACTATTCACACGTAACCACAGCTTGACCACATTTTGTCGCTGCGACGTGGTGTGGTTGTGGTACGTGTGAATTGACGCTAAAGGCTGCCATTTTCATATTTTTTATTGATCTACGAGCGCTATCCTATAACTAGGTATGCAAGATGCAAGTACCTTTAGTGAAATAGTGAACGTATTAAGGCTAGGTAACTAGGTAGGTAAGTAAGTATTTTTTATTTAGGGTAGGATCAGTAAATTTCCATCGTTTCCCCGGTGTTTTTCGGAGGCATTTATTTCTCCACCTGCATATGCATATTGGTAAAGAGGTGCGTACTTGACGATGTTCCATGGAATAAGGAGAGAATAACGTCAATGATCACAGAACACCCTTGTTCTTTAGGTTGTTGTGAGGTTGTTATGAATTTACTTGGAATTTACGAATTTACTGATAGTAATTGAAACATTTTACTTACCTAGATTTATATGATTTTATTTAAGATATCCGTACTAATTTTTATTTTAGGTTTAACTAGTCCGGCGTTTGTTATAAGCGTTCCCGTAAAAAAGGATGATAAGTTGGTATTGTCTCCATTTGAGCTAGTGAAACTGATGATGCAGGATAGTAGGATTAAGAGGAGTAATTTAACGTCTGATTATGAATTGAAACGCAAGGATCATTTGAGAAAACGGCCGAATCAGTATGAACAAGAGGTATCTTCATCCACTGAAGAGTTTTGTTACAATCTCGAAGAATCCCGTAAGTTAAAATATATTAAGTAGATCTTGTGCTCATCTTCTTATATCTACCACCTACCTAATTAGTTACTTAATTATACCTAGTAGCACAATATCTCTCCCATAGGAACTTAACAAATTTTAATAAGGTGTCAGTATGGCCGTCTTTTTTGCCCACTTGTTCATGTATAGTGCCACAGTGCCTATAAAAATCCCTAACGGACAAAGGTAAACAGCATTGTGTCTTGTGTCCGTATCGCTCATAGCATCCACCCGGCATTCGACCGACCCTATATAACCAAACCACAGAGAAAAGCACTACCTCCTATAACCGCATCGTCCCGTGCTATTTGTTCATACCTATCGTTTGTATGAGCTTTGCCTCACCACCAACTCTGCGAGCCATCACAGGGTCGCGTGAGGCTCGCGCATACGCTGGGCTCCCTGGGCTGCTATGAGCCATACCTTTTTAAATCAGTTGCCACACTTTACGGAAATTACACCGCCGATCTTTTTCTGTCTGGACACCAATAGGTAGGTATAGAACATAGCAGATATACAAATTCAAATAGCCAGCACACTACACGCAAGCTTTGTCGCCGACTGTCTATGATGATGAATTTACAGCAACCGACCAAGATACTCCTTGTTGATGACTAAATGGTGTAGTGGTGACCCTGACTGCTATGCCGAAGGTCCTGGGTTCGATTCCCGGTTGGAGAAGATATTTGTTTAAAAGACAGATAACTATTTTGTACTCGGGTCTTGGGTGTTGATATTTATATTTAGTATGTATCTATCTATCCAAGTACAGGACCACAAGACAAGACCTATCCAACTGCAACGTGGAGTGAGACAGGGGGATGTGATATCTCCGAAACTGTTCACCAATGCATTGGAAGATGTCTTTAAGACGTTGGACTGGAAAGGACATGGCATATGTATAAATGGCCAGTACATGTCACACCTCCGCTTCGCGGACGACATCGTTATTATGGCAGAATCTCTGCAGGAACTCAGCTGGATGCTAAGTGGCCTAAATGCTGCTTCCCGACGTGTTGGCCTCGGTATGAACTTGGACAAGACGAAAGTCATGTACAATGCTCACATCAAACCGGAGCCGGTCGCCGTTGGTGAGGCAACAATCGAAGTTGTGCAAGAATATGTCTACCTCGGGCAGACTATTCGGCTAGGCAGAAGCAACTTCGACAAGGAGGCTGCAAGGCGCATCCAACTGGGTTGGGCTGCATTCGGGAAACTTCGTCACATATTCTCCTCGGCCATTCCTCAGAGCCTGAAGACAAAAGTCTTCAACCAGTGCGTCCTGCCAGTGATGACGTATGGTGCAGAGACGTGGACTGAGGACTAAGGTTACCGACATAGCTGTCAAAATATGCAAGCTGAAGTGGCAGTGGGCTGGTCATATCTGCCGAAGAACCGATAACCGTTGGGGTAGACGAGTTCTCGAGTGGAGACCACGAACAGGCAAACGCAGCGTGGGACGCCCTCCTGCCCGCTGGACTGACGACCTTAGGCGGGTGGCGGGTAGTGATTGGATGAGGAAGGCCGAGGACCGAGTGTTGTGGCGCTCCTTGGGAGAGGCCTATGTCCAGCAGTGGATGATTATTGGCTGATGATGATGATCTATCTATGTATTTGTGCAGATATATCAGCTGTCCGATACCCATATTACAAGCTCTGCTTAGTTTGGGGTCGGATGGCCGTGTGTGAGATGTCCCCACATATTATTATTATAGTTAGGCCTAAGTCCTAACTGACGAAGTTTCTCCCTCAGCCGCAGACGACGAGGGTCCCCTCTCCCGGCGCAAGGTCTGGAGTCGGTGGAGCAAGTGGGCCGCCTGCTCAGCGTCCTGCGGCGGCGGCGCGGCGGTGCGGCGTCGGCGGTGCGTGGCGGGGCGCTGCGCTGAGGGTGAACTGGAGGAGCAGCGACGAGCCTGCGCGATGGCCCCGTGCCCTGGCGCTACGGCTGATTATGACTGATGCGGTGGAATAAACGGGTGGAAAATTACAAGGGCTTTTTTATGGTGCGCTTGTTTATAAGTAGGTAGGTAGGTTAGGTAGGTACCTAACTAGTTAAGTAAGCAAGCAGAAATCGCATTGCGAAAATGGAGATGGATTGGCCACACCATTAGGAAAGGAGCCGCGAGCATTGCATTCGCGGTCAAACCGCCTGGAGGCCATCGCAGACGCCGTAGTCCCTTGCATACATGGCGGCGTACAGAAGTTGGCGAGTCTTATGATGTTTTTAAGGCTGTTTTTAACAGGATGCGGATTTCATCATCAGAGTCGCGAGCACAAGTTTCGAATCTCCGTTAACGATGCGTATCGTCAACTGTCGGTCGGTGTCGGTCGCCCCCCTACCCGTTGGTCTGATGATCTGCGGAAGGTAGCGGGAAGCCGCTGGATGCAGATGGCGGGTGACCGTTTGGGGTGGCGATCGTTAGGAGAGGCCTATGTCCAACAGTGGACTACAGAAGGCTGAGAGAGAGAGAGAGAGATCGTCAACTGTCACTGTCAAAATGTAAGGCAAAATTAGTTCCAAAAGTGACATTTGTTTTTTCCATATGTTAGGTGGAATTTCACCAAACGCTAAACGTATGCCTGTCATACCTCTGTCAGTACAAAATGTATTTAAAATTTGATTTAAATACGTTTAGCGTTTGGTAAAAATCATTTGTTAGTCGTGTACCTCGAAATCAAAAAATCCTTGTAGCTTTTCACCTATTCGCATTTCGCCGCGATAGCGTTTTTTGTTGTAGCGTATAATATCGGTAGTATATTTTGTTACTAGCATATATTTTTAACAGATTTTTACAACAGTAGCAAATTTTGATGTAGCATGTATTATCAATAGCAAATTTTTATGGCGCATATATTTTGAATAGATTTTTACAACAGTAGCAAATTTCGATGTAGCATGAATTGTCAAGAACCTATTTAGTTAGAAGCAAGTATTTTTAGTCGCATCTTATTTGGGTCGCATATTGTTGTAGTGAACTGTATTAACCGTAACTTGGTTATACCATCATCAGCCTATAGCAGTCCACTGCTGGACGTAAGCCTCTCCCAAAGAGGTTACATATTATAAGCAGGAGATAAGCTACAAGTGCGAAATGCATTTACAAAACAAAACTATAGAGGTATAGTGCTTAAAAGAAATATCGCGATATGTAATAACGCATGAGAAAACTTGGGAAGCTACTATTCTAAGTGCGGAGAGAGGCTTATCCATAGTTTCAAACTGGCTTGACTCTAATCTTCTCACCTTAAATACAACTAAAACTAAATTTCTATCCTTTCACAAAACCTCAGCATCCAAACCCAAATTCATTTTACAGTCCCTTAAAATTCATTCAACTAAGTGCAATAACCTATCCCAATACTGTGACTGCCAATCCATCACAAGAGTTGATTCTCTTCGGTACCTAGGAATTATCATTGACGAGAAGCTATCTTTCTCCCAACACATTACTTCTCTATCAAATAGAGCAAGAAAGCTCATCAACATAATGAGGCTTCTCCGAAATAGTGCTGACATGCAAACACTTAAAAACGTATACACTGCCTTATGCGAGTCCGTCTTAAGTTACTGTATTCCGTGCTGGGGCGGCTCCACAAAATCACAAATGATAACCATAGAACGTGCTCAAAGATCCATACTCAAAGTAATGCATAAAAAACCCCGAAGATACTCAACCTTTAGGCTTTTCCAAGAAAGTGGAGTCCTCTCAATCAGACAATTGTTCACCCTTAAAGTCACTTTATCCCAACATCGTAAATCAATCTCTTCTTCTGACTATTATGACAGACTCTCTCGTCGAACCTTCAAGCTTCCAACTATTCGTACAAATACCAACTTCGCTCACAGATTCAGCAAGTACCTACACCCGCATATTTATAATAAAATCCAGTCACACATTAATTTAAAACTTGACACCATACATGAAGCCAAAAAGAAAACCAAACGATGGCTCTCTAGCCTGAACTATGAAGAAACTGAAAACATATTAAAATCATACTAAACATATATCTTATATATAGGTACTTATCTGCATTGCCTACCTTGCATTATGTATTTCTAATATATACACTTATATTTATATATACATATATTTATTTATAACATAGGTACACATATGATTAGCTTTTATCTTTCAATTAAGTAATTCTTATTTATATTTTTAAATACCCTGATTAATGTTAAATATTTCCCTTATTTTATATTAAGTAGTACTAAACAAGTAGGTATTACCTACGTAAGATTTTGTTTTTATAGTTTTTAAGCACATTTTCACTCAAATTGAGAAACTGTTTTTATTTTATTTTTGTTTGCTTTATTCATTTTATTATGTTTTAACATATGCATCCTAAAATGTAAAATTTGTTTTATATAATTTAAATTTCAAATTTTTAAACTGCGCCACCTGTTCTATATTTAAACAAATTGTTAAAAACCTGTTTACTGGCTGTCCACGACACAGGCCTAGCCTAGTGTGGTAGCCCTTGCTACATCACCACCTTTAAATTGTTAACAAACGCTGCAACCTCTATTTTTTGTATCTTCTTAATCTTTATTTTAAATAAATATTTTTTCATTTTCATTTTCATTACAAACAAATATCTATCAAGGTGAAAAGCGACTACATTGAAGATAGGCAGAAAGTAAATCTACTATGAATTTTTCAGACAATTGTAAGTAGCGATCAAAAATTATACTACAAGAATAAAAATCTATTCAGAAATTTTGATACTCGTATCGCGGCGAAATGCGAATAGGTGAAAAGCTACAAGGATTTTTTGATTTCGAGGTATACGACTAACAAATGGTAAAAATGTACCCTTCGTGTAGATTCGAAAATAGTATCGAATCCGGAGGTTCGAAACTTGTGCTCGCGATGCTTGAGGACGCGATGTATTGATGTCTAGAATTCGCGCGAAACGATTTGCGGCGAATTCTCCCCCTTCTGGATCAGGTCTAAGGGCCGAATCACACCGGAATGGCTGTATGGAATTGATGGGTGGCAGATACTTAAGGCTGAATCACACCGGAATGGCTATATGGAATTGATGAGTGGCAGATACTTAGGGACGAATAGAGATGCGAGACGCGTAGCTTACCTTAGGCCCGGGTCTCCTATTTACTCCGTAGGTCGCGTCAAGTGTCACCGCCGTGGGCCGCGTCACAATGCTCATTATGTCTACGCGCCAACGTCGGCGTGTGAGGGAGACCGCATCAGTACATTTCTATAGTGAGCATCGTGACGCGGCCTACGGCGTAACGCTTGACGCGACCTACGGCGTAAATAGGAGACCCAGGCCTTACCTTACACCACGTAACTTCCCGTCAGAAACGGAAAGTTTCCGTCATAATCAATAAATGACGGTCAGAATTGAAATTTATTTTAATAGTACTTATTTTTCTTTTTATTCTACTTAATATCGTTTTTAACCTTTCAAGATATAGTAGGTATATTATTATTGTAAATATGGATAGAAAAACATGTTCTTGTAGTTCTACCCTGAGTAATTACTTAATTATCTACATCTTTATAGTGGCTGTATCAATATATAATAATGATGTACTTAAATAATAATATAATTATGTTTAAGATGTTGTTCACTTTACAATCGCAAGAAAAGACAACACACGTCACAACTTAAACAAATCATTCGACAAAAAAAAAACAAAAAATAGTTGTGAGAACTGAAAGAAATTAAAGTGAAATAAAAATTAATATTCATCGGAGCTCCAAAAGTTTTCAAACGCTGCGAACTCAAATGGTTCCGGAGCAGTTATTCTATATTCTTCTTCAGTTTCTGATGCATCTGATGATGACTTTTCATATATTACGCTATCATTTAAGCGTAAATTAACTCTAACTGTGACCAGCTTATTGACACGGTCTTTAGTTAGCCTATTTCTTGTTTTAGTATGGGTGTTAGAAAATACACTCCAGTTTCTTTCACTGGCAGCTGTGCTAGGTGGAATGGTTAATGCTTACTATGAGCCCCAGTGTGTAAACAAACCAGTCGGCTTGTATACGTTCACACTGCATGCTTACGCTGAGCGGCCGACTATAGTTCCGTGCAAAATTCTTGACTGGAGTCCGACACATGGGCGTACCCAGGTTGGGGCAGGGGGGGGCAGCTGCCCCCCCCTAGCCCTTTCGAACCTGAGATTTATTTCTATAGTAAGTATGTTAAAAAATGCATAATATCGCCTTATATGCCTAAAAGTGCTAGGGAAAAATAATAATTTAAAAAAAACCATTCATTTTCTGTTTTCCCGGAAAAGTCATAGCACATTCGTACTATCTGGGTTCAACACCACTAACACACATTTGTGCATTAAGACACATTGTATCCTAAGTAAAAACTTAGGATACGTATTTAATAAACTGAAATAAAAAACAGAAAATATGAATTACTTAATAATTTTCTTAAATCAAACATTGCAACTATATAATAAAAAAAAAACTAAAATATAATTCAGAAAACTTAGCTTGACTTATTTTTTATATTATGAGATAGTTTTGATTTCCATCTCATAAATGACAACTTTAAGGGGTGAAATATAAAAAGAAAGCATTATTAGCTCAAACCTTCAGTTTCAGTCTCAATTATTAGGTAAGTATATACCTATTGAAAATAATAATAATGATAATCATAAAGGGGCAGGGCAGCTTCTGGCCAGCTGTTGGGCTTTAGGGACTCCACCCATCTGATTCCAGAGGAAGGACCCCTGTTCCTCATCTCTGGCTTGCCTTTATTTTGGTGTCCAGAACACTGAAGAGGAACAGTACCCCTACTCTTGAAAGGCAATGTATTGCGTCTGTCTTGCGTTCTCAACATAAAAAAAAACATTACTTCTCTTCAAAATCGATTTTACAAAAAGTAAAACAACCCACGTTTTGCTTGGCTAGCTTGAGTGGTGTTTCACTAGAGCAAAAATGCTCGTAGAAAGATGTGTTAACCAGTAAGGTATATACAGGGTGTAGCGTTAATAGTGGTCTAAGCTTAATGGGGTGATAAAATCATACAATAACCCATCAAATACCCAAATTTGAAATAATTTTGCCCATAGGTCTGTGCATAAATGTTTTTTTTAATATTTCCAAAAAAATACCTTCGTTGTCACTAAAGTAAGTTCCTGTAATTTTGACAAATGAGTGTCTTTTTCAGTACTGATTTTTGGTACAAGAAGTACAATTATGATAAAATACTACCTAATGCAAGTAGTTTATGTGCATTTGTACATTTTGAATCTGAACTGCACATTTGTGCGTAGCTGTTCAGTCGAACAAATATTACCTATCATGGAATCATTGTGCTTTGCAAACAATACTATGCTTACAACAAAGATAAGAATGTAATAAGTATAACAATGTAGCATAAAATAAGTAAAGAAAATTATCTAAAACTGCAAAATAACATTAATTTCTTAACTCGCCCGGTATCAGGATCAATGTACGCCGCCATTTTCGTCGCCTGCCACAGGCAAGCTGACTTCAATAATATCAACCACAATTTTTGTAGGCATTAACAACATATTAACAGCAATATGCACAAACGATGCGTTTTGGTTCGAAGGGGCGAAATAAGTTTAACGCTAAAAATAATTTAACAAAATCGAGCGCACATTCGTATCGCTCAGGTTCGAAAGGGCTAGAAGATAAAATAAACGTAAATTTTCCTGCCAAGTGAGAATTAAAAACGTGTTACCTACTCTGCGCAAAATGAAACAGGTATGAGCTGCTCCTCCCTAGCTGAAATCCTGGGTACGCCCTTGGTCCGACAGCCGAGCTGGATCCAATACGCTGAGCGTAGTGACGTGCTATATATTAATCAGCTGCCGAATGTCAGCGTCTACGCATAGCTACTACACAATTACGCACAAAATAAATTATTGATATTATCAGAAATTATAGAACATTGTTAAGTATTTGAAATTAGACGGTAACATGCAACCTTCTTTATATTCTGAAAAGTATATATATCTAAGAGGCCAGACATACATTATAATTATTTATTAAAAAAATTGCAGTGTTATTCATTAGGTATAGTCGTTTGCAATAGAATCCAACAATCATGTAAACAAATATGGCGGACTGACATTGACAGCGTATTGTTTATGCCCATAGTGATGTCATAGTGTTCTAATTAGATTAAATATATATAGGTTACTAGAATACAATTCCCACAAAACCAATATTTTTGCTTTGACTGTTTCATAAAGTATTCGACTATTTGATTTTTATTTAGCAATCACAGCTTAGTAGTACCCATTATTATTATTACGATATACCTAATATCAAAGTGTGACTTATACACAACTGATAAGACATAAAATTTTACTATTATTTACTATTAAAATAAATTTCGATTCTGACCATACCTGACCGTCATTTATAGGAAACTTTCCGTAGTTGACCGTCAGCTATTTTTTATTTTTATTTTTATTTTTATTTATTAGGGAAGACAAACAGCCATACATTGAAAATCTTATAAATAACATAAGTAAAAAGAAATATAAATGTACAGCCCACAGCGTCATCCACAGAATTATAAAATAAAGAGGTGTCAAGTTGAGAGGTTATATAAAATTAAATGAATTAAATTAGCGATGACAAGAAAAAAAAACAATAGCTACTATACTTAATATTCAAAGAAACCTGAGACTATGATAATGTTTCGATAACATTTCTTTTAAATGAAGATATGGACTGGTGAAATATGTCAATATTTATAAAAAAATTGTTGTAATTATTTACCATGCGACAAAGAGGTGCGCGCTTACCTGCATTAGTTTTACTATGTGAAGTAGAGAATAGTTGGTAGGCGCGAACCTCCCGACGGAGAACTGTTCGTGGTATTACATAGCAGAGTTTATTAGTTAAGTCCATACAGTCGTACTTATTGTGGCATATACCATACAGTGTCATAGCCTCTAGTAGGGTACGTCTATCTTCCAATGTTTGCATTTTATATTTTACAAGAAGCCTACTGTAAGATAAAGTACCACGGTGGCACCTAAAATGCATAGCACGCAAAAACTTTCTCTGCACTCTTTCAATAATCTCCCTATATTTAATATACAGCGGATTCCAAACACACACGGCGTATTCCAGTTGAGGTCTAATTAGGCTTTTATATAGATGAAGATAAGTAGAGGGTTGATGGAAGTCGTGAGAAGCACGCATTATGAACCCGTACAATTGATAAGCTTTACGGAAACTTTCCGTCATTTTGCAACTCTAGGGACGAATCACACCGGAATGGCTGTATGGAATTGATGGGTGGCAGATACTTATGGCTGTATGGAATTGATGGGTGGCAGGTCGAAAATAAAGTTTAAAATTATTTCACGGAAGTGCTCGCCGCGTTGCTTCCGGCCGCTGCCGTTTCAGTGTGATTTGGCCCTTAACCGGATCACCATCAGTCGATCCTTGGATCCGCGCGATCAGATCGCCATGTATCGTCTGGTGCAGATCCTACTGATTAGCTAGTATAACTTTGTCTGATAGAAATATTATATTTTTACGAAGGGCGATAGTCATCAACATCATTATGTGAGCAAGACTTGATACTGTAAGTAACTACCTGATTGATACCTATTTCATTCTAATAGAAGGGGGTAATGAATTGAAAGAAAACATTTTAATTTCTTTAGTTTATTACGATATAAGAAACCAAATTTTGACATTCCTTTACTATGTTTAAAATAGCATTCTTATACAATATTGAAATTTTATTCGTATCTTTTAAAATTCAGTTTCCAAAAACATGCACAAAGATAATTATCATATTCATTTAGTAGTATTGAGGTAGTTATTAGTTTCAGAACTTATACCAATTATAAAATGCTTCTAAAAATAACAGTAAAAAAATCAAAGAAATAATGTCGTCGAATCTATCATAGTGTAACGTCCAGCCTGAATAGTAACTATTTAACTTGGTACATTGTAGCTAATATGTTGTTTGTGAAGCAACAATAATAAGCTTTACCATCAATTTACTTTTGATTAATAGGTGCGTATGAGCGGGCTGGCGGGGCCGGCGGGCGGTAGACAACAACATCAAATGTGGAGGATGCGACCTCTTGGAATGGAGTCGAATTATGGATATTGTCAGATCATCTGACATGCAAATAGTGATTGAGAAGCTCAAGCCCGACCGCCCTGGCGCCCGCGCCCGCGCCTGCTGATGGCATCCGTCACCTGCACATACGCAACCCAGCTGCCCACAGAGATAAATATAACATACGTACTAATGTACAACAAAATAGGGCACATGTTAAACTTAAAACTATAAAAAGTGTCTCATGATGACTCATCGCTGTTCCCCGCCGGGGTCAGTGGGCAGTGGTCGGTCCGTGTGCAGGTTCACAATATTTACTATTCGACTGCACTTACATTTTACATATGAAAGATGGACTACAGTTATCGGAGGGCGCACATAGTGGGTGTACAAATTTAAAACACGGAGCTACAACATTCAGCTCCGACATCATAAAATCAAAAGTGAATCCGATAAAATTACCGACATGTAATGTGTGCTTGCATTTTCGTAAAACAACATTGAATCGTTAAAATGCACATTCCACCAAGAATGATCCACATTAACTATTACTATTTTTAAAATACATTCATGCAAAAATTAAATCGATAAAATTTAGTCGATCACACACCATATACACAAATTAGCGGTTACACACATTATGAGAAAGTAATATAAATGTAAATAATTAACAGTATAACTATCAAAGAAGAATGATAGTGAAGCGAAAATGACATGTAAGTAAGTAATGGCACCGAGGCGCGGCGGCGGGGTGTAGTCAGTCGCGGGCCGCCGGCCCCCGTGTCACCGGAACTTAACACTACTCCACAACGATACAAGTAAACTAATCAACTAAAACTATTTCTGCATTCCTAACACATTACAAATCAAAATGTACCCTCTTTCTTATATTTGGAAGGAATAAACAACATGCCTCTATATGTACATTTTCCTGTCGCAGCCAGAAAGCTGTCTAGAATACTCCATAAAGACAGCAGTTGGTGGTGGAAGTGGCGGAGCCGGCCGCCCTCGCGGGTCAGGTACAATGCGGGCGGCGCGGCCCCGAGTGCCGGGCACTGCTGGGCTATTGCTATTGTATGTCGCGTCCACTCGCCACACTGGTAACACGTAACAAGCCAATATCTCATATCCAGTAACTACCAATAAACAAATACACATAGTTTAACCTACTTTAATACGAAGATACGTCAACGTATATCATTTTAATACATAAACCTCAATAACCTTTAACGTATAACTATGTATTTTCAATGTAACTTTACATTAAGATACTGTGTTTACAACATAGTTCAAACGCCGGTTGGGTCGGGTGTCGCGAGCGGCGGCCGTGTCGGCTCGCACTGCAATGTACGCGCTGACTCCGAAATGTCATGTTGCTGTGGTGTTGTCTCAAGGTATTCTCAGGTATTTGTAATAGTCTAACCTAATCTAACCTAAAGGTTGACAAAATAACCTAGTGTAAACCTATACATATTTGGTATGATGCGGACAACTAGCCACATCTTTATAAACTTATCAACTAAGGTTCCATCGCAAGGTACATTAGGTTGTGGAGGTGAAGTATTTCGGAAGTCAGCAGCAGACACGCCCGCCTGTGCTCGGCTCTGCCGGGACAGTGCCACAAAAATAGCACCGACTCCGCTTATGTTGCTTGCTATAGAAAGTATACTATTAAAGTAATACTACATTCCAGTTATTTTAACAAGTCAAGATGGTGGTTGGATTGTTTTTTACTACTGTAACATGCCTTAAAACCAGATGACACGGTAAGATGCGCCATAGCTCGTGTAACGACACGGCAGCCGACACAACACAAAGATCAGTCACGGAAGCACGAGACAGGAGACAATGGTGCGGCACTGGGCTACAATCATCATTTCTTACAATCTAAAAATGCATCTTCAGAATTAAACATTAAGTGTGATGGCTGGTGACGATTATTTCTGTCTTGTCTCATGTTTCCGCGAATGGGTGCAGGGTGGACCGTGCACCGGGTAGGCAAGGGCTTGCCTACCCGGCGCACGGTCGCGCCACCGGCCGCCACACTCCGGCGACCGGTCGCAACGCCTGTCGTCGACTTATCTTACCACTACAATTTTATATGAAAATTTAATTTTAAACAGTTTGAAACATTACCGATTCACACACAATAAATTGATCTACTAAGTACTTTCTTTTAACAGATAATATAGATACGGCCTTTCAGCGCCATGCCAATAATAAATATACACACAATAATTATAATAATGTAGGTACGTTTAGAAGGTAGCTATGTTAGAACAGTCAGATGTAGACGACTAATATCAACATGGTCACCGCCATCGAAAGTGATGGGGAACGTAATAAATATGTTATCTTCCATTTAACTACACAATAATCATTGTACAAATTTGAATTGTTTCGTTACGATTTAACTCACACTCAAGGGTTAGTCCCTAATTACTAATTTAAAACATCGTCATATACATATAAATATCTCCACCAATACTATACCAATTGACAAAATATGAAAAACACATTATAAATACGTTAAGTTTTGATATCTATGCTCATAATTTTGACAAATCCAATTTAGTAGGTATAAATGGCGTTCGTAGGTAATGTTTCACAATAAACCAAAGGTGGCAAAATCAGTGTTGATCTGGTGGAATGAATCTGTAAGCCAATAATCGTCAATATTGAACGGGAGCTGATTCAATACGTGAGTGTCCGTAGCGTGCCGTAGAGAACTGCACAGCTAAGTACATCGGCCGGCCGCCCAGTGAGACACATGGGGCAGGCCTATTTAAATATCTATGTGTAGTTAACGGATGCAGTTCCTTCTATATCTTAAAAATATACCCTCTAGGGCCGACTTCGCAATGTTATGTTCGTATGGCGTTGGAGAATCTCTTAATAGCCACTATGTAGTGTAATTATTCAATAGTAAGCTGCGGGCTGGGCCCACAGTGAGCCGTGAGGTGTGTTGTATTCGTTACTATAGTTTTGTTCATTTCTATGGATCGTTCACATTTCTCTACCTAAGTAACATCCCAAAGAAGTACAGCATATTACGGTGTTAAAAAAGTATATTACTCTGAACGATCCGTAATATTACCGTACCCTTCCGGGGTATGCCAAATGCGAGATTACAGATTATTTAAAATAATATTTGGAAGCATTATACAGCGGAAGTTGCGGCCTCAAGATAAAACAAAGATGGAAAAACCACTTGCGTGAGTTGTGAGATCCAGACGGATGAAGCTTGTTGGAATGAAATTTAGAAGATCTTATTTGGAATAAAGTATTGGATAAATGCTCGCTATAGATAACGGCATTCTAAGATCAAAAAGTGATCGAATAGAGATAAATTTACTCTAATTAGCAGTAGTAGACGGAAAATGCAGTACTAACAGCCGTTTATCACAAGCTACCCTTTCGAATGTTTTTAACTAAAACTCGAGAAAAATTCATAGAAGAATGTAAACATTCCTAGCCAAAACTTCCATATATTATCACAATTATATATAAATATACATAAATATCTAAGTTTCATAATTTTGATATTATCCACTTAATCTTAATCTCTCATATTTAAAATATCTCACTTGGCACAATTACAACGCAAATCACATTGAATAATAAACGCATCTCGCTCGATTCAACCAACACTCGTACGCTACGGCATCGCCACTCAACTTGCGATTACACTTGCCATACAAGAAAACATTATAAAGCTAACAAAGACAAAATTACAAAGAAAACGATCAACAAATCTCACTTACAAATTAAAAACGTTATTTGTTTACTCTCCTTACTCCCCAATAATTACTATTATATCAAAAATAATTACATCCATCGAAGGTGGACTATCATTTCCGTGTCGTTGGCTCGGCCGCGCTCGCGTCTGCGCGGCCGACACATTCTCTTTGGATCTCGCGCCCGAGGCACTGCCTTCTCACACCCAGGTACACACTTCAACACCATGTAAGCGGAAATTGTATGTATCATATAAAGGAATATTTACTCGCGAAGCATTCGTTTGTCCATTGAGCCTCCTTGGTTACATTAACGGTTCAAGCTCTTATCCGATCCCAGCTCTTAATCCCACACACCCTTTTAAATAATATAACAGTATAATGTAGTGACTTTAACAGATTATTCTATTATTTGATAACAAAACAAAATATGAACTTCTGTTTATATGTAATAGTTATGGTACTAGATCTATGGTTTCAACATGTGTATAGAGAACTGACACTATTGCAATCTATGACAACTCTTTACTATGCAGCATATTTAACATGGCTTGAAAACAATATTAACAATTAAAATATATTCGGCATTACATTCATTAAAACTGGCACTATCGTTTAAAAAAAATAGTGTATATGAATAATATATATTAAATATGAATCCTCAACATAGATAATTACGGGATAAAATATGGATTTATCAATATTAATTACAATTCACTACGATAATATAATAATGTCAACAACAACATTTGGACGCAGAGATGCCGCTGGGGCGACGACAGCAGGGGGTAGGGGCGAGGGGGGGGGGGTGACATGTAGAGGGGTGGTGTGGAGGCTTACTGCGGCGCCGGGGCGGGCGGCGCGGCGCGGCGGTGGCGGCCCGGCGCGTTCGCCTGGGCCACCATCGCGCGGATGCGGCGCTGCGCAGACTGGAAATAAAAACAGGCGACGAGTTAATAATCATGCCGCTCTCTCCTAACACTTCGCTGAGCAATCCTAGTTAGTGAAACTTTGTTGTGCCCTTGCCCACGAGACTCAGTCAAGTCAGAAATCAAATTAGTGAAAAATTATAATGAGCATGATCGATGCCCAATCGAATGTGAATAGTTCGCAGCAAAATTAATTAAGTACATTCATATTCGCAATTGCCAAAGAAATGTTCCCATAGTACTCATCGTTTCTCCTTAATAACCCTATCGGCACCTAAAGTTAAATAACTGGCCATAGACCAAGCTAAAGCTTCCTCGTGGACAAGGGATTGAACATTAAAATTATGAAAAACTGGAGAAACATGCAGAACTTTTAGTGAGTTATTTAACTTATATCAAAGTGGCCACTGGACCGAGTACATACGTACTCGAAAAATCTGTTTGAAATAAGTATTTACAGATGGCAGTAGCTAAAACTGTAGCACATTTTAACAACTTTAGTTTTTGCTGTTACAAAGGCGTTCCATGAAAAGCTCTCTGTGTGCAGAGCATGAAACTAATATAATGTTATGAACATATGCAATTGATAAACTATGCAAAAGTTCCACATTGCTGTAGAAATAATTAATATTGAAGTCAAAGTTTCATCTGCATGTTCCAGAATTGCTTTTAACTGTACTTTTTGTCCTGACATTTTAATTAATATCGGAAAGTTTTCCATTTGCTTTATACCTGAAAATATTTTGCAAATATGAAATACAGTTGCAATTCTGGAGTATCAGCTTGTTTCCTGTTTCCAAGCAGCCCTTTGAGACCATCAAAGTGAATCCATGTTCCATATAAAGTGTAGATTTTCCGTAAAAGCTATATTCCCGGAATGTTTTTAATTAGCAAAATGTTATATTGCATAAGTTTAATTTTCAACATGTAAAACAGTGATTCTGCTGTTGTCACTTGTAAGTAGCGACACCGTGCCATAAAATTTCGCTTTGAGTCGCCTGATCCAGATAGGTAGGTTGTACTTGTTTCTCCAGTATATTTCTAATGTTGAACCTACCGAAAGTACGCCACTGAACGTTCAACCGACAAGAATTATGAAACATACAAAATCCCGTTTCATACATCTGTTGATCTTGTGAATTTTATTATTGTCTTTGTAATGGCGTGTCAAAAGTTCAGTGCTGTACTTTCTCAGGAACTGTAAGTATGTCGAGGTCTAAAAAACCACAACGAGTTCACGATGAATGTAAAAAAAAATATGCGTACTTTTTTATAGAATATTTTTTACATATTTTATGTTTAATATTCATGATAAACTCGTCAATGATTTTCTTAAACAATCTCGGCCAATCATGAGTAGGCGGCAAAATACAATAATAGTGACTCAGAGAAGTAGGCCTAGAAATTCTTTAAAATAACTAAAATTCATTCGCTGATATTATGTACGCTGCACGGGTCCAACTCATGATTGGCAGAAATAAAAAGGAATAGGCATCGCAATGATTGCACTAAATAATATAAAAATAAAATAAATGCGATGGATGAACACAATGGTAGCGATTCTGAAGCCATCAATAATTTTAATGGCAATCCCAAACTTATTTTTTGCTCAAAATTCTATGATTTTCTGCGTAAATTTCAATATCCATGTTTTGACACTGTTAAAACAAAATTAATGTGCTTACAGAATCGCTACCAATATCAATGACTATAAATACATTTATAAACACTCAGGGCCTTACCACAAAAACTTAAAGACAGTATTTAACAGGTATTTAGCGCTGTCAAACGCCTACAAAATCTGTCAAATTTTGATTTAAACACTTGTTAACGGTGTTTAAAGTTTTTTGTGGTGGCACAGTCAAAGTTTTGGAAGTGTGTAATGTTATGTGATTAATAATTTTCTATTCCATTTCATTCAGACTTCGAATACAAGCTGTGTGTTCCCAGTGCACTGCACCCGCGCCCGGCGGCGGATGCGAAGTGCTTATTTCCTTTTTCGCGGGTTGTAGCAAATACGCGGAACAAATTCATTAGCTTTTAGCCAAAGTGAATGTTTGCTTACATCGCCGTCCACTTCAATTTGGGATTACTTGACTACCTGAATATTGCACTTCATCGAAAACCAAATGCTTGTTATGTCGATGGATTGAAAAATTGGAAATGCTTTGAAACTAATGATTAGTAGATTCTGGATCTTCATCAGTTATTCTGAGACATAGTAACTTGTATGTTAGCTATAACTTTGTGTTACAGTAAAATCACACATAAAACCGTGCTGTTACAAGAGTACGGGGATTGCATAGTATTCGTATTTAGGTATACGTATACCCCGCCTAAACAACCACCCAATCATCTACTACTGACTAATTTAAGATTGTTACGCTTGCGCATACGACAATAATATGTAAGAAAGTATATTTATGTATTCATTCAAATCATTCAAACATTCATTAAATCACACTACACTTCTCTCAATCTTAACACAACTTTACAATTATATACATTTCTTTAGTTTTCACATGTAGTTACGTCCATATCATAGGCGCTAGCATTGGTATTAGTAATACTGCCATATACTAGAGACGTCAAAAAATAAAGACAAGTGATGTTAGATTTATTTATTCAGAAAACAATCGCAATTAAGGAAAAACATATAGGAGTAAGCGGAACTCACCTAACTTTTAGCCCCACTAGGCATCATGCCAACAGTGGTATCATAGAATCCGATAACCGGCCATTTGTTCCTCACAGACAGTCTCATCCGGCGTCAGATGATCGCTACAAAACGTAAAATGCTCATTATTCACACAGCGCGTCACACAATCATTACATTTCGCTTGTCGCTAGCACCTTATAGTCAAAACTTATACTTATCTTTGCTTCTTTACTTGCTAAACACACACGCGCGATTATTTAAGCCTAGTCTTATACGTATGTAAGGACCGTAACTACATGTGTAAATACACGCACACAACGCACCAATCACACTTTCTTTCCACACAAATCTCTTCCATACTCATCCTTCTTCTCTTAATTAATAACGAAAAATAAAAAAAACACAATTCGCATGAGCTGCAACACATGTGTTAAATATATAATAAGTGTAAGTGTTGATGTGTATATGATGTGGGTAGTCACCTGCACGCTGTAGAAGGGCCCGACGATGTGCACGGTGGTGTCGGCGTCGTGCGGCGGCGAGCCGGGCGGCTGCGGCTGCTCGGGCAGCTTGATGAGCGAGCCGGTGACGCGCTGCAGCTCGCGCACGTTCTGGCCGCCCTTGCCGATGATGCGGCCCACCTGCGACGACGGCACCACGATCTCCACCGTGAGCCGCACGTCGTCCGAGCCCGACATGAAGCCCTCCTCGCGCATCTTCTCGAAGATGAGGTACTGCGCCTTCCACTGCGCCTCGGGGCTGCCCACGATGGTGACCTTGCGCTCGAGCTGCGCGCCGGGGCCCTCGGCGCCGGCGGGCGCGGGCGGCGGCGACGGCTTGTCCTGCTCCAGCGGCGCGATCTTCACGGACGCGTTGCTAAACCGGATGATGTTGCGGATGTGCGAGCCCTTGGTGCCGATGATGGCGCCCACGGCGTTGTTGGGGATGTAGAGGTAGGTGGTCTCCTGCGAGTCGCCGGCGCCCTGCTGCGCGCCCTGGCCCGGCAGCGGCGCGTACATCGGCGGCGGGAAGGGCGGCGGCGCGCCGCAGAACCCGCGACCTGTAGACATCATCGCCATCGGGTGCAGCCCCGGGAACATTATGCTCTGAGGCGCCAGCACCTGCAACATCACGGAAAGAATGTTATCACTTGCATTTACACAAACTTTAATTATAAAAATTGAGACACAATTTTTAAGTTTAGTTAATTTACCTGCAAATCATTTTCGTAGCTCTGGCGGAGCTTGGCGGAGATCATAGACTCTGCCTTGGCCATGTTCTCGATGGAGCCCTTCACGGTGATGATGCGCTCCAGGTTGAAGCTGCTGATGTCGTTGATGGACGAGACCGTGATCTTGGTGTCGGTCTCCTGCATGATTCTCTTGATGGTGTTGCCGCTCTTGCCGATGATGCGGCCGATCAGGTTGTTGTGAGCGAGGATCTTCAGGCAGATTTCACTGGAAGACGATTCATCACTAAGTTAGTCAAATTTTATAACGTGTCTCATAAAAAGATGAACATGTCGCACGCAACTAGATGTGAATGATGCTCACCCCTTGTTGGTGTTGGTGGCCTCCTGCTGCATGACCTCGAGGATGCGCTTGCACGCGTTGGTGCAGTTCTCGGGGTTGCCGTAGATGGTGATGGCCTTCTCGAGCGAGCCCACGTTGTCCTTGCGGTGCACGTCGACGCGCGCGCGGCTTTGCTGCGTGATGAGGCGGATGGTGGAGCCCTGGCGGCCGATGATGGCGCCCACCATGTCCGACTGCACCAGCAGGCGCAGCGGGAAGTCCGTGGGGCGCGCGCCCGCCGCCCCGCCGCCGCGGCCGCCGCCGGGCCGCCCGCGCCGCCCGCCGCGCGCCGTCTGCTCCACCGCCTCCACCTTCAGCCGGCTGCCCTCCAGCTCGCATCCGTTCAGTCCGTTCACAGCCCTGCAACAACACAGCGCTCGTCAGCACCGAGCGACACTGCCACGAGGCAACCACGCAACTATAACATGCCACACTGAGGAAACAGCCCAGTATGTAAAGCCCATACAATTAAATGTCCATTCCGATGAAAGAAGAGCACACACAAACACTACGAGAAAATAGTTTAGCGAGACAGTGAAAATTAAACCTTGAAATAACCAGTGAGATTAGTATGAGCACAGAGAAACTTAGCAAGAAGTATAGGTAAGATAGGTGAAGACAGGAGGAAAGAAGCTTGTTCTGCTTGCGGGTGTGGTGGCGCTGGTACTCACAGCTGCGCCTGCTCGGGGCTCTCGAACGTGATGTGCACGGCCTGCGCGTTGGGGTCGCGCGAGGTCACCTTGTCGCAGTGCTGCACGTTGCCGTACGCAGACAGCAGCGGCTCGATGTTGTCAAACCGAACATGCAGCGGGAGCCCACTGATGAGAATCTTTGACGACCGGCTGCGACAAGCGATATTACCATTGTACAACAACCAACAACAACACCAGCTTACACACTATTAATTATCGATCATTACTCTTATTTTAAATAACGCCCTCTCCTGCTCTGTAGGTAATTATAACAACGACAGTCAGACAGATGAGTCAAAAATAGTTCAGTAAGTAAATTAAATCAGTATACATAGATCGTCGTCAGTGGGGAGCCTGGGGTATGATTCACGTTTTCTTAGAAACTATGGTTACTTGTCCACCGCCTTCCTGTTAGGGAATGTAACGCTATATAGATCGCATTTCGATCGACATTAATTGACTGCATATACTATCTACTACCTGTTACATTGATATTGATATATTAGTTTCGAGTTCATAATGAATGGAGCTCTATTTGGTCGTGTCACCTGGTCGTGAGAGTCGTCTAACGTCTAGTAGTAGCGGCACCGGCACCGTGCGTACATCGCGCAAGATGGCGGAGGGCGATGACGTCATCACGCACGCCGCTGACCCCGCCCGCGCCCGCCATTCACAAACTTCATTCCGATGCACTCCCCAACACATCTGACTGCAACACCCCTCCCCCCTTTCCCCTACGCATTCCACCTTCCGCATCATCATCATCAATTTTACACATAATGATTATAGGTACCTACTTACAGTTACCATACCAGTAGAAATACTTCAACAAATACGATTGTTATTGGTTTATTATACATAATCACGTGTTATCAGTAATTCAGTAGTGTTTCTTTTATATATAGGTAGTTACAGTTTCTGGATACTTTATCGTTATCGTACTACACTGGCTATTAAGTAAGTTGTAATAATAATAAATACATGAATTAAATACTCCTTCACTATCTGAATGGAGCAAGAAAGTAGTACAAATAACTGCAGTAATAGTGGTAATAGTAAGGTGATGCAGTTATATGTTCATTAATAAGCAAGTAATGATAAGGAAGTAAGTTATTATGTTCATTAATAAGTGAGTATTGATAAGTAAGTACTCGTGTTTTTATTTTTTTATATCACTTGAGGTCAAGCTACTGATAGATTGATAGTATTACGCGAGTGCGAGTTCCAATTTCATCGGTAATAATATTCCAAGTTTCGTGACGGGAGGAAACTACTCCCAACCCCATCCAACTTTCGTATTCCCCCTTCCCTCCCCGCCCGCCCATCGTCCACTATTGTATAGATCTACCCCTAATATTATTCACCATAGAGCACCAACTACGAACTAGTTCCAACTGTCCAATAGAAGCAGCAAACAAGCGTCACATACCTACTAGTCTAGTGCTTTCATTGGGCACTACGTTCGGAGTTCCGACAAGCTCGCACATACTAGTTTGGGCTATAATATGAGTATAATTGGCATTGGCACATACTACTGAATGACAGCCCAGATTATTTATGCTTCCATATTTGTTTGTATGAATCATGCAGTCCTCTGTAATTTCATTGTAATTAAATATTTATAAAATATGTTTTATAGGTAACTATAGTGGAATCATATTTATAGAATAGAAACATACGGAGATAAAAAAATAACAAAGCCTTTATGCACAATAGTAATTTTATAGCTATAGTGGGAGGCGACCACGACCACCTGTTACTGACGTGAATTGCTTACATGTTACATTTGTAGAAAGATTTAGCTTGGGCCCCGCGGCGCCCAATGGGGCTACGGATGCCTTCATTAATATAGATAGGTCCACCGATATTAAGATTATAATAAAACGAGAGGCTCTTTGCCTCAATTCAGCCCATCTCAACCAATATAACATTACATATTGCAAAAAAATATACATATATTTATCCAAGCATTTAGGTCGGTATACAATAGATATATCATAATAAATATTTGAATTATTTATACATAACTTAAGTAAAAGTACCTACCATTAATCACGTGATTCTGTTGTATGTAACTAGCGACGTGCGGTAAAATTTTGATAAAGTTGACGTGTTTCAAGTATCAATAGTGTCTTTGTTAAGTCGTCGCCATGCCATTTAGATGATTTGTCGAGCTGGTTCAGCTCACATGACAACAACTGAGTCATTTACCCTCTCAGACATAACAAAGTGCAGGTTACTCGTTAAAATTACCCCAATGGGAATGGACTAACGCGTCCGTTTTGACGCTTTCCCCGAGTCGGGTGAAAAATCAATTACCTAGCCGTGCCCGCCCCATCATGCCTGCCTGACGGAAATTATACTGAAAGG
Organism: Plutella xylostella; assembly: GCF_932276165.1. NCBI lineage: Eukaryota > Metazoa > Arthropoda > Insecta > Lepidoptera > Plutellidae > Plutella > Plutella xylostella. The sequence goes on from NC_064012.1 coordinate 11,469,641, forward strand.
AAGTACTTAAATATTATACCGTCTACTTTTACTTATATTTTATAATTTTATGCCGTCGAACCTCGATATGAGAAATCTGGGCTACCTAGATAAAAAATATATTTGAGAATGAGTTCGTGACAAAATTTAGTTAGCAAACTAATCTATGTACAGTGCGTACCTATATCTTTTTATAACTTAGTTTTAATTACAAATTAGTTAAAATAATATTATTATAAAGATTTGAATCTTGTACCGGTCGGTGACACGCAAAAAGCTGATTCAGGGTGTCGATTTTCAGCAAACCCCTTTGAATTTAGTTATCACATTTGCAACACCTGTATGCACAAGGTTGCTATTGCTTTGCATGCTATGGCCAGACGAATAGTAAACAAATCCGACTAATCCTGCTAGAGGCGTTTCTTTTATGTTGTATTTATTTTATTTGTGCATGAAGCGGAGCGCACGAAACAAAGGCAAGTAAGAGGATTTGCTCCATCCACTTACAGGCACCGTTGATTATTCAAAAATACTTGTTCGTTTTACAAAAACAGACAAAAATATGGATTGAAAACCAGTTATCTAATGCAAGCTACAATCAATAACAATTTGGTAAGTAATAAAAGCAATTTTATATTACCGCTATGAGACAACATTTATGCGACCCATACCCAAGTAGGTAGGTGCAAATCAGAGAACTGCAACATCAGATTACATTATTCATCATGGATATGTAACAGCGGATAACGGATACGTCCAACTAGACGCTTCAATGCGAATAATACATGTCGCGATTGACAATTTTAAGCGAGCGAGCATGAAAATAGCAGTCTGTAAATAATGTATAGGAATTTATGTTATCAGATATGATGTCTGGCTAATACATATTCCGAGTGGGTGTCTATGTGGCGCGACAACTATTGGCAGTCATGAATGCGAATTATGAATGAGGAAGTTCAATTTGAAACGATTGACGTCAACTTACATCAAATATGGATTCGGACTAACCCTTCGCATCAGACTCCACCTCAACCGAACTATCACAATTCATAAATTTAATATCGTACTTAATGGGAAATACATAACCACAAAATTTACAATGTTAGATCAAAGGTCACTGCGATTAAACTCTCGTATCTATGGACATCCAGCCAGTCTATCTTACGAGTATTTTGAACCGTAAATTACTCACAACAATCGATAAAACGTGTCCGGATTACAACAGAAAAAACAGGTAAGTACTTTAATTTGTAAACTGAAAAACCTGACTTACTGAAAAATTTTCTGACAAATGTTTCAAATGGTAGTCATGCTATGCTTTGTATGCGATAAAGTTTATCAAAAACTATCAAAATCATTATTTGGGGTGTGTAGCTTAAACCAGCTCTAGTAATTTTTTACTGAAACGCTAAGAAGAAGAGGACTAGAAGTGATATTCTAACAATAAAATATTCAACTCTACGTGATTTTCCCAATTTTCGTGAACTCTAAAAAATAGAATAAAGATAGATAAATCAGTATCACTGCAAGATGCCAATACTAAAGAAGTATTTTGCAACCTATCCATAAACTTTACGCGAAATCAACTAGATGGTCCGAAAGCTAAAAATTGCCTATTTGACAACATGAAATTGTACTCAGATACCCGAGAGGAAGAATTAAAAAGGGGGTTCTGATACCTGATCACATTTTGTGGATGGACGTGACGTTTTCGTAATTACACCGAGGGATTCTCCCCTCCGGGTGAGATTGGCTAACTAAATTGTATTATGCATTTTATGCCATTAATACCTAGCGGATGTTCGAAAAGTATAAAAACGGCGAAGCTATGTTTATGAAAGAAGAAGAAACAGATCAATTAAATTCATAGAGATAATTATTTAAGTATATGTACTCAAACACCTCTTTGGTTTTACGATTACGAGGTCGCGTCAATGGCTCAGCAGCCGATACTCCATCGTTGCAATAATGATAAGTGCATGGACACCGCATTCGTACAGCAGGGGCAAACCCCATGGTTTGTTTTAGACTTTTTAGTCCGTAACTTAGGGAGCCGGCAAAAAGGCGAAAAACCTATGCCAGCCGCCACTCTTTTTATTTTTGGTACTACCACTTTGCCGTGTAACAAAGTTAGCGCGGAGAGCTAGCACGTCCAACACAGCCTAAAATGCTATTAAAACACTTATACAGGCTGAGAGGGTGTCAACTCCGTGTTGGTAAAAATTCGCGCACAGGTAGCGTTTTGCAATCGGAGAAGGTAAACCGTATTTTCCCCTTTTCACGATATTGCTATTTAGAAAGGATAATAAGTATAGCATCAATGCATCATCTTTTACAACAATATCCATCAATTTATTGCTAGACACGGATAGGTCTCTGGGGAGGCTTTCCATTGGATGCGATTTGAAGCTTATCGTATTAAGCCTTTATAAGGCACCTTTTGTAAGTCAGCCATCTAGCTGGGGCAGACTACATACACTATACACTTACATCATTATGATCATTGATCAGTCAACTCATTGATCTATATTGTATTGCGATCATAGAACCCTAGTCGTCAGCCCGGAGAAATCACGATTAGAACACGTTTATGAAGTTGCAATTTACACTGGATATAACATGTCCATTTCCACATCATCTTATTTAATCGGTGAGCATTACAGTAAGTATAACATTAGTTTCCTGTAAAACTGTGTTTCAGGCCCTGTTTCACAATGTCTAGTTAGTGGCTACCTGTGAGATAAAATACATTCTGTCACTGTCAAAAAAATAATAACAGCATATCTTTTATCTTACAGGTAGCCACTAACCAGACAGTGTGATACAGGGCCAGAAAGTTCAGCTTCGTAACTGGGTGGTAGATCTTGGTGCGCAGTATATCTGCGAGACGAAGGGATGATCTAAGTTGGGTCGGTAAATATGATGGAGACGAGACGCTGACATTCCATCCAACAAGGGAAATATACCGTCATCGTCAGCAGCTCGCACACATCTATCGACCCACCGGGAACTACCAAACATCGGGTTTAACTGTCGTGATCATGACTTCTCAGATTCAAGCTCATTATTTGCTATGGTATAGTTCGGGAGTAGGCATACCGCCCAGTCCCTTTGGGAAGTTGTCCTTGTGTATTGAAAAGCTCAAGAGCAAAAGTTAGTTGAGCTCTTAAAGAAGCGGGGGACCTAGGGGGACCACTGTAAAACAAAGTTACGGACCGCTTCTGCGCCAATGACTAGTCTATCTTATTGCATTAGATGTGCCGATTGCAAGGCAACACTGGGTGGTTTGTTTTTTTCTGTAAATATCGAGTTAACCTCCATTGCCCAACTCTGAACTTGGGTTGGTCTGGGATGTTGTCTTCCTGCAACTTGCTCATTTTGAGCCAGTGGTCTGATCAAGATATCTACTTAGTATCATGCCACCTTCATGCTACTAACTGCCGGTTTCTATAACCTATCTATCTGTTGTTTTGCTTACTAAAGTTAAAATTTCTATTTTTCGATAGACTTTTGCGATTCAATAACCTACTATCTGTCAAGTTGACTTATCCCCGGTGGCTATCTATCTTTGGGAGGGTCAACTGCTTATCCGTGGTAGCATTTTGTATGGAAATGACGTAAGTTGCGTTTCTATAACATTGTGACCGCTTACTAGAGATAGTTGAAATTACCAGCTGTCAAAGTTTTGTTGATCTCCCAATATTTACGGATAATCGAAGGATAAAGGGATAAAATGCAAAAATAATGGAGGATTTCAGTGATGATGATGTCCAGCGGAGAGCAGTGGTAGCTCAGTCGGGTAAGCGCCCGCTACTATGCAAGAGATGCGGATTCGAATCCCGGCGCTGACATGTAGTTCTTTAAACTTAAGTACAATGTATACCATCGCTCTTACGGTGAAGGAAAACATCGTGAGGAAACCTGCATATGTAGATTAAGCACATCTAGATATGTGATATGTGACCAGCAGTGGACCACCGTGGTGGGAAATGGTCCAAGCTTAGGAAGGCAGTTTAGACCTTGGGGATATGCACAAAGGTTCCACTCGAGAGAGCCAGGTGCAGGTACTTACACCCCCACAGAGAATAGAACAGAATAGAATAGATGATGTCCAGCGGTAGACGCTTGTTGGCTGATGATGAAACAATGTTTTAAGTTTATAGATGTTTATGCCTAATTAATTGGACACATTGCACGATGGACTGATGGTCGGTGGAGCAGAAGGGTCGTCGAATGGGGACCACGTACCGGCAAGCGCAGCGTTGGGCGGCCCCCCGCGAGATGGAAGAACGATATAGTCAAGTCCGCGGGGAAGCACTGGATGCGGGCCGCCTTCGATCGGACAAGGTGGAAATCATTGGGGGTGGCCTATTTTCAGCAGTGGACGTCCTATGGCTGAGATGATGATGATGATGATGATAATGATTTAAGTTCCAAATATAGTTAATGAAGATATTGTTTAGATATGTGATTACGATATCAAACTATGCCATAAATAACCGGGAGGGCAAAAATAAAACGTTTGGGAGGGCTGAAATAGAATAGCTGGTAACAGCTGTTATCTACAGTTAATAATCCTAGATAGGCATAGTGAAATTTTGTTATAGAAACGGCAGTTACAGATAGATAAAACTTTACTTTTTATCCCAGATAGCTATCTATCTATAACTGAGGGTAGGATATCGAAACCGGCCGTAAGTGGATATCTTGATCAGACCACTGACAAACAGTTCAATTGTATAATGCACATAATCATTAAGGTGCGTCCAGATAACGAATAGGAAGAGTATCTGGATAACACATTCATACAGAACGTTGGCATAAAATTCTACAGAATGTGTAGCGCGCTCGTGGAGTCGTCGAGCGTTATCAATATTTGCGTCGCCGGCGCGGCCGACCGGTTCTGTTCTGCCAATGATTCAGCGAAGCCGGCCGGGCGGCGGTGGCGGCGGCGGCGGCGGCCTACACACGCCGCCATTTTACTTCATGCACCACGTGCTTTGTGCAAACCATTAATAACAATACTCGTAAATGCCACTTCTAGTCGCAATGTAATCAATGTCTACATCAGTATCAGATAGTGCTTGCTAAGCAGCCAGACGAATAATAATACCGATACAATGTCTGATATCAATAATGTCAAGTAGTGTCCGTACCTGCGAGTTTTCGCCATTCTGTAAGCCATAAGCAGGTCGCCAAACTATAGAGTAGGCAAGGTACCTCCACGCCGGGAGTTTAATGCACTGAGGCGCCGTCTGTGTCAACAACTTCTGCGGGGTATTGGTCGCTGTGCGTAGCGTAAACTATTGGATAAATGAGCAAGTGTAGGCACTGGTAGTGGAATGTGGCACATTGACACGTGTGCCGGCGCGGGGGCTGCCGTGTGACTGAGGCGGCGGCGGCGAGTCGCTGGCAGCGCGGCCCGACCGGCGTATCGCACTGCCGCCTGCATTGCAAAACCATCACTAGGCCCACCGCTGCACAGCTCTTCTTTAAATAAACTGCACTTTACAATTCATTCACGAAGTGTAATTACTATTTATTCGGATGACTGTCTGTATTGCACATTTCCGTGTGCCGGCCGCTAAGCAATCTAACTATTTTTATCCATAATAAATGTATAATAAGCCTAAATTAACAATAACATCAGTTTATTTAAAATTCCCAGGTGGACTGCTGACGTTTATTTACGTGTAAGTTATGACTAATCTTGTGTACAGAAGTCGCAAAGTGATGTGCCATACGAGCCTACCAGATTATCGCAAACCTGGGCCCTTACTTTGCAACAATCCATTCGCAAAATACTTACTCATAATTATATTATAGGCATCTCTCGCTCTTTTACGTACAGATGGAAACGTCGCGTCAACTAAACCACCAGAGTTGCGCTCAGCAAACCAAGGAAAATAAAACTATTTAATTTAATTGTCATCCTCACCAATCTCTGGTGACACAGACACAGCCTAATTGTGTGTCTGACGGTGAGGAAACACGACTGCATGGTGCGTGTCTGAATTTTACACTGGGTAGGTAAAATAAGTGCATTGAACTTATTCCAAAAATGGTAGTACGGTTTGCAGCCTATCGCTTGAGTTCAGAATAGGTATACTTACAGTGAAAAGCAGGTGTTTTATACATCGCGAGTACGTGACTGAGGAATGATTTTAACAAAAAGTTATACGTACTTATATAATTTTGCTGATTTAAATTGATAATAAATAATTAAGCAATCCATATTTTTCTCTTCACATTCATTATAATAAATGAGATCAATATAGAATGGTTTAATAGGTATCGCGTCCAATCAATGAGCTGTAGTTGGTAATTTGTTACTAAGTGATGCGATGATAAATTGATCAACCATTCAGGGTAAATAATATCGATAATATTAATCGAATTGGAAATAATTATTAATATACCTACCTATCTTATCTTATAAATAAGATTTCCAACATTGGAACATTCAGAGCGGCCTGGGAATTATTTATTTAGTGTTCAATTAGATAGAAATAGAAACTAGCTTGGAAAATAACGCAATAACTAAGGCTGTTTTTTTCTAAGAACTTAACATTAATTAATTAGATCCAGGCGTACTTGGATCATTATACAGACTTTATTTATAAATCATTAGTTTTGAAAAGAAAGCTGAGTATTTTTCGATAAATTATCTTTTCTGTGAATTCCTTAGCATCCGTCTATTTGTTTAAGTATTTTATTAATTAACCCGTCTTTTTCTATCTACCAGCTACTACCCCGCCTTTATTAGATGTTTCTTATTTCACTCCCTTTTTTCTCTTCTTTATTATACAATATTATAGGTACATATCGTTCAGAACCAGGAGACCGCTGATAGACGATTTCGTCTGCTGAGTTTACAGCTTCATTCAGTATTAGTTATTGGCAACATTTTATCTATGTCTGATGAGTTCATGACCTGATAGCAGTGATGTAAAGTAGAAGTGTAGGAACTTTCAAAACATTTAAAAAAATGATTACTGTACCTAACATTACCGTATGTATAATATTGTATAGGTGAGTGGTGTAGCTGTAGGGTGTAGGGTGGCCTGGTGAGACCCGGGCACAGCTTAGATTCGCCCGGCTAACCTAGTTACACCTACGCGCCGCGATAACAAAGCCTTATCTATCACTCAGCCAACACAATAGCTACATTACCTCGATCGATTTTACGTATCAAATTTCAAATCGGGTATTAACTTACAGTATTTTACTGACATGTTAGTGCTTACTATATTGCCTAGCTCCTTAGTTTCTATGGGACTAATTATAGTCAGTTGAGGTAAAAGACTAACTTTAACGACAACATTGACAAAACAATAAATAGTCTTGTACCTAGGAAGTAAAGCAAATAAATATAATTATGCTGTATTTGTCAAGTTGGAGTTGGTCCTTGTGCCACGCGGTACCCTTTATCCAATAATCATGCACAAAAGAAATCATACCAACAAATCACAAAAGTAAACAAGATCACAAACACAGATTACAGTGTCGCCTACGCAAGGGGAAGTGCATTCAGCCACACAACAGCTCCTCAAGTAGCACTAGAGCGCCGTCGGCAGCTTTGCCTTCGGTAAATAATTAGCGCAATAATCGTCGCCAAACACCTTGCTACTTGCAGCGGCTTCGAGTAAGTAATAAAGAAATAAAAACAAATCTAACGAGGATTTCCGATCGGAATCTGCAGGCAATCGGCGCGTGCTGAAAGAGCACCTGTCGACAGGTGCGGCCGAGTGCCATCTGCGCCTGCGCACCGCACACACGCCGCCGCCAAGCAAAACTGATCCATAAACTTCTAATTATCTGCTTGCTGCAAGCAGCTCTCCTTTAAAAACGTACCGATGGGATTAATATCAAAATGTTTTTTTAGAAAAATTATAATTCGGAACTCGGTGCGCTAGGCGGTGGAACTTTCCAAAGCAAAATTTGTGCTGGAAGTTTCGCTACACCATGTTTCATCACATCAGATATTCTTAGTACCAAACTTAGACTTTGTAAGCCAAGTTCTTGAATAAGAGTTCTCTTAAATTTATACAAAGTTAAATAAGTAGTCTGTGCTGTGCCTCGTCGTCGGCCCTAGGTATCACGAGCTGAGAGCACGTACACAGAGACTGAGAGACCAAGCTGGCACGCGATCTTTACGAGTTTACTATCGTGTAATGGAGATCCGGCTATACAAAACACCGAAGCATGCCTCGCCTATCCCCTAGTTTACGTTCAATTTTCTGCACGTGCGAATCGCCCGATGAGAACAAGTTCTTATAAGAACTGAAAACTCTTCTTTAAAATGCGTCAACCTGACTGGAAATTCCTAACCTGCGCGAAAGTATGGCTCGGTATCTTTGTGCGGCATCCTCCCACAGGACCACGGTTTTTCGTATTAACCATCAGCTGGATGATTTTGTACAAAATTCCTAGTCAAGTAAAGTATCCATCATCAACTCTTGGATGTATTTGTTCCAGAATCTTTGTACTTCAGCTATGTATTACCCTACAGTTTAAAATAACTAATGTATGCTTGTTTGGTTTTAATGGATAGGATGATGCAAAAGAACTTCAACCACCACCGTTTGGATTACGCTTGGCAGTTGACGACCAACCGCCAAAATTATCTTTTGTTGTATGAATTTATATGTTATAAGACTACGAGTATACATAATGCATAAAGTATGTCTCGTTATCGTTTAATGCGAAATGTTGCCAGCATATTTTTCCTTTCATGAATATGAGCAAACAGAAATTATGTCATTTATTCTTTTGTGACGAACATATCATAATTATGATTGCATATAGTATGAAATAACCCTTATTACTTCTTTACAGCAGGATTTCAAAACGATGTCACAGTTTTTTTATTCGAAAGCAAATGCAGCATATGTTTATAATGGGAATGACATAAAAGAGGTTGAAAATCTACATGCTTATTTCTTTTGAAGGATATAATAGGATACGAGTTGGTTTTGTGCATACGTTCCCGGGCGTCTGAATCCGAGCCGACCAAGATAAACGTAAGTTTATTTCCTATTGTTTCAGCAGTCCATGTCAGCGAATAGCGGTCCTGGCCATCTCTTTGGTGGCACTGATTACTACGAGTCATAGTTAACCATGAATTGCTCACAACTATAATCCCCCAAGAGATAGTTCTGTAATGAGTTCATTGCACTTAAGGTAGTCATCATTTGGAATCTAGAAATGCAGGTTTCCCTTCTCCGCACGTAGTATGATTATTACTAAAATTCCTTCATTGAAAATAATTAATTTGTCCATGCCAAGATTTGAACACTTCGCCTCCAATGAGAGGACGAGTTTTTATCCGTTACATTTTAAAGCAGATTCAAAGAGTGTCATCCAATTTTCCACGGATATAAACCCTTGTGAATTTCTAGTTTTTGGTGTTGGTCGTGATCGTGATATACATCGACGGGAATATACTTGAATTAGTTTTCATAATTCATTATCTGCGGGAATGGTAGCTCTGTAGCAGTGGTACTGATTAGAAGTCACCAGTTTAAACAGAAAAATGTGCATAATAGTACAAAAAAATCATACTGGGTATTCAGAATCCGCTTCTATTTAATTTTAATTAACATTCGCATCTGTATGCATCTACGATAAAAGGTAAAAAAAAATGCTGTCGTAGTACTCGTAGTAGTAATAAATTGATAACTATGGATAAGACTTGTGCATAACTAACCCTATGGATTTATAACTTAAATACTTAAAATTATTGATGCCAAATCCAAAGTCAGCTAGTCGGATCAAAGAACCTTCACCGATTTCAAGAGACTACCATTTACCATAGCGTATCCTATTAAAGAGTGTCCTCCTCAATAAAGGCACTATTAGCATGCCTAGTTACTGTATATGGCTTTATCATGCCATGATTGTATGCTAGGATTGTCCTGTGGGCACAATATGACAACCAATAATAGCTATCCTAGGTCCTACTTTGTACAAATCGTAGTAGCTAATGATCGCAATACCTTAGGTTCTACTTGGATTCAATAGAATGGCTAAAAAATTATATTCAAAAATGCCGATAGTTCCAATAAGTGACCACATTAAAAGGCCCTGTTTCACAATTTCTGGTTTCACAAGTAGCTACCTGTGAGATAAAATACATGCTGACACTATTTTTTGACAGTGCCACTAACCATACATTGTAAAACAGGGCCTTAGTACATTTCCAAGCATTTCTGTTAAATAAATGTAAAAAAACCGGCAAATTAAATTCAATCCTAAACCTTGCTACCGACCTAATTAAATTATCTACAACTTCTCTAACCCTGTCTTCAGTTCAGCGTTGAAACAAGCTACCTCGCTGAAACATTTATAGGTATTTCTGTTCATTCTAACTTTGTAAAGTTAGTAATTATTGTTGTGCTTGGTTGGCGAGTTTAGAAGCTGGCTAAGTAGTTAGGTACTCTAGGTACTCGGTATCGTTATAGCAAATTAATCCGCCAGTTGGTAGTCGTCTTGACCTGCAGTAGTAGTGTGGCAGTTTGCATTCAGTTAATACATTCCTATCGCGCGTATAAAACATTTGGAATGGAAGTAACTGCGAAATATATTTTATAAAGGTTTTGACCTAAAAAATGGACCATCACATCAAGGAGTTCTAGAAGTTGGATTAATACTGGAGCCAAAAAAATGGCAACCAGGTTGGTATGTGATTGAATTAATTGTTGATCGTGGTCAGTGTTTAATAGTACAAAAGTAATATACCTAGATTGTACACAATATTGTAGATATTGCTTACTTATTACTGAAATGTAGTTGAGTAAGTACTTATGTTAATGTATAGTGAAGATTTATTCAGTCCTTCGTGAGAATTTTACATACAGACAAAAAATTCAACAGTCGGAAGTAGTCAGAGTCAGAACCGAAGTCAAAAGTCTTCTTATCTATAAGTTATCTGAGGTATGAAATCGTTGTGGTCGTGCTGTCACAGTCTGACACATAGATTAGAAAGTGACAGCACCACGATGGCGCTAGTTGACAGGAGCGGTGGACAAAATGCCGGGTGTGCCGGCTTTGAGTTGGTAGGCGCAGGTAGGTAAAGTTTGGCTTGGAAATAGCTGCTTAGCTACCTGCTCATTTTATCAAGGTTACCTACGAAGGCATACTTAAATGGCTAATTAATCAACCGTTATTTATTTCCAGGCCGGTTCGTTCTCCACCTCAATCCATATAGTTTAGTATAAAAAAATCAAAGATCCAAAAGTATGCAATAAAAAAATAAAATTTAGAAAAAATCATCCTTTTAACAGACTGACCTTGGTTCCGTAATGTCCTCGGCTTCAAAAATTTGGTCATGATCCTCGTGCGATAACTGCAGATCGCTAAATTGTTGTTCAACGGAATTCGACATTGTTACTATTTATTCAACAATCAATCACGCAAAACGTAAATTATAATTTTAATACATAGCACAGTATTTATTTGATCACCCTGTGTTACGTTGCCGGGCTACACGTGATGCAGTAGTACAGTATGTACAACTGTTTATTTAGTATTGCATAATACGGAGTAGGTATAGAGAGTGCAGTGATCGGGCCGCGGCGGCGTCACAAGCTGAAGGGATGGGCGCGAGGGCACGTGGCCGTGCGTGCGGTGCGTAGCCTCTCGAGATCACAACACAACTGATGCCAAGTGCGTGACTGAGCGGAGCGACCAACACCGACTCGACTCTGCATCCATTTCATGTGGATTTTGAGTGCGCGCGCTGGGCGTGGCTTCGCTCGGCGAGGCCCGCGGGGAGAACACGGCTCTCCTTATAATTAGTGACGCGAATATATCGACTCTCTTATATCGAGCTTTTACATCAGACTTTGTAACGGAAAGCCCTTGGTTTTTTCAATGAAATTATATAAATCAATTTTTTATCTGAAAGAACTTTATTGTGACTCGCAAGCAACATACGGTAACGGGTCGGACGGAAAGCTCATCATTTTACGTTTTGGAGTACAAATGGCTTCGCTGTGAAGTTATCCTCATGAAGAATGAGAAATTAATATACTAATCACAAGTTCCAAATGTTACAAGATAACACATGCATCAAAATACACTCGCGAGCAATGAAAAAGTTCCAGTGAGAAAATCAAACAAATTAAAAAGAAAAGGCAAGCTTAATGACGCCGTCTGCAATATTGAAGAATATTTAACAGTGCATCAGAAAATTCTCAACTAAAATGTAAATAACTGTGTTCATTTAATAAAAATACTCAAGGACGACATAAATTAACGAAAATAATACCTAATGAACGTAGTCTACCGAGTTCTATATTGTCATCATAAATAATCACATTAGTCGTGAGATCTAGGATTGCAAATTCTAGGGCGGTCCTGTTAGACCGGTCCTCCAATCAGGAAAATCTAACCTAGGTTGGATTCTCGGAATAGTCAGTCCTAGTATCCAGCCTAACCTAATAAATTCCTATCATCCGACCGAACACTGTTAGGTTGGATACTAAATAGATTTTCCAGGTTTAATCGGAGTAGTCATATCATTTTATTGGACGTAAAATTTTACATTTATTTGACCACCACCATTTCAAAGGCACAGTCACTGAGAAGAAATGGCGAAAGAACCTCCTCGAGCATCATTATCACCTGGAGTAGCACCCTAGTCAGGAAGAATGAGAACTATCCGCTACTATTTTACTGCAATTCGCTGTAAATATTTACATACTCGTTGGCCATAATATTCTTCTGCATCCTCTTATTCATTGAATTATTAGTTCATTACGGCAGAATTTACTTTGGAAGAAGTGAACCTATCGGTCAATATAAGACTGGTACTCTCTGTTCGATTCTGCCAACCCGGACCCACCGTTTTCATATGTATCAGTAAGATGACTCGAGAAGGTTTCGTATCAGGTATACCTCAGCTGAACCGAGCTTAATAGACCAAGGTTAACGACACAGCTGCTGACGAAATTGAGTCACATAAGTACTCCTGTGTGCAGGTTGCCGATTATATATTCCGAAGACCATAAATAATAACCATGGACGAAAAGAAATCTTGTGTCAAATAAGCAAGAAAACAGCCAGACGCAGAAGAAAGAAGAGACGGAAAACTAAATATTCTTCGTCCAGCATCTATTCACACTCACAGCAAAGCCTGTGCTACATAAATTACTGCCATAAACAAAAAATATTCTTATTTTACATGGGTCGATTCAGTGTCCATAAGATAGCACGATACTCTAATACTTGGTCAGACTAACAATTTCAAGAATCCGTAATCCTGTAACATAGATTATTTCAGTTTTTCTTTCCTTCATTACAATTAATAAAAACCCTCCGTTACTAAAAATGACTATAAATTTAATTCTTTCATATTAAACATATCTGGTTGGCTGAAGTAGAATGTGTAGTAGTATATTTCTTGATATGTGATTATTTTGTCGATCTTTGAAGGTAGTTTTAAAACTAGGTACTTCAGTTCCGAACGATTTTCGTCAATGGCACGATTGTCCTACCCACAATAAGAGGAAACCCCCCTAAGATAGGCCCATGGAGCGATACTTTTCTGTCTACTGTGGCGCTACTTCTTTCTCGTTGGTATGTTTCTCGGGGCAAACATCCTGACTGAGTTACTATTTTGATATGCTTTTCACACAATTGATATCCTACTTTACACAACTCGTTGTGTAGCCTACACTAAGGCTGTTTTTTCCTCCTAACATAGAAAATCTGCAACAGCATGGAACATATTCGATAGAGTAAATCCAAGAAGTATTACGGTTTCCTGTTCTCTTTAGTATGATAATTTATACATGTATTCGGAAACATCTGGATTTATTTCTAAGTTTTCTGGATCAGTGCTTGTTTTTTGCACATAATATTTTGGAATTTACCATAGAATTATTGAATCATTTATAAATCATCGAATCCCAAATCTAAAGCATCGATATAGAGGTAACTGGCAACACTATCGATGATACCGGTTCGTGAAGTATATTTGTTACTTGGGCCGTTCGGCAGCGGGCGCTCCAGCATTTTCACGACCCACTTCGTGAAGTATATTTGTTACTTGGTCCGTGTAGCGGCACCCCGCGCCCAAGCGTTTCCCGAGGCTCGCGTAGGGCGGCCAGCAAAAGCCGCCTACGTTGTCTGGTACCGGCGTAAGCAACCTCGTGTCCCCATTCAATAAGTATTTTGGTGGAGAGTTGCAGAGCTCGCCGAAGCCTGCGCTGCGTGCGAGCGCCGAGGCGTCAGTGCGGCGATTGAGCAGATTCTGGCTCAGCCACAACAGGCAAACGAACGAGCCATCGCACGCACTCGCCTCCCCGTAGCGCTCCCGCGCGATTTCGCTGACTCACTACAGCTGTAACTTACGATTGTGACTCTTAACTTGCAAGCGCTGTTTTAATCGTTATAGCAGTATTTGAATCACATTAGCCGGCACCCACAAGGACAAAGAAAGATGAAATACATAGAGCAGAAACTCATACAAATTTTCCAGAAGGTTTTTGTAAGATTAGTAGTGATCCTTGTAAGATTTAGGGACACATACATGTTTGTAGCACACTGTAGAAATTTTAAGGGTTCTGTTGTTTTGCAACCAGATAACGAATAACTGAACTCATTCAACAATTTCGATCAACAGAAAAACATTTAAATGTAAACCGAATCTTCACGCCTTAAACAGTCATAAAGATAATGATTTGAACGGCGAAAAGGGGCACACTATAGAATTACATTAAATTATAATATGCATAATAAATATCCGACGATGGCCAGTTTAATCGTTATACATTTCAAAGGGATGAAACCCGCTAGCCAAGATGTCTTTAAACGAGTTCGTTAGAAGCTTAGAGGCTTGGGGCGCGAATAAATTTCTAATAATTAGGTCATCAAGGATATTCATACTTTACAATATGAAGATGCCAGGGGTCAGAGTACAAAGAGATACCGCCGTGTTGCAAATCGCACTACCAAGAGATATAATAAATCCTACCGGTAAAGCTACAGACAAGATACAAAGGAAGCATGTTGCGATTGCGACCCTTTCCCTTCACTCCAACTGGGATGGCGCGTGTTCCTCACACATTACCCAATGAAACTGCGCCTTGACCTTGACCATGACTGAGTGGAAGCACAACTCACACATTTGCCATTACATTTAAATAACCTTTCAAATCAAACTATGCGAAACCATAAGAAAAAAGGAGTTCTATTAATAGCGAGGCAAAAAGTCGACTGCTCCCATTATGTTTCGGAATGAATCGAGTCTCAAGGCTAGACTGTTCTCTAATGTGGTAGTTTCTCAGGTAGACGTTTAGAGGTATGTTTTTATACTATAGCTATATGGTAGAATTTCGGGAACATTGTGAGAATTTTTGATACTCCGCTTTGCTCTAAGCCCTGAATGCAATTTCAAAAGCAAACTTAGTAGGTAATGAAATAACGTCTAACTTTAACGGTGATATTGATTCAAATAATTTTCAAATTGGTCCAAGCCAACCAACGTTCTAACTAACGCTCGACAGCTGCGAGTTATATCCGAATCCGGTACACACCCTCTTCGGCTCACTAATCGTACGCTTTTTTTTGACACAGCTGATGTGGATTAGGGAACAGCAACGTTTAGAATATAGCGAACCGCATCTAGAGAAATTTTTAAACCATAACGTTATTTCAAAATTTCCAGTATTAAATGCAGAGATTTAGTTGATAATATTAAGGTATTTCTAAAGACACGATGCGCGATGTTAGCTGTTTAAGCTAGTGGTGTTATGGCATAAGTTTTTACATAAAAGATGATTGATGGTTATATTACAATCATCCAAAAAGTAATATGTATAGGATTGGAAACTGCTATGAATCCGAATGTAATTTAATTGGATAAACATGAATAACAGATATTAATTAAATAAGTAGATTTTGGATGAAATTAAGGGTCTGCAATAGGGAATCGAGGGTTGGCATTGTCATAGAATTATGTAGTAAATGATGCTCTACAGCCTTGAAAAAAATCACACAGGTAGTTGAAGAGTCTAGCTAGGTGCTGAATCATTCGAATTTAAGTAAATGATTATGGATAACTGTAAATTAATTTCAGAATATCAAGAAAAACCAGTCAATCACACTCCCGTATTGTAACAACTGTGTCGTAATTATTAAGAATTTTCATATGATTTTTATCATATTATAAAGTTAAAGGCTTGGACTAGGCGCTAAATACCTTGTTTTTTAATAAACACACACTTATTTTGTGTAAATTAATCCACAAAGTTGAGCAATTTTTTTCCCTCAAATCTTCATACAAATATCTATGGCGGCTTTCTGTGTTATAAAATCATAAACACAAGTGACGTTTGACTCAGTTGGCCGCTGGCCTCCAAAGAAGGGTCACGTCGGTTTAGGCAGCACTGACAGCTCGCGATCTTATCGTGTACAGATACAAAATCACTGCACATTGGTTGTCATTGCACTTTTTCAACTTTTATGACACCAACTAATTTGATTTGAAATTGAGGAAGCATAATTCTTCCAGTATATTCAATACATTAAATTAAATTAGATAGTGTGCAATATTCTCGTGATATTACAGTCTCGTAAAGGTCTGATGAGGAGCAGGAATATAGCGAATGGATCTAAGTGATGACAATACGCACGAACATTAGGTTAGGGATCAAAAATACAGTCTCTTGGTGCTGGTTGAGGTATGGTCTCGTGAGGATCTGATGAGGGCAGAAACACGGTGGTGGCTCAATTTTATTTCAAAGATGTTAATAGCTAAAAGCATCGAGTTTGGGCTATTAAGTATGTTTTTCAGAGAGAGAGAGAAAGAGATTTTGTTTTTCCTCTGGATGTGTTAGGTTTACTGGGTTTACTAAGTTCATTCTGTTAATGGCATCAAGTTGTTATGTGTTCATAAGTAATAATTATTTATTAACAAAATGCTGTTGATACTCCACGAAAATGTAAAAATAAAAATAAAATAAATAAAAATAAATTCGTAACGTAAAATTGTCAATGACGGAATTTCTTCTATAGACAGTAGCCACAAAAAAAACAAACGATAGATGGCGTGATTTGAAGATAAAGATACATTTTTTCGACACATAGACAGCAACAACAACAGAACATATCATCATACAGATTTAAAGAAAAGAAACACATACTTATACAAAACAACAAAGAAAAAAAAGGATACACATCAAAATAACTGGAAAAAATATAAGCCCCAATTTACTTGTGTGGGACAGGGAGTACCATAATATTTTTTTTGGGGTACTCCCCATCTATGCGAAATATAAGCTTGATATCTTTACCCGTTTCTGAGAAAAAGGGCGGTGACAGACAGTCAGTCAGACAGACGGACAACAAAGAGATCCTATAACGGTTGCTTTTTTTCTTTTGACGTTCGAAACCCTAAAATTAAGTAAAAATATTATGCTGCCAAAAAATGTACTTAGAGGTATATAAACAAATTATACCAGCAGAGGGTTCACCATTTAGCTGAATGTTACTTAGAAAACGGTCTTGAGTGGCGGTCAAGTTGGTCCCCGCCTGCGATACTTTCCATTAACATTGGGACTCGTTTTCAAGTTTTTAGCGTACAGTCAGGTTTTTAGTTTTTTATAATTGTATTTTTTTATTTGTAACTTTTTAGTTGTTTTTATTTTATGAAATTTTACGTCGGTAGGTAGTTCATGATCATTTTTTATTTCAATAATTTTGGTGTTGTTATTTAAATACCTTCAATATGCATATTTTTGTAATGTGAAAATCAAGTCCTTTCATTTGATACCTTACACGGCAAAGTTGAATTATTATTTTTTCGATCATCACGTTATGTCCTCAAGAGGGCGCTATGTACATTTTAATGGAACGTCACATAGCCTATAGCCATCGCGCCATCAATACGCTTCTAACAATACCTCATACATCAAAATCTATCAAGCCGTTTAGGCTACAGGAGGGAACAAAGAAACAGACAAACATACATATATACATACATACAATCAAAAAACATTACCCTCCTCCTTCGGCAGTCGGGTAAAAAGGAGTAAGACAGGGGGTCATTCTGAACTTTTGCCCTACGAGTTTTGGAAATTAACAAAAAAAAACCTTTTTCATAGAAACTTTGTTGGACATGTGACTTTTTACCATGGAAAACGAATATTTTTTTTCGCGAATTTGCAAATCTCGTAGAACAAAAGTTGTTCAGAATGACCCCTTGAGTCATCCCCTTTTGGCTTAGTATAGCCCTTTTGCGACACTATGTATTTACTTTGCTTTGTCGTCGGGGTTCAGTTGGCTGGAGGATGCCCAAAACTTATTATCTACACTTTAATACTTTTAGTTACCTTTCTACAAGTAAATACCACATTTGTTTGTGAAAGCTAATCGGGTTCCGAGTATAGAGTAAAGTGGCACCCCTATTAATTTCTACTCTTTCCTGGTGCCTACCAGTGTAAGTAAGAATTATACTTACTTACCCTAAAATCACCCAAAATGTACTTGAACATAATTGTCAATAAAGTTGGCGAGTAAAAGTTTATCGACCCACTGTGCAAACTTACATGTGTGCGTGTCACTGCGTGTGCTGTGTGAAGAGCATTGAAAACCCAAAATTGGCGCGGCACGTCACCCTGTACGGGCCCTTAAAGTTAAAGATTGAATGGAACTTTTTAATATTCCCTATTGCTTTCCCACCTTGGGTAGATCTAACGTATCTATTGAAGGCCCCTATTTATTTCTGGTATATCACATTGAATATCGGCCTGGTACTAGATTTTATTCGTTACTCACATCCTTCCTCCTTAATAAATTACTTATACAAACATACGTAGTTCAGATTTCTTGTGTGTTCTAACATCCGTTAATAAAAATTCAAGGACACGCCATTGTGCCCCCGAATGCGATGGGATCGGGTCGCGAGGTATTTTAGAATCTGCACGAGCATCGGGAGGTATCCTTTGAGCTTGCAGAGCGGTTACTCTTCCTGTTCCCAATATAAATGGCGGTCGTTTAGCAAAAGGCAGGTAATATTAAGCAGGTATGGGTATTGTTGTTACACAAGGGAGCTTGGCCCTAACCCCTCTTTCTAAAAATACAGTAAGCGATAACAATCGAGTTTTGCGAGCGCACGTTATAACAGATTACCTTGTGAGAGACAAACAAGTCCCCGGTAGTAGTACAAACTAAATTGAGTTCATGAGATTAAAGAGATGAAGCCCTTGGGAGTTAGGAAGTCCTTTGATGTTGTTTAACTCTTTATTAGCGTTCAAACTTTTCTAACGGGTAAACTTAACTTTCTTAGGTTTCTCGGAAAGATCTGGTTTGTAATGAAAATACTGGATTTAGAGTGGCTTTGAATTTTACACTAGCTTTGAGATCCTCAATACTCTGTAACCTGAGTATCGGTGATCAGAATTTAAATTATACTCAGTACACACTCTTTTTGCTGCACCTGGCTTCAATTTTATTTAGATGAATCAATTAATTACAGCACACTATATTATTATCCTCTATCAGTCGGTTTCTTTTGATTTATTTTCAGATGGATTGACAAACTTTTTTACAGATGATTAAAGTTATTTTCAGCCACTTTCGATTATATATTTTTTATTTAAGCGATATAATTTGGTGTTCTTAGTTTACTTGAAAATTTACCGTTGGTCGTGTATCGCGCCGATCCACAAAATTTATAATAAATTTTAAAAAAAAAAACACGACTACGGCTAATTTTCCAAGACTAATTAAGCTGCTTAGAATGACCCCCACTATCACTAAAAAAGTGTGCCGAGCATCCTATATTTAAGTAAGATAGCGATAGCATCAAAAAGTTATCCTTCAATTACCTGACCACTGCAAATATGCCCTAAACTTTTATAAAAGTTTTCAGTACTTTCATTTGAGCAAAATACATCGCAAATGCTAGTCCGGGTGGCAATTCGCCGTAGATCGGCGCGGCGAGTGAAACGGCTGCGCAGCGAGCCAATGACGGCTTACGTAGGCCACACCCCTATCGTTGCACATGCACCCTTTACCCCAACCTCAATCAGCTAAGCCCTACCCTCGGGTCATCGATGACACATACAATACTACTGTCCCCCACTCATCTTTGATCTAGTTTTTGATCGGCTGTCGTTAGCATTATCGACACGCGGCAGAGGTCAAGGGCCAATACTGCCAATATTATGTGTTATTAGTTTATGCTAAAGATAATGAAGAATATACCCTGGGATCGACTACAATGATAACATATAAGTGTTACTTCCGATAATGTTGGAAAACTCGAAGATTATCCCATGACACTTTTGAACCATATCGTATTCGGCTGTGATACGGAGTCGATTGCGATATCGCGTATCGATGACAGCGACAGCTACCTATGATTACTAAAAAAAGCTTTGATTTGATTGGTTTTATTGTAAGACTTGATATTGTGTTCAGAACAATAATTATATTGTATAATTATAACTTACAAGTTCTGTGTTTTTTTAATTGTACCTATGTTTATATGATGTATTAATTGATTTTGATACATTTTACTTAAACTGAATCTGTTACTACTAGCTATAACTTTTCAAATGTATCCATGTGCGAATTTAAATTGTTCAGACTACCTACATGAAAACTATCAGAGAATCTTATCCCACCCTAGTCTGTCACCAATAACCACTTGCAGCATGCATAAGGAATCCATGTTCATTTGATTGTTGACCTATAACTACCGCAGAAGCGACAAACTGCTATGTAAATGCTGATCTCGGCGTGACTGCAGCGGCGAAGTCAACGAACGCGCAAAGGAAATGGACGTCTACGACGACGACTGTCGACACCATTGCGCTTCAATTAAACGCCACTTCGGAACTTGCAAGCGAGCAACGTGTCGTGTACGCGGTGCGTGGTGCGTGCGGCTCTCAATTACTGGATAACGCGTCGCTTAGCGTGTCTTAGCAAATTATGCAGGGTTCTCTTGCCGCATCCTTTGAAAATTTTAGCTCTAGATTTTGAATTATTATTAGATCTACCCACATGTTTAAACTAAGACTAAATTTAAAAAAAAGTTACGTGGATTCGAGACCTTTTTTGTCTTAAATGAATTCAAATATAGTTATCGGCTTATTCTCAGACCTACCAAATACCTATAAGTACTTGTCTTGGGAATTCAAAGTTAAAAGATATTTTGGGAAGTTAAGATGATTATGTCTGTAGGTACTTAATACTTTTCCTACAACCACTACAACTATTTTTGCATAAAGGTAGTCTTGTAAATTGCATTTTTGAAGTTTCCTAAGCCTCTTGAAAATTTGCATCATAGAATATTGTAAAATTCTGCGAAGATGTAAGAGGGTCTTAATATTTTCTGCTAAGAAGCTAATTTCTAAGAGGCTTAAGAAATATAATGTATAAAGAGAAAGAGTCAATTTCTAGTCTCCATTTTCATTTTGCACACGGTTTATGCATCAAGCGCCCTTATATTTTTCCAAGACTCTGAATATATTTTTCCAAGAAACTGAATTGAATTCTAAGCTTTATATAATACACCGAGTAAATAAAGAAAATCCCTATAAAATGGAATCTAAATGCTAACCAAAACATCTTATGCAAACACAAAAACCGTCGAAGGAAAGAGGAAATATGACGTAAAAATACCGCCGTACCCGAGAAAATTTTATAAAACCGAATAAGTTTAACTAGTTTGCTTTAGTGGAAATACGTTTTTATTCGCATGAGAAAAGTAAATTCAAAACGGAGATGCACAGCGGAAATGGCGGCGATGGCAGTCAGGTCTGAGGCGATCAGCGCGCGTCGACTACAAATAACCCATTCGCGGAATGCCTAATGCTATGATGAATCATATCCACCACCTCCTTCCTCAGCGCAGAGAGAGCTGGCTTCTCTCAATTTAGCTTTACGAGTATTGGAATAGAGGCTAGCTTTCAATCACCCTAAAAAACTATTCTTTCTGGCGCATCGAACGGATTAACTACAATTACGTTAGGATAAAACAAAATTCTCACCTCCTGGCGACCTATTGGTACAGGTACACCAGGTTTCTGGCAGAAACAAGCTGCGTTCCCAGTAAGCAAACTGCTAACTCATTACTAGGCCCTCAAGGTAAAGAAAAGTGGGGGTGGTCCTGCATCGTATGTTAGTTCGCGCTGTTGGCTTAAAATTACGAAGAAATAACTTCTTTTGCTACGACGACACAGACCGATAATATTTTATTGAATCCGATTTTTTTTTCTTATAAATTGTGCTTTTAATACATATGTAAAATACAGGTACATAATATATTTTTATTTAATGCTCAATACCTGTATAGTTTCAAACAGCTATGCTCTAAGTGATTTTGTATTTATTATTCTGAAAGAATATAAAGTGATGTAAAATGTTCTTTGTTTCAGTTAGATCATGGCTCAGACGTAATAACATAATATCTTCGATAAACAATACGAACCAGGTGTTGTGTCACATGCAAAACTAAAGCTAAATACTGTCCATAAACGTTAGTTCAACCTAATGAGAACCATTGTACTAATGAATCAAGTTACTTCTAACCGAACTAATGTAAGGTGTATCGTAATGGGAGAAGGGGCTAATTCAAAATAAAAGCTCACATTGAAAGAGGTGTTATTTGTCGAGACAAGTCTTTTGCACTGACACTCCATCTAGTTCGTAGTATTGTTTCTTAAAGCATAAGATAAAGCACGATATATATCTGTCGCAGGCATCTGGTTTAATCTCCTGTTTGATTGAACCGCTAGCCCGTTCATTGGATGACGCTACTCAGTTGAATGACTAAAGAACAACTCGTCAAGTCGTTAACGGTAACGTCCAACGTCTTGACTAAACGTTATTCAGCTAAGTCGTTAAATGGGATATATTATAGCAACTTTGTAATGTCTGGTTAGGATGAACATGACCAGACAAGAGTCAACAAAAAAACTATGTTACAAAGCTCTGATCTCACAAATTAACTAAACAATAAGAATAAACGTACCTTGATATTGTTGTTCATAATTATCCAGTTTCAGCACATTTTTTTCTTTGAAACTATCCGCCGGCGGTGTAATAATAGGTAAATCCATGTTGTCACACTATTTTAACATAAATAACGCACTTTAAAGCTAATTTATTTGCAAAAAATAACAATACAAGTGCTTTTTGTGTCAGCTGTTCGCTGTTAGACGCCATATTTGTTTTATTCACCACCTGACTGATTTTAAGTCCGCTAACTAGTTGGACGTTTTGTGACGCTTGTACAATCAACGTTCGGTCTAGTCATACAACTGAATAGCGTCATCCAATGAACGGGCTAGCGGTTCAATCAAACAGGAGATTAAACCAGATGCCTGCGACATATCCACAAGTTTACGAGCCACATAAGAGGTTCATAGCTCAGATTTCTCAGTATTATACTACGTTTTCACAGTGCGCGGTGGTGGGCCCAGTGGATGAACGATTAACAATGACGACACACGCTCGGGGCGCCCGAACACAGTAGTAATCGATCAATCGAAGAAAAAAATTCAAAAAATAATTTTACCGGATCGATGTGTTACAGTTCGTTTTAAAGCTGAGAAAATTATGATAGCGATAATAAGGAGTGTCCCCAAAATTAGGTATGAAAAATGTATCGCTGGGTGAACAAAATGCTTTGCTTGCGGAAGCTCAGAAAAAAACCAGACTATGGATTTCACAAAGCTATTTGGACTTGTTACGACAAAATACTGAACAATTTGTGTCTCGTTTTATGACTATAGATGAAACGTGGCTTCACCATTACGGTCCAGAAACTGAAAAGCAGACCATGACTTGGAAGAGGCCGTCATCTCCAACTCCGAAAAATATTAGGCCAGCCCATCCGCCGGTAAGATCATGGGCTCTTTTTGCTGGAATAACCGACGTGTAGTTATGATTGAATACCTCCAAGGCCACTATTAACGGGGTAACTCATATGCAGAAAAAATAAAAAAATGCGTGGTGTTATACGCAAGGAACGCCGGAGAAAACTTTCCAAAGCTATTGTTTCACCAAGCAACCCTCTCGCTCATTAGTCAAGAG
Organism: Plutella xylostella; assembly: GCF_932276165.1. Classification (NCBI taxonomy): domain Eukaryota; kingdom Metazoa; phylum Arthropoda; class Insecta; order Lepidoptera; family Plutellidae; genus Plutella; species Plutella xylostella. The sequence continues at coordinate 11,493,671 of NC_064012.1, forward strand.
TTGCGATGGATGGCATCGAAGATGCTGGCTTTGAACTGATGGAGCATCCACCATACTCCTAGACTTTACCTATTCCCGCGGTTAAAAGAGCATCTCAGGGGCTATAAATTTTAAGATGATGTAAGAAGAGGATTTTTAAGGGGTCAGGAAAAAGATTATTTTAAAATAAAAAATATATATTTAGGGAAACGACATAGAAAGTGTATAATTTTAAAAAATAAATAGAATAATTCTTAAGATATTTGCATCATACTCATTCTTTTAGATGGTGGGAAACTTGTAGATATATGGCAAGTTTAGGATTCCATAGATCAATTTTATTAAAAAGAACCAGAAGACCACACATAGGACGACATAGGACGGAAGTTTTACTGACGAGTTTTTCTTCACGTTTCATAATTATTATTATTATTATCTGATACACGAAAAATTTATGAAGAACAACTGAGTTGCGAACGTGGAGTTGCTCGAGTCGAGGAGGGCTCTATTCGTGGGCCCCCTTTTTGTTACAAGTTGTCCTTTAGGAAAGTAGACCTTTTCTTGTGAGAAGGTATTTTTGGGAAGTTGGCTTCTTGGACTGAAAGACTGTATATCCTCGATTTTCAAAGACCGGAATTAAAGCCGTGAATCCACCGACGAAACTTAGTAGAGATATGGAGAACGATGAAAGGGAGACTTTTTTTATTCACATATCTCATCTCCGCGCCGGTGGTAGTCGCTGAGAGATGTTTTTCTATATTTGTGTAGCGCAATGGAAGCGGAGATGTAAGCTGTGCTCTCTGCTCGTCTCGTATTTGCATCAATATACTCGCCCTAGAAGATAGTCATAAAGGTTCATAGTAAACGTAGGGAAAAGTAGTTGGAAACGGCTGATGTATACTGTGTAGGTATTCGATCAGAAATGAAAACTAACACCCCAGTTTTAGATGTTACAATCAACTCATTTGAGATCTCGCGGTCTTAGTTGCATCAGTCAATTACAATCTTAATTGCAAAGCCGCGAATCGCGCCAAAAGCAACAAGTGACCCAACTTCTACGCGGTTAATCGCTTACATTCTCCCGTTGTAGCCAGCGGATCATCTCAATACATGACTGCAGGTAGACAAATCACGATGCAGTTATACAAGTTCTGCAATGTCCAGTGGCGGATTTCTAGTTTTGTCCCGTGGAAGAGTTCTTTTGTGTTTTGGCTATAACTCAAATACAAATAAAGGGTGAGGAGAATGCTGCGGAGAAAGTTCTGGTCGGAAGTCGGCGAGTGCAATCAATGGGCGCGTGCGGGGCGCGTGCGCTGCGCTCACGTGCTCCGCATGCAAGATGCAAGGCACCTGCCTGCACTCGTCTACGACTAAGATTCAGCTCGCATGCAGTGCTCTGAACCACCTAGCTGTACAGCTTTAGCTACTTCATCAGCAGCAAGATAAAAAATTACGATTTGACATTATGTAGGATAGCAAAACGGAAACCAGCCAAATACGGCATTTCAAACATGATAAATGATGATGGGCACAAATATATGGAAGCTGGGACCAGCACCAATAGAAATGAGTGATACGTCGTTGAAAAGGTATTTTTTAGCAGAATATGAATAACGGAAGCGCTAGTCTTGATTTACTGTCCAATTAGAATAATCGTACCTTGAAAGTTTTTATATTTTATTTCTGTACTTAATTTTAATGTTTTTGTTAGTTTTTCACATTCATTTTTAATTTTTATAACAAAATGATCATATTTCATATAATATTATGATGATGATGACGCGGTCCGACCGATTTCGGTCACGGCGACCGCTTCGAGGATCAGACTCGTCGCTCGTGTGCTCACATGCCCGCAATGTGCGAGGATCTTCACGAATATAATATTATATTGGTTTATTATCTCAGTAAATAAAACCAGTTGAAAGTAATAGTTTCCAATTTTAATAATACGTGTTTACGTGTATTACGCCCTAACTGTCATCAGAAGAGAGAGTGCAATGGTACCGATTCTGAAGGGCGCACTTCCTAATTTTAAAATGAGCTAAAATCTCTAAATTTAACTGACAGCGCTAATTTTTGCTATTCTGAAGGCAACGATTTTAACGGCCAACTAAATTTAGAGGGCTTATTTGACGTCTTTAAAATGAGTGTGGCCATGTACTCAAGGATATTACAATCGAATATATCGATTAACTTTTTTAACCTTAAAGTACTCCAAATAAATTTAATTATCCTAAATAGTAGTTGAAAATAATTAAAAGGATTAAATACCCTGCATTTATATTGGTTTTCGTGATAATTTCAAATATTTATGTAACATATTCATAATTCATTATTGCAACTGGTAACTCTGGCTAGAAAATGCTTCTATGGTGATCTATGGACATTTCCGAGTGATTTAAAAAAATTAATAGAGTAGAGATGGGGTAAGTTGATAAAATAGTGAGAATAATCGAATATAATCGATTATTGCACTAGAATATTTTAAACAATAGTTTTTCAGTAAGTTCTACATCTATATGTTATCCACGATATTTAATGTAAGTAGATAGATAGAATACACTTTATTTGTACACCAAAACAGAATTTATTATTCTGTTTTGGTGTACAAATAAAGTGTATTGATTGACAAAATGTAACTTAATGTAATTAGTACTTACTTACTTAAATGTTTAATAGTTGATGATGATGTTACGAATATGATGTTTGTTGATAAGAATATGAAAAGTATCGAATACTTACTTGCAAAAGCACAAATACGTTATCAGTACTTACTTATTTCCGATGAGTACGTATTTATATTTACCAGCAAAAACGCATATGATAAGATTATAATAAAAGTACCTACCTAGGAATCGATCCAGCATCGATTATTTTTTCATTCAAGCATAGTTCGGAAGCAAGTAACATTGCACTAGGTAGGTACATCTCTATGGCGCATGCGCGCTGGACCGCAAGAGAGGCGCGCCGCCGCGCCGGCGCGGCGCCATCACATCACCGCCATATTGAATTTTCCGCCGAAAAGTTTGCCGCTATTTTTTTAAAGTATTTTTGTTAAGTCTTTACAATACAAAACAAACATCTATTATAAATTATTATGTTTGTGTTTGCAATATGCAATTGTAAAATCTATAAGGTGCTTGTGTGTAAGTTTACGAATTATTTTTGGAAGTTACCTACCTACGTAAAATCTAAGTAAATATTTTTATCAGTTGGGCATCTGGTTACTAACTATCTGGTTACTTATGTTTGTGTTCTAGCGTTTTCGTTTCTAATATTTAAAGTTTTGTGTAAATAGGGACCTACTTATAAGGATAAGCTTATTCTGTCAACTATCCATACAACTTACCTATACTTACTTTATTTTTCAGTGACAACAACAAAGAAAATGAACAATCAAGCACACCCATAAACTAAACATGAAACGCTGGATACAAGTACAAGATGTTAATTCCTCTCTGGGACAACAATACTAAAACGACCATCAGACCACCTAGTTATACCTACATACTAACTAGAAGGATAATCCAAATATGATGCAGAAATGAAATCAAGCAATTGTGTATATTGGTGTCAGAAAAATTACTTAACCAGTGTGTTTTGTGTGTGTTATTCACCGAAATAAAGTTTTACGTGCATAAAATTTATTTCTTCTTTCATAAAAAGTACATATAGTAGTAAGTAGGTATAGGTATAGTTTCTTAAAGTCAGGCATATTTTTCAGATAAAAGGTAACCTAGGTATAACTTGTTTTTTCCTGTAACAAAATAGGTAGTTAAATATTTGAGCTATGTAGAGACCACTTTAAGTAAAATATTCATACAAGTTGAAAGGGGTAAGTAGAGAGTTAGACAGGTACACAGGTAGGTGAGTTAAGGTTAAGGTGTTCCTCATGTATGTGGAGCTGGTCCGTTTGGAAGAGGAAAGCCGAGGTGTTAGGGCTAGAGTGTAATTCCTGAAGTAGATCGGTAGGTGTGTTGATTAATTATTAGATCTAGAATAATAACTTAAGTTGTTTTTAAGCAACCCGGTTCATGCCTACCTTGTCAGTAACACGTTTTTCAGTCATTCAATCCTAAAATCAGAAATAATAATATGACAAAACAGAGTCACTTTTACATCGTAGTTTCGCAAAAAATATTAAGTTAGCGTCGTTGCAATTAGCTTTACATGCTTAAACAACACATCAGCTCCAAGTTAAATCCATATTTATGCACCTACAACAACAATTTCCCATATATTTCACGGTTTTACTTTTAGAAATTTTAGTATAATTTTAACAGGCACCTGTTTAGACCCCTTTTAAATTTAGGAAGAAAGTTGCTAATTTTAAGGTGACAGCGCTAAAAATGGCACCTTCAGAATACCAATTCGACCATCTAACCTAAGTTGAATAGTTTTAACGCTGTCAGATTCAAAATTTAAAGTGACGTCTCTAATTTTGGAGATAAACGGTGCCTTCAGAATGCCAAATAAATTTGGAGAGAATGTAAGCGTTTTTTGACAGCGTTAAAATTAGAATGTGCCCTTCAGAATCGATACCAATGCCATAGAAAAATACTTCCTTCCGACAAATATATTTCAAAATGGACAACTTATACGGATTTGTCGTCATAATACTTTTTTGCTCACTTGAAAAGAGCTATCCAACGATGTATGTCTCGTCTTTATTGGACATAGGTCCCAAAACGCCCATTGTCATTTGTCCTATTACAATGGCATGGCATGATATTACCTATATACTAGATACAGTATGTCATGTATGCGTTTGAAAACGTATGTGCCTATGTATGTCACTCCCTATACACTTCTGTACGTTGACAAATTTCAGGAACTGAAAATTACTTAATGTATCTAGCAACTTGTTAATAATACATACAAATTACGTCAGTAGCGGTACCTATATCGGTCCATAAGGACAACTTTCAAAATTACAAATATTTTTTACAAAATCTTGTATGAAGAATTAAGATTCTCCTGCCAGTTGTTGTATTTTTTTATCATCCATTGAATAGCGGTCCCCGCTTTCACATATAACTAAATACAAACTACTTGCATACTACGTCAGGTCAGGACTACTCAGGACCAATGTACAGGCTGTCCAACAGGAAGTTATTTTTTTATTTTTAATACAATAGGTACATTATGTAGCTACTATTGTCAAGGGGAAGCAGAATCTATCCCTCCAAAATGTGGAGGAAAGATGATATTTTTGTGTACAGTCAATATTCATAAGTAGCTATGTATACCTATTCTTTGATATCTTTAAAAATTCACAAATGACCATTGTCCATTCTACAATTTGTTAGTTTGACAAGGTACAAAAGGTATTTATAAAACTGGCCGAACCCAATGGGAGATTTTCAACCATAGACAAACAAATAGATGCCGGCTAAAAAAAAATGCAGTGCTGTTGAGTATGAAGTCACCTATAATCTATGGTTGTTTGTCTATGGTTGAAAATCTGCTTGTTTCCTTCGAGCGATAGCAAAGAATGCAAGAACCCATTGGTAGGTAGGTGAGGTTCTATTTGGTACATGTCATCGCCACGGTAGTCGGGATTAAACCCGGCGTGAGCAGCGGGCTGCTTATCAGACTGACTGCCATGCCACCGCTCCTATTATACGTATTGTATTATGTATTGTAAATAAAACAATAGGTAAAGATATGTATGTAGGGCCAGTCTAATAGTAATAATAGATGCCCTATGTATGATGACATTTATGACAGCTGTCAAATTCTTACGTTTTATTTGTCATTTTGTGGTTTTCAAGGGAATACCAGGCATAAGTATGTTTCAATAAACGTAACAGGACAGGGACTCATGCTATATTTAACAAACTATACTAAGGCCCTGTTTCACAATGTCTGGGTAGTAACTACCTGTGAAATAAAATACATTAATGTCACTCTCAAAAAAATCATAACAGAGAGTGACGGCATGTATTTTATCTTACAGGTAGCAAGTCACCAGACATTGTGAAACAGGGCCTAAATAAAAATCACACGTGCTCGATTCTAATTCAGGTTAGATAAGTACAGTTCGGTCCACAAACAACTTGATAGTTCCCGAAGTTTGCTGTGATTACCTACATTTTTGTACCTTGTCAACTAACAAACCCGTTAACCGCCTATTCAGTTCATTCTTTCAAAGATCGACTGTTGGATAGTTTGACAAAGCACTAAAGTGTAATCGCAGTAACTTCAGGACAGGAACTATCAAGTTGTTTGGTCTGAAAGTCCGAACTGTACCTACATATTTCATTACGAAACAACTAACTTGGAAGATTAGGATATTTTTTTGATAATTTGGTTGAGTCCAATAGTAAAGAATGAATTGGTAAGTATTATGAAATTAACAATTTGGTAATCATGTATGATCTACTAGTATGTGCCTATAGGCATAGGTAGTATAATATAAACTTAGTCTAGGTAAAACAAGCAGGCAGGTTTGTTGTAGGTACGCGACAAGTATTTTCACAGAAACATCAAATTCTGTAAATAAGTACCTAGATAATTCAGCATAGTGTATAGGATACTAGATGATGTTCTTCAGGGATTTATTTACGGATGCCGGGATGAAATGTTTTAGTACATAAACCCTTTCCTAGCGGATGCCTAAGTCATAAAATACCAAATTGGTACCTACTACAGCTAGGCAGGGAGTAGACACCATGGGCACTGTCAGCACGGCATGGCAATTTTCAGCATGATCGGGCCAGATATTTATGCTGCCCTTTGATAGATCAGTCACCTTTTACATTGATAAGTTTACACTTAATTAAACTAGAAGTGATGTCACCAACATACCGCGCCAGTAAAGATCGTAACATCCAAATTTTTGTGTGAGAAACAATTTCACACAGCTCAAAAAGGAATTTAAATAAGAAATGAGAGGACTTACTTGTCTTCGTAGGTTGGCGAGACGTCGCCCGAGTCTCCTTGAGACAAATCTCCGTCCATTTTGTTGATTATTCCAGAAATTCAATGAGAATCACTAGGAAGCCTAGAGCGGCTTGCGAATCACAGAAACCAGAGGCACGCAGTGCCGGCACGCGCGTGCGACTACTGGGCGGTGTGAGTGAACTGTACGCGAGCCGAAGTGAGGCCAAGTGAGGCGACGAGAAAAGAGCCGGCAACGTTCAACGAATCAACGTTGTTTGTAGGAGTGCGGGGGAGGGGTACGCGGTACCGCGTTCGCTGTGTTGCCAACAAAACATTTAAAAAATCCGAAAAAGTTGGAGTTAGAGGAGCCGAGGAAGTTGACAAAATGTACCTAATTTGTAAACTTCTTAAGTTTTAGCACTTACGTCTTATCGATCTTAATTAGAGGGGGGTTCATTATACCTAACTTACACAAATATACTTACATAGTTACTCAGAATACTCTTGTAGCTCAAAAACACGAAGACCTATTTTCACAATGTGTCAATGGTAAAAAAGCAAAATGATAAGACCACAGAATGGAAAAAAAAGTTTAGCTTGCGCCAAGTACAAGTATAATCCCCAGGCACCAGGTAATTAAACAGTTAACGAACAAAAGCGTGCTAAAAGGGATTTATCTAGAGGTATAGTGTCATCATGGATGTATCGGCCAGAGAATACTAAGAGAATCTGTCACACATTAGCAAGCGGATTCTTGAGATAAAGGAATTCATTGGCGCTCTGCTCACCATACGAGAGTCGAAGCGCGAGTAGCCCTATGTTTTCTATGACGCTACGCCGCCGCCTCGACTCTACCAGTGACCGAAGCGCCTTAGAGAGAAACAGATTAAGAAGAAAGCAGTGTGTACCTTGGGCCCACGTAGACTCAGAAAATTTTAGAAAAAAACGAGCGTAATATGGCGGACAAAAGTATATAAGTAACACGACCTAAGGATTTCTTATAACTGAAGACACTTTACGCCGTGCTTGCAAAAAGTATTTACGTACCGATGTCTTAACTCTCAACAATTCACGAATTATAACTGAGGAGTGACCATCTCATCGAGGGCAAGCTCCCGAAGATCAGGGGTCTCGGTAAAAGCACGCCTGCTCGTGCTCATAGCCATGCAGGAATCCAAATCGACCAGGCCAAACTAGAAGCCACTGCATCGGCCAAACTAGGAGCTATATGCATCAGGCCAAAATCGACCCGGCCACACTTGACCTCTTGCAGGCGCAACTCGACCGACAGATGGCTGAAGTTAAAGAGGAATGCTCACGAGCCACCCGCTCACGTGCCGGGTCCAGCGTGTCACCAACAGTGGTCAGAACCAAAGATTGGGTGTCGCAGCAACTGACAACTCGTTGCGACAGCGCGACACACAGTGAACAGCATCCTGAACCCGTCATCCACCACCAGATCACGACCAACTCACAGAGAAAAGAGCATGTTACGCAACGCTGTGTTCTAAAATCGGCTGGTTGTTCGCTGGTTATCCCGTAACACCACGACGTACGAATGCTCGCTGTATAACATGTTAAATTACACCTCGTAACGTTGGTCAACAGAACCTACCTTAATAATACTCATACAATTATTTATAACCGATCTAAACAGATGGGTAGACCTGAAAGAATACCCAGATTACATCCGTCCGTTCCATTTTTTATATTATTAAATTGGCGGAGGACAGTAAAGGGTAGTATCACGTACGTACCTACTCATAAATCGTGTAGACTTGTAGAGTGTAGACTAGACAAACAAACTTGAAATTTATGGCATTATTGGAATCAGTAGGTATTTTGTCGCAATTAGGATGCATACCTAAACTTTACTGTATTCATTCTTATTTGGCGAAAGACGTAAACAATCTTTGTGTGTCTTTTTAATTAAAATACAATTAAACAAATAAACTACGGCCAAAATAAATGGTTTAATTACGAAATCAATCATTTTTTTTAAGTATTTCATTTGTTTTATTTTATAACTTAGTTTTTAAATTATTTCAAATAAAAAGACACTCCAAGATTGCTTAAAATCTACGACAAGTAAGAAAAAATACATTATATAGAATGTGTTGTTTTTCGAACCCGACAAACTTTAAGGGTAGATTCTACGAGTGATTTCATCAAATACTTTTAAAAGAATACATAAAAATACCATCAAAGGGGGGCTATTTTCAAAGTAATTTAAGTAAATGTTAATTTTAGCTGTTTTTTACTGCAACATTTTCAACAACATTTTCCCCAAATTTTGCGTACAATAACAGTGGCAACACTTTGCACGGGCTCCGGTATGGACCGCCCGCGCCCCGCGCCCGCTGCCTGCCCTGCTCCCTTCGCGCGAGTCGTCATGGCAACGGCGGCGGTGGGCGCCGCTGCCGGCCGGCTTGCGGTCCCCCGCACTCCGCACCTCACCTCTCACCGGCTAATGCTTTGCTAGCTCGCCTCGCTCATCTTCTTGACTGGGTGTGATGTGAAAAGTGCACTTTTCTCCCAAGTTATTATTCTGTGCTTCTACCACTTACCAAGTAAGTAAGCTCGGTAGACACAGGGCTTTAGTTGCTAGTTGGCGAGGGAAAACCAAGCGAGTGAACGATAAGGGATTTTCAATGGGATCTATTTTAAAAGCAGATTGTAAAAAATCTGAATGACACGGAGCGAGTTAACAAGTTACTTACAATTTTTACCAGCTACCCTCAAACGACACCTAAAACCACAGCTTGGGATGATGCTATGGAAAGTGTGTACTTACAAACATGTGAAGCAGAACAACCCAGTTGGCTTCATTGAACTTATATTAGTTCAATGCTTGGCTTGCTGTTTTTCTTACATCGCATTTTTAAATTACCTAATTATTCAGACACTTACACCTTTACACCTTAAGGTTAAGGGAATGAACAAGGGCCGATAGCTGTCGTATAACCAATGCGGTAGAAAAGTGCTAAGTAAACTTCGGATTCAGATCCCCAGTGCTTCTGAATTTGGTGAGCCTTAGCGAGTGAACGTCAGAGATAATGTCAACGTGAACGCGCAGTTTTATGAAGTAAACCCTACCCTTCACTCCATTCTGTAAAGCCGGACGGTTTACAGACACAATAAAAGCTTTATGAATATGAATCCCTACAGCTAGGTTAGCTAGGTACTTACTAAAGGACTAAAGGTTCATAAATACATACAGGGTGTCCAGTAGGAAAGTTCACTTTTCAATTCAAGAAAAATAATACTAAATTAATGTATAAGTACCAAAATTTATTTTATATGGAAATACTAGCTGTTCCCGTGAGCTTCGCCTCACCCTAAAAAGCATTCCCGTGGGAATTCCGGGATAAAAAGTAGCCTATATTCTTTCTCAGGGTCTAGACTTCTAGACCATATGTATACCAAATTTCATTCAAATCGGTCCAGTAGTTTTGGCGTGAAAGAGTAGGTAACAGACAGACAGACAGACACAGTTACTTTCGCATTTATAATATTAGTTAGGATTTAAAAACTCGGCGGGTATTATTTTTTTAATATCATTCCGTCTAGTTGTTTACCATTTCTTCGTACACACTCTTCCAATCAAACACGTAACCTCGCAAAAAAACTCTTTACGAGTGTTCGGAGATTGTTTGAATAAACTTAAAAAGTTTGACATAGCCTTTATACAGAAAATAATAGCATGAGGTGAGGTCGGGTGACCTGGCCGATCAGCAAAAGGTGTCTCCAAAATAATGTGTCTCCTAAACTAGATATCAATTTTTGTTGAAAAAGTGCGCTAACCGTGTTTATTGACTCCCTGGAGGTATGAAAAGTGGTCCCATCCTGTTAGAACCATGTGTTTCTGTTATAAGCCGGTCAGTTCTTACAATAGAAGCCATAAAAATTCAATAACATTATTATATCGCTCCGAATTGACCGTCTAAGAATGGCCATTCTCACTATCAAAAAAAAAACGGCCAAATCATTTACTCAGTGCACATTTTCCTCGGTACAGCATGCTTGGCTCAGGAGGTGTGCAGCCCGGAATGGGTTGATTAGAACCAGCTTCACTGACCTTTTTTAACCACTTTTATAAAAGGATTACACTTTGGGTATCCCTTCTTGAGCGAATATTGTATTGAAAACAAAATTTCCGAAGCGCAGCAGCGCACGAATAACCACTTCTAAAGCGAGGTTCAACAGCAAAAGCACGTTGTGCTCCGGTCCAAAACTCCATTGGTCCGTCAAACCCACACTCCTGACGCGTCGATTGAGACCTCTCCGAACTGAAAAGTGAACTTTCCTACTGGACACACTCTATTACTTATAGATGTTTAATGGAATATAAATAGGTAAGTACCTACGCTTGTCGCAAGTCCTTGTAAAAAACGATCTAATCGCTTTAACGTGACTTTTACCCAATAAACATGATGGACCAAAACTAACTCTACCCAAAATTACAAAAGTTACATCCCTAAAGTATCAATAAACACCTATGGACAGTCACAGATCCAGAAATACCTAGCTAACCTGGCATCGTCAAAAAGTATTTTATTACACAAACTTTCAAGGGTGTTTCAAAGTTTTTAAATTATTATTAGTACTTTTACTTAGCTATTTATTTCCTTCCTATATTTGAAATGAATGCGATGGAAGAGGTCTTCAAGCTCCTAGACTGGGAAGAACTCGGCATTAATATCAACGGCGAATACATCTCTCACCTACGGTTTGCCGACGATATCGTGGTTATGGTAGAATCGTCGGAAGACCTCAGCAAAATGCTCCAAGACCTCAATCGGGTTTCCCAACAGGTGGGCCTCAAAATGAATATGGACAAGACGAAAGTCATGGACAATTCTCAGGTAGGTCCCACCTCAATATCCATAGGGAACTCGATTCTCGAAGTGGTGGACAATTACGTCTACCTTGGACAAACAGTCTAACTAGGAAGATCCAACTTCGAGAAAGAGGTCTCGGCGAATCCAACTTGGCTGGGCAGCGTCCGGGAAGTTACGAAGCGTCTTCACGTCCAACATTCCCCAGTGTCTCAAGACGAAAGACTTTGAACAGTGCGTGTTGCCAATGCCGAGACGTGGTCTCTAACTTTAGGCCTCTTGAATAGGCTCAGAGTCACCCAGCGAGCTATGGAAAGGGTTAGGTATGCTCGGCGTATCTCTTCGTGATCGAATCAGAAATGAAGAGATCCGTAGAAGAGCCAAAGTAACCGACATAGCCTATCGAGTCAGTAAGCTGAAATGGCAGTGGGCCGGACACATTAGTCGAAGGTCTGATGGTTGGTGGAGCAGAAGAGTCCTCGAGTGGAGACCACGTACCCTGCGAGATGGACGGACGATATAGTCAAGTCCGCGGGGAAGCACTGGATGCGGGCCGCCTCCGATCGGACGAGGTGGAACTCATTGGGGGGAGGCCTATGTTCAGCAGTGGACGTCCTATGGCTGAGATGATGATGATGATGATTTGAAATTATTGGAAGTTTAACTCTTAATTTGTTTGTTTTTAATTGTAAGTAATAAGTATAAGTATCTACATTTTCTTAAAAAGGAGGGTGCGAAAGAAGTATAATAAGTATACTTACCTACGTTAGTAGGTACATTACGTGGGAAAATTCAATGAACATTTTTCGTGGGGTGAAAACGAATGGATTGATCCATAACTTTTGTGTATTGCGCTATTAAGGGTGGATTCGTCCAAACTTCCTTTACACGAGAATAACTATACCGGAATAAAATTTATACGCGAGTAAATATCTGGGATAAGTACATTTGCATTCTACCAAGTTATACCATGATTAATTGAATGAACGAGGAACGAAACTGTAATGCAACTAAAATAAAAATACCTGCGTTTCAAAGCATGTAATAGAAATGACATGCCAACTTAGTTTGAATAAGGATAAAATTGTTTATGTTTTAATATTTTATTCACTGTTGTTATTCTGATAATTTGCCTTTTAACGTACTTTTGTTTATGTTTTGACAGATGTGTTTATATGTCATTATGACGGTTTTCTAATCAGCTGATGTGCTGCCGCCATTACAAAATTACTCTCGGATAAGCTCGTTACACGGTCAATAGGGAATATGCAAGTGGTTCAAATAAAGGTCAAATATTATTTATAATAAACTTTGTTGTTTCATAACTACGACTCTATCATAATTTTTGATTTTAATTTATTTTTGAGCAAGTAAATGAAGTTGAAAAGTACAAAAAAACTTCGGTAAATTCTAACTTCCGAGAAACGTCACCCATTTTCTTAGGGCGGATGTGACGTCATAATTCTTTATATATCAATCTCAGAATAACAACTTCTTTGCGTTTGCGTATAGTTAAATAAATGTCAAGTGTAAACAAAGAAATGTTAATGTCACCGAGTATTTGTGATGCTCGTTGTGATCAGATACGATTCTTCCAATACGAGTAGATCCTAGCCTCCTATAACCTCTCCACTTCTTGTTTGATATGCTTGTTTGTTTGCAAAGTTTAGGACTTTTTATATTTTTTGTTGGTAGTGTATGGGCTGCCACTAGTTGTTCTATTGTAATGAGGCGTAAACAGCCATTCGCTAGTCAACGAGCCACTCAAATATGCTCCATATTGCAACACAATAAAATTAAATTTGTATTGTAAGTATTATGACATGAACATGACACAAGTTGCTCTTTCTACTTTTAGGTTATAATGGCAGTCGTTAGTATATTTCAAAAGTTGTTATTTTTTTCTAAATTAAGTTATGGAAGAATTCTCGTAATCAGAAGAACTGGACACATTAAATTTATTACGCAGTATGAACGAGTAAACTGTGGCCAGCTGCGGAAAAGGACAGCAAAGACTATTGAAAAGTCGAGAGCCGTGTGCCCAAATATTAGGGAATATGCATATATTTTTATACTCTTATTCGATTGTTTAGATAAGGGGGTTTGGACCTTTGAGATATGCACAGTGGTTCCATTCAAGAGAGCCAGGTGCAGGTTCTTACACACCCACAGATAATAGAATAGAATGACCCACTAACCCTAGTTTCTCTTACTGAGAACCAAAGTTACAGTAAGTACTTACATACAATACAAATATTACTTTATATTAATATTGTCATAATAGCGTAATATTGTGTACAAAGGTCCTCTGGTTTGCGCGCTCCCATTTCAAAAGAGCTACTAGCAGCTATTTACGAGCTCCCATTACAAAACAGCCACTGGTCACACTTTATTACCATTACAAAACAGCCACTGATCACACTTTATACACTTCCTTTTTCGTTTGTTACCATGACAACATTGGTTTGTTGAAAATACAAAAGTACTCTGTGATTACTTGATTAGGTAAAAAATCTATGCCGACTGACGGGACTCATTATTCTGAGCCGTGAAATTAAACGATTATGACGTCACGACAGCCCGCCATCCTGACGGGAATTTCAAAGTGGTCGTGATGGTTGTAATTTTTTAACTTTCTTTAAAATACCTTAAATTACTTATTTTGGCGTTGAATTTTTTTTTACTATAATAAAGTGATGTAAAACTATCCAATAAAAGTATAAAAAAAAATTACGCATATTCCCTATTTTGGCGGTATAACATTTTACTCTTGGGATAAGCTACTTATCTTGGTTTCAGGTTTGGTAGAATGCAAAATCTGCTTACTCGCGAGTAACTGGTAGTTTACTCGTGAGTAAAAAGTTACTCGTCGTTGGTCGAATCCGCCCTAAATAAAATTATACTAGCTTAGCAAGATCATCCCAGAAGTGGTCAACTGCCTACACTACATTCAAATAACGCGCGAGCGACTTCATCGAAATCGTTGTGGCGTGCTTGTCATCCAGCTAATGTATGGTGAGGCTTTCATATAAAAGAGTCACTCCGCCTCTTATCAGTTAACACGCCAAAAAAGCACCAAGTTGAATCTCACCCAAACTTGGAGTCACTGAAGCAAGCCCTCTTCAGAGAAGTGAAAGAAAATACCACGGGGAAAGTTATCATCTATTAAAAATAAAAACAGAGGTGCCCATCATGATGGGAGGGAAAAGAGTATCGTTATACTCACTCTCCTTTGCTGGGTTCTTTGTAGAAATATGTACAATCCACGCAAAAAAACGTCTAGTAGGTAAGTACTTATACAAAATTAGGTATAGGTAAACAGTAATCCATAACTACCTACATATACATGTAGGAGTAGTTATATTTCTGGTCAGTTTCTTTTATCAATTTTCTCTTCGCAATATGACGTGTGGTGAATAACATTGATCTCTGCGGTTTAATTTTCATCCCTCATCTTTTTGTCACCACACTCAGTTCTCAAGTTGTTAAAGTTCAAAAGGGAAATAGAATAGATGGGATAACAACCAAGAAATTGTGAAATACTTAGTTAAAATTAAACCTGAAAATGGGTTAGCAGACCCTATTCAGCATTGACGCAAATATGCCATCCATTGAGGCAGACATAAACAGATGCAAATAAGTGAATAACGTTTTCATATTATGCAGACTTGTGATAAGATCAAGGTTTAGTCGCTGTGAAGTGTGAATATTATCAGGACTGAAAATCGCTAGCTTTTCCTGTAACCTATTGCACTTTCATATCTCAGTGGCGCGTCTTTCAGGATTGTCGCGCACAGATAACATGAAGTATTGTACTACTCATTAGAATATACTGAAATAATATTTCAAGAAATGGTTAGTGCTGAGGAAGTTATGATATTTGTCACTTGATCCACATATTACTATATAGTTATCATGCCTGCTGAACTTAGGAGTAATATATCGTTTCAATAGCTTTTCCCACTATCGTTTGATTGGAAATTCAACACGAGAGGTGGGGATGTAATCACATAAAGAGGGGTAAAACAGTTAAAAGCTTAATCGATGTTCCGATACGTTTATAAAATTATATCGTTTTAATTATATCTTATTATATCCGTCTGCGAGTAATATTTATTTGGATTATCTGCGGTAGGTACCTACATAGATTTAGAGAGGGCCAACCACCTTTTAGTCAAGCAACTCTAGCAGCAGCCCCTACTAGAAACGTGAAAACACACGGTTTTTCACTTTACGGGAAAACCTTTTTGAAGGTAATTCACAATAGTTTTTTAAGAAGAGTAGGTGCGTTTATGAGTTTTCCCACGTGATCGCTGCTGACGTTTGGAGACATTAGGGTGCATGATTCGCTGTCAATTATATTTTTGTAAATTTGATAAAGGGGCCCGTTTCATGTTAGTTACTATGTAAGGTTCATGCAATGGTGATTCCATGGTGCACACTAGTTAGAAAGCTGAAATAAACATTGTTAACGATGTTGAGGACTTCTGCTGACGGTGATAGGCAGATGCAGAGTTTATGCAAAGAGGACACGAACCACGAAATAGTTTGAATCCGATATGTGAGCTACAGCTCCAACTTGAGCAACAATTTAGAACTAAGTACTACTGGATATGAGTTGGCAACCCTGCTGCTAATCTTGAAACTTCGCGCAACATTCGCAGCAGTTCTGCAAAGTTTTCCATTATTGACGGAGGCATTAATTATGCAAGGCATTCGCCTGACTGGGCCTGGAGTCGAGTCCTTCTCCTTACCTTGTTGGAATAAATCTTGTTGATGTGTTCACGCATGCATGTATTGTTTGCTTCAGTTAACATTAGAGAGGGATTTAGAATTTAGAAGCAGCAGTCGCTGTAGTGGTAGTGGATCACGCGTGCGCCCTGCACCCCCGATCGATGCGGCACGTGGGCGCGGCACGCTCTCGTACGATGAACCCCCGGCCTGGCCCCGACCCATCCCCCGGCCTACTACCATTCAACTGACTCCCTCCCCCTGCCGGTGCAGCGTAGGCGATGCACACAGGTTGTTGCGTCACCATGGCGACGGGAGGCGAGCCCGCGGCCCCGTTACCTAGGAACCGGACCGTGTCCCACTCATTCTGAAAACTACCTCACACTTCCACCGTCATTTGTTTGTAATTTATTGAAGGGGGGTGTAGTGTGTGGCCTTTCTAAGCAGACAGCTCGGCGGGTGCCTAGGGGCGTATTGGTACCTAAGGTAATGGCCGATAGCTGCACGCCCCTATATTATCCAGATAAATATAGGTCGTACTTATTTGTGGTTACCCTCTGCCTAGAAGTCAGGATAATACTGTTGGAAGGTGCTACAGTGGTACGTTATTTTATATACTTACAGATACTTATATTTAATATGCAATCATTCTAATTAATTCCCCAATTCACGAGACGTTTGGGATACATACTTAAACGATATTTTTCCGGACCGACACAAGTACTATATTATGTACAGTCAGCTGCATAAGTAGCTATACACCTTTGTACTTTGTCAATCTGAAACCACCTATCAATTCATTGAAATATTGACGGATCGTCAGTTTGACAAGGTACAGATGTGTATAACGACTTATGCAGCTGACCGTACCTACTTATATTATATTTTAGTACTTATATTATTATGTATAAAATTTTGGTAGTCTACAAAAAATTGGGCATGCATTCATCGTCGGCCTGGGCGTAGTAATCGCCAATAGCTAAAAACTACTTGTATGCAAATGCAAACCGGTTATAGATATCGTAGTAGTAGAACGGCCACTCAAACCGGTGGTTTTAAAAAAATACTACCTCCTATTATTAGCTGAATAATAGGAGGTGAAGGTTATTCCTACTTAGGTAGGCACAGAAGCACCAGAGATATGTCAACCACTTACATACTTTACTTGTCTAAGAGAAGCACGTAATAAGTACTTACTAGGTACATTATATAACAATGTATTTCATATTTGCAGTAGGAATTAACTAGGTGGGTAAGGTATGGCACTAAATTCTTTGAGATTTGAACTAAAATAGGATTTGTGAGATCGATATAAGATAATACAACATCAATAAACCTACCTAATATTAAAAGGGAACATAATCAGAACTGCCAATTAAACTGTTACCATGGCTACTATTGGCTACGATCCGAGGTGAAACAATAAAGGGAAGCCCTCTTTCAGGGGCACTAATCAAGCTGTTTTAAACACACTGAAATCATTTCCTCTTTCACTGTTATTATATTTAACACAATTAATATAAAAATTATTTCAATTAAGTATGACTCAAATAGGTACATTTGAGTCGATTTCTCAAATGAGATTGGCCGCCGTAGTCGAAATTCGGCTAGGAGGACATTATTAAATTACTCATTATTACTATAGTACTTACAGTTATAACTTATCCAAAATCGGGTTGTACCAATCGCGGCCATACTTTCTGCTATTGAACCATTCACCTAGATTACATTTCAACTAACTTGGGTTGATTGCGTATTAAAGGGCTACCATTTTTAAATTTTCGGAATTACTTGCACAGCGGTATTATTACTAACTAGCTGTTCCCGCAAGCATCCTCATCCTTAAAAAGTTTTTCATTAAAAGGATTTAATTTTTACAGACATTATAAAAGAATTTAAAGTATACTCCTTACTTTACAGTGTGGATAAATCAGCCGGATTAGAGCCGCAGGGGTGTAGGAGCGGGCTAGCAGGTGTGGGGGCTCCAGCCCAGCCCACTGCCCGCTAGCTGGAAATCTTGCGATCTCGTCTGGACGCGACCTAATTAATTGAATTTCCCGCCTCTACCTATCCATCCTACGACTAGCGGACGCTTTTTTACTTTTTTCAAAAGTCCATTAGGATTACTTATAGGAATTAGGAGACATTAATTTATTAACCCGGCAACAGCGACACCGTTCGTTCTATTTGCTAGGCTGGGCAGTGGGCACGGTCTAATTAAATGTCACGTAATTAGTAGGAGTTCAGTTTTGAATCTCAGTAATAAATAAGTAATAACGGAACGTAGGTACTTACTTACGTAAATCAAGGGAAAGTAAGCACCTATTAAAATTAAATAAAACCGGTAAACAGTGTTCAGATATTTGAAATTCTAAGGTAGATTTTGACTGTATTTTTAAATAAGCGTTTTGAACTTGTTGGTTTTATTGTTGGACCCTGCTGGATGTTTTGTTGAAGTTCCCTAGATTACAAGTAACTGTGATCATAAATGCAGGAAGGTCTACATCTTTCTAAGCTTATAGCTGAAAATGGCTAATGAAGTTTCCATGGATACCTACTGTAATAAAACCAAATTAGTCGCTGATCGCTGGGCTGAGTTAGGCTGTACGCCACGTTAGTGATTCGGTCGGCTGAACACTGATGAAGCAAACCCACTAAACCTGTATTTTCAGACTTTTCACCAAGGTAAACGCACCCTAAACGATTGAGGAACAATATAAAATAAACGAATTAATGCGCACAGAACAACGCAATCAGATAGAAACACTGCTGGGCTTGTATCAAACAAGAAAAACTAAATTCCACCAAGCTATAGTAGGTTACTTACCGTTTTTTAACAACTGAGTATCTATAAAATAGTAAGTACTTAACTGAGGCACTGCCGTGCCCCAAGATGGATGTACCTATACTTAGATTTAAAAAGGTAAAAATGGCTGTCCCCAGAGTGGCATTAGATTAGAGGGAAAAGTTAAAGAGTCCACTTACCTCCATCCTGGAGGCGACGACTCGCTGGCAGACTCCTTCAGTTGAGGAGTGCTGGAGCTCTGCAGGCCGGGCACGCTTGTGCTGGAACCAGATCAAAATGTAAGTAAGATATACTATTGCCTTCTTTTGCCTGCTAACTTAACTTTGCCCTAAGATAAAGTGTAAACTCAACTAGCGGTGCCATTTCAAAAAAAGAAAAATTACTTAGCATCCGTTTAAAGCGTTTTTACACAAAAGGGTTTACACAATGAGAGTACGCCACCGAGCGACTGTTCTGGTGCAAGTTGTAATGTGTGCACACGTGATCCGACCGCTCTCTGACATCGACAGTAAATCAGCAGAATTAGTAGAATCGGATCATGTTTTATTTTCATCGAGAGGCTGATTTTAAATGTCAAAGTAGGTACGTAGGAAAGGTTGTAAATTGGTCCAGCAGTTCTTTTGATTACTATTACAACAAGGAAAGGCAACTATCTTAAGTCGTAATACATATATACCTATATACGAAAGGAAGGGTGTGGAAGTTTGGTACGAGTGTCTAGCCAAAACTTTTTGAGAGTCACACATCCCAGAGACTAATCAGTAAGAAATGGAAGTATAATTTAGACTACATTTGGCTTGACTACCATTGTCCCCTTGACAATGGATTGTTAAGATCGTTCACGAAGGTAAACAAACTGACCACCTTCCTAGTAAACTGACTGACGACTGGTACGGACTACTGACACACCATCGGAGACTGTTCCAGTATTTTCCTGTCTGTGGCATCGGGTTTCAGTGAGGCACATGCTAATTGATGAGTCAGTCTTGTTTGAAAACCTTATGGTACTTTCGTGTAAGTTGGTACCATCTTATGTTTGGAGTCCAATGCAATTTTGTATAAGTAAGTTACCCTTATGTTAAAATTATGTATTATGTATATTTGAAATAGTGTAGGATATAGGACCAAAATCACTTGAGAAATCGCAGTAGTGTGGTATTGAGCAAAAGGCGAAAGGGATGGACCTAATAAAATTATTTCTTTAGAGATAAGTCCGCGTGAGCGAGAGTAGGTAGGTAATAGCTAAGTCTATTTGACCGTCAGTTGATACTTATACTCCTACCAATGGAAGTAGAAAAAATCTACTTCCATGCTCCTACCCACTTATTTTAAATTATTGCTTGTAGAAATGCACCTAATAATTTCTTAGATGAGTATGTAGTACCTACCCAATCAATATTTGTGTATAATCAAATGAAAACTTACATTTTCTTGTTAGCAACTGACGGCTCGACGATGAGAGGTAGCCCACAATAGGAGTAGCCTGGAAAGGAACGAGCAAATAAGTAATTAGGTACCTTACTATAGAAGACATCATTTGTCAGAAAATTCAAATTCAAAGCTTTACTGACTTACGCCCAGAGTTTGTTGGTCGTAACTTACATTCCCTACAAATATTTACGAGTTTAAAAAGTACTTACCGTGGAGTTTGTCAATAGCACGATCTGCTGCTGATTGGTCAGGGAAATCCACAAAGGCATATCCTCCTCTTTTGATGGATATTTCGGCAACGGTCAAGCTATGCTCGGCGAAGAGCTGCCTGATAGCTGCTTCATCGGCCTCTATAGACAGATTACCTATGTATAATTTGTTCATAGCTGAAACTGTCTTCAGAGGTTCACTCATGGTAGGTGTCTTTAATTTACTTTGCGGTTAAGGAAATCAAGGAATAAAAACTGTATTCTACTGACTATTGACTAGGTACTACGAGATGTTTTGGACTTTGGAGTTTTCTTTTGTCCGTCACATTTGAATCCAGAATTCCTCTCTATGGGGTTTTCAGGACTTCACTATGGTCTTTTTTCTATGTTATTGCAAAATAGGTCGCAACTCGCAATACAAAAAAGTTAAGGTAGTATAATTATTCTGAAGGTTCTACTATTTTTATTTTCAAATTTAAGCATGTAGTGTAGGGGCATATTTACTAAATAAAAAAACCTGAAACCTGAAAGTGAGGCTTGTCAGACTCTACTGTACACATATTTGGACACTCTAACGATAGTTTAAAAACTACTTGTAAATGTCATGGAAGTAATAAGTAATATGTTGTGCTCGTACTGTAACTAGTAAGTACTTATTACTTTCATGGTTTCGATTAAAATATTTATACCGGCCTTTTATTGACCTTTATTGACCTCCCTATCCTTAGAATAAGGAATCCAAGATCTATTATATTATGTAGGGTCAACCGACCTTCTATGAAATGACGAAATGATGAATCATGAAAAAGGCTGGTATCAAAGGAGGCCAGACAAAGTGAGGTCGTTATTATTGACCTTCCTATCCTTAGAATAAGGAATCCAAGATCTAGGGTCAACCGATCTTAATCTATGACATGACAATTAATCATGAAAAAGGCTGGGTATCAAAGGAGGCCAGACATAGCGAGGTCGTTATTATTCTAAGTCAAAGCATTAATCGGATGATTTTGATGATGGTGATGGTTGTTAGATTCTCGGATTATTCCATGTTTTTTCAGTTCATGTCTATATGTAAATTCTAAGTTTAACAGTTACTTTTACATAAACTTTTTATTTTCTTCTTTTACATATTTACCAGGCTCTGTAGGTAGGAGTAGCAAAAGTGGTAACTATAATTAGCAAAAACCCTCGTGATCTCGTAGACACGTGTCTCTGGGCATTCTCGTTAGAGAAGTTATTATGATCCTTGCTCTTGTATATTTATGAAAAAGCTTTATGTACTTAAATAAGTACCTATAGTACTTAGTAAGTACCTAGTAGTAAGTTTCGTAACATGCTCGTAACCAACAGAGTTTCTATGAAGTTCAAAATTATCGTTTTTTTTTAATTCGTAGAACAAAAGCTGTTCACAATGATAACCTGAGTCACCTCCAACCATCCACCAATCTTCCTCTAAGGAATATTAAGTAACTACTTATTTCTATTCTTGTTTTGTATGGAACAACTACTTATTTCTCTAATCTAATATCCTTTCGGCTTAGTTGTCACTTGCCACACCGGTATATAGCCATGAAACGTTCGTTATGTAGTAAGTACTTATTACTTCCATGTATATGGCTGGCAAAAATAAAGACCTACACTGATGGTTAAAAATACTTAACGTAAGTAATCTTTTGTATTTATTCAATACTAGCTGACCCCGCGAGCTTCGCTTCGCTTTAAAAAGATTTCCCGTGGGAATTCCGGGATAAAAAGTAGCCTATGTTTTTTCTCAGGGCCCAAACCATATGTATACCAAATTTCATTCAAATCCGTTCAGTAGTTTTGGCGTGAGAGAGTAACAGAAAGACAGAAACAGTTACTTTCGCATTTATAATATTAGTTAGGATTAGGATTTTCTACTAAATCCATTTTCCGTTTTTTACACTTACTTTCCAGGCTGTACCTAGCTTTCAGAAAATAAAAGAAAAGTTTCAGCTAACGTAATCCGGAGCTTACAGCACCCAGACTGCCACTGCTTTTACAGTTCTGTTTTATTTTCATGTCAACTCAGTTAACTTATTTTCAATCGGGCAGAGGGGGTCTCGCTTTTTGCCACCCAGTCAACATCCCTATTAGGCAGGGGTACTATGAGGTGGTAGGTAGGTGTTGGAAACCGATAAACTTGATTAGAGTACTAATGCTAATGCCCGACTGAAAATAGATGATGTTACATGCTTGATATAAAGTATCTATTCTATTATGTACCGTGTCAACAACTACTTGATGGAAGTAAGTATTTTGTTGCGTTTGCTCATAAATTGATGTTTCTTATTATAAAATAAACAAATCAGGCTCTCACACCATATATTAGAGCTGCTGCTTTTGATAAGTATTGTAACGTTTGAGGATTTACCCTTAATGTCGTTATTTATTTAAGGTTTCTAGTAGTTTCTACGTGGGTTATACATATAAATTAAGGTGGGTCGACATAATCTACAGGTACCCTATTATTCCTACCTCTGCCCTATACCATCGAGGAGTGGTTGGGTCACTTTGAAAAACGACTAGCGTCATCTATGTAGGTAAAAAGGCATTTTGTCGGATTATGCTAGTCCGTGGTAGAAAATTCGGGGTTGACAGAGAATTATTTAGTTCGCGTAATCATCACTAGATGGTACTATTCTCTGAAAGCGTAGAGGTCTCTTCCTACTTGAGAGACTGTGAAATTGTGAAGGACAAGTTTCTTAATTCAATTATGTTTCTTTTTCCTGGATGCATATTGCATTATTTGCGTGGTTGCATATTAATAATTTGTGAATCAGTTAAGAGTTACTATAAGACTATCCGCCATATTGCATCTCAACGTAAATGATGAACGATGAACAGCCACCAAGCTTGCAGAATAGTTTAGAAACTATGTTGTGAACTTATGTTGTTGAATGTGATTTAATTTTTGACCCACCCATATTGACCTCTGAAAACCATGGTTGATGTGTAAGTAAAACAATTGATACCCAGTTACATCAATTTTAATATCACCAAGAAACTAAAACAGTTACAAACATACAATTTCACAATACCCATTTAGAATATAAGGTAGGTTATAGACACAATCGTTCCACTTGAATCATGAGTTTAATCGCAGATCCTCATCCAACTAAACTTTAGACCACGGCTACAGCTTTGGTTCTATTCTGTTCATTTTTTCACGATCATGATTCATTTGGTCGATTTACACAATAAAAACATCCACTATGCTATACCGTACACATTAAGTCATTTGATCTTACCCTAACCCCTGCAAGAATTATTATTTTCTTGTTACATGTGCATGATTGTTAACTCGTGATTTCGTTTATCATGTAAAATAATCAGTATTTCAAATACCTAGAAGACTATGTTCCTAGGTAAACAACTCACTTACATAGTATACATAGATAAATGAACATTACTTTATTTTCAATTAAAACTTAGTAAAATCAATAATTGATTGAAAATGTAATGTTATGTTAAATTAATTCCTATTGGGGCTAGGGTCTAAATGACAAGTCAGGCAAGATTGGCTAACAAAATTTTCACTTAGAATGTCATGGTTCATAAGTAGTAAAAGCACGATTAGATGGTACACAACACATAACCTATCTATTGTTATAAGTACTTGTACATAATGTTGGATTAGATATGCATTACATAAGGTATTCATAATTATTTAAATATTATTGTTATGTCTACCTTTGTACTTTTTGTAAGTAATTAAATAGCGTATCGAGTTTTTAAAACTCAATAATACAAAGACGCTCTTGGAGAATATTAATTTGACTTAGTGTTAAGATTATACGTGGACTATGCAATAAATATGGTTCCACATTTATAATAGTTATACAAATAGCTACGTTGTTTTAGAATTGACACGCTTTTTAGAATATTTCTTTAATTGGGAAAGGTTCAATTTTAAAATACTTCCAACTTCCACTTACATACTATATAGGATACATTTTTTTCATTCATTACATAATTACTTGACATAAGGTTTTTAAATGCATTTTGTCAATTAGCTCAAAATAGTAGAAAAAATAAGTAATAACAATCCTATAACAAATGAAAAGTATCAGTTTTGTAAAGTTTCACTAAACAATTATTTATTCATAACAATGATTTTAGTTTAAATTTTATACAGAAAAATAATTTGGTTGTTGCTAAGTTTTTGTCGACCACTTACTCATAATTATAAATTATAATATAACAAATAACAAAATATACATAAATTAATAGTCAACATAACATTATTAATAGGTAGTTTTTACTAGAAATTAGCACCTATTTCCATTTAAGTATTTAACAATAGAAAAATTGATCGTAATAAATATTATATTAAAAACAAATAAAAATTACAGTTCATTATGCCTATACTTTACCATAAGTTCATTATGCCTATACTTTACCAAATTATCTCAATTTTTGAAATTGTACATGTATGTATAAAAACATAAAAAAATAAACTACTAACAACAAAAATATAACACTTTTGGTCTTACCGTTATGTTAATGTATAAAAATATAGAATTCAAAAGCATTACTTACAGCAAAATTACTTTTAAGTTTTTGCCTTCGTAGATATACTTACTGGTGGTATTGACTGAGGTACTACTCCCCACAGTACTAGGAATGCAAAGTTATCTTGAAATTAATTAAGCTGTAAGTGTATTCTAATATATTTGTTTTAGTAATTTTATAATTGGTTTTATTTTATACCTATCTGTTATTTATAAAATACTCAAAAGATAGCAGACCTACTGTAATAGTCAACATGCAATACAAGACTCTCAGATCTGAATGTTGCGTCTATCAAAAAATATATTGATTTATCTTTATTCATAATATATTGTATCTACTTAAAATCTAGTTACATGTATCAGTTTTATCACACAAAGCCTAAAGGTGCGTTCAGATATACTGCGGCAAATCCGGGACATAATTAATTTGCCGACATAATCAATATATCATAATCGACATATTCTGCCGCGCTCTAGCTCTAGTTATATTTGAATGCACCCTTACAAACGAAATAATGTCCGGTTTCCTTTATTTTATAAAAAGCAATACAAAAACGTTAGCCCAGAAATCGTAACCGCCTGTTGGAATGCAAAAAAATACTGAATGGTGATGGCCACTGATGGAAACAGCCTAAAATTTTCAAGAAGCATGTACGAGTATATTATTTGATTGGGAACATAATCGATTATAACATAAACAACATACCGTATAACAAAAATAATAATATTAACACAATGTACAGTGGACTACATAAATACGCTTTTGTACCTTGTCTAAATATAACTCTTAAAATTGAACATTTGCACGTAACTTAGATTGTTATGGAGTCAATTGTACAACCTCACACTCATACATATAAGCGAGGTAACATATCCAAGCCAGGTTATATTATGTTAAAGGTGACACAAGGTAAGTATATCTAGGTCTATCTCTGTATTCAAATTCGATTATTACAGCCCTTGAGAATGGTAACACTTTTAAACATAAGAGTCTATCCAGCCAGTGGCGCCTAATCCTTTCTGTAAAACGTAAGTACCTAGTCTTCTCTTCTCTATGACGAATTGGTTTCACAATGAATCATATTTTTAATAACGTATAATTATAAGAAAGATATGATTATGCCATACCTAGATAATAAAAATATAATATTATTCTTCATTGATAAAAAAGAGACTAAGTATTTTATAATTTACCATTGTTTGACTCTGAAAAATTACTAAAGATTAAGCTGACATTTTGGTTAATTTAAAGCCTCATTTCCACTAGGCAATGCTTAAAACACCATGGTTTAAATTTCCCGCATTCGTTAACTTAATGGAGTTGTTGATTGCCTAGTGAACCCGAGAACTACACAGAAACTCGGCAACGTTTGCAAAATGCAATGAACATAAATAAAGATGGTTACTTTCCGTTTCCGGTCTGTGCCTTTATGATCTGCATCTTGGAGTGCATCCGGAAGTGGAGCCGCGACTCCAGCGAGTAGCCCGAGTACTTCTTCCTGTAAAAATAAATACATTCTTGATAAGGATTATCATTTATAAGTCTTAATAGCCCTGAGTAATAGCCTTACCCTTACCCGCTTATTCATAAAAAAGTTACTGGACGCTTTAGCTATTTGACTGTTCTGTCACTCTCTGACAGAGAACAATTTACTCCTTGACAAAACAGTGCAATAGCTAAAGCGTCCAGTAACCTTTTTTATGAATAAGGGGGTTATACTATTACCTTGTATATGCCTATACAGTATATTTAACTATAAGTAAATAACTGTAAATTTTCTTGACTTGACTTCCATGATGGGCGATTGGACGTCCACCAACTTGCACACTTCCTTCATCGAAAGGAGACCCGTGCCCCAGGATGGGTTGTGATGATGATGATAGATGGACTGTACATGCATGTTACTTGACAGCAATGTGTAATATGTGTATCCACACTACGGCTACCCTGCATTCATAGACAAACAATGAGTGAGAACAAGCCGTGGGTCCCGGTTGCTGCTTCGGCAGCAGTCGTTAAGAATAGTCAGAGACCTTCGGGCAGCTTGAAAACTGACAGTCGGGTTGCCCACTAGCCCGACAACTTCAGTGCATTGTACTCATTAAAAAACGGTGATACGGCTCGCGACCTATCTCGTGAGTACAAATGTACAGCGAAAAGCACCCGCTTGCGAGTCACCTCTGACTACCCCTTCTGGGATTACAGTCGTGAGCATATGTATGTATTCTATTATATTCTCTGTGGGGGTGTAACTAGCTGCCTCTGGCTCTCTCGAGTGGAACCTTTGTGCATATCTTAAAGGTCTAAACTGCCTTCCTAAGCTTGGACCATTTCCCACCACGCTGGTCCACTGCGGGTTGGTGGGTTCACATATCTAGATGTGCTAGATCTAGATATGCAGGTTTCCTCACGATGTTTTCCTTCACCGTAAGAGTGATGGTATACATTGTACTTAAGTTAAAAGAACTCATTCGTACATGTCAGCGCCGGTATTCAAACCCGCATCTCTTGCGTGAGAAGTGGGCGCTTACCCGACTGAGCTACCACCGCTCTATGCTGATGTAACGTTAAATGTACTTAAATATTGCAGAATGCCGCATTCGTTAGTCTATATTAGTTAGTGTTGTCTGTTTAAGAGTAATTTGCTGATTTTCTCAATTGCATTTTTCATTGGACTGTATAGGAGGACATAATTATTGATAATACCTGGCGTCTTGCAGCAGCCTTGTGGCTCTGGCGTCATCGCCGAGGCGGTGGTGGCACATCGCCACCTCGGCCACCGAGTACGGCAGCAGGAACGTGTCCTCCTTCAGCTGGGACTTGAGGCTGGAAACAGATAATGGATCATTGGTTTTTGCGATTATACGGGGGTGGAATTTTATGTAGGTATCTGACTTTTGCTATGCTACGAAAAAGCAGTTTTTGTAAGTATTTCAGGGTTGACCCAAAAGAGAAAGTTGCTCAGTACAATGTGTAGATTAAATTGATTCAATAAGGAATGTCAATAATACGATGGCAACCTTCATTCTAATTAACCCGGCAGAGGTATCAGGAGAACTTAGCAAGAAATTCTTATTAACTATATGGGTCAAAATATCAAGTTCAAGTTCGGTTAAATAAAACACGGTTTAGTTTGTCTCAATAGTGTTTGAAGACAGTAAAAATTCCATGGAAGTTCAGTCCAGAAATTTTCGTTACATGTTATATCTCGCAACAGCATAAGTTTTATAGTACAACATTTTTATCATTAGATACTACTAGAACTTCAGTCATATAAGCATTTTCCGTACTCTTAAATTTAATTGAGTATTTAAATAATTAGTAATATTAGATTAACTATGTGTATACGTCTCTTTCTCTGTTTATACAGGGTGTTAACTTGATTGCTTTAAACATAAATATTCGAGATTCTGATGTTTTTTTTCTTAGAAACGTGCTTGGTTAGACTAATACTAACGCCCATTTCCCGCTCAAACGCATTCTAGTTAACACCCTGTATATATATCAATATTGCTGTCTAGGATAAATAAAGTTTTATTTCTTTCTAATTAATAATAAGTTCAAACAAAAATCCACAAAATACATACTCAAACACGGAGTCAAGAACATCAAGTGCCATCCTCGGCAGCCCCATGGCGGCGAGACACGAGCCGTGCAGGAAGCGCAGCAGCGCGCGGTTGTCGGCCTCGTAGCCCGCCTCCCACGGCTGCGGCCCGCGTTCGAACTCCGTCCGGGTCTTTTCTATCAGCTGTAATGAAATGTTAATAATGTTATAGTGTAATGAGGTTGTTTCAGAGGTGTTTATATGGCGCTTATCGGGAGGTCATCGGTTTCCAGCATATACCTATGGGGTGCGAAAGGAGCCTTCTCGAATGACGCATTTTAAATCAACCTAACTGTACTTTATATACGTCCGACGCCCCCTAAACAGTCAGCGACAGGCGCTATTCTAACTCATTAATCCTTACACTACAATGGCAAACCCTAAAACGCGCTTTACTGTCTCACATTTGTTACGGACACGCTAAGAAGCAGCATACACAGACGTTCCTAAGTAACCCTAACCAGCCCCATGGCGGCGAGACACGAGCCGTGCAGGAAGCGCAGCAGCGCGCGGTTGTCGGCCTCGTAGCCCGCCTCCCACGGCTGCGGCCCGCGTTCGAACTCCGTCCGGGTCTTCTCTATTAGCTGTGGGGTTGATTAATTGGTTCGGTTGGATCGGTTTCTCTTATAATACCTTTATGTGGGGATGCAGTAAAGGAGTCACCCTGACTGACGTATTGTAACCACCTAACTGTACTTTTTCAGGAAGGGTCTGGGCATTCAGAGACTTGCGGTTTTTTAAGATATTGGTGCCGTCATATATTGGCCGTATAGAGCGGTGCCAAGAAAAAGAAATCTATACAATTCAAACTTTTACTACTAAATCGCGCCATTGTATTTACCTTGACAACGATTCAACGGATTGTGAATTGCACACTGGTATAGTCTGTGCTCGTATAGAAGATAGTTCGTATAGAATGTATCATAACGATTTGAGCTGATTTTTTCCCGGCCCGACGTGGCTGTCTTAATAATTAGGGCGCCTTAAAATTAGTCGCTAAGTGTCGCGCGGCTGCAGCGCTGCAGTCGCGCATCTTTTAAATTACAAAATTTATATGGATTTTGACAGCAGCGCGGCTGCAGCAGCGCTGCAGCCGCGCGACACTTAGCGACTAATTTGAAGGCGCCCTTAACCCATTATATTACAACGGCATACCTTGAGCATATCCTGCGCAGCCCTCTCATTCTTGGCGAGTATAGCGAACATGTTCCACAGACACAGCAACTCGACCGCCGGCAACACCAGCCGGCCTTGGGCCTGGTAGCGAGCGCAGCGCTTGATCACGAACTTCTCCATGGGGAGAGACTTGCCGGCTATGCGCTGCTTGTAGTATGAGGCGTTTCTGGAATTTAATAATGAGTTTGTGGATTATTGAGGATGTTTGTCTAGTAGTGGATGATAAAGGGCTTTTGATGATCATGATGTCAGGCCGTAGTGTGCCGGGCCACAGCGCAAAAGGCATAATGAGACTATAAATCTTGCTACTTGTAGTAGGATGTGTCTTTCTGATGAAAGGAAGGAGGAGGGTGTTTGTCTAGTAGAGCTGATGATAATGATGATGTCCGGCTCCAAATCAGAAGGCATAATGTGCGATAGTTCATATGAAATACATCGGAGAGACTATAAATCTTGCTACTTGTAGTAGGATGTGTCTTTCTGATGGAAGGAAGGAGGAGGGTGTTTGAATATTAGTAGAGCTGATGATGATTATGTCCGGCTCCAAATCAGAAGGCATAATGTGCGATAGTTCATATGAAATACATCGGAGAGACTATAAATCTTGCTACATGTAGTAGGATGAGTCTCTGTGATGGAATGAAGGTAGTTAACAGATTGCATCATACGGCAGCATTGAGCAGATCTGCCCAATACATGTCGGATTTTTTACTTATTGCAAATAGCTGCAATTCTTTAAAACCGAGATGTACAACTCGTCACTCGCTTCAACACCATCTGTCGGTAGTCAACTAGTCATCGATAACTCTACTCAGGATATATTGACTTATTGACTTCTATAGATGTTACAATAGTAATCCTTTTAATTTGCACCAAAAATAATTACAAAAAGGCGGCCTTCTTCCTTATAGCAATCTCTACCAAACAACCTTTGGATGGTCTTCCATCGTTATTACACACCTCAGCAGGTCGCTAGCTTGAGTGCGCTCGTGTATCTTCATGTCTTCATCCAGTTGAAGCAACATGGCGGCGCGAGAGTAGGAGTAGATGGTGCGAGACCAACTGCTCTCCTCTATGAGGATGTTGGCGAATGACGCCGCTTGACGCCATTCCATCTGCAGACTGGAAGAGAGGAAAGAAAAGGGATTTATTGATACTGCACAAATTTTATACACATAGCGCTCACACGGAACAAAGAGGGCTCATATTAAAATACACATAATATATTATAAGTTACAAGCAACAAAGTTGCAATAAATTAGGTAAAACGATTGACTGTACTAAGTTTTATGTCATTCACAGACTGTCCATGGTGCTCTGAATGTATATAAGGAACATGTTTATAAGAAGACTTCATTCATGCACAAAAGAAACTTGCATAAAATAAAAAACGTTACCCTCCTCCTTCGGCAGTCGGGTAAAAATAAAATCGGTCGTGCACCGCAGGGCACAGTTGTCGCATCAACTGTACACCTCACAGTGTGTCACACAACAAGCACTCGGCACACTCACGCGTTGATCCACATGATCTCCCAGTAGCACACGTGCGTGAACTGCTTCCACATGTCCTGGCTGACGACGGCGCGGTCGTAGGTGTGCACTGCGGGGCACAGCTGGCCTCGCATGAACTGGAGGCGGGCCTTGAAGAGAAGGAACCAGACGCCGTCCGGGTAGATCTGTGGAGAGGTTAGGTGGGTTAATATAAGGGTGGATGTTTTGTCAGTGACGTTTTCGTGGCCAGAAAGATGTATTCGACAGCAGTAAGCAACTTTTACTCTGTGGCGCGCGCGCCTTAAAGGCGTATCAAACAATACAGCGGTAATAGCCAGCTTGTTTCTTTTCGCCAACAAGAGATACATTAATAAAATCAAAGTGGCGTGGACGAAAATGTTCGCCACTTTCGTCTCACGAGCAAGGGTCATCTTGATACTAGACATTCGACTGTTTGTGTCAAACAGTAAGTCGAAATTCATGTATCTCTCTTGTAAACTGACAGTTCCTTTTACGAATACGTTTAAAAAAATATTGATTGCGTATTTATAAGTCTGAATATACATAATTGAAATGATAGCAGTGTTAAGGTTATATTTGTAAGCTAAAGACAAACCTCAAGCTCCCGTTCCAAGATGGCGTCACAGGCGTCCAGATCGCCCTCGCCGCCGGTGAAGTGGCAGATGACGAGCTGGTACGCCAGCAGCGTCAGGTCACACAGCACTGAGCGGAGCCCCGGCGACTGAGAGCCCAGGCTGAGCTCGGAGAGACCGAAGGACTGCGGGTAGGGAGATAAATATTAAGATTAGGGTAAGATATTCTTCATTGCAGAATAACAGAAATAGGTTCAAATTCAAATACATTAAATAGCGGAAGGTTTAGGTTAGCAATTCGCGCTCAGCTACATATAGGTGCAAATAGTGAGATCGTTATTGATATTATACATACATATAATGATGTTGATTCTGAAGGCACAAAATTGGACTCTGTGAGTGTTTCCGTAAACTTAATTTCTTAGGCCCGGGTCTCCTATTACGCGCCGTAGATCGCGTCCAGCGTCACGCCGTAGGCCGCGTCACGATGCTCACTACGTCTACGCGCCAACGTCGGCGTGTGAGGGAGACCGCATCAGTACATTTCTATAGTGAGCATTGTGACGCGGCCTACGGCGTGACGCTGGACGCGAACTACGGCGTAAATAGGAGACCCGGGCCTTACTGGCAAAATTTACGGTTTGACATGACTAAAATTAAGATTTGTGCCTTCAGAATCGACATAAATGTCTGGATAAATGTATCTGTGTATGTAAATCATGTAATCATGACCCTCTCTGAAATTATGTTTAAGAACATGATTTTTATCACACAGTTTAATTTTATGTAGGCATTGTGAAACCAACACCCGTTCTAAACTGAGGTTATCAGACGACAAAATAGAAAAATGTGGGATGGACGACAACGAAAATAAATTCCATTGATCAACAATTTGAAAACTTTATCATAATTATACGAGTAATGATCAAATATTTTATTGCTAGACTTTTAATCAAGCTAATATACTGTATTAATCAAAATACTTCAGTCATTGTTCGTAAAAGGGTTTGGGAGCGTTGTCAAAGTTAGGTACTAATTATAAACCTTAGGATTGGTTAGGTGGTTTTTATTAACCTAACATTGCTCTTCATTAAAAACCTATTATGTAAAGAATTCGCCCTGCAAGACAGACGCAAATCGATCGCATCAGACAAATTGATAGAAGAATATATCTAGTTATTGCCAATAACAAACAATTAATGAAAACATCGCTTAGACAGTCGCGGGCTAACACAATTACTTAACTTCAATTGCCATTTCTATTAAAAGACAATTAGTTTAAAACAAAGAAATAACATCGCACTGAAACAAAGATATAATTGAGTATAAAATATTTTTATTATGTACATGAATATAAATAAAATAAATAAAAAATAGTTTCGGGGATACTTGTGTTATTGGAAGCATATTTATCATGTACTCTTCAGACTGTTTAATACAGAAAGGAATATTATCAATTCCCATTGTCAGGGCAATGTACTTAACATACTAAGCAACTATTCAGGGGGGATTAAAATATAGGCTATATTTTATCCGGAATTCTTCCGGGATTTTTAAGGCATCGCGGAGCTCGCTTGCTCTTGCTACATTACAGTGTAGTCTATTTTTTTAACAAACGAGTACTGCATATGTCTCTCGAATATTTCCGATATTAACAGAGTGAGAATGGTTCATTCATAGGGCCAATAGCAACGCAGGTACTGCTTTGTTTAAAAATAGACTATAGTTGATAATCCAAGATCCACTTCGGGTCGCTGAGCCAGCGGAATAAGTAAGTAAGTATAGTTGATAATAACATGCCTACCTTATTCCCAGTAAATCCCACGAACTCCAGCAAGCTGATGATCCGTGGCGGCAGCAGCGAGATCATCACGTTGAAGGTGCCGCCCCCGAGCCGCACGCCACACTCGAAGTTCACGCGAGACACCTCCGACTCCCATGTCTTCTTGTCGAGGATCTTTGCGCACTCTCTGGAAGTTGTTTATTTATTAATTAATACGACTTAATGCTAAGAGCATTGTCTACCGGTCAACCTGCAGGTTGGGTGATGATGGTGGGGTTAGGAAATGGAGAGATTAGCAGTGTGTAAATGTGGCAAATATGTTTCTTTATGTTATCATCAGTCCACATAGCCACTGTTGGAGAATACATCTTAATTGTGGGCTATGTGCAGTGGGCCGCACAGATATCTGATAAGCCAAATGCAATTCAATTCTACTTCTTAGAATGTGGGTGACAAACATGAGACACTATAGCTTATGTAGGATTATCATCGTGGTGAAGGTTCACTTGGGTTTACTTTTACTTTGCTAAGAGTACCATCTACCAGACTAACGCGGCTTTTGGCGTATAATTTATAAACATATTATTCTAATAATGAAATCAGGGAAAATGATTAGTGAATACATGTTATACTTCAGAATAACACATTTACTACTTTAATCCAGGTAAAAACTTTTAAAAAGAAGCAAACCATTGCGATGTACAGCAAATTATCTGCCAATAAAAAAATATGGGTCACCTTATGTAAACGTACCCAGGAAAAGTGAAGAAACACAAGAAAGATTGATTATGATGAGTATTGATGAAGCTATAATAACCGGCCACTGAGCGAGCGGTCATCAGCCTTCACTCATTGTTTTTTTTCTACTGAGAACCATTATATTGTTATCTATCTTGAGACGTACAGCTATTCATACTGCGTATAAAAGGAAGGTAGGTACAGTAGATGATTCAGCTCACTGTGTTAATGACCTTAAGGTCAAACTACTGTAGCATTGCACTCAATTCCCCACCCAATCTATGCGTAAATCACTACCAGATCATAACCACAGATAGGGTTGTTACAGTTTTCACGTGTGTTCTATCTAGTCAACTTGTCTGTCCTTACCAATTAACTCCGAAACTGTTGGACCAATTTTGGTAAAGGACGGATTTAGACAAAACTCTGCTTTGGTTTCATCTTAGATTTTTTTTTGTAGTTTTGTTGTTTTTAAGCCAAAGGTTAGCTTCTTTGTCATGTTCGCTGGGGGTTTTCCACGCTTAGCTTATTTTAAACACGGTGCTTATAAAGGCACGTGCATGTTACGAGAACGTTATCGCAACGGCTAGGTTATATAAAGTTGATGTTTAGCATGCCAAATGTTATCGCAATGCAAATCTACACTTACATGTTTGTTTTCTTAAAGTTTGCCGCTTTTTTCCTGGGACTTAGGTTTAAGATTATTAGCATTCTCGAAAGATGCCCGTATTTTTTAATGTAGTAGGATGTACCCATATAATTATAGGCAACATATCAATATGTTTAGGTACTTGTCAACATATGAAGTTGTTATTGAAGATCAACATAATATTATTTGAGCCGTGATAATAAGGATCTCCACGAGCAGAAGGCAATGAGAAAAAAAATCAAAGACCTATATGAGTTGAGGCCTACAGATTGCGTACTGACGTCTTCTTCTGGCTTCACTATTGTGTTTACAGTAGGTATATTATACACTCAGGAGTCACGAGCATGAAAAAAATCCCGCAACAAATGGAACCCCAATGGTAGGTGGAACATTCCATTGCTCTTCAATCGCTGTAACCCCTCTCGTGCGTACTCACTTGTAGCTGTTGTAGCAGTTCTTGATCTTGATGGTGCCGCGGATGAGGCCGGCCAGGTCCTCGCCCTCCATGATGGTCATGGCGGCCTGCAGCAGCAGCGCCTCGGCGTAGCACAACTCAGCGTGAGCCTCAAGGTCCGTGTACATGCCGTAGTTCGGCTGAGGGAAACGAGACAATGTCAATAATGTAATTTTCTACATCAGCCCCTTTATTCCGTCCCATTGGGACAGGTTGTTAACCAATAGAATTGAATAGAATAGAATAGAATATAATAGAATAGAATGTCGATCAAATTACAGCATTATTAATTATCATCATCATCATCATCAGTCTATAGCAGTCCACTGCTGGACGTAGGCCCCTCCCAAAATACGCCACTGAATGCGATCCAAGGAAAGTGTCCAATAATGGAGTAATAGTCAAAAACGTGATATTCCAGATCTAAAAACCGAGAGCGTGGAAGGTAATATCTTTATTATATATCTTTATAAACTAACTGGATACTGGTTAGAGAGATACTTTTGAAGTTAATTTAGTATACTTAAGTGTAATAAAATGTACCTACTTATATTATTTATTATTTGCTTAGAGTTCACTAATTATTAAACCTAATTTAGGAACAGACTAACATTTATCAAGGTTTTAATTAAGTACCTAAGTAAGACACAATATTTTTTATTACCTCCCACAAAAAATGCACAAATACTATTATCTCACACGTTCTTGGTGTAATTAAGAAATAAACTGCATATGCAGAATGGCCAATTATTCTGATGAACTAACCTTACTCATATTAAAATGTTTATGTCCAATGATCTTTAAAACTAAAGTACATAAGGTTACCACCTTTTAGTTAAAAGGAACACAATCTCAGGGTGACTTTGAATCACCTTGACAGTGGATACAAAATAGGCTACGTTCTTACTGATGTTAAGGGTGACTATCCACCAGAGATGTGCTGTAGATGCGTTTAACCAAACATATTCAGGTATTGTTCAACATAGCATAGTACGGATATGGTCTCACCAGTTACCACCACAATAAAGTTAGTGACATGTTCAACGGGTAAGCACTGGTGGGAAAAATTCAACACAATGTATTTGGTTGAATCTGTGCTTAGATTTAGTGGTAAGGCCGTGTACTATTATTGAATAGGTCACGGTCACATGCACTAAAAATAGGACCCCTGCACAGTCAATATCAAACACATTAGTGTACGAGTCTACGGAACATACAGTCCCATGTATAGGTACCCAAAAAGTGTTCAGAAATCATACATAAAACCTGAGAGCATTAGAGTTCAGAAAAAACACTATATTATCTTTTTAATCATAGCGCAGATGCATTCGCCCCTATTGGTGCCAGAAATCAGAAATCATAGAAAACAGAGATATTTAACCTCAGACTTAGAGTCCAAAAGCCACTAGGCATACCTTCTTAATCATAGTTCCGATGCTCTCGACGAGGGTGTAATTCCGGCGGTGCTGGTTGCAGATCGAGATGGTGACCTTGAGCGCGGCCAGGGCGCGGTTGATCTGGCCGTGGTCGAAGGTCAGGATGGCCGGGATGAACTCGAAGATCGACGTGCCCAGGCTGTGGTATAATGAAGTGCGGCCCCTGGAAAAGTTTGGCCGGTTTTGAGATCTGTTCGTGATGGGGGATGGTTGGTCATTCATGGTCTGTCTTTATCGTGATATTTGTCACTAGATCAGAGAGTATCGTCGTGATTGTTATAAGTATTATGACGCTGGGAAATCCACAGTGGCTCGACTTCAAAACAATATGCTGGGAGCATTCCGAACGGATAGTAGTTGGTAGAATATTGACGTTCATCAAAAAACTGTATGGTTGGATATTAACTTGAACTTAACGAAACTCTTATAACTACAATCAAACGGGTGCTAGTAATAGTGATATTTGGTGTCGGTGATACATCGTATACTACCTATACAATTTTATTTTTATTTTTTTATGTAGCCTGTGTGGTGTCCCACTGCTGGGCAAAGGCCTCCTTATAAATTGTCCACCGCTCCCGATCCTGTGCCTTCTTCGGCCATTGAGGTAAAAACCTGTCGAGGTCGTCCCGCATCTCCGTCTAGGTCTTCCACGACGCCGACGTCCATCACTGGGCACCCACTCTATGAGGGATGAGGGTGTTTTTTCCTACTTTCAGTGCTTCGGTGGTGATCCCATCTTCTCCTGTGCTTTTGTCGTATTTCATAATTTTAAGAGCTATGTATACTTCCTGTCCTGTTATTGGTGGGATGGAGTCGGGGCATGTATATTCTATGTCAGGAAGTTCGTTTTTATTGGAATCCGAATATAGATTTTTGTAAAATGTGGTACATATGGTAGATATATTATCCATATGGCTATGTTTAGCACCATTCTCATCTTTGAGGCAATTTATCCAAGTTTTGGACCTGTTGGCTCCCATTTTGGCATTACGGAGAGAATGATGTTTTTCTATTGAAATCTGTACTAATTGGGTGTTATATGATCTAATTAATATCTTTTCTAATACTGCGTTTAACTATTTTGTCAATTTGATTGTATTCAGGGGAACATCTTGCGTATGATTCTCTTTCATTGATATTATTAAGCTGATTGTCTACATCTTCTATATCTATTTCTAGACCTTTGAAGTGAATTTGCAAGTTCCAGGTTAAATTGATCGACATTTTGGATGAGGGTATGTTTGTTGAGCCTTTTTATTTGTTTGGTGAAAAGTAGTTTCCGGTGAATTTTTATATCGAAGGAGACTCTCGCACGCAAGGGACTATGGTCCGAACTGCATTTAAATTTGTTAATAACGGATATGTCTTCAATAGTTGATTTATTAGTTGACCTATATAATATTTATGGATAAAAGTTAGCTCCACTACTACACATGTTTTTGGTAATGAATAAGTATTAAATATCTAAAATGATAACTTCAGCCAGTCTGCCAGTAAAGATAAATTAAGAGGAAATAATCCCAATGGAAAATTACCTATAATTAGAATATCGTTGTTAGGACCAACTTATTACCTAACGCATAGGTGTTAAAATATGAGTTCGCGTGCTAACAACTCCGCTTCTTTGTAAATGAAGGTCAATTAAAATTGTTAAACGAAACAGGTAAGAAAAATGCCAATCAAGAAGAACTATCAACATGATATTTTAAGATGCACTAAAATAACAAACCAATTTTCATGATACCTACCTACTAATTAAATATAAAATAATTGGTCGTATGGTGTTAATAATAACCACTTTTAAATTGAATTATTTATTCATTCATCCTAAAGTGGTAGTTAAATTTTGGCAGGTAATTTGTTTACTTGCAAATATGGTCGAAAGGTCAATGTCTGAAAACGAGAATAAACGGAGGATAAAGTCCCTAAAATAACAATGCATTCGTAACCTCAATGGTAAGTAAGGACTAAAATTTAGCTCCACAATAATTCAGCCAATCACAGCATTGCATTGCTACTCTATGCCATTCTCAAAAGCGAAACGGGGCAACATGATAATCGCTAATCATATCTAGTAACTAGGGATACAGTCGGACACAAGTGCAGATCTATTTATACAATGCGAATGAAAAAGTTGTTCATATAGCCCAGGAGCCTTATAGTACGTATGTACATGAATACTTCATAATTCCGTAGGTATGTAGGTAATTGTATTACGTTTAGAAACCTACGGATGTCAACATATTCTTAATTATACAAATAAGGTTTCCGGTGAACTGAATTAGTGACAGTAATAATAAAATAACATTACATTTAACGATATTTTAGATTGTATGGCTAAGTTTCCGTATGGATTTAGTGCCAGTTTCTCGATAGTCGGCTATCTAACCGACCAGGGATGGTTTATGAATTAGGTATAAGTACGTCATCTCCATATAAAATTCTTGACAGATGTGTCAAAATCAAAAGTCAACCACTAATACCTGGTTATGCTCTAACCGACTATGGAGAAATAATTTTGCACGCCTAGTAACGAGCTAGCAGTTTGCACTCAAAAAAATTTTCCTATGATATGACATGTGTAAAGCATTAATTATACCATTTTCCAGGGGCAAAGACATGGGTGACACTTTATAATTTTCCATTTAACGCATAAATACTATTGCAAAATCTGTCATTTTATTGACAATGACCACAGATAATATATATTTCTAGAGTACGCACTTTGGTAAAATGGAACGTACTAGAGATGCGACACATCAAAGTCGACATTCTGAAATCGATTAAAATTTATACAATATTAGAATTTTTACAACAATGTATTATACAGGTTGTCCGAAAAATCAACGGCACACTAAAAACTGATGCAAGGTCGAATCGAATTTTCGATTTTTTACTAAGGTCATTATTACGATATTCTGGCCACTCCTGAGCTAGCCTCTAGCTCCTATAGGCCCTTTGAGGGACAACGTTGACTTTTGGGACATATTATACAGGATAATATAAGTGACCAACAAATTTTTTCTCGCGAATTATCTGGTTAGAGTTGTAAAACAAAAGTTGTTTAGAAGTATCACCCCCTTTTAGCTTACCACTTTTGCAATACATTGTATTTTCAAAACTATTATTTTAGGGTATGCAGCCAGAAACAATAGGTACATCACCACCCTTCACTGCTAAGAAAATGTTAAAATTGTTGGAGGACGCGTGTCAACATGTCACTGGGGAACACTGGGCAAAGGTGGTCGATAGAACAAAACGAATGATACTACAGGACTGTGATCGTTTCGCTCGGATAGATTGTTTGCAAGATGAACTGATCATTAATGTCGACTGTTGACTCTGATACATCAGATTCTGAGAACTATAGCAGTTGTAGCATATACTGAAAGCGTTATAGCAATTATAATGTGTTTTCCGAAAATACGAATAAATTCATATTTATATTAATCTATGGAGTATATACAAATCGATAGGTTCAAGTCGATAGGATTTCACTCTCGGACATCTCTAGAACTGTCAAACTCAAAACGTCCCACATATCAATAGCTCTGAAAAATGGTATAAGCGTTCATAATCCATTCTAATGTCAGTTAGTACGTAACTTATCAATCCGTATTAGTGTTATGATAATAAATAATAGAAATCTAAGTTAGAAGAAAGGCATTAAGTAAGTTGATGATATTATTATAATCGCCCAAATGACAGGCACAATTTAGATTTTTGCGGCTGTCTGCAATAACTTAAAAATTAACCCTGGAATTGTTCAAAAATATGCCAAACATGATAAAGTTTCAGTAAATAATTTTCGTTGAAAATAATTTCGAAGTCAGAAAAGAGAAGAAAATATTTAAATTGGCTGAACATTGACAAACTTTGTCATGCCAGACTCGTGGTTTACATCGGTATTCGATAAGCCTTTTATTAGTTAGTAGGTATAATACCTAATAAGCTAATATAAAAAATTAAAATACTATTAATAAAGTTGTGAATTGCTGAAACTTAGTGAAGAATAGGTCACAAACCGCACGAGCAAAGTGATTTTCGACCTAAATAATTCTGACACAGTAAACTTAATAATGTTTGTTCAGCAAAAATCTACTAAAACCAAAACAGACAGTAGGCGCCAACGTAATATTATTGAAGTGATCATTTCATTACGTTGTTGACGTTGCCAGCAGTTTGAAATCGTGATAGTCACAAGTTACTTCCTCGAGAAACATAATTTCTATATTACGTGAACCGTAAAATGAGTGACTTGACAATGATTTGGCATAGCCTCGGTGTCATTACCATATTTGATATCATGCGATGTGACTATCCACATATTGTACACCATAATGATGCCTTTTTACATGACATTGACCTTGGTCATATGTGGAGATTTGAGGACGGTAGCTTCAATATAAAGTACTTACCTACCTACAGGTCAAAATGGATGTAATGGAAATAAATTCCCCTAATTATAAAAGTAGACTAAAGACAGTACTGGTTTAGAACCGATTACAGTCCAGGGCTTTGATACAAATCAGTAAGTAGTCTAAACACGGATTTAAACCAGATACATCTTTAGTCTACGCTTTATAATAAGGGGGAGAATTATGATGGTATTGAGGTGTAGATGGTACTTTTTCTAACAAGTCCTAGACTCGTAGCACGTTATGTGTGAGTTAGGAAGTGATTTTTCATACAGATCTATCAGAAACAATATGAGAGTGGCGGTTGTCTATTACATAAGTGTAAAAAGGAAGAAGTATTGACATACACTATAAACAACAGTTCGTTGTCACGGGTCCGGTCGTTATGAGATTTTCATATTATTTATTTATCTGTAAACTTTATACACTATTATTAGGTACCGATATGAACTTTCCTACTAATAAATAATTATAGCTTATACCTACCGCGTAAGTAATTCAAATATGCGAGTTCGTTTTAGATAAATTATTATGTTTCAAATTATAATTTGCTAACATAGACCGGCGAGCAACAGCTAGCCATTACAGGATTACAATAGACGAATATTAAATTGGAACACAATAAAATAATGGTCTGTTTTTACATATAAATTTGGTTTGCTAGATCCTTACCACGGCTGCATGATGTGTAGAGCCCCGGTAATGTCATTGTTGAAAAACCTTCTTATCGCCACCTCGCAATCTTCAAATGCGGTTTCGAGATCCATAATTGTTCTGTAAAACGTACGAGGTTGTATTAGACAATTACATACACTTTGATAAAGAAATTACACTTCAATTGTGCAAAAGTATTGACGTGCGTTAAAATTAATGTGCAAAAGTAAAAACGTATTAGGCTGAGAGTTAAAATAAATTTATTAATAAAATATTCTACCCTCATTATCTGTTGTATATGTATATCCCTTAAGTACATTACACCTAGCAGAGAGGTTTGCTATTCAGTTTTTTTTTATCGTGTACATGATCCAAAAGTCCTCTGTTAGGCTCAGCTTTAGTAACAGGGCGTGTTTAAAACCTTTGAAAATATATACACAGGGTAAGTACTTACATAAACAATTCTTCATACAAAAGAATAATTATCGGACTCTTCTAGTTTATGAGAAAAACATAAATTTACGAAATTTCGATCATTACTATGGAGATTTGTTATAATTCAGTTTGATTTTCACAAACATTAGACTATAGGAAATGTTTTTTTTTTTTAATATTGTGTTTAACGGTACTGGAAACATGTCCTTTTGAGCCATATAAGAAATCATGAATGTGACCACATGAAAATTCGATCAAAACCTAGAGGTAGGTGCGACGACGAGCAAAGCGAGGTTAGGTGCACATGTACGTTAAAAACCAAAGCGGAGCGTTTCATATATACTTTGTTACGATGGTAGGACTACAAAGTCCTTAGAATCGAAACCTAAAGGCCTACCTTTAGCTAGCCTAGGCGACGACGAGCAAAGCGAGGAGGAGCGGTTAGGTGCACATGTTCGTTAAAAACCAAAGCGGAGCGCAGCAGAGCGGAGCGAAGCGTTTCATATATACTTTGTTGCGGTATACAATTTTATGCATTTTCAGGTTGACATTATTATTCTAAGGTATTAAAAAAGTAACACAACAACAAAAAAAAATCTAATTAGTCGGTGGTATTTTTGTCTGTGGTCAATGGTGTCTTAAAAACAAACTAAAATGTAAGAAATTTTCAAACTAAATTATAAAACTTCAGGGTTTTTTTTTACGTGAACTATTAATCTCCCATTTTTGAAATTTGGCAATGGGTATTGTATTAGTAGGTACTATACGTGTGATTTTTTATAGGCAGTTTACTCGCAGTTAGGTCGTAAGTCCGGTTTCTAAAGTATTTTCCTCTGTTATATATAGATTGATCTGATAATAAATGCCGAATTTATCGTTATCATGTAAAATTAAAATATTTACTCAATGTGTTCTTCTTCTGCATCTTCGAATTCATCCTGAAACAAAATAATATAGCTTAAAATGTGTTTTTAAAAGCGTATTTATTTAGGTATATGACTATATTAATTTATAAATATTATGTATCTACTTGGGATGTTTTTCTCCGCGACTCGAGAAGAAGCTCATATTAGTTGATCTTGTTCTGGGTTAGTCTCCATTGTTATGAAATTCCAATCGTAGAAAATTTAGCAAGTACGAGTAGGTATGCAAAACATTGATTGTTGAAAGTAAGATAAATCCCTACTTTGTACCAAAGTGAGGTAACTCAAAACGATTGCTCGTATAAACAGATGAAGAATGATAATAATGCGATGTATCGCTGTCAGGCTAATCGTGTTGCATTAGAGATAGGTAGTGCACCCAAAAATATAATAATACACTCACGGGCAAAGAAACAGTTCCACTTACAAAATTTAGACACCAAAAGGCCCTAATTTTTTCATTATTTTGTAGGAAAATTGAACAAAATATTTATGTGTTTAGTTGGTAATATTCTGATGCACCGTTAAATGTACTTAAATATTGCAGAGTTAGATTTTTCCGTTTGGGAATAATTTGGTGATTTTCT
The DNA here is from genome assembly GCF_932276165.1 of Plutella xylostella. NCBI lineage: Eukaryota > Metazoa > Arthropoda > Insecta > Lepidoptera > Plutellidae > Plutella > Plutella xylostella. The sequence goes on from NC_064012.1 coordinate 11,538,030, forward strand.
CAATGGGATTTTTTCATTGCCCGTGAGTGTATTATCATTCCGTACGGTATGCTAAAATCTATGTTTCTCCAGAGGCCTGAAGACCTTTCTAATCTCGAACTCAGAGTATCCAGATTTTTATGACTGTACCTATAATATTCGTAGAATCTACTTATAGTTCCAGACTTTTCCATACCATGTGACCTGAACTTCACCTCAGGTAATTCAAAATTATAAACTTCATGAAAAGAGTCCTGTGGAAACCTAAGAAGCACTAAAAACTAAAGTAGAAATTCAACACGCTCCAAGCCCGGAGCTTGACGTCAAAACGGATGAAGTTATATAAACTTTAATTTGCCTCCCCCAGCCTCCCAGCGGCATTTGCGGGGAGACGAACGGTTCTAAAATAGATTTGCCCTTTTCAATTATGAAAAAGGCTTCTTGAAAGAGTTTTCAGGTACTTTAAAGTCTTGCTGAAGCTGGCACGAGGCAAAACGTGTCCCGGTCGAGACTGAGTAGGTCTTTAATATAATGTAGGTGCCTACTTTATACGCGACAGAGACAAATGTTATAGCTGATCTAGGGTTTTTAAACGTGGACCGTGAGTAATGAAAAAAAAATCGTTAATTGCTCAGTAGGACTAGCACAGGGCGCAAGACGCGCACATCAAGAGTCAAGACGTGACAAAAGTTCCTCGTCGCGCTCGCTCTTGAGATTGCGCGATGTAAGTGAGCGCTATGCAAAACTTGTCACGTCTTGATAGCTAGCCCTTCAGGTCATTGTGTCCTGCTGAAGGGTCGTGGACTCACCAGGTCATCGAAGTCCTCGGTGGCGAGCGGCGGCGCGGGCTCGGGGTAGGGCTCCAGCAGCAGCGGCGACCCCAGCGCCGGCGACGCCTCCTGACGCACCGCCATCTTGTCTGCAAAAAGAAGGTCCATTAGTAAAAATACCAATAATAATTATTATAAGGATCCGTTCATAAAATTCAGTATGAAGGGTACACCCGAATCCGCATTGTTCTATGGTTCACAGAAATCGTTTCGATCGGAGAGGAAAGCAGAAATATAAACAAGATTCTGAGAGAATTGACGTAATTTTTTTCTAAAAAATTTTTATATTTTTACAGCGTTAAAAATTGAATTGCTGCCTTCAGAATATATAGATACACCATTGAATAACAAGTTCAGTAGTACTCGTTATTCTATGCTAACAATCAAGGTTCTATTTCAACGTGACAAAAAAAATAGCTGTCGTCTCCGATCTGTTGTTTCTCTCTGTCGTTTGTTTCTGTCTGAACCTCAGATCAACTACAAATAGATTCGCAATCGCCGTGTGCACTATTCTCTTTCTCACTCAAACCATAGATGTTGCCGACAAAAAAATAAAACCTAAATATGGGGAAATTTAACTTATCATAATAACAAAAACAAAACTTGAGTATATCGTCGGTTGATAGGAAAAAGACACTAAAGGCTAATTTTTCAATAGCCAGACAAAAGTTTTGCTGGGAAATAATTTTGATGCTGTTGCGTCTCAATGTTTCTCAATGTTTGTATTACCCAGATAACATTTATCTGAATATTGAAAAATCTGCCTTAGTGAGTTTTTCCTGTCAACCGACGATATAAGAAAAAAAACTTTACTCATACTTATTTGATTTCAATATAATTATTTAATATACACAAACTGAGTGGATTGTATGATTCATTGTCTTCGTCCAATCGAAACAATCCTCTTCAAAATGTGCCGAACACAATTTTTGTATGTTTCCTTGGTTCCCAATTTGTGCGACCGGTAATGTCTATCCATTTTCTTGATTTTTTTTTCTGTCGGAAACCTATGAAGCAGAGATAAATGGATGAGCATGAGCATTATAATCGTGGGCCAAATATGTGATGGGGTTTTTTTTTTAAAGGAAACACGTATTTCGTATCAATACAATAAACTTTATATTATACAGAAGAAATCACACATAGAAGAAAAAAACGAAACGAACGTTTCCTCACAATGAGAGGCACCTCATTTGAAAGAGGAGAATGACTTCTACAAAATACAATCTTCACAAAAACCGAATTCGTGCGCCCCATTTGTAAACCCAACCCGAGTCCGTTACAATTTCTAGTATTTTCTTTGCATACTATAATATTTGTGGGTAAAATAAATTTTCAATAACTTGCAACACCATGTGATTTGTTATGATATGGTACCTCGTAATTTTTACTTAAAACTGATACTAAAAGACCTTACAGTATTAAAATTAGTATCGTTTTATATTAAAATCGAGCCAATAGATAGTACTATGATGAATGTAAGCTTGTTAAACTTGATATTATCTACTTACATGTGAAAATATATCTCATCCATCATTCCATCGTGTTTTCGTTCAATATGCTCTATATAACCGAACAAAATCCACCCACCCATGTCACACACTCGTTAAGTGATGATAATAGTCTAATAAACTTAATAAACACCCACAAATCACTAGCAAATCAAAAATAAATAGCATTTAGAAAATTTTGTTGTAACTGTCAGCCTTTGTTTGGCACAGATTTTTCATTTGTTTCATTGTTTGGCACAGAGAACTGACGTAAACAGGCGCCACAGCAAAAAGGACAAAAAACATTTACAGCTTAACGTTTCTTTCTTACGCTTAATGTAGCTAAGCGTCTCTTTTTCGCAATGTCAGAACTGTCACGATTATACCCCTGTGGTCTGAACGGACCCTAAACGTGCAAGATGGCGAGAATGGATCAATGTGTGTTACTCGGTTCTACCTTTTTTGGCATAAGATTTATTTGCCTAATCTCGTATTGCATAGTAACGTTTGGTCAAAGTCTCGTTACGCCGAAAATCGTATGGCATAAATCTCGTTTAGTAAAAAGTTATTTCGCATAACATTGTTTAGCCTAATAATGGTATGGCCAAATCTTGAATAGCCTAATAATGCTATGGCATAGGTTTATACAAAGTAATAATATTCGTTTGGCTTTAACTTTGACGGAACGTCTCCCTACATAGCGCAAACTGGTGCCTTGTATTGTTTCCGCTGTTTGGAAAACGCTCCGCTCCGCTTCGCTGCGCTCCGCTTTGGTTTTGATGAACATGTGCACCTAACACGCTCCTCCTCGCTTTGCTCGTCGTCGCACCTATTTTTAGGTTTCGATCTCATGGGGTTTGTAATAATTATATTGGTCGTTAACTTTCGATTTTTTGATCATACAATATCGTGATTTTCGGGATGTAGGAGAAAAATACCACAATTTGTACATTTACTACATACTTAATATATTATTTATTAAGATAACATTAGGAGAAACAAGATTATACATAGGTATAGACGAACATAAATTTGAGCAAACGAAACTTAGGTGTTTAAAGATTGTGCCTAAAGAGTTTTAGACGAAACGAGCCCTATGCCATATAAGTCTTGGCAAAGTGATGGTTCGGCCAAAAAAGTTTAGACCATACGAGTTATGCGAAATGAGTTTTGGTCAATAAAGATTATGCGAGATGAGCGGAACCCGTGTTACTCTTTCACAGGAAAACGACGGGCTGCGGCCCAAAATGGGTGACTCAGAGGGCCGTCCTAGACAAAAATAACATGTCCATATAAAATACATGATGATTAACCAGAATCACGGGATGAATGAGGATTAACCAGAATCACGGGAGAAGTAAAGAGTACTTCATGGTCCGAGAAATTATTTTTCAGCTCCTTTTATGGTAATCTAATTACAATTAATATCATAGTTTCTTGTATTTTATGTTGAGATGTTTGTATACAAAATCTCAAAAATTTATCAGTCCTGAAATTTTTTAAAACTGATTTCTTAATGTTTAATTTACTTTAAGCTAGGTTATTATAACACAAAGCTTCCGCTCATGATTATATGTTTACTTCAAATGTTGTTACATATTTTTCCATTCTAATGCTTCTGACTTTGGTAAAATTCCACACAATTTGAGGCCAATAAAATCCTATAGAAATATAGATGATTGCGCAGTAACACAAAAGACACGAGTATTTTATTTTACACTTTAAAAGAGGATAATTATGATCATGAAGTAGCTTGATTAAGTTTATAACTTACCAAAGAAGACATATTACATAGCAGCAAAAGTACATACTAAGTACAGGTATTTTATTAAATCTACAATTCTATGAACCAAAGTTGTAAAACGAAATAAAACCTACGTTGATTGAAGTCCTTATTGTGATAGCAGGTTCCTCTTTCATACGATTGGCATAACGTACGCACATACACGATATGATTGAACTTCCATACACAGTTTATCGGTCGCGATAAAGGAACTACACGACAGTAACTATCAACACAACAGCGAGGGTCTAATACACTCGTGTACAATATACAATATAACTGCATAACACGAAGGCGACGCGGCAATCTGAGAGCGCGATCGCGGCCGAATGTAAATTCATCATAATTGTTTTGTATAGTTGTAGTTTACGCAATGCAAGTATTAGTGATACAAGCAAGTGGAGTGAAAGCGCGGGATTCGCTGCCGGCTTTCACCAGCTCTGCGCCCGCGCCGCCGCCGCCACCATCGGGCGAGACCGGTCATCTCTCGACAAAACGAGAGTTTCTTGCGAATCATCTCGTCCTCAAAACTTGGGACGGATCTGTTCTGAATCCCTAACTTATGGACCCGAATATCATAAAATACCACCGCGCTGCAATACACAATCGCTGCATCTTTAGTAGGTATGGCTAGCAAAAAAAGTTTATTACAAGTGAGAATATAAAGTAAGGTATACTGAGAATCCGACAAGCAAACAGCTTTGACCCAAAAAGAGTGCTTAGTCAAACGGTACTTAATGCATGCTTAAGGTGACCATACGTCCCGCTTTGGGCGGGACAGTCCCGCTTTCAAGCTGTCCGTCCCGCTGTCCCCCGCGAGGGCAAAAATGTCCCGCTTTGACCAAACGAGAATTTAAATTCCTAAATTTTGCACTCGAGTTGCAAGTCGTAAGTGGAGACTCGCAACGCGGGGTGACGATGACGGCGCGGCGTACAGAAGACAGAGAGGGATGGATCTTCCAGGAGCGCGGCAATCGCATTATTTGGTTTCGAGTGTAGCTAGCTAATCTAGCTATTGGTACCTAGACGTGCGCAGGATGCGGCCGATACCAATAAGTTTTGGACAACATTTTAAAAAACTCAAGCTGCTATAAATCGAAAACCAATTCGAGATTTAACTCTAAAGGCCACAAAAAATATACATAACATATGTTTTAATTACTTATGTATTATTTTCGACAAATTCATAAAATAGTAAAAAAGTGCTGATGACGTCATGAATCACATGCAATGTATTTTGATGATCAAAACCTAATTAATGTTATGCGTTCGTGCTATAAAGTTGTGTGTGCCGTTAACGTATAAAAGTTACCTACCCTCAATATGCCACCGTCGGTGATGCCGAAGTGCGACAACTGTAAGAAGTCCATAACTAAGAAAGCACCAGGACTGGAGTGCAGCAAATGCAGCCTCATAGTACATGGAAGCACCCAGTGTGCTGGCCTAACTAGTAAGCAGCTCGCCGCACTACGGGGTGCCGAAAACTTGGAATGGACGTGTAACGAATGTCACCAAAACTCGTCACACAGGAAGTCATTCGTACTACCTGAGGAAGACCTGGAAGATGAGAACGAGCTAGATAACAGTGCATTAAAAACTAACATCAGAAATGTTGCTTCAATTGACGTAAAAAAACTCCTCCAGGATATAGCTGTTGACGTCGATAAGTGCATTAAAAAACAACTTAGTGAACTACAGCTATCCGTCGACTACTGCAGCAATAAAGTAGATGAGTTTGACGATAATGTTGAAGCAATGAAAAACAAAATAAAAACTCTAGAGAAGAAGAATGAAAATCTTACTAACACAAACAAGTATTTAGAAACCAAAATAGCCGCATTAGAACAAAGATTTACTGAACTGGAACAGAACCAACTATCAAGCGACCTGGAGATAGCTGGAGTTCCCTACAAGGAGCAGGAAAACCCTAAGGAAATAATGAGTACCCTAGCAAATAAACTAAAACTAGACAGCAGTGGCATAAAATCAGTGAGAAGATTGCCCAAGAAAGGAGAAAAAACAGCTGGTACTCTATACGTGAAGTTAAGAGAAGAATGCGATCCAATATCGTGGGTTCAAGCAGCTCGCACCATCAAGCCCATAGTATCAGATATTATATCTACCACACCCTCTGACGAAACCGCTGCGACCAAAGTATTTGTGCGCCACGCTCTAACATCCTACACGAAGGCTCTTTTGTACCAAGTCAAGCAAAAACTAAAAGAAACCTTCAAATTTATCTGGTGTAACTACGAGGGTAAAGTTCTGGTTCGAAAAGATGAAAAAAGCAAAACTCTTATCATCAGATCTGAAGCGGATATACAAAAACTTGCTTAGGTACTGTATTTACTCACACCACTACTGATATAACATTGTTTACCAACCTAATATTACTCTTTTAAATGGCTACTAAAATGAATGTAACAGAATTATTTAACTGTCCTAATTTAAATAACTACCTAACACACATCCCTAAATCACCCAATTTAACTTGCATTCATATAAACCTCCGGTCTATGATAAAGAACTTTTCAAAATTATTACAATGCGTAGAAGACACGAGATTCACTATAGATATTATTATAGTTACCGAGGCTAATATCACTGAAAACATAAGTGGTCTATTCAATATTTATGGCTATGAAATGTATACTAAACTACGCAAACATCGCAAAGGCGGTGGTATTATCATTTATGTGCATAAGAAATATCAATTTAAATTACTAAATTCACATACCCTACACTGTGAAAATATTTTAGGTATACTATCGCCATCGAATAATCACAAAATGCTAATATGCGCTTTATATAGACCACCTGATAAAAGTAAACACCTATTCTGCAATGAACTATCACACTTATTATCCAAACACGACACTTATCAAAACTTTATAATCCTTGGAGATATAAATATCGACTTAAAATGCGAAAGCCCCATAAAAAACCAATACATGAACATTTTGTCAGAAAATGGATTCAGTTGCGGAATAACAGATTACACTAGAATTGAAGAAAAAAAAGGAGTAGTCTCTAAAACATGCATAGATCACATTCTGGTAAGAAACTGTAAGGAAGATGTACACACGGCGGCTCTCGGTACTGTTCTGGCGGACCACCGCATGACGGCGGTAAGCGTCGCAGGCACGTCGCACATACAGGATGCCCCAAAAACTAAATCAATGCTCAACAATAAAATATTGCAATATGAATTAAATTATGTTAAATGGGAAACTTGTGACACCATGGATTGCCCAAATGACATATATAATTTTATAAAATCAAGCTTCTTGAACGCATATAAAAAAGCTATGTATAGTACAACTATTACAAATAGACGGAACAAAAAACAATGGACCACTAATACAATAAGACACCTCTGTCAAAAACGGGATGAGTTATTTACCAAACTTAAAGAAGATCCTAACAATGCCGTACTAATGCTACAATATAAAAAGTTACGAAATAGAACGAATAAAGTAATAGAACTTACAAGAAACAGTTTTTATAACAATGAAATAAATAATAATTTAAGCAACCCTAGAAAAATTTGGCAAATTCTAAATACACTATCGGGTAGAATAGTCAAATCTGTAGATGATGTAATTGTGAAAGCTTTTGATGTAAACAAGCAAAATAAGACACAAGTTGCTAACGAATTCAGCAAGGAATTTCAAAATAATGTTGTAGATATAGTCCCAAACTGCAATATACCCCTTTTAAATATAACAAATTATACGGAAAAAATGGATAGGTCAATTTATTATAAAAAAGCAACACATTATAATATTAAAAAAATTATTAAAAACATAAAATCACACAAATCACCTGGCCAAGACAATATTCGACCATGCGACATAATAAACTTAGGAGATAAAATTATCTCAGCTATAACAAGATTAATTAATAAAAGTATTACAACCGGAATATACCCAAACGACCTAAAACAAGGTATTGTTAGACCAATCCATAAAAAAGGTTCATATGACTCATATGGCAACTATAGACCAATAACGATTCTACCAATACTAGATAAAATATTTGAAAAATACATTGCGGGACTTATGCACTCGTACTACGAACATAATAATGTATTAACAGAGACACAATTCGGTTTCAGGCCCAATAAAAGTTCTACATTGCTACTATCGCAATTTACGGATGAAATTAATACCAATTTAGATAAAAAAAAGCATGTTGTCATGGTATTTATCGACTATAGTAAGGCATTTGACACACTGAGACACGATTACCTACTGGATAAATTAGATGGCACAGGAATCAGAGGACCACTGCTAAATTGGTGCAAGGACTATCTCAAAAATCGCAGTTATCGAGTGAAAATTGATGATGCATATAGTAACGTTGTAAATACCAATATAGGCACTGCACAAGGTTCGGTGTTGGGCCCTCTACATTATTTAGTATACGTCAATGAGGTAGCTAAAGTAGTCAAACACACATCACTGTATCAATATGCGGATGACACTTGCCTTGTTGCAGCCGATAGGAACTTTTCTAGGGCGATGGAAAGGCTACAAAAGGACTTCACAGCTATATGTAAATGGTCACACGATGCAGGACTGGTACTTAATGCTCAAAAAACATTGGCAATGCACATCAGATCCAGTCATAACGCTTGTGATCAGTCTATGAAATTGATTGCCCATAGCCATAGTTGTATGCATGACAACAATCATAAATGTACCAACTGCGATGTAATACAGCAGGTGGACACTGCAAAGTATCTTGGGGTCACAATAGATCACAGATTTAATTGGGGTCCACACATTGTAAATGTCTGTGACAAGCTTCGAGCGATAATGTCGAAACTATATATAATTAAAAATAAAGTTCCCTTCAGGATTCTTCTTAACCTATATACGGCACTTGCAGAATCTACTATCTTCTACGGCATAACTAGTTATGGCAGAACCTTCAAAACTTACTTAGAAAAAATTTATAACATCCAACTGCGGCTCCTAAAAACCATTGTGCCAAAAAAAGTTAAATTCCAAAATCGAGAAAATATTCAAGAACTTTTCAAATATTGCAAAATTATGCCTGTCTATAACAAGTTAGAATATGCTCTGTTGGTAGAACAATACAACCGGACTAACTGGCAGCCGGTACAACATAAAATACAAACTAGACAAATTACTAATAAAAAATTACGTACTTATCAAGCCAACAACTTCTACGGACGAAGAACAATAAGATATATAATTCCTCGATTACTTAATAACCTACCAAATTCCTTAAAAGACAACATGAATAAAAATAATATAAAATATAAACTAAAAAAACATTATTTACACTTAGCAAACTAAAAAATAAATAAATAATTATAATAATAATAATAATAAAAAAAAAAACAACACATATGGTATACATATCTATTTACACTATCTATTTACACCGCTAATAGTTAGTAAATAACATACCTACTTGCCACGTAATATAAGAACATATACATTTAATAACTCATTACTTATACATATTTATATTGTTTATATTATCACTGCTCATATCATATCATACTACTGATCCTAGAACACCATGTACACCGGTAATTATCTGAGCGAGACGGAAGATCGCATCTGGTCACTGATAACGAAACTGGTTCGTCGCTTCTGCATGCGAGTCGTGCGAGCGGCCGAATACCTGAGCCGTGGATTGTAATTGTAATATGTGTGTTGGGTGGTTAGGCGAATTACCGTATAAGTAATAATATAGGATACAATAATCTACCTAACTGTACTTGTACTACGTAAATTAATGTATAAACTTAAGATATACTTAAATTAATTTCAATTACAGATTCAAGTGTCAAGACAAACCTATCTGGTTTAATGGCACTTTTATATAGCTAATCAATAAATGTATTTTATTATAAATAAATAAATAAATAAATAAAATAAATAAAGGTAAGGTAAAAAAGTACTTAAATTTTTCACTAATTTTTTTATGGACGTTGACTTTTTATTTTTTATCGTGACGTGTTGTTTTTGTTTGTTGGTTGGCTAAGGGCAAGTTTCACAATAAACCGTTAGATCATTAACATCCCTGTTACATTGTTTAAAATAAAATTTCCATACCTATTGAATTCTTGACAGATGAGTACTAATTCCTTGTTATAATGTAACAGGGGTGTTGGTGTTAATGATCTAACAGAGTATGGTGAAATTAGGGCTGATTTCATTGTTTACGATAAATGAACAAAGTTTATATCACTTGTCAGTGTCATTTATGTTTATTTTTTTTCGTAACTAAGGCAAAGGACTAACATAAAAAAATGCAAAATATGTGACGTCTTTTCCAGTTACTAAATTAATTTAAAGTTAAAAATAAGATGCAAAAAAAACTATATAAAAAACGGGTCCTCTAATTTTTTATAAATAAACTTTCCGAATAGCTTAAAAAAATATAGAGTGAAAAAAATTTAAATGTTGTCCAACCGCAAGTGTCCCGCTCTGACAAAATAAATAAATGGTCACGTTATGCATGCTGGTAAAAAACTTGTGACGTTCAGAATTCACGGGCGGCGGTCGTTCGGACACGAGATTATCTGTAATGTTAGCGAGCACTGAGTGCCAGCAATGCAAGTAAGCAGAATTTCTGTTACTAAGGCGACTCACGTGCAATACTCCGCTACACATACGAGTAGTCTGATTGTTGTGAGGGATCCGCGTACAGATATATTAACAGAGCCAAAAAGGTGAGGATTTGAGGATAGCATAGAGGCGCTTCTATCTATGCTAAATATTGACACAGTGTGATAATGGCATGTAAACATTTATCAGTTGCAAAGAGACGATACAGACCCGTGAGAACGAGAAAAACATATTCATCAAGTGATAATAGTTATCATGATTGATACAGCATCGCAATCTATGTAGGTACTTATGTAGATGATAGTAAATAGTTGAGGAAACGAACTGACGACGCGACGTGTCATTGTTACGACTGCAGATCGTTTGAATCAGACATTACGAAATACATTTTAAACAATAGAATCGTCGCAGAACATCACGGCAGGTGTAAAAAGAATAACTTTAAGGCTTCTTTGAGGCCATTTAGTTTAATTACATAATATCCCAGAGACAGTTTACAAGAAAATGTATGTACCAACGGTACTTAATACATCATATTTCAATGCAGAATCATAAACATTGTGTCTTTTTACCTATAGATAATTTTGCTCTTGATAAGATAAGTGATCTTATCAAGAGCAAAATTATGGCACAGGCTCAATGATTTAATATTGTAGCATATCGATGCACATGCACACGGCTCCAGAATTGTAATTAGGTAGGATATACATTTAGTAATAATTACCTACTAAGATGAATAATTGCTATATGTATATATGTCGCAGGCAACTGGTTTAATCTCCTGTTTGATTGAACCACTAGCCCGTTCATTGGATGCCGCTATTCAGTTGTATGACTAAAGGACAACTCGTCAAGTCGTTGATTGTAACGTTCGACGTCTTGACTGAACGTCATTCAGCGAAGTCGTTGAATGGGATAGCAACTTCGTAATGTCTGGTTAGGGTGAACATCACCAGACAAGAGTCAACGAAAAGACTATGTGTTACAAAGCTCTTATCTCGCCACTTTTTTTCTTTGAAACTATCCGCCCGCGGCGTAATAATAGGTAAATCCATGTTGTCACACTATTTTAACACAAATAACGCACTTTAAAGCTAATTTATTTGCAAAAAACTAACAATATAGGTGCTTTTCGTGTCAGCTGTTAACTGTTAGACGCCATATTTGTTTTATTCACCACCTGACTGATTTTAAGTCAGCTAACTAGTTGGACGTTTTGTAACGCTTGTACAATCAACGTTCGGCCTAGTCATACAACTGAACAGCGCCATCCAATGAACGGGCTAGTGGTTCAATCAAACAGGAGATTAAACCAGTTGCTGCGACATATACATACGCATATATGGGCTCTATTATTGGAGAAAAATCTTTCTGAGCGGTAATGATACTGAAAATTCATTCAACTGTTGAGCAAACACACTGATATATAGAAATATGCAAACAAGAAATGGCACGAGAATGTTACGTAAATGCGGAGCAGCAACAGCAATTAGAGAGATTATCTGAGAAAATAAGGAATTCATTCGTCCACGCTTATCGTGAATTCCACTGGCGACGGATAATCTGATCCACCATTAGAATTATGCCGCCTGAATTGAATAGTGTAGGTACTTACCTACTTTATGGACTGGCACAGTAAATATGTATACAAAATATACTGGGTAGTACAAGGAAGAAAATCAATACATTAGGACTTTAGGACTGAATCTATAGATAAATTTTCCCTTACAGCTATATCATTATTGGTTGTACACTGCCGTCTATGTCAGTACTCTTCATAAATGTTACAATGGTACGGAACCCGTCTAGAGCGAATCCGAATCACAGTTGGCGTTTTTTTTTAATATTGTATCTAGGCTATTGCCCGCTGTAGTTTCTTTTACACTTACGGCCAATGAAAAAGTTCCACTCACAAAATGCCGACACCAAAAATTTTATTTAAAATTTGAACATATTGCTGTTCTTAGTTGGGTAGTATCCTGAGATTCCTGAGGCTCCGTTAAATGTACTTCAATGTTGCAGAAGGCGTCATTAAGCTAACCTTTTCCGTCTAGGATTAATGTGGTGCTTTTCTCAGTGGAACCTTTTCATTGCCCGTGAGTGTATTATACAGAATATAAAAAAACCGTTAATTTTAACTTAGTATTAATATATCTCGAGACTGGGGGGTTTGATCCACATGGTTTAAAGGCATTATTTTGTATTTAAAGATACCTTTTTAACGATACCCCACACGATGGGGTAAGTCTTATTTTTTTTTTCTAATTTACTTTTCGCTGAATTGGGAATATTGGGATAAGGGGTAAAAAATTATTATACACTCACGAGCAAAGAAACAGTTCCTGTTACAAAATATCGAAACTAAATGGCCTTTATTTTTTTTAAACATTTAATAAGAAATTTGAACAATATGTTTACGTTTTTTGTTTGCAGTATTCTGGTGTGCTTTTCAATGTAGTTCATATTGTAGAAGGTTTCATTATGCGAGCCTTTTCCGCTTAGGATTACTCCTTTGGTGCTTTCTCACTGGAACTTTTTCATTGCCCGTGAGTGTATTTGGGGCCGTCCATTAATCACGTGAGGTCGTTTTTCTCATTTTTTGACCCCCCCCTCCCCCCTGGTGATATTTGGTGAGGTTTGGGACCAACCCCCCCTCCCCCCCCTGGATCACGTGTATTTTTTTGGAAGTCTGTAAAGGCTTATTTTTACTAGAAAAAATATAACGAAAATTGCGTTTTGAATTTATTTATTCTGTCATATAAATTGAAATAGAAAAACAATGTCATTTAAAGATTTTTAAATTGAAAAACATTTATGTAAGTATATATATGTATTATCGTTCAAATTTTTGCGCCGTTCAAAATTTCCGTTCAGAAATACCTAGCGCTTTTTGACAAAAAATTAATACACGTGATCTCTAACGAGACCCCCCCTCCCCCCTCGTGATGTTTCGTGAGGTTTTCCGGACCCCCTCCCCCCCCCCTTTGAGCCTCACGTGATTAATGGACGGCCCCTTTCGATAATTTTAAAAATCAAACTTTGGATTATCTGTAAACCTAACTATCTCCACCAATTTTTATGGCAATTGGTGCATAAACGGCGGTGAACAGCCGGAACGGACAGACATGACGAAACTATAAGGGTTCCTAGTAGACTACGGAACCCTAAAAAGGGTAATAATACAGTAGTACCTAACCTGAAAAAGGTGACTTAGGGTTTCCTATTTTCAATAACTTTTTATTTGTTTCCAATGACTTTAAAGTTTGTTTCATCAATACTACAAAGTTGATTGGTCTTTTCTTCGTCAAATTTTATAAACTCGTGTGTGGTGCTGGTCACGGAATAAATAATTTTTATCTTATCTTATACTAGCTGTTCCCGCGCGCTTCGCTTCGCCTTAAAAAGTTTTCCCGTGGGAATTCCGGGATAAAAAGTAGCCTATGTTCTTTCCTAGGGTCTAGACCGTATGTATACCAAATTTCATTCAAATCCGTTCAGTAGTTTTGGCGTGAAAGAGTAACAGACAGACAGACAGACACAGTTACTTTCGCATTTATAATATTAGTTAGGAAGTTAGGATATATCGTAGTCGTATTCAAAGTTGTCCAGAGTGCCAAGTTGAGTAACCCTATATTAATATTCGACTAACGGATGGTGTAGTGGTTAGTGATCGCCCCAGCCAGGGCAGATATTTATATATATACTAGCTGTGCCCGCGAGCTTCGCTTCGCCTTAAAAAGTTTTCCCGTGGGAATTCCGGGATAAAAAGTAGCCTATGTTCTTTCCCAGGGTCTATACCATATGTATACCAAATTTCATTCAAATCCGTTCAGTAGTTTTGGCGTGAAAGAGTAACAGACAGACAGACAGACAGACAGACACAGTTACTTTCGCATTTATAATATTAGTTAGGATATATGTATTTGTTAATAGACAAATATTTTTGTGGGTTTAATGTTTGTGTAAAATAAGTATTCTGGGACTAGAGGACTTAATCCCTACATTCCAAATACACATTTTCTGATCTTGGTAAAATAAATACCTACTCGTATGTGATACATAGGTGTACAAATCCTACCTTCCATAATTATTATCTGCTAATAACAATTCACCAAATTACTTTAAGAATTAGGCAGAGCAAGGCTGGTAGAACAGCTGTTTTTAACCCCGGACGGAAAAGTGGGGTGCTACCAGGGATGTACTAGTACATTATACTTGAAAGCACCCATACAAGGGGCTAAAATTCTATGTAATTATAAGCTATAAATTCATGTCCATCTATGAAATTATTTGATTGTATCATGCATACAAATATCAATTTAGATTGGTACTATACACTAGTATACACAGACACTTATTTTCATACATTAAAAGTAAATATTTTATTTATGAGTAGGTATCATATTGTACAATAATAATTATGGTGGTGGCAGTCACAGTAGATAACTTAATGTTTGATTCCTAAAGTAGATTAGATTTTTATTATGCATATATAGGAAGTTAGGAACACAGTAACATAGGAGTCTTCTACATATAAAATAATGTCAAGTTTAAGTTGGACTCGCACAAATGGTTCCATACCATAACTACAGATATCATACTGCAAGTAAACATAGAGGAAAAAAAGCAGGCTCTGGAGGGGAAATGTTTAACATCCTTTAGATAGCTTATTGGACTGAAAAGAAACATTCTTTCCAAAAAAACTAAATTGAATGATTCTTTAAATATTAAAAAATATTATGTATATTTTGGGAGATCTTTCTAGGTACACACCAGGGAGTGTGGTTTAATTAATTAATAAGTTGTTATCATAATTCATAATGATAAATGTATAATTAAAAATAGGTCATACAACTAATACAATACTATGCTTTATCAGCAATGATCACAACATAACACAATATGATAGGCGATATATCTTTGTACATCTTTTAGTTTAGCTCTATCTATCATGCATTATTAACTGATTCCAAATGTAAGGAATATTATCAAAAGGACTTAAATGTAGGTGCAGTACAATGCACTTTAAATTAAGATTCTAGATGATGGTACATTTTCAAAAACATTTTTATTAATAATAAATTGTTTGAACATTTACAGCGGTACCTAGAGCGGGTTGATAGGGTTTTTTTGTATTTAGATGAATATGATTCAAACTAGGCCACTTTTTATGGTATTTATCTGTCAATTTCCCTACATCACTGTTAACAGCACTGGAGTAGTGTAAGTGAAAATTACTGTAAACTTAAAGTTTTAAATTTAGTAGAAAATAAAGGTAGATTTTAGATTGTTGTCCAAAGTATGATTAACATAATAAGAAATGTTATGCACTTATATAGATATTTCTCTAATGTTTATTGGATAACTCATTTAATTATAAACAGTTTTAGGTAGGTACTAAGGGTTAACTTAATTAAAATGAGCTTACGTAAAATATAATACTGTTTCGCTAAGTTATAACTTTTCTAGTTTACGTAGGTTTCTACTAATGATTGCGTAAATTAATAACTCACCGTTCTAAAAAGGTAAGTAGGTTGCCACTAAAACACCGAAGTTAACTCTTCTTAATATTTTAACACATTGGGTTTGTAAAATATAAGCTGAAGCAGCAGAAAATGTTCAGGCTCAGCAATATTTCGTTTGCAAGTAGCCAACCCACACACAACACTACAATTTACCGACTGGCTCAAACAAATCTTTGTTTTGCGAAATTTATGATTTTATACGACTGATAATAACCTGTCACTTTAGAGATCAAGCTAAAATTGATCTTCGGTCAAGGTCAGAAGACTTAATTTGATATGGCAAACTATAGTAAAAAAGTTTAACCATAGACTAATATTGTCTATATCCATAACATTGGAACTTTGACAGTGACAGCTTTATAGGTCCGTTCATTTGTAAGCTTTATGGAGTTTTATTCGAATACTTTCGAATATAAATTTTGTTTTACACTTGTTGAATATTGAAAACGCAACTATGGCTTACCTTTCAAAAATACTACACGGTTAATCATTTATACTCCATTCTCAATGAAATTTTTCCATTTATGCCATCTAGTAGTTAAATATGGTAACGAATTCTAAAAATGCTGTATGAGCTACTTGAGATGATTATCAACAGATGGCGCTAGCGTCAATATAACATGGCAAAAGGGGAGAAAGTATGAAAAAAAACATTTAATATTTTTTGTGATTATTGTTTCGGTATAACTGATTATTTACCATAATAGCATTAACTATAAAAACATTGAATTATGGGAGGATATGCGGAATTTTACCCTTCAACTGAACCACTGTACTTAAGTAATACCTTATTATTTTCTTGGCAAGCAAAGTGTTTAAAGCAAAGAGCAGTTTAAAACAAACCCTCTAAGTGAATGCGAAACACTCATCTACTTAGAACGAAATGTTTTAATTAATTAAAGTCCTGCCGAGTCATAAAAGTCCATAGGCCTTCTCCAGCTTGTTCAAATTAGTACTTAGACATCAAGTTTGAGACAACACTTAACAGATATATTAAAATCCAAACACAGCCGCTTACCTTGTCCCCTGGATTTCGACGCTTTAGATCTGGATGAAAACTTTAGTGGTATCAAAATAGATACTATAATCGTAAGGTCCAAAATAACACTGTGTTGATGGAAGGGGACAAGCTTAATTTCCTAAGAGTAGATAAATTGAGGTGGTTAGGGGGTAGGCAGAGAGGTGAGCCGGTGTTATCGTGGTCTTGCTACACTTCTTTTGAATTTTGGACAGAGAACTGTATGGGGCAAATTTCTCTTGTAAAGTGTTTCTAATGTTCAGTTTTTTGTTTCTTATTGCAATCCAGCTAGTCATAGTCATAGCTGATTAAACTACTGATAGTTTACTAAAACTTTAAGTAAATCTTTTTCATTGCGCGCCAGGTATGGTATAGATAGACAGTATACAGTATGTTGCAAAAAGGGTATAGTTACTAAGCCGAAACCTACATGTGCACTCTGCAGTATGGTAGTTATATCTAAGCCAGCCGAAATTGAAATCAGAATTTCAAAATTCGCGGAAAAATAGATTTTTTCAATAGAAACTATACCTACCTATTGGTCACGTGACTTTTGACTACTTTTTATTTCAGGCTGCACATGTAGGTTTCGATTGAGTATACTCTTTTTGCAACACCCAGTATAAGCACCTATACAATAAATAATATTAATATTAGGTATAAGAAAAGTTGTTTCATTGGTTATTGCGATTAATGTCTGAACATTGAAGATGATGGCCAAATGAACTGATGACTCGAATGAATAATGTTTCATCTACTAAATTAACCCATAACATAGTGCAGATATTTTTGCTGGAAGTGGATTTATAAAAATTGCCTAGTTCATCTCCCTACATTTCCCTGTTCCGTCCGGTGAGTTTTTAACAGCGTTAATAATGGTGGAATTAAAACGAAAGAGCCAGCGAGCAAAAGACGATTTAATTAAACGTTAACGAAGACTCCCCGCTTACCCCTCACCCCACCCCGGACATTACCTGGCCCTGTGCTTTACTACATCTAGGACTTTTAATAAACAATTACATATTTCCTTTGCTGTTTCTCTTTAGCAATTAAAGAAAATAATTAAGTATGTCAACTGTCTCTGTTGCATGGCATCTTTATCGGCGTAGATAAATTCCTTTGATGCACGATCCAGTACTCACATCGGCATGTTTATAAAGGTGTCGTGCAACCGAGACATGATGCAATTTTGTCAGTGAACTGCGTGCCCTGCTACCCGCATCGTGTACCTTGGAATGTGTTACGTGACTTACTATTATTAGCTTTTTTCTCGAATTACCAAAACTAGTAGAATAAAAGTTGTTCAGAATGACCTCCTGTGTCACGCCCGTTGGCTTACTATGAATTACCAGTTTTGCAACACCCTACCGAATGTCCCGTAAATAGTGAACTAACGTAAAACGTAGGTATATACATATATACGCTGGTTTTTCTAAGTATAAATATGACTTTAGAAGACTGATACATAATATACGCATGATATACGCGACGAGCGCATTTTTGACAGCTATTCGTCCACTCCAAGAAACACCACCCTTGAGAAAGAAACCTATTTGATATATTTATAGTGACCTGAAGATACCGAGCTCTAAGCCATAACTCGACAGGCACTATACCTTCAGTCAGACGGCAGTCTGACATCAGGGATCCATGGAGCAGTGGATCTAGCCGCTGCAGCGTATAGCCACAGTACTCACAAGGAGAGTCGCCTCGGGGTGGTGAGACCCCCCCTCCCTGATGTCCAGACAGGTGCCGGAGCTGTTGATGGCACGCTCACTTCCCGTACTCCATCCGGAGCACTCGTGTTTAGATCCACTCTAGGGACAATGGAGAAGCCATTTACCAGATCTCCACTCTGGTACCGGAGCTGTAATGCGCGCTCACCTCCCGACATGCAGACCTACATGTCTACCCATGGAGCCTACACAGCTGGGTCGGCCGGCGCATGCTATCCATCACGCACTTCTTGATATCCAGTCAAGCACCGGAGATGTCGGCCCAACTGACGTCGGGCCAACTATAAGGGCAACTCACGTGCCCCGCGACTCTTTCGCTTACGGCCCTCGTCCTAACCGCTACTTAAGCCGCTAGCTGCGCACGGAGGGACGCCCGGTCACAAGTAACCAGGCAGACGAACATGTCCCTCCTACAGCTAACCACATGCCACTACGAAGCCATACCCAAGTCCGGATCCACTAGCAAGCTAGTGGAGGGCTCGAGATCCGGACGCCCGTAGTACCCTGGTCAAACAGCCGGACTCGTAATTCCGGCTGCGCAACCCCGCACACCTCGGGTCCTGGGGCGGGTGCGGGTCCACTCCAAGAAACAATGTAAAATAAAGGTAAGTAAGTATTTTAGTACCTATATCACCCATGGATTTAACACAGACAAGCAGACAACATCCGCACATACGGCCATATTATTTTCCCATACATTCGGACGTAATCTAATGTCCGAGTTTAAACAGCAATAAGGCAAATGGTTGGTGATACGCGTGCTCCCTGCCACGCGATTCTGTACCTTACTCTGGTAGTCCGAGGGTGGTTTCAGAGTTCTGGACCACATCTCGTTGACGTGATAAGCGATGGGTGATCCGGGGTGATTTATGGTTGAGTGTCCCTGGAACGGTGGATAGTGGCAGGTTACGGTTTCAAATTAGCCTCGATAACTCGCCTAGTGTGAACGTATGTTTTTTGAATGCGTAAAGTTTTAGGGTTAGTTTGAGTGGCAAAAAATATTTTAAAATATAGGTAGGTGTTTTTTTAACTGACTGGATAGATTTACTTAGTTCGTTATATTCTATTTGTTTCGTTGGTTAAATTCTAATGCGCGACTCAAAATACCGAGATGTTTCGAAATTCGGATCCGCAGATCGCAACGCGAAAAATTAAATTCAACTGTTTCATTAAGGTGAGACTGGCTCATTTGCAAAATCATAAATATGGCATAAATTATTTCATTTAATATTCAATTTTGTTCTTTTACCGCCTTTTTCGAAACGAGGGAGAAGACACTTGAGCATAGACAGTAGACACCCCTTTTTATTTTTTTTACAAACGGCTCCTGTTTGCAGTAGCTCGTTGGATCTTAATTTTCAGTTTAAATACGGGGGGCGCGGATGTTCAAAAGAACACTTGTTTATCCGTAAATAAACACACCTGTGTCTGACTGTGACTTTACTCCTTTCAGAAAATGCCAGTTTAAATCTTTTTAAATGTTTTTTTTTTACATATTACCCTATTTGTTTTACTTATTTTTGTTAATGCACGCAAGTAATTAATTAAATCCATTTTTTATTGTAAAATGGTTTCATGAAGTTACTCATTCGACGTGGCTATATTTCAAAGCAGCCCAACTTAAACATTATTAACCGTGCGTTTGCAGGTTTCAGGGAAAATCTTTTGATAACGTTCCCAAACGATGGCCTTTAATACACAGTGTCACCGAGGATAGTTTGTGAAAATTTACGACGTGTTATATCATAATTTAGTATTGCGAAACAGCCGTAAAGTCCGGCTTAAAAGATCAGACAGTTTGGCCAGATTGGGGCACGGCAAAAGATACTTTGCCATGGTAGAACGATAAAAGTAGCGTGTCTCAAATTTTCAGTAAAAAAATATTGGTAGGTAGACGTGGAAAAGACAACTTGTAATTTTTGATTCCTCCGATTATACCTTATAAGTACACAATTAATTACACACTATGAATGCACAAAATGGAAACTCAGCGCAATACAAGGGTTTTTAGCATACTTGGCCTTCTGAGTGTTGAGTGGTGGGGTGTTCTTATCTATTTGTAGCGAAATAAAACACCTTAATATTCACAAACAAGCGGTATCCGAAACAAAGAGCAATGTGTGATCGTTATATATATATATATATATATGTTTTAAGTATAAAAGTTGCAATAGTACTTGATAAACATCGATCACACGATAAATGAAGAGCAGGTTAACCCACTGTGTCCGTTTTACCAGCGAAATGCCACCAGCATCACGGCACTTGACGTGAAATGAGAAGGGGTGAGTGTGGGTGATCGCCATAAACCGTAAACACGAGGTCAAGTGCGATGTTATTGTGATCTTTTGTAGGCTTGCGTGTTAAGAAGAAGTTAATATACTTTAATAATCATATTAGATTCATGGAATTTGCAAAAGTGTAATTATAAAAAGACAACAGATTCCTAATCCCAAGTCAAGCAAGCAAGACGCATTACGTATCTTGGGACTCAGGATTTACGAGTAGCTATAATTTAACTCGGTAATTTTAGATATCTAGTTGTAAAAATCTGTCCAATATTCAGTATAAGTATATGTAAGTACCTCTTTTGTATAATAATAATTAGTACAATACATAGATACGTAATAATAACCCAATTTCATGCTTTCATGTAATAGTTTTGTTTTAGTTTTAGTGTGGACGCTGGACGGTTTACTTTAACGTAGGAAGCTGACTTTATAAAGAATTATGGATCCATAGGAAGAGAATTTCTTAATTTTCTGTAGATGGTTTTCATACTATCCCTCTACGGATTTCTAGCCTGGGATATAATTAGATAGTAGTTGTAAGTTAGGCTTATATTACCTACGTTGGATACTAAATCCAAGAACACCGGCCAATGCCGACTTTCACTCTGAGCATCTGCAGACTGAACCTATCACAGGCCGTGTATAGAATGAAAACTGGAAACTTTGTGCTTACTTTTTCATCATCATCACGACCCATTACGTCCCCACTGCTGGGGCACGAGTCTCCTTCCAGTGAAGGAAGGGTTTAGGCCTAGTCCACCACGCTGGCCAAGTGCGGGTTGGTGGACCCCAACACAAGCAAGGTTGTGCTGAGAGAGTTGTCGGGTAAGTAGGCAACCCGACTCTCAGATGTTTTCAAGCCGCCCGAAGGCCTCTGACTAGGCCTAACGACTGCTGCCGAAGCAGCAACCGGGACCCACAGCTTAACGTGCCGTCCGAAGCACGGAAGCGTCCAGAAAAGCACCACTTGAACTGCGGACGCTTCATACTTTTGTGAAACAGAGCTGATAAGCGTGGGATAAATATCAAGTAAGTGCTCATAAATTTCCACCTTTCTTTTTGTAGTGTACCTTTCCGTAAACTTTTAAATCATTTGTTACCTACGAACCCGAGTCCGCATTGTTCTATGCTTATACGAAGATGCATAATTATGTTCTAACTACGGTAGATTTGTAAGTATGTACTTGTCATAATAATTGTCTTACTTGTCCTTACGGGTCCCTTACCGTTATTTCTTCAACACTTTTACTTGTTTTTCCGTTGTGGAGCTCCTACTGCGTTAAAATGATTTAACTCCCCCAAGATACAGGGTGGTTATTATTGCCGGCCGGCCTCGGGCTAATAAACGCTTATCAACGGCCTCATTATCACACCCTTAACATCGCTTTAATGTCTTACTCTTGAACAAAACATATTTAATCACATTTTTTCACAGAAAACTTTTTAAAATTTCATAAATTTTCTCCGAGAGGGCGCAAGCGTTGACGCCACTTTTTACAGCCTACACTTTTTGTTCTATCTCGGTTCTTTATGGAAAATTGTTCTTATCTTGTTAACTGCTAATAAGAGGGTTTGTAGGTTCTTTCTGCAAATAAGATTGGCTTAGGAAAGTAAGGCTTAGCTAGCAATTAAAATAAACTTTGATCAACTCTTTCGTTTGTGGATTCTTTCTTCACTAGTTCTTCTTGACAAGTATAGTACACAAGTAGAACTATCCCAATAAGTACGTATCTAGCTTTTCTATTAAATGGGGTTCGGCTGATAGGGAGATAGACACAAATAGGTGCAGACAGAAATGCGTTTGTCACGAGACACACGAGGGGTTAGCCCGAGCTCACTCGCGAGGGTTATAATTTGGACACTCTCTATGCACGATTTATGACACCGTCATAAAATAGGATTTGCAGAACGGGATATTGTTTTTAATTGTCGTTGTAAAAATAATAAAAATAGACAGTTATATTGTTTGTAAGTAGCTACCAATGTCAGAAGATATGGTTTCTAATTCATGATTTATTGGTCATTGACGTTGAATGAATTTAAAGCCAGAAGCCACTTTCAGTGAGTTACTGCCTGGAAGAGATTGCTCTCGCTTTTGGGAATAAGGCCCCATACCGTCCAATAGTGTCGAATGTCTTGGGTTTACAACTCGGCTAGGGCAGACATTCTGGATATCTGTGCTTGTGTATAAAAATGATGATTTGACACATAACTATGTACTTATTATTATACAAAAAACATGGGACACCCTTTCTAGCCATGATCCTACGCAATCAATAATAGATACAATTTAACAGGAGCACCTGAGCCCAACTGCCGAACGACTTACCATATTCTGTAATCCGATCCGAAATACTGGGATTTGTAGGAAGCCCGCAAGGGTCATTATATCTCGCTTTGATACATAAACAAATCCACGATGACAGCACGCGAGAGTTGTAACCGCGGGTGGAATAGGAATCGATAGCCCCAAATGGCACTTGTAACTGCTTGTAATGTATGTTGGTAAACAGTCTTGCCACCGAGAATTTCAGAAAAACTTGTTTATCGATAGGAAATACTTTTTGCGTAATAATATTGCTTTTTTCAGGCGAGCGAGCTTAAAAACGGATGAATCGATGGACGTGTGTAAGACATGTTTTACAGAGACATCTGCATGGTGTTACAAAAAGGGTATACTTGAACACCTGAAAAACACTACAGATGAGCTAACTTTAGATTCGGATATTCGATTCTAAAAACCATCCCGATGAAGCCACCTGTCAAACATAACCGCATTCGGATCCACCCGTTCCTAGTTATACTCACCGAGACAAACGGCGAAGAAATACAGCTTCCATTCGGTTTGTGAGTGAGCAGCATGGGAAGTGCGAGTTTTTACAGCGTTTGAGAAGCGGTGAATAAACATGAATTTGTATGGAGTTTGAGATTCACAACCTAGCAGTATACGCGCTGCACTAGCTCCAAGTTACGTCATACAAAATTGAGTCGATTTCACTGCTCGATCGGTTAGGAAAAACCTACACTTGGCCCTCAGAGAAGGGCCAGGGTAGGGGGGTCACTCTATATTACGAAAAACTTAGTTTCGTAGCTCTGCTGCGCGAGCCACGACTCTATCTCGTCGTATTAAACGTGCTGACTGCTGATTGCACGACAGCTCTCGTTTTTTAGTTTTTTGTCTATTTATAAACACTTTATTGTAGGTACCTACATATACCTACAAAAGACACAGTTACAAAAAAATATGTAAGTATGCAAAGGCGGGCTTAATGCCAACAAGCAATTTCTTCCAACCAACCTTTGTTTGGTGGAGAACTAAAGTATTTAATTCCCCAGTATAGAGTAACCTTCGTGGAGCGCGGGGGCGCGGCCGGGGGCTCGGGGCGCTAATCCGGGCTGCGGTCACAGGTGCCGCGCCCGTGATAGCTACAAACAACGTTACCCAACCTTCACTTGTCGACGGATTTCTTTCCGCCATTATTTATCTTTATCGTCGGGATTTGCGACAATTGAATTCCATTTATCATCGCTCCATCGCTGTTTTTTAAGTGCAGGTTTTTGTTAATTTGTTTTTTTGGTGGATTTTAAAAGTCTGCTTTTAGTTGGGGTTTTTTAATTGGGTTTTAGAATGGACTTAGTTGTCTGCACTTGAGAAGAAATAGCAATAATTTATGTTGCCAGTTAATGATAAACTATTTAAA
Source organism: Plutella xylostella (assembly GCF_932276165.1). NCBI lineage: Eukaryota > Metazoa > Arthropoda > Insecta > Lepidoptera > Plutellidae > Plutella > Plutella xylostella. Next base: position 11,562,994 of record NC_064012.1, read on the forward strand.
CCTAGATTTAAAGATAATGCATTCTGAATCATAGTGTATTTGTGGCTGATTGATATAAACAAAAATGTGTACTTACAAAATCTATACCAAAAACAAAGAAATACGGGTATATCTTTCTAAATAAAACGAAATATTTATGCTAACGACAAAGACCAACAAAACTAATTAAAACTCCAACCTCAAACCAAGAGGACAGGCATTCATCAAATCTTAATAAGATAGCAATTCAAAAATCGCTCGTCAGGATTATCATTTGTAACGGCCGTCCAATAAAGCGCGTTGCCAGCAATTTGTGTTCTAAATTCAAGTTTGATAGCTGTAATTGCACCTCTTTACACGAGAGCGGTGCCACAGTTGTTATTAAGCGTTTCTAATTAAATGTTATTTGCATAAACGTGACCCGCCGTCGCGCGGCCCCTGCGGTCTCTACTTCATGTAATACGTGGATCTTAAAAGGATCAAGTTTTTGCGACGGCTTGCGGTGGGATAGCGGCTTAAAGTGTTTGCCTGCATTTCCTAGGCGTTCATGTTCAGTCTATATTCTTGGGTTTCAGATCAAAGACTGACGATCAAAGACATATTTGCTTTGCTCATTGGAGTACTTACCCATGTACCTATCAAAATTATAAAAGTGAATTACCTCGATATTTTTGAAAATTTGTGACAAGACGAGAAGTTTTCCTGCGGTTTTTATTAGTAGGTACAGCGTTTATTGGGGCAACTGATACCTAAGTAAGTATTAGCTATATAAAAAAGTAATCAAGAATTAGGTTAGGTGTAAGAACTTACACTTATTTTCATTTTTACGCGAATTCGTCAGGCTGTTTTTTGATGTACAAGTCAAGAGAAAGAATTCCAGCAATAGCAATGCCAAATGCTGGGCAATAAAACACGTGCATACTAAAAATATTATCTGTCAAATTAATTGTTAGCTTTCATAGGGTCGCGCGCGGCGGCGGCGGCGGCGGCGGCGGGAGGGGGGGCCCTGTCTCGCGCGATACAAATCGTGCAGATTTACGTGCTCAGCCCCAGCGGAGCTCGCAGATATCGTGTTTACGTATCGTTTTATTCGTCCCTCTCCTATTAGTCTCGATAGAGAATTTTTATGTTTGCATGCCACCGTCGGCGCGTCGTAAAGAGACGGGCGCGGAGCTTTACAGTGACAATAATGAAATTTGCGCATTTACCCGCTCGCGACACCCGGTTATCGGATTACGGGGCCATAACTTATCGCCTGTAAATATTGTTGTTTGTTCTGTGAGGGATTACGCAGTGACTAATTGTCGCAGCTCAGGTGGGAGTAGCGTTGACAAGTTAATCTGCCGTTGTCTAGGTTAGGTACGAGGTGCGGCCTAGGCGACCTAGGCACTTGCCCTCTGAACTAACTGGTGAGTAATTGGGACGGACTTCTAGCGAACGTTGACCAATGGCTGAGTTTGTCATCAGATTGGGACTAGAGATGATTGATACTTATTTGGTTCAATGGTGTTGGATACAATCACAAATAGTGTATTAAATATAAAAATACAGAGGTTATGAAATGATAGATAATCATCAAATTATTATAACCACCGATAAACCATGTCAACTTCATATAGGTATTTGAGTTTCATTCGAATTTGCATATCATAGTAGAGCATCGTGCTAATCGGGTGGATTTGCGAGCAAACATTTAAATTAATGTTATTAAGAGGCGTGAAAACGCCACGTTTTAGCCCGTATTGCCGGGATTAACAGAATTCCACAGTGCGGCTTTGTGCTGTTATTCGAACACAGGGACCGATTCGGGTTCCCTTTTACCCGTAAAAATATTTTTTTTGTTCTTGCTTACGTTACGAGATTTACTGTTATAAATATATCCATTATATAGCTTGTACCCATAAAAGTAAATAAAAATATAGGTAAGTAATTAAGTTATTGTAAGTACAAATGCATTGTTAACGTGTGGTACAATTACAAGGTATCCTGAATACGTCCCTCCGTAATAGTACTAGGCTGTAGGTCTGTAACACCCCTTCATGGGTGCCAAACATAATTTAGAGCTTTACCATGTTCAACAAAAGTAACGTTTGACCGAATGGAAACCTTCCAAATATAAAAAAGAATATTATAGCTGACCGGATTTTAAATCTTCGTAGCTGTTCGTAGCACTTTGCTACGAAATCTCGTAGCACTTATAGCACCTAGTCTAGTACGTTAATAAGTGATTATTTTACTATATTTTGATCCAATGAGAACCAGGGCCCCAAGTCTGCTATTGGTTACAAAAAATATCAATGAAGATATCCAATAGAGACTCCATTGCAACTCCATTGTCATTGGCCCAAAAACGGTAGTCCCTACGTCTCACGGCCAGTCTCGATACAATATCAATGCTATTGACACAGAGTGATTCAATTCAATCTTTGTTTGTGGCTGTATGCCGTGTGTGACTAACACAGCAAATTCGGCCAAAAACGATTGTGTTAAGGTACACACTATGTTAATTGCTGTCTTTACGGTGGAGATTTAAAGATATTTACAAGGTTAATACCTGAAACAAACAGACGGACACAATTTATACAGGGACATCACAAACATAGGGTTAGTATATTATAATGAACACAAACAAATTTATAGTTTAATATTGTTAGTTTTGAAGAATTTATACAGGATGTTAGCGATTGGGGTATGTACAAGTGTTAGTAGGTAATTGATATTTACAGGTCTTGGGATAGAGGAAGGGAGGAAATCATAGAGGGAGGTTTGAAGGTTAGGACACTCAAAGAAAAGGTGGTCGACAGATCCTTCGCTGGTGCCGCAGTCACAAACCGAACTATCACGCACCCGAATCCTAGCCAGGTGCACAGGCGTGCACGCATGACCAAGACGGAGTCTGCAGATTGTCGAGGTGGAGGTTTTATCTAGGAGTCTTGCTCTAAAAAACCATGGCCTTTTGGGAATATGTGGTTGGATTAAGGAGTAATACTTACCTTTAATGTTCCTGGAAGCTTCCCAGGACTCCTTCCAGGAATTATCAAGCCTCGGTCCTGCGAGCGAGGCAAGGTCGTGGGCAAAATTATGGTAATGAGTATCCAGGCCCAAGCTAACGGCATCCTTAGCGAAGGAATCTGCACACTCATTACCAATGATGCCACTGTGGCCAGGTATCCAGGCAATAGCCACCTCTATACCCTGAGTCTTGCAACGGAAGAGAGTTTGTCTAATTTGAAGAATGATAGGGAATTTTGATTTTGATTTAAAAGGAAATGAAATAATTGAGTGTAAGCAGCTAGAAGAGTCTGATAGAATAATAGTTTTGTTGAGTTTGTGAGACTCAGTGTACAGAAGTGCCTCCAGAATAGCGGTAGCCTCGCCCGTGAAGACCGAGGATTCAGGGGGGAGTTTGAAATTAAGGGTAATTTTGTACTTAGGAAGCCAGACAGCTAGACCAACATTGCTCTTATCTGAAAATTTGGAGGCATCTGTGAAGACTGGGAGCCAACCAGGCCACTCTGACTGGAGTTTATGAGTCAATGTTTTCTCGGCCCCCGGAGCGTTTTTCACAATGCCCATGTCCATAACAACATTGGGCTGAAAAACCAGGGCATCATAAGGGACACTAAACAGAGGGTTCATTTTAAATTTAATTGAAGGATGAGGAAGGTTGGAAGCAAAAATGAATGATTTGAGAAGGAAGGAAAGGCCATGGGTTTCTTGAGCATGACATAACCGCTTAAGGGTATCGAGCTTGGACAATAGAGGGTGAGACTCTGACTGCCAGATCCCGAGGAAAAACCGGTCACACAAGTACTGTCTCCGCAGCGAGAGAGGGGGGTCGACACACTCAACCTGAAGGGCATTGGTGGGGGTAGATTTCATTGCACCGGACACTATTCGAAGACACTTGTACTGAACCTTATCAATTTTTTCTAATGCAGCCTTATTACAGGGGTCCAGGATAAATGAGGCATAGTCAAAGTGACTTCGAACAATGGCGTTGTACAGTAGCTTCTGGGAGTATGGATGTGCGCCCCACCAGACACCTGACAGTGACCTGAGGACGTTGACACCCCTCTCGCACTTCTGAGCCACGTAGTTCATGTGATGGCTACCCGACAACCTGGAATCCAGAATCACACCCAAAAATTTAACTTTATTTGACACAGTGATTGAATGCTCTCCAATAACAACATCCAGATCTGGGATGTTTCTTTTTCTAGTGAAAATCACTGCTGTGCATTTAGTGGGAGAAAGAGATAACCCATGTCTATCCAGCCAATCCGTGAGGTACCTAAGAGCCAGGTTCAGCTGGACATTTGTCTCCGCTAACGAGGGAGAAGCATAATAGAGGGCCAAGTCGTCAGCGTACTGTAGAATGTCGCAGAAGCAGTCAACGGATTTATCTAGATCGTAAGTATACAGACTGTAAAGGAGGGGGCTTAAGACCGATCCCTGGGGGAGGCCTTTCCAAACAAATTTTGGGGAATCAAGGGAAGTGGTAGGGGATTTTATGTAGATGGATCTCTCCATGAATAGGCTGCAAACCAGACGGGTAAGCTTCACTGGAATGCTCAGCTGGCGCATTTTCTGCCTGAGCACAGGAAGAAGTACATTATCATAGGCAGACGCTATGTCAAGGAAGACACCCACAAGGTATTCTTTCCTCTTGAATGCGATGTGAATATCTGTTGTAAGTATTGCAAGGCTGTCTAGAGTACTCATCCCTTTCCTAAACCCAAACTGGGTTTTGGCTAGGATTCCTCTATTCTCAATTAGCCATTCGAGCCTGCATTTAATTAAGTGCTCTAAGATTTTCGCCAAAGCAGAGGAGAGGGCGATAGGACGTCGGGAGTTAGGATCACGGGGGTCTTTTCCGGCCTTCAATATGGGAACAACTATTTGCTTACTCCAAGAGCATGGAGTAACTCCGTACTCCAGGAAGTAGTTTATCAGCTCCAAGTAGGCATGCTTGACCTTGAGGCTTGATTTTGAAAGGAAAGAGTATGGAATGCCATCAATACCTGGAGATGAATCAGTTAAACCGGATAAAGCAGATTGGAGTTCATCCATAGTAAATGGAGAATCCAATCTGTCTGAAGATAGTAAGAGAGCTGGTGGGGGACGGAGAGCACTGGAGTGTGGGACATAAGGTGGAGCCAGTTTATCGCTGAACCCTTCTAGCCATAGAGAGGGATCATTGCTCAAGATATCTTCGACGTTAAGGGAACCGCGATATCGGCGAATGTATCTCCACACCAGAGAAGGGGGGCACCTAGGCGAAAGATTTTCACAAAATCTGATCCAGCCCTGTTTCTTTTTCTTCTTAAGGAGCCGTTTGGTGCGTGCAGCTATCCTTTTGTAGTTTATGAAATTTTCCATGCTCATATTAGCGATATAAACATCCTCTGCATTTTTGCGCTCGTCAACAGCCAAGGAGCAGTCGGAGTCCCACCAAGGAGGTGAGACTCTTTGGCCTTTTCGCAATTTTCTATTTTTGGCAGAGGATGTTAGAGCTTTTTCAAACTGATCATAGTTATTTAAAAAGTTGTCACTAGTACAGGGCTGGATCAGACTGAGCTTATCTTCAACCGAGGTGATGAAGTTGGACCACTCATTCCTGCCTATCACATACCTTGGGAAGGCACATGTATCAGCAAGAATGGTGGATCTGGTAGGAAGCGTGATAGATATGGGAAAATGATCACTCCCAAAGGTATTTGGGAGGACCCTCCAGAATATTGATGTTGAAAGAAGAGGGGACGAGAAAGTGAGATCGACAGCACTTTTTGGGTTCTGACGGGGGAGGACTCGACGGGTAGGAGACCCGTCATTTAAAATACAAACATCTAAGGTATCAAGCATGTCTAAGAGGGCGATTGCAAAAGCGTCAGTGTGATAAGAACCCCATGAGGTATGGTGGGCGTTAAAGTCCCCCATGATCAGGAGAGGTTGCGGGAGAGAAGAAATAATATTATAAAAAGATGGGAGGTGAGAAGGGTGGGGATCAGGGAAATACACGGACACGAAAGTAATGTCTAAAGCCCTAAGGGCCACAACACTAAATTCCTGCCCGTGGGGAGGGGTAGGGATAGAGGAGAAGGTAAGGGAACGCTTCACAAGTAAAGCGCACCCAGCAAACCCGTCATCCCTGTCATCCCGCAGACACGAGTAGCCCGGAACTCGGAAACGAGAACCCGGCGCTAGCCATGACTCAGAGATGGCAACGATGACGGGCTTGATGTCATCTATTAAGTTGAGTACTTCATGTTTTTTACTTTTAAGGCTCTGAGCATTCCACTGAAGGACCCGGGTCGGGTTCAGAGCCATTCTGGCTGAAGGATGAAAGTTCTCTAATCTTAAGTGCTACGTGGGGCGGTATTGTGTCGCTGAATTTAGACAGCAGACTGACAACTAATGAAAGTAAGTTATCCAATAAGTTGTCATTGGGGGTAATCACATTCAGGGCACTTCCATTAGGAAGTGAGGAAGATGGTGATGAGATAATGGCCTGATGGGCAAGTCTGTCATAGCCAGGAGAAAGAGGAGACCTAGGCCTGCGTTGAGTGGTCACAGTCTTTTTGTAGGATTTTTTAAGAGATGGGCCATTAGGTTGTGAAGATGCTACTTCAGCAAATGATTTTTTGCTTTTAGGAAGTCGAGCATCGGCTTCAGCGAACGAAATACTGTCCTGAGACATAATGACTTTTATGGATTTTTGTCTAGCTTGTTCTGGACAGTTCTTATCCGTGGAAGCATGACTTCCTGAGCAGTAAATGCAAGTGGGAGGGTCTGCATCGCAAGTCTCACCCAAGTGTGGTTGGGCACACTTGAAGCAGCAAGGCTTTGATCGGCAATTAGCCTTCACATGGCCAAACCTGCAACAAGCGTGGCACTGGATGGTTGGGTAGGTGTATCTGTCGACTTCTACAGCAGCACGGAAAGAGTAAATTTTTTCTGGGAGGTATTGTCCCCTGAAAGTGATTACTACGCTTTGAGTAGGGACATATGAAACGTTTCCATTGTTGATCACTTTGCGACTAAATCTGCGAGCTTTAAGAACAATACCGCATCCATGGGGGAGGTCCAAAGAACCCACAAACTCATCCATGGAGAGATCCACTGGGACTCTCCTAGCAACACCCATACGGGTGATGTGGTAAGTTGGGATAACTGCCTTAAACTTGTTTGGGGACAGAGCTGGGTGGTTGATAAATTCGTTGGCCGCTCCCGCAGACTTAAATTCCACAGTAACACGGTTACGACCGGTCATTTTGACACCACCTCTGGTGATGTCAGTCACTTTGTGATTGTACAAAAATTGTCCAAACTTAATAGCCCTCAGCGGGGTCCCAGAAGCTGGACTTCCTGAAGAGCTATCCTGAGAAACGTGGACGATAAATGGTCCAGGGTCACTGTCATCGTACACCTTAGTGGCGTCGAGACTCGGGTGCGTATAAATGGTCTGTATGCTAGCAGACGCGAGATCGGGGTTTAAGATAATTCTCTTACCTTGTTGAGAAGGTTGTATATCATCCCTAGGGCGCTTTCGCGTCTCCTGGGGAGTATCCGTCAGCATTATATCCGGCGAAAGATCTGGCGGGTCGGGATCTGGAGGACGATCTGAATGGTACTCCATTTCAGAAAGGGAAAGAGGGTTTACTGACAATCACAACACTCACCAGTTACCACCACCACAATAACAACAAATAACAGGTATTAACTATGTAAATTGGCACAGAAAAAGGTCCGAAATCGCGATGATTGTTAGGAACACGTGGGTACCCCAGTCACGCACGAAACCGACTCCTTGACACAGAGTGTCTTCTGGGTGATCGTGACGTCATCTTGGAATATTATCAGTGTTGCCGGTTTTGTTAAAATTGTAATGCCACCATACACGGATCGTTCGACTTGGGCTTAATTTGAAGATTTTCCACACTATTTATTTAAAAACATAACTGTTTTATCCTATTCGATGTTTTTTAAATTCAATAATTGACGTGTTATGGCATTTAAATATATTTTTCATATATTAAACTGGCTGTATAATTAAGACCACAGGCAAAAAAAAAAAAAAACTCGTCGTGTCGATATGTTGCATTTCTTATATCAACTTTAACAACACAGAGTACATTTTAACAATTTATCGTTTTGTTCTCTGACCAACAGGGTTCCTTTTTCTGAGGTTTTGTTTTGGTTTTGTCTGTTAGTTGAGGATAAAAAAAAAAAGATACAGGCGAATTGAGAACCTCCTCCTTTTTTCGAAGTCGGTTATAAAACATGGCTAAAAGAATGCAATGCAATGAGTATATGAAACATATATGTATAAGTATTAGATCTTCTACCATCCAGTACAGCTATATTTTGCCAAATTATAGACGGCTCCAAACTTTAATCATAACAGATATACCATCTAGCCTGCGTTCTTTGGCTATCAGTGTAGTTAAATCCGTGGCAATCTCCTTCACCACATCCTTACTGAGGCGAAATGTCTTCACAAACTCCGAGTCCGGCAAACTCAGGAAAGGATCGACATTCCGCCTCATGAAGGCGCGATTTCGACGCCGTTCCTTCAACTCCCGACGACCTCTATCCACTCTGTCTGCCAATAATAGCATTTCCCACCGCAAATTGAAATGAATATTCCAATTCATGTTGACAACATCTGAATAAAACGTGTATCTTAGGTGTATCTGCTCAATGGCCTCACAAAGGTGATTTTTGACAGATAAACCATAGTGAAGCCATTGACGGAAACGTTAATAAATAGTAGACTACGCAAATTGTCACCCGAGAGACGATATCGGTGTGGCACTTGTCAGTGGACTAGCGTTTTGTTCAATGTAATATGAGTGGCTTCATGGTGGCTTCCATCCAACTTCCATCGAGCTGACACTATGGTCTTAAAAAATACAAGACTGCCAAATGTGTCATTTTTCGCTGTCGACATGCTGTCGACATACAATCGACATCCAATTTTACTCTAATGAGTTTAGTAGACTTGGGGCCCAGCTCTGAAATCCTCAGCTGTAATTTCCTACAACTAGAACATTACTACACAATAAAGAGTTGAATTTTATCAGTGACACAGATTATTGTTAAAAAGAACTGCACATCTATTTTGGGATTTCCGCGTTTTCAGCGTTAGTCCTATTATGAAGTTACTAAAGTTAAAAAAAGTACTACCATTAGTAAGTACAACACACACCACAGTTATTCCTTGCTTAGTTTTCCGCACATTTAGTTTAATAGCCGCTAGCCAATCAGCGTCGAAGGTCCGAGCACGTCGAATCAGATCGCGTATAAATCGCGCCCGCAGCGTCGTTTAATCCCTACAGGCTGATAATGGGGTTAAACGGGACTAAGCGCCGGTTCAACACATCACCAAGGATTACTAACGGTGTTTGTACCCCCTTTTTGTTATCCTGACACTTGGTTAAGTTGTTATAGACCTGTGGGCTTAGCTGTTGCATGTGCTGACAAGGTGTAAGGCAGATGTGAGGGTGAGACTGGTTCTGCCTGAGGAACCGATAGTTCAAAGATTAATTGAGAGTAGACGCTACACAATATAATGTAATTTATGGAATTTATACGATTGTACCATATAACTGTGCTAAGCGTTAAAGTATCTTTTAATAGGAAAAAACATGCACTTTTTCTCGTTAAGTGCAATCAATAAGGAAACTTATGCAAAAATTCTGGCTAAGTTAGGAATTTCTGTACGGTACCTTTCATTCAAATGCACGATATTCAAAGTGTTTCTTACCCGCCAGCTTTCACAAAAAGGGGATCAAAGCATCAAGAACGGCGGGAGACGAGCTCGAAAGCAATAAAGACTTTAGAACAAAGTTGTGTGTGGTCACGTGTGTCCGGCAAAAACGCAGCACGCACCGGCCAATGTTGCCAACTTTCAAACTAATGTCGCCACTTGGCTAGCTGGCCACACCAGCGTCCACTTGTCACTTGTTTATTGTACAAGTTTGTAATGTAATGTGTTTGTAATGTATATTGAATAAGTAAGTGTTTTTGCTTTTGTGTATGTTAACTGAAGTATTGGATAAATATATCTGATCTGTATAATTAATATGACAAGTTTTAATACCTATCATCTTTCTAAAAATAAAGGAGCCCGATCATAAAGTTTTCACGACATCTTTTTGTAACTACGTAAACAACTAATACTCACATAAAACACCTATTAATACGCAAACAAACACGCAATAATTCATCGGACATAACATAAACAACGATATTACAAAGTCATACACCGAAACATACATCAATATCCTCATACGTCCTGAGGGTCGAAATAAAACATTCTCATCACGGCTTGTTTTACAAATCTACGCGGGTTCGGGCTTGCCACGGGGTTCTGATGCATATGTTGAGGGGATAAGGTGTTTGTGGGCTGGGTTGAGAAGGCGTACCAACATGACAGTGCAATCAACGTTGACCGGCAGGGCTTTGGTTCATACATGAACGGCTTTAGGGATGAATAAGTTGGGCGCCCACACAACAAAGAGCTTGTATTGCCCGTATAACGCTTTTTATAAGGTCGTTCGCGAAATTCCTTCCTTTTGGGTAGGATTAAGGTATTGCCCGCTTAGCTATGGAGCGTGTTGCCGTAAAGTTATTGTGTTTTGTCGTTTATGCGGCTATTTATGAAATTGGATATCGGTTTACGGTCACTGGTAAGTGGGCGGAAACAAGACAAGTTAGTCAGATATGTCAGAAGATAAGTAACGTTCCTTGAATCAGGTGGAAAATCGTTCAATCTACGAGATCATCTATGTAAGTGCCATTGCAGAGTATAGATAATACATATTAGCAATAATATAGTACTTAATTTTCTATAAGAGGCCGGAGGCAAACAAGCTCAGATTTCAAAAGTTTCACAATCGTAACATGCATTAATTCATTTCGAGTACTTACAGGCATTTTTAATGCCTAAGTTATGGAACAAAAGTACTCACGAGATTTCAACCCATTACTACAGGGGGTACAAATCGGGTAACCGGTAGGTAATGGCGACACGAGTGCTGGCAGTCGTCAGCTGCGCGGCCGACAGATTGCCTCGTCGATCTAATGTGGTCTCCGCCGCCGCCGCCGCCGCCGCCGCGCTCTATGATCTATGGATTGTGGTGAGTGTTGCCATATTGATTGATGCGAATGTGGATTTTAAGCCATGAGGCCATGGCATTTTGGGACATAGAGGGAATCTGGGTTTTATCATTTAGATAATTTAGGCCGTGTTCTAACCAAACTGACTGTAAGCATGCTTATGACATGCACTCAGGGATGATTCTCAAGCGAGTCACCCGCTTTTCGCTGTACATTTGCACTCGAGTGATAGGTCGCGTGCCGTATTGCTGTTTTTGAACGAGTAAGGTACAATCGATAGATACCTAAGCATTATTTTAATACTTAGAAAAAATACTTATAATAAAATCTAAGGCGACAGCACTAAATTAATACCTAATAATATAGATCTAATTATGTAAAGACACAGGTATATAGAAAAATGAACTCCTACTTAGTAAAACAGCTGAATCTCAGTAAGTTTTCATCGCAGATTTTCATCCTCCGCGTCGATAACACATTCGCGTAAAATGACAGCTGTTCATAACCCCCCTACTCCCCCCGCCACAAACATTACACAACTTGCCAAGTTAAATTTTGTCAGAAACTTGGCAAACACCATTAGTCCAATCTGCGGCTAATATCGCGAGCGGCGGCTGCAAAGAATCCAAATCGATGTCAACATAGTATAGTGTTAAATACTTAGGTACTTGTTAAATTATAAAATATGTTAGGTCCATAATAGTACCTACATAGGGTAAAAAGTTGTTTAAAAAAATTACACACTCCTACATACATACTTATATTCTCGTTCTATGTCAAAGGGAGCTTAGGGCTTGTTGTTTTATGTCTTTTTACATATTAAAATAATTATTTTACACTTATTTTATACGAACTCATAAACACAATCCCGTTCAACCACCTTCAACCGCTAATAGGATAGCGAGGAAAAAAAATGAATCTTATTTAGATGCTCCAAACGATCAGACAATCTCAACCATCCTTCGTCTTCGTGCTTCTAAAGCTCCCATCTTTTATGGGATTTTTATCTCTTTCAAGTTTCCTTAGTCCGAGTGAGACGAAGAGTATGACAGTTTGTTGAGTTTCGCTGAATAGGAGTCAGGATGAGGTAGCAAATCCTGTGAAAATTGAAATCGAATTTGTGTGCAGATGGTGCCCGCTACGAGCTTGCTACGCCGTGGGCGCGTAGCATCGGCATGTGCTACGCAGCTACGAATGTTAGTTATGATGCTAGTAAATAGTTTCTCTAATGTTTGTTCGAACTCTTTAGGGACTGCAAAGGATATTATGGTCTTATCTAAATCAAAACAATCACGGTTGACTTAGCGTGCACGCCGCTTCATCTAAAACAAAACGTTACCGAAAAGCTTGAAACAGCTATAACCAAAAACATAAACCTAATTAATATTCGCAAATCATTAATTTCCAGTGGTGGCGCCACAAATCAGGCAGTGGCGAGGGTAATTCAAAATGCGTAACAAGTATTAATTTCTATCATTAGTAGCGAGCAGCGTGGGGCGCGGGTTCAAATCGGGGGTGACAGACCGCCAAATCTGTGACACAGTAGTGCCTATAAATTGCCCTACTGACTGATATACATATCAATGTCAGTAAGTATGTCGTGTCGTTATTAGAGTTACCTGTAAATTTATGTGTATTGTAGAGTGTATTATTTATTGTAGTATTAAGAATAATGTCGGAATGTTAGCGTCAAAAAAATACGTTGGCGTGATATATAACTAATTGATAAACGACTGTATAACTTTAAAACTGCTGATATCTACAGTTCCAATTGTAGCTTAACCATATCTGTACTTTGTTCAAAGTAAACGTAGCCATTGCATAATTCAAAGTACTTTACCGAAATACTCAAACTCAAAGGTAAAAAGTATAAATATAAGAGACTTTAAAATAAACATATCGCCTTCCGTGTCTTGTCACTCGCGTAATCTCAACGTGTACCGTGTCGGCAGGAAAATATAACTGTGTGGCAGGGTTACTGAAAAAACATTTTTACAAATGATAAATGCTTTAAAGCTAAGAAAATACATTGTGGATTAATTATGATGTTTACCTTGTATAATTATGTACTTGTAGTGTCGGTAGTTAAAGATTTTACATTCTCCTGAAAATTCAAACCGCGTTCTCAGCTAAATTACTATTACATAACATACCACGAAACATAGCAAGTTATTGTTCTTACCCATTCATAGACACACAATAAATTGACAAAATATGACACTTGCGTTATCATTATCACTTGGGCGGTAGCGGTAGGCAGAGAACAGTGTTACTAACCACAACACCCATCCGCCCATTCCTCCGTTTTTCAAATTACTTTTTAAACTTACAAACTTTAATGAAAAAAATGTTTAAGTGATTGTATCCAAGAAATTGTCCTTTGCAAGTCTCTTCAAGAGTAAAACGACAAAGGGGGGAGGTCACAGGCGGCAAAAGGGGGAAGAGGGGGGGTGAGGCTTAATCTGTACAAGATTTTTTCACACGTCTTTGCCCCGCAGCCTCGGGCTGAGAAACTAATAAACAGACCATTTTCCTGACAACTCGAGCTTGAAATGTATTTTTTATGTAATTTGTTCCGAATTGATTGAGTATAGGAAGCAGGAAGTGCTACGATGGAAGGTGAGCTTGTGTTCGGTCTGCTTGATGTCTGAGGCTTTTATGGTCTGTGTGTTCTTATTTTATATTATTATGTGAATTATTTTGCTGCTTGTATGTGTGATAAAATATATGTACAAACAACATCTGAATGGGTGTTGGTGTATCCTCGTTTGTATTCATTTATTCCTGTGTTCTAAATCAGCTAGGTATTCACAATTAAAAACGCAAAAATAACAGTAAGCATTAACATTTTACCATTGCACCATCACACGGAATGGCACCCAACAAAACAAAACAAAACACGCGCGCACTAACACCGAACAATAGAAATATGCAAATAGTGTTGTACCAACACACAGCGTAGCTATTCTAGCTATGTGTGGCGACATAGTGTAGCATGCTGGTCGGCGCCGGACAGTCGCTAATTACTGGGCTCATGTCACGATGGACAAAACAGGCCTACCCGCTGCGCCCGCCGCACTCCCGACGCGCCCTGCAAGCGAGGAGTTTTCAGTTAAAATTGAGGCGTTTTGGGTAAGTTAGGCAGGCTAAGTAAAATAGCTAGTACTAGTTATAAAGTAAATTCAGTAGGACACATTAGGTGTATAATATATGACTCACAAAATGATTGTCGAGTTTCATCACAAATCCAGGTCCTTGTCCTATGTCCAGCAGTGAACGATTCATCCATGAAGTCCCAACTGATTTGAACTTTAATTGGATAACCCTACTTTCGTAATTTATTTTCTTCAGTGAACAAGCCTTTGCGAAATGTTGGCTGACTCATAATCTTGAAAAACAACAAAGAAATACGTTGAATAAGTAAAGAATGTGGAATCTAACGCCATCAACCCCGAGTACAACACAAGAACAACCCGCGCATAAAATAGAACAGCACCAGATTTGAAATGACAATCAGTTCGGCAAGCGGATGCGGTCACGTCACTATTCGTGGCGGTCAAGCGCAGCTGTGGCCTCTGTGGCGACGGCAAAAACCGTCGGCAAAACGCACGCCCACTGTCCACTGCGCTGTCCACTGCACTATTCAACCGCAAACTGCATGCTGGCTGGCGTGAAAGTTAAAACAACATTTTCGGTCGCCCGGTTTTAAAAAATATATTTTTGATATTGGAATTTCGGTTCATGACTTTTTTTTGCTAGGACCTTAACCTCTTTTGTTTTGTGCATTTACTTTAATAACCAATACTACAAACTATGTACAGTGCCACAAACTTATCTGTTCCGGTGAGAGCGAACTAAATTGATCAATATCTCATTATTTACTAATGAATTATATATCAATATAGATTAGATGGGTTAATTAAAACCACAAGAGCGAATTACCACTACTGGCAAACTTAAAATCTTATAGAATGAAGAAATATTACACATTTACGTGAGCTGTCACCGGAACAGATAAGTTTGTGGCACTATAGATACTAACTAGATGGAGTGTCAGTGTAAAAAATAACACATCACTTTACACGTGAGCTCTTATTTTGAATTAGTTTGGATTTGTAACTTTATTTATTAGTACAATGGTTGTCATTAGGTTAAACTCAAGGATATATAGCTATATGTATATACAAAGTCCTTTGTATATATAGCTATATATACAAAGTCCTTGGTTAAACTAAAGTCAGTCAGAAAGTCAAAAAAAAGCAGACAGAATTTAGTTTGTTTCGAGCCCTTATCACAGGCTAACGCTAGCTTTGTACGATAATACACAAACATATTGAAAAAGAACAGTGCCTACGTAGGCCACTTTTGGAACTAACATGCCTTACATTTTGACAGTGACATTTGACGATACGCAACGTTAACGGAGGCTCGAAAATCTTGTAATCGCTGCATATGTGATACTACATCTTGTTCGTATATTGTTTATCAAAGCGTCTTGATAGTTATGAATGCTCGTCCCCGCCGAATATTTTGATAGCAGTGTTATTGATTAGCCATTTCACAATTTTATAGTTTTATGTATCAACTATTTCAGAAAACAAATTACTTACCAAAATCTTTAATGATTTCAATAGTTAACCATAGTAACTTTTCTTAGACTTCATCCTAAAGCCTAAACCATTAAACATCCAAACTACAACCATCTATAAATTAACCCAGCATTATCCTGTTTAGGATGACGAAGCGATAGTGCTTATATTAGGAGGAAAGAAACCCCCCTCGATATGAGTTCAACACATGTTACAGTAAACGATGGAGGCATTCGGTTACGCTGCTGGGCCAGTTCTACTACCTACTGGAATTAGAAGGCTTTGGGAAAATGGGCAAATCATGGGCAAATACCACCAAAATAATAAGTAAGTAGACCGCTTATAAGTACACAAATACAATCATTTGCAAACTCCTGCTATATTTTATAATGTATCTTTCGTCACAGATTTTTAAACATACTTTAAACTATAACTATAAAATAAAAGATAATGAGATAAAAGTAAGAAGCTCAAGAAGCAGAAGAAGGGACGACCGAATGGCGTAGTGGTTAGTGACCTGACTACTGAGCCGATGGTCCCGGGTTCGATTCCCGGCTGGGGCAGATATTTGTTTAAACACATATATGTATTTGTTCTCGGGTCTTGGATGTGCCCGTAAAATGGCAATAGGCCCGCCCCCTATTACATTGGGACTAACATAACACTCTGACGAAAAGTGGGTGCAGCAATGCACCTCTGCCTACCCCGCAAGGGAGTAGTACAAGGCGTGAGCGCGTGTGTGTTAAGAAGCTCATCTACACCAAAACACAGCTTTAAAAAATGTATAAAATTGCTGGCACGCTTGTTCACACTTTACACGAGAGCGCATCACGAATGACATATGCTTAAAATTTCCACCCGCTGCAATTTCCTCTATCAGATACACGGATAAGGTTGTTTTTCAAACAGCGGCGTTGATATTGTCACTCGTATGAATTGCACATTTACTAGTAAGGGTGCGAAAACTTGTTGTTATCTCGAACGAGGCCAATTTGGGCAAATGGATACTAAGTCGTGGGCGTCCTATCTCCTTTATGTCGTGTGGAGCTCACGTTAAGTCACGTTATTTTAAAATATCGACGTATTACGCCGCGTGTGCGGGCGCCAATTTAAAAAGGATTAGCCGTAAGTGACGATATGTTACAACATGTCAGTAAGCCGATTTGCGTGTTTCTGATCAGATTTTCTATCTCTAAAGAGTGGTAGGTTAGTGGAAGGTACTCGTACATTTGAATAAAAAGTTTGGTATACTTAAGTATGTAAGATCGTTTTAAACCACGTATAAACTACAATGCTTCAATAATGGTGTAGATATCAATTTAAGCGAGCTAATATTTTAAATCAACGATAATACTTCGTAGCTTCGTAGTACCGATGAAATCAAGTTGACCACGATTTAACGGTTTGCCGCGCTTTCCATCACAGAGTAGAATTTACACTCGTAACATGGCTTATACTGTCCGATCCTTTTTAATCTGTGAGCCGCGCGGCTTCGCGCCTGGCGTCACGCTTTGACGCGCAACCATGCAAGAAGTCATCCACTTACAGCAATCAAATGCCAACGTTTTTCCGCTTTTTCCCCATCTTTTCACCCGGTCAACTGTACATTCGATCGTAATTGAATCACGGCCCCTTGCTACACATTAATGCGAATAGACGTGGACGCGACAAACAAAATATACATGTAGGTTGATGATATCGACTTTGAGCCATGTAGCTTCAGATTAACATCATTACGGGTGAAACATTTACAGATGTGTTTATGTTGATCTCTCTCCTTTATAAGTAGGTATATATCTACATATAAATACATGCATTCTCCTTTTCTATAAATGCGTACCCTTTACCTTATGATGACTTGATGAGCTTCACAAAGTATAAAGTCATGTTTGCAAGTACAATTTTTTTTTGCAGAAACAGAGATAACAGCCCTCTGAAACGATACAGCACGGAAAGGCTCAAAACGATAATTACCTGTGCTCAAGTGCTATCAACGTCGAGAAAGTATTTAAAAAATAAAAATGGCAAAGGAAGAAAGCGCAAAGCTGTTTCAAGCCAAGCGATGCAATTTAAAAAAGAATCAAAGCTGCGAACCACCCCCGCTGGCGGGTCGTCGGTAGCAATAAACAGGTTAGATTCATCTTTAAAGGATGAAGATTTCCGCACCATACAATTTGTTAAATTGTAAATATATTTTTATTTTTGTTTAGTTAGGTACCTACTAATAGCAAGTTCTATAAAATATAAATATACGCCATGTAAGTTGTAACCCACCGATATAAGTTTTTTATCAATCTCGTGAGCTGCATATTGCAAGCTCTTTTGACATCGATAAATAATCGAATCTTGATTCGACACTCCCAAAATATTGATGTTGCTACTTACTTCTATTGTATTCAAAACAATCTTTGATTTTCCTTTTATTTTTCACGTAAAATAAAACATGTCTGAATTGTTTAGCCTGGGCCTTGCATGTGATTACACGGTTGAGTGAGCAAAGAAAACTACCCCGATGTTACATTCTTACCCAAAGTCTAACGGTCGGGATCCGCCTGCGTATTTTATTACGGTTTTACATGTACATTTTTTACATTATTACCTACAATGTTCGGTTATGTATAATTAGTTAAAATACTACCTGTATCTCCAACCCTTTGAAAAGGTTACTATAACTTTTATAGAAGCACTTATTTTATTTTTGTCGCACACATCAAAAGACCGAGTCACAGCGAGCGGGAAAACGCAATAAAAAAAGTAATCGGGGCATCTCACACGAATTCTTTCATAACTTAACCCCGCTTACCCTTATTCCCATAACTGTCATCCTGTCAAACTATCGTACATAGTAAATCCTTCGTATTACCATTCCCCACCATTCCCACAATATTTTACAGCACCGCCGGAAGTACAACACTGCTATAATATAAATATGAGCAGTTCGCGCTACGAATTTACATATCAGTTGCTGACAGTTTAGATCCTTGGCGGGTCATAACCTTATTTCCGTAAAAGAAAATATCAATATCTGTTGGATATCGGTATGAATTTAAGCGATGTGTTTGTGCCTCGTGTGCCTCGGGGGACTCGGTTATTGTTTGAGTCCCGGTGTGAGGAGGGAGATGTACCTACTTGTATGTATGTGTGTGTGTGTGTGTGTGTGTGTGTGTGTGTGTGTGTGGATGTATGTCTGCGAATTAATATGATCAATCGGTGTAGACAGCGGTGTTCCGGTCCAGTGGTGCAGTTTCATTGCTTTTCATTCTAGGTACGCGATGCGAAATTTTCATAGTTTACATGCTGCTATTGAGGATAAAGTGCTTACATCTGAGTCAGCACTAGTTAATTTTAAAAAAACTCTCATTAGGTACTTATGAAAATAAAAATAATCAACATATTATTTACCCTAATGCCCTAATGATATTTTTATAAACTTACATAAACAAAAAATTATAGACTTATATATATTTATATTTCTTTCTAATGCTGCTGCTGCCACCATTGAGAAGAGGGTACACCCGAGTCCGCGTTGTTCTATGACTGCCACCTGCCAGTCGCCTGAAAAATTTAATTTGTCAAACATGAATGCCATAAGTTTATACTTTATCAGTAAGTCTTAGTAAGTGAATCAGTTAGTCGAATAGGGCTATTTTTTTCTATTTATTGTCTGAAAGTCTAGAACTGTCTAGAACGATTTCTTTATAATTATATCGTCGCATGTGCCATCGCTTTAAATCTGATAGGACATGTAATTTCTTGCGGTTGATTGTGATTGCGGTTAATCAGAATCAGCTATCAGATACTATTCCTGTCAGATGTCAAATATCTTGCAGCAATATTACCACACACATTATAGATATAAGATAAGATGATTCCTATGACAGTCCTATTTTTCCGAATTACGCACACGTACTATTGTAAAATGTATGTCTTATTACATATCTTTGGGTACGACTCAACAATATGCCGACAGACAAAATCGATATAATTTCGATATGGTACATACCTATGTCTTTATAACTGTAATACTAAAAACGCAACAGCAATCATCCTAGCTGAAAAATTAAATCATTAGAGTCCACCTGTTTAAATTGATGGTGAAAAATTATATATAAGTATTACACCCATGAAATGCACTGGAAAATCTGGAAAGGAAACCACAAACGTTACGATCTAACGTCTAAAAAATGTTCTCTTTGAGACAAAATAAATGTTAAGTTTAGTTGACCTTACAGCATTTACCCCAGAACTATTCAGTTTATAAAATTAGCAAGTAGGTACTCGTAAGTATCGTATACATAATATGTAGTACTTGTAAAGCTTATAAAAACACTACGAAATACTGATTAAACTAAATAGCTGATCCTGCGAGCTTCACTTCGCCTTAAAAACTTTTTAGGTGGGAATTCCGCGATAAAAAGTTGCCTATGTGTTAATCCAGGGTGTCAGCTAACTCCATACCAAATTTCATTAAAATCGGTTTAGCCGTTTTGAAGTGAAGAAGTAATAACACGTTTATTATTGTAAATACACACACACATATTCACAAACTTTCGCCTTTATGATATTAGTAGGATATCAGTCTTTTCAAGCGATAGAATGCATAAATCATATAAATTAGAACGATGCATGACTAAAAATTAAACATAACACAGGTACCTCCTAATAATAATAACGTAGATAACAATGCACTATTTAAAGCTTGAAAATAATGTTCCTTATTCAAAAGTAGAAATAAAAACAAACGTTTTCACATTCGGTGTGCAATGGCGTTGGGGCGGAGCTTCATGAGTTTTCCACTGGGCGGGGTCGGGAAGAAAAATATACCGCCTTTCAGCCACCACGCCCTCCGCCGTTTCAGGAGAAATCATTACTTGCTACATTGCTACCCGGTTTTATGCTCACATACATACATATCTAGATAATATCTATATACCTGCGAGAGTAGGTGCACTTAGAAATGCAAAGTCTCGATGGTAAAGGCAAAGTAAGGAAGTCATTGCACCGTTTGCATCCGGCCATTATACTCTAAGGATACGTTGTGAACATGAATAAAATTTCTTAGACCTACCTACAGAAAACTATCACTAATTAAGGAAACATCACGTATTACAGATAAGTAAGTATAAGCATTAACTAAAACTTGAGGTTGCAAGTAACTACCTAACCTACCTATTGTAAAATCAGTTTCGGAAATTCTTGCATTTGTAGTATAGGTGGTGTCTGTAATTTGACAGTGAGAAGCTGATTTATGTATGAGCTCATATGTATGTAGTTCTATGCTAAATGCAAGGTTTTTCCAAACAGATTTACCTGTTCCACCTTGCAACTGAACTAACGAGAAATGAATACTTATTGAAGTAAATTTAACATCGCAAAACATAAATATAGTAATCACATTTTAATTTATTAATTTTTAAACTGGGTAATCTGGTGGTTTTTTATTTGTAGAACTTTTTTAATGCTCGCAAGTGTATTTATTTATCATCTAACTATGATTAATTTTATACAATACACTTTGCTGTTGGATGTAAGTAGGTAACAGTTTATTATAGATCTATCAGTAGGTAAATGAGTAAGTACCTTGGCCGTTTATTAGTCCGAGTGTATATCTGGTTTTTAGCCGAATTAAAAAAGGAGGTTTCAAATTTTCACATAGGAAAAATAAACGTGTGTATCTCAGAATAATAAATTTCGGTTTGCAACACGAGGCTGTGTGAAAGGTATTAAGGCCTCTTTGTTTGATTTCATTCAATACATGGCTGCATGGATTTGTTCCATTGCCTACGTATCGTAAATAAAAAAATATAACTACAGTCTATGGTTTCTGGTTGTTTACGTTTACTGCGAAGACTGCAAAAATAAAAAATGGGTATCTTATTAAATAAAATAATCAGTAAAATCATCACATAAAAACACATAAGTATAAGTGGTACTAAACTAATTAACAAAAAATGGATTCTAGCAACATTATACGTAACAAACTTAGCAAATCTCGTGATACGAGCAGTCTTGCATCTGCAGCTATGGCGTCCAAACACCTCGCGTCGCACTGGATGGAAAGGGTGTTGGAAGACAATGCCAATGAAGGTAACGATAAGTAGATTTTACAAATTAGGTAGGTACAGTGCCACAAACTTATCTGTTCCGGTGTCAGCTCACATAAATGTGTAATATTTCTTATTTCTATAAGATATTAAGTTTGCTCGTATTGTTAATTCGCTCTTGCGGTTTTAACAAACCCATCAAATATTTTACAGTATACAATTCATTAGTAAGTAATGATATATAGACATTGATATGGATCAATTTAGTTCGCTCTCACCGGAACAGATAGTTTGTCGCACTGTAATTTCATTAAATTAATAATCTTGAAGTAAGAAAATATCCAATGTGTTTTTCCCACGCAGATGAGGTTTATTCATAGTGTTTCATTCTCTATGGTTTATTGACAGCCCATAAAAAAAAAGAACTAAATCAAAGATGGCGCTAGTAAAACCTTCATTTCATGTTCATTTCATACTCATTTCATACAACAACACTGCTTTTTTTCATTGCATTGAGCCGTTTTCCTTGACAGCTGTCAGTTGAGCTTTTGGGTAAGCCGATAGATGGCGTGAAAACGCAGTTTACCAACTGTCAAAAATTACATAGAGAGCAAAGAGTACTAAACTCAGAATAAGAACTCACTAGTTGTGATTAAATGTCGGGTGGTAGCGCGAGCCATCCTTCCGAGGCTCAGACTGCATGTGGCTTGGGATAGTGCTAAGTATTCTGTGAATAGTTCTACCCGCGCCGTCACGTAGTGTTCTTTTCTCTATGCGCGCCGTTTGAACGGGTGCTGCGTGCGAGAACTGATTTTCTATTTTTATTTATTTATTTAGGGACCATGATCCATAGTCCTTAGGCATTATTACAGTATAGCAGTCACTATCTCAAAAGAGTCACTATCTCAAGTGCACTAACTCTACAGTATCAAGGGAGGAGGAGCAGATAGCTCAACTACAACTCAATTAATACAGGAGAAACACAAGGAAACTGAGAAAACTTGAAAAGAACGGCTGTACGCACAATCGCACTGAACGCTGAAGCAACAGTGACATCGACATCATAGAGAAAATAATACTACAATTCTACCTACCTACGTCACTTTCACATTTCGTTAGCCTCACAGAATAACATATTGTGATCTGAGTGTGTTCTGAGGGTTTGAAAGTTGGTACAACCCCAGACAACGCCATCTATTTCTCCAAAAAGGAACTTTTTTTTTTAACAAACGCCTCATAGGTCTGCAATAGGTACTACTGGCATAGACTACAATATTAAGAAGGTTTTACAAGTTCATACTGAGACTGATAAAAATGCCATGCCGTGGGCTCTGGAGTTTGAAGAAAGTGGTTTTCCACCGATAGGGCGAGACGTGACGTTAGACGAGGCATGACGAGGTTTGAATTGAAATTTGCATGGAAAATGTTCATTTCCATCAAAGCACATCTGACCATATTGAAAAAAACCCGTAAACTAAATACATTCAATTCTCTTCTCGCCCTGCCGGTGGAAACCCACCTTAGATGGTTTATATTATTGAAAGTAAGAAATACTTCAATTTAAATTTATTGTATCTATTAAGATTATGAAAAATAGGTAGGTAAATGTTATAAATTAAAATTAGAAAACACACACATTAACACTAAGTACACTCAACTAAAATTAATTAACAAAAACAGAGACTGGTTGTCAATTTAATAAAAATACGAACTGTATCTTTTACAAACTAATCTCCATCTTATCGTGTTCCAAGTGTTCATTGTTCCTGCAGCATTCCCACGCTGGATGGGATGGCTAGGGATATTCTTTGAGCCAGGCACGATCCGGGCTGGCCGTTATTTATTTATCGTATGGCTACATAAAAAAAATATAAGAATTACACAGGTCACTAAAGACTACAATTATTTAAATATGCAGTAGCGCTGCTGGTGAGGTTGGTGAAGTCATCGGCAGGTCCAGTATATTGTGTTATGGGACACTAATAAAAAGATCCGGGCTGGCCGCGGCGGTGGCGGTCTTATCCATGCTCCCGGAGGCGTCCGCTGAGCTTCGCCATATACTATGTAAAATATAGCATGACCATATGACGTTTGATTGACTATAGATTCTTATGCCCGGTAAATATAGTCGGTTTACCCTTGAAAACAAACAAATGTCAAATACAATGAATGGATATAATGTATAGCTGTCAAAAGACATTCCTTTATTTTACAAAGTATAATGTTGTCCACCAACCCGAACTAGACCAGCGTGGTGGACTAGGCCTAAAACCCTTCCCTGGAAAGAGACCCGTGCCCCAGCAGTGGGACGTGATGGGATGTTGTGATGAAAAATGTTGTGTCGTTGCCATTGACCTTATATTACCTACTACTATATCCCATACCACGGGGAAAGACATCTGACAGAACCCTCATTACATTCGAATAAGGGTAGTTTTTGTTTGTATCAGATGCCTTTCCCTGTGGAATGGGATATAGCCAGAGATATTTGTCTTAGGATATAGCGTATACGAGTAGAAACGACACTGCGAACTTGACATTTGCGCTGTTCTTTGTCTCGGCAACAACGCATTCATTCTGTCTCTGGCATATCTACATCCGAGTCCGCGTTGTTCTATGGGAATCTACGACTTCTCGTGTGACACGACAGATTTTGTTAGCGTTGTCTGTTCTAGTACGCTAGTACATTACACTTGAATGGTCGTTTCAGAGCCGGCGGGCTGGCGGGTCAAGCTGCTGGACACTCGGTCCCGCTCGGCCGTGTGGTGCGTGTGCGCGCTGCTCGGCGTGTATCCCCGCAGCGGCGCCGCGGCCGAGGCCTGCCGCCTACTGGAGCGCCACTTCGCCGCCATACTGCAGGACTGGCTGGCTAGGATGGACAGCCAGCGAGTAGGTATGTACCCTAATTCGAGGGTAGGTACACCTGAGTCCGCGTTGTTCTACATACTGATACTGCAGACCGCGCGGGATGGCTAGCTAGAATGGATACGCAGTACGCAGCGAGTAGGTATGTCACCTAATTAGACTGGCTCTTCCACTGGTTCCTGTCAATGGGGAGGAAAACGCAAAACTTTTCCAATTGGTTGGTTCATTCGCCATTTTTTCTCCCCAATAATGTAATTGCACACTCGATAGTGCTGCCAAAATTTCTATTTATTTTAGCAAGTAACTTTAGTAGTGAATAGATATTACCAGTAAATAGATTAAGATAAAGTATGTAAGTAGTTTATAATGAGAGCATGTCTGCCGATAAACTGTTTTAACAGTTTGGCGGAATATTTGTGTATTTTTCGTGTTTATTATGATAATATTTTATCATAATAAGCACGAATTTAAAAAAAAAAAATCAAAATCAAGTTGCACTTGGCTTTCTTCCCCATAGTCAAAGTCAAAGTCAAATGTTTTTATTCGTCGTATAAATATAAAATTTTCTGATGAACGTCAATTTTTACAAACCGTTTCTCCGTTCAGATAGGGGGCTCTTTCTATCTAAGGAGAAGAACGTTCATCGTTCATCTCCTCGTTTCAGTTCCTACAAGAGGCAAACCGGTCATCCCGAAATCTTCTTCTGGATTTGCCCCTGAAAAGAGACAGTGGAAGATCAGTGCCGATGTTTATGATCTAATGTCGTACTGTCACTTTTCACAGCATTAACGAACCGACATATGTAGTACTAGCCGTAGAAGTAGAACACACCGGAATACATAGTATCTTTATTGACGTACCTACATGGTGATGACTTGCTTTACTTGACTGCAATTAGAGTGAAGTATTTATTATTAGTATTACTCATAATGTGTTCTGTCCGACAGACCCGAACATATGGGACAACTACAAGCGGCAGTTGTCTAAGAAGGTCCCTCTGCTGATGGCCTCGTGTGTGCAGCTCGCGGCCAAAATGAACTGCGCAGGCTTGCAGATCACGGCTAAAAAGGTAAGAATACTACTGTCAGAAATGAGAGATCTTATACCCTGATTACACCTACCGAGTAGAGTGGCCGAGACAGTACCCTCGGCCGACAGTATCGGCGACCGAGTCGCTAGCTGTTCATTAGTCGAGGATCGGCCGAGGATACTGTTTCGCTACTCTACTCGGTAGGTGTATAAAAATTAGTTTTATGTACAAAATATTGATATGTATAAGTGTATACCTGTATCTGAGGGCACTTATTGACAACTTCAGATTCCCTTGACATGCTCATAAACTGATGAGATATTCTTTCTTCAGGTAAAGACTACCTTAGCTTCCACAGGATTGAATTATTCAATACAAGAAGTGATACAGGCAGAATTCGACGTTTTTCGGAGCTTAGGTAAGTCATTACTACTCATTACTTCTATTATTTATATTTTATACAGGATGTTGCAAAAAGGGTATACTAAGCCGAAACCTATGTGTGCAGCATGTTATATATCTAAATCGGAAAATAAAATCAGAATTTCAAAATTCGCGTAAAAAATCATTAATTTCCCATAGTATAAAGTCATGTGACCAACCAAGTTTCTGACAATTAGGTTTTGGCTTTGTATACGTACCCTTTTTACGTCGAATAAAGGATTAAATAGATAGCATTTTCGTGTACCTGTCTGGATATTATATTATTATTTTGTATTTTTATATATTGTATGTATACCTATTATAGTTATGTATCCTTTGTATAAATTTATATAAGTATTAGAATGTATTTTTATTATATATATTTAGATAATTATTAAGTGACGTGTTTTTAGTTCTTTCATGTTTTTTTTTGTTTTTTTTTTGCACATCTTTGTACCAGTTTTCCTGTACCTCCTGTAGGTTGGCTGGTAGAAAATGCTCTTAGCATTAAGCCCACCTTTTGTACATTTATTTTATATCTGTGCAATAAAGAATTAAATAAAATAAATAAATATTCTTTATTCGACCTAAAATTTTACAACTATTTGTCGATTGCCAAAACTTCAGTCTAATACCGTTTCACATACGCACTATTCCCCTCACTTGTCCAGGGTTTCGCGTGCCGCTGTACTGCAGCCTCGAGATAGCTCTGCTGCTGGCGCAGCAGCCGGGGTGCGGCGCGGGGGCCGGGGGGCGCGGCGCGGGGGCCGGGGGGCGCTGCGAGGGCGCCGGGGGTCGCGGCACGCTGGCGGCGGCGGTGGAGGCGGCCGAGCTGTACCGGAGTGACATCACACGCCGCACGCTGCGCCTCGCCAGTCTGGAACATACAGGTGAGATTAGACTAGGGATTATATTTTGTAAAATAAAGGAAGAACAGACGCTTCATGCTACCTAGAAAACGACAAAATGGAATGAATGAATGGATTTGACAGCTGTATAGCTGTATTTGTAGGGCTCATTCCATATTTTACTAAGTATAGCGACTAGAGATTGCGGAGGAATCCAATTTTTGTTTTACTTTTACACTCGATTCAAAAGGCCAGCGGTAAAAAATTTAGGTCCAAAAATATTGATGGAGGCATAATTTTGAAATAGCAATGTTAATTAAACATTATAATTACATGCATATTCCCTATTGGTGAATCAATAGCACAAGGCTGTACTATTTACTATTATTTATTTAGTGTATGTTTCGTTTCATAAGACCCAACAAGCGGCGGCACCCTGCGCACACTACCGCTCTGTGCCGGCGCGGTCGCCGCGTGTCGACAACTGGCCACAGGTCGCTCCTCCACAACCCACGTCCACAACCTGGCCCTGCTCACGAAAAACCCGCAGCTGCTCATCTCATGTGTCTGCAACCTAATCGTGCAAGCTGTGCTGTCGCCAGAAAGCCTGGCTGATGGTTCGGATGATGATGAGGAGAATGAGAGGTGCAGCAGGAAACGAAGGCGTTCGGACAGCTCGTAGGTAGAGATGGAATTTTAAAAACGTAATTGTTGATTGGGATGTCGGTGCGGTGGTAGCTCAGTGGGGTAAGTGCCTGCTTCTCACGCCAATGAGTTCTTTGAATTAAGTACAATGTATACCATCGCTTTTACGGTGAAGGAAAACATCGTGAGGAAACCTGCATATCTAGATTTAGCACATCTAGATATGTGAACCCACCAACCCGCAGTGGACCAGCGTGGTGGGAAATGGTCCAAGCTTAGGAAGGCAATTTAGACCTTGGGAATATTCACAAAGGTTCCACTCGAGAGAGCCAGGTGCAGGTACTTACACCCCCACAGAGAATAGAATAGATTAGAATAGATGTCTTGGGATAAATGAACAAGAGACTAGTCAGTGAACTATAGTCCTCCCAACTTAAGCTTATAAATATTGAATTTGTGTTTTTTTATTGTTTTTTTCATTATCAAATAAATACTTGCCTTAAATACAAGCTACTTAGTTGGCTTTGGGTTGAACTGAACCTTAAGTGTAAATAAACTTAAATAAAATATTAAATTAGTGATTTAACTGGTTAGATTATCAAATAAATAATTGCGTTAAGTAAAAGTGTTAAAGTTGTATGTTTTGTGTCAATTAGCGGCGCTAGTTGGCTTTGGGTTGATCCTTAAGTGTTATAATTGAATATAAAAAATGCTGAAAAATAATATAGGTAATAGTTTTATTTACTGATTGAACAATATGTTTTACTTTGGTACCTAAACAAGGTACAAAATTTTCCACTAATCTCTGTTTTTAGGGTTCCGTACTAGTGATGTAACGAATGTGTGTTTTTGGACATTCGCGAATGCGAATGCGAATGCGAATATCTGATATCGACATTCGCGAATGCGAATGCGAATGCGAATATTCAGTTTGTGTTAAAATTTGGGGCCATTTGCATGGTTTGGAGACTATCTAGTACTGTAGAGCGATCCGGAAAAAACGCAGCATATTCTATTCGATAGTCTATTCGAAACTGCTGTCAACCTGTCAACAACAAAATGGCGGTGTATAGATTTGCGAAAGTTTGACAGCTATCATTCCATAGGTCATTGTCAGAATAATATGATGTACTCTGTGGTCATTCTTTTCGAAACTCATTCGAAAGGTAAAAAGTGTTCGAAAGTGCTGTCAAGTTGACAATAGTCGCACTCGCATTCGATTCTATTCGTTAGCTCGAATTTTCGTGATACGGGTACTGGACGAGGTACATTCCGTTCAAGAAGCATTCCGAATCAGACTAGCCAATAATTGTCACAGTTTTTTTTTTAAAGTACACTTTAGTTAGCCCCGTAACTGTTACGACACATTGCGACTGTGTGCGGTTTCTGAGGACGACTTACACGAAACATTTAAAATATTTAAATCTATGGCTGTCTTGCTCTGACACTTCAGGGTTATTGGTAAAGTAGACCTGATCCTTTCAAGAGGTGATAGAGGAAGACATTTTCAGTCGATTGAACCCTATAATGCATTGTCCGAAACTTAACCATTTCTAACATATTGAATATGTAAGTTTTTTTATGTTTTTCAAAAAAATTAAGCTTAAAACTGAAAAAAAAAACTATTTCAATAACTTTTTTGGTTGTTTCGCATAAATAAGTGACACCTAAAATTAACTAATTAAAAAAATCAAATGTGCATTAATTGACTTAAATTAGACACAATACCTCAAAATAGTTAAACATTTAAAAAAATATTCAAAACGTAAAAACAAAGAAGTTTTTTTACCTTTAAATTGGGCTAATATTGTTAGTTTTCCTATTGAATTTTGTCCGCCTGTGCTGGTTGTTTTGGCCATATGTTGGTGATACCTAAATCGATTTGATATTGAAATATCTTATTTGAAAGCTTATAAGTTGATAATGTTTTAAAGTTGAAGTGCGTAAAAAATTGTCGTATGATATTCTTATTAAATTAAACTTTTTTTTACGTTGTGAATATTTAAAAAAAATGTTTAACTCTTTTGAGGTAAGTATTATGTCTAATTTAAGTCAATTAATGCACATTTGATTATTTTACACTTTTTTATGCAAAACAACTAAAAAAATATTGAAATATGGCTAGTTTTTTTATTTTCGGTGTTAAGCATAACAATTTGACAAAAAAATAAAAAAAAACGTAAATATTAAATATTTTAGAAATGGTTAAGTTTTGGATAATGCAATATAGGGTTCAATCGACTGAAAAAGGCCTTCCTCTATCACCTACTGAAAGGATCAGGTCTACTTGCAAATAACCCTGTATACTGTCAAAATACGCTTTTTTATTATGTTTAGGTCTTATGAAACTATTAACTATAATATGTAAAGTTTCATTTCCCAAAGTAAATAAATAATAAATGATAAAGTTTAGTAAGACTGGAAATGTGATTAACAGGGTAACTTGTAATAAAAAGGTTATAGACGAATGGATTTAGATTTTGTTAACCTATCTACCATTATTTTCAAATAGTTTTTTAATAAGTACTGATATTCGCAAACATTCGCACAACATTTTGCGAATGCGAATGCGAATGCGAATATCCAAAAAAATGCGAATATTCGCGAATGCGAATGCGAATGCGAATATTCGTTACATCACTATTCCGTACCTCAAAAGGAAAAAAAGGAACCGCTATAGGATCACTTTGTTGTCCGTCTGTTTGTCACCACCCTTTATCTCAGAAACAATCAAGTTGATAATTCGTATACAACTTACGGCCCCGAAAAAAGACAAATTTTTGTTAGACTCAAGTATTCCCATTCCCCCTCCCCTGCTGACTAAAAGGTTGATCCAAAAATATGAAAAATTTCACGAATGTGGTACATATGACAAAATTAAAAAGAAAACTATCTCAGGTAAGTCTACCACTTGTACGGAACCCTCAGTGCGCGAGTTCAACTCGCACTTGGCCGGCTTTTTTTATCTCAGATACTAAATTGACATATTCTGAACGGTTCATCAACAGTCGATTGTCCTACCAATAAATAGACACGTCACTTAATCGGAATCTGAAAATTTTATTCAGTATCTGAGTTTAAAAAACAGACTTTAATGCAAAATACTTGCACATCCAACACACTATTACCAGTCACAGTCATATCCATGACCATAGCTTTAATTTCCTGGACGTAGTCAACGAAAAACAAGGTTAACCATTCGTTTATTATTATCACTGCTGGTGTTCCTTATTTAAATAAATAAATCAATCATTACTTTTGATTTAGAGGATTCCTCTTGCGAAATGTCTCTTCAGCTATCGAAATTTCTACAAAATGGTACACGTAATAAATGACAATGGGCAGATTGGAACCACCCTCTAATAGCATTAAGACTAACATCGTTGGATAGGTCTTGTCAATTGGAATAACTTTTGCTTTGACGGCTTTGTTGTCACAGTTGTCCGTTCAGAGATATATGACTTATAAGTTCCGATACTCGTCAGTTCATCTTACTGCTATTGGGGGCTGGACCAGCCAAAAATACTTTGCGGGTTGGCGGTAATTATAAATAATACAATTGCTTGTTAGCTGCCATTTTCTTAATAAGCGTGACAGGTGAACTGTCACTTCACAAAGAGGTCACCATATACGATGACCACAAACACAACACTCTTCCACCATTAATTATAAAACTACATTTTATCCTATCGGAACTTATAAGTCATATATCTCTGAACGGACAACTGTGACAACAAAGCTGTCAAAGCAAAAGTTATTCCTATTGATAAGACCTATCCAACTACGTTAGTCTTACTGCTATTGGAGGGTGGTCCCAGCTCCCATATATTTTTGCCCATCCTCTTATAGTCTCATATTATTATTATTGATACACTTTGATGGTTTTAATACCATCCGTCCATCTTTACCGCAATTATTGAAACTGAAGTAATAAATTATAACTAAAAACTTTATTATAATATTTAGGTAAGTAGTGGATGTATAACGAAACTAAAGTAACAACTTGTATCAAAGCAGTTGCATGTAAGACCATTCCAAACCCAAAAATATATTAGTATTTAAAACTGCATCACACCAAAACCATACACAGCACGGCAGGCCAACAATATTGCAGTATCATTGTCATTTATTACGCAACCACTCAAAGTGGTCGTAAGAAGGCAATAAAAATGAGAAATTATTTTTAATAACGTTGTAACCAGGGGGAGGCAGGGTGCGGGGCGCGGGGCGCGGTGACAAGCCACAATATTTTACCCACTTCATAACAACCCTTAACGATTACTGGGCATTCTTAGAGGCAATCTCGCTCGGGTTAAGGGCAGATAAATGGACGATTTTAGTCCGGCAGCGTTTTACTTGTTTGGTTTTACTATCGTTGTTAAAGCTAAATTATGTTATTATTGTACGAGTCTGTCAGTTTTTAACCGACTTCGAAAAAAGGAGGAGGTTCTCAATTCGTCTGTATGTATTTTTTTAATGTATGTTCATCGATTACTCAGCCATTTATGGACCGATTTTGAAAATTCTTTTTTTGATGTATTGGGTTGAGCTCAGGGGTGGTCCTTTTTTTTCAGAATTTTATTTCACCCCCAAGGGTGGGTAAAGGGTTAAAAACAGGGGTATAAATTTGCATTTTGGGCACTTATCAACCGATTCTTATGAAATTTAGAACGTAAATATTGTTATTATAACAAAAATATATGATGGTGACCTTGAGCTGATCTGATGATGGAAACGGAAGGCAGTCAAGGGAACTCCTCAACGGTATATAGCAACTACCTCGTATTTGGGCTTGAATGATTCGTATTAACGAGTAGGACATATTGGTATCATTCGAATCTTACTTTTGACTGATAATTATTGCAAATAAACTAAAAATTATAAAATAAAATAATAATTTAAAAAAAAAACCGACTTAAAAAAAAACACTAAAAAGAAAGAAATAATTTAAGGTTTAGACCAATCCTAGGCCATATTTCTTCAGATTAACTACTTTGTTACCACACCAACATAAAAAAGAACAGTACCTGCTTAGGTATATTTGTACTGTGACCCAGGATTGGTCTAAACCTTAAATTATTTCTTACTTTTTAGTGGTTTTTTGAAGTCGGTTTTATAGTGTAAGTTTAAAAAATATTTAATAAACTAAACAGAGAAATCGGTAAAATAAAATAAAAACTTACCCAGTTTACCCACCTGCTACGTGATTGTCGTAGCAAGTTCGTCGTAGCCGCCGTAGCACCGTAGCTGGAGCCCGTCGTAGCACTTTTGAAAATCTCTGTAAATAAAAAATGATAATTTATTAGTATTAATATTTTATACATTCTATTGGTACCGGTATAACGCCAGTAAAGTGCTTACTGTAAATGATACATACTCACGGGTACTCTTCTCTGCACTCTCACATTCGCAGATTTTCCGTCATGGCTGACTTCCCCCATCCGCGGTCCAATGTCCTACTCCGACTGTACTTGTTATCAAGAGAACTTACTAATCACGGCTCTATTCCCTCACATTAGGCATCGAGTTGGCAGCGTTCGGAAACCGGGCGTAGGCCGGGCCGCAGGAATGCGCTGTGATTATGAGCAGCCATTTGTCAAGTTTTTATTGGACTCCCGAACGCACCTATTGTTGTACCCCACGGACCCTTGTCCGCGGTGACGTTAATTCATAATTTTTACAACTTGTTATCATTTTGTACATTGTCCCGTCGGGACTCTCGTGGCTATCTCTTCAAGAGATTGTCCGTGAGAGCGACCTGATTTGTTGATTCGAATAACTAGTCATACGTTAAGATAAGGGAAACCTATTTAGTTGTAGGTGAAAAAAATAAATCCGTGGGAGGACACAAAATTATTTTGTACGAAACCTGAAAAGGAAAACATGTGGTTATGGTTATATGCGTTTCATTACACTTACAGTAATTTAGCTTAAAAATCATCATTGAAAAAATACCTATATGTTCCACGATAAGATAAACTTCATCGTGGATCCTCTAGAACCCCTGGATATATTAAACCGGCCTGGTTCGTGGCGCAGCCATATTTGCCACTTCGCTGATCAAAGCCACCTCATCCCTCTATGAAGAGTACTTATTCTTGTTTGCAACACACACTTTTATAACGATATGGAAACAGACATTGCGTTTACATTTAGCTTGACTCAGCAATGAACAAACACTCAAGAAAGGAACAACGTATTACACAAATAGACTGGGTAAAAGAATTACCGGCTAAAAAAGATATCCTCACTACCACACATTTTTTCATAATTCTCGAAAGCAGTTTGTATTACATTCAATTAAAATTGACTACTTTTAGAATAAACTCTGTCCGTAAAACAACTCACGAATAATAAATTTATGCACAAAAATTCAAATAAAAGCTACAATTGGCTTGAAAATGTAAACTTACTTTGCATACCTGTTATTCGTCGTCGATTATCAATAAAAAAATATATATAAAAAATTTAAGTATACTTAGGTACATAAAATTTTTGTACTTAGTAAAGGTTTGAAATTGTGTCCCTTGGTAGAATAGGGCCGCGCGGTTAGCTTTTAATAAATGTGTTTACTGATCCGAACAATATTGCTCCTATCGCTAGACATAAATCAGTTAGTTCAATCAAATAAATATATTATGTGCATGTATCTTCAGCCAATAACATACCAATTAAATATGCGAATATTAAATGAAATCCTAGGAGGTGGGGTATGGTATTGGGTATAGGAAAAACTGAGTCTGTATAATATTTGTAGAAATTCTGACAAAATTACATTCTCTTCAGGTTTTTATCAGCTGTTGTTCCACTATTTTAGCAAGTACATAGGTAATATTGCAATGCTTAGAAATATGTTTATAGTTTTAAGATTATTTTGATGATTTTTTTTACACGTGGTGATGAGAGATGTGACTAAAATTGTTGATGATACTTGGACGAGTTTAAATAAATAATAAGTTCATTCTTATCATAACTCCGCACTAAATTTTAGTATTATATATATATAGGTATAGTATTATATTTCAGTATTATATTATGGAATAGTTGAACATAGACATAAATTTCAAAAAAATATAGTTACTTGTTTTTTTTTTTTTACAGTTTTTTATTTCCTATCCTAACTAATATTATAAATGCGAAAGTAACTGTCTCTCTCTGTCTGTTACTCTTTTACGCCAAAAGCACTGAACGGATTTGAATGAAATTTGGTATACATATGGTCTAGACCCTGAGAAAGAACATAGGCTCCTTTTTATCCCAGAATTCCCACGGGAAAACTTTTTAAGGCGAAGCGAAGCTCGCGGGTACCACTATCTAGTAGGAGATAAATTAATGGGGATTCTACGAAAGTTATAATAATACATAATTAGTTTAACACAAGTTCTTATAAATATATTTCTTTAAAAAAAAACACAGTACGATAGATACCCACCGCAGACACGCCATCCAACTCAAACAATAAAACAGAAACCCGAAAAGAAAATCGAATAAAACTGTTCCAACAAATCTGAAATGGGATTCACGTTCCGGAAAGCTTTAGCACAAATGTAATGTGGTTTATTTTAACTGTGAAAGTTGGAGGCAGCAATTTTTCACTAGGGCGTGTCCTGAGAAGGCCCGCCCACACGGTTTTGCCGTCGTTGCGCCAGTCAGCCGCGCGCGCCCAGTGTGACTGCACCCTTACGGAGCTAGCGCCCGTGTGACCGCCGCTTTACCGTGCTCCGACGTCGGCGTCGACAGTGTAGCGAGTGGGGTTCGGTGCTGAAAAGTTCGGGTGAGTTATTAAGTTTTTTGTAAGAATTTACTTCGAGTGGAGTGTTTTTTTTTATACTTATTGGATGTTAAAAAACGGTTACCTATAGAAGAGGATGACTCAAAGTATTCAAACTGACGATTTTTTTCAATTAAACTTTTTAAATTAGGTATTATTTTCTTAGTAACAAAGTCACGTGACCAACAAAGCACCTATTTATGGAACGGGTTTTTTCATATCCACACCAAAAGTAGTTGCTGTACACCTACAATGTACCTACATAACAATAAAATTCTGATGATACCTACCTACATGGATGAAATTCTTAAGTAGCTTGGGATGAGTGTCTAATCATTTAGATGTGTAATTGTGTACTTCAGATAATACTTAAATATCATTGTTTTGCTTAACCCTGAACATTTTGACAGACAAATCCCAGTAAAACTATAAATAATTAGTGTGTGTCCATCATTATTAATTATACTAATTATTATTAATTATAATAACCATCATTATTAAAAGGCCTAATTTTACAATAGTCAGATAAATATTTCTCAGATAACTTTTATCTGACCATTGAAAAATCAGCCCTAAGTAAATTAGCTGTTTAAAAATCTTTGGAAATTATATCAAGAAGCATCTGAAATATGAGAGATAAGTACTTGGGGCATTTGCTAAAAACAGATATGATTTTATTTAAAAAAAAAGCAAATTGGTAAAAAAATGCGTGGCCGAGACATACAAATAAACACAAAGTAACGAAAATAATAACCCTTTTCATGCCCAAGGAAAATATATTTCTTGGATCTTATATACAAAAAGCCTTCTTAAACCAAGGACCTGATGATAAGTATTTGCCTTGTAATAAATATTTATTTTTATTGTTGATATACGTATAATGTTAGAAAAAATATGTGCTATTATATTCTCTTTGTGGATACTTATCTCCTTAAGGTCTAAGAAATTATTTTCCTAAGCTTGAACCATTTTCCCACAACGCTGGTCCACTGCGGGTTGGTGGGTTCACACATCTAGATTCGCAGGTTTCCTCACGACACTATCCTCCACCATAAGATAAAGTCGTATAATCCTTTATTTCTGAAAAATATTGGTATACGGCAGGATAACACACGACCTCCCGAATGAAAGGCGAGATCTTAACCCATTACACCACCACGGCTCTAGAAGAAGAAATTAGTTTAATATGTTTTTATTCGTAATGAAAAGCACAGTGTTTACCTTGGGCGAACCCCTTAGTAGTACCCGAGGCGGCGTTTGGCCTTAGCGTAGCGGCGGCTTACACTCCTTGGCAACAATTACAACAATGCACTATTTCAAAAGGTGACATAAAAATATTTTTTACCCTTTTACTATATCGATGGAGAAGTTTTGTATGCTACACATTACTTATAAGAAAAATATCCTCATACTTCAACTCCCTCATAGAATTGCCTAATTATTGCGTGGGCTCAACAATATAATCGATGCATCAATAATTTACAGCACATTGCTAGCAGGTAATTGAGCTGTACTAGGAAGCCATTTGCCGCGTGCGTCGTTGTACTGCAAATGTACGTAAACTGTCGCATTGGCGTGACCATAGTTAGGGCTGTGAGGTAATTGGCTCGTAATGGCTAACAGGTAAACGGTGTTTAGTATCAATTATGTCATTTTTATCCATGTTACAGTCTACCCTTTGGGGTAACTTTTACCTATAATTTAGTATCAAGAAACCCTTATTGAATAATGACTACTCATAATTTACTCGCAGAAAATACAGTAATAAAAAAACGTTAGCCTGCTGACAAAAAACCACTAAGTTAGACTCTCTCTGTAAATTGATGATTTTGTGTGAATCGACGCGTCTGCCCTCAAAATTTTATCACAAATTTAATTTATATTTTATACATTTTTTATAGAAACGTTGCGGGGTTCAACATGGAGTGATACCGGTTTCAATGGTAACAATTTAATTTCATAGCTACTACCTGCAAAGCGAAATGTACCGTTTATATGTATAGCTGGCGATAACAATAAATCTTTTCTTGAATATTCTACATCAAGTTACATTGGCTAAGAATAATCTACTGCGGTATCGTTGGATTTTTACAGTCAATTTCAATATACCTTACCTGTCTCATATTTATGACCAGACTAATAAAGAATATAATACGTATTCAGTAGTCATAACTCATAATTACAAGATCTGCAAGGTCAAATATAACTGAATTTCAATCGGTAGACCCTTGTAAAAGTGATATAAATTACCATGGCACAGAAATACAATCTATATAAGTAGGAATTGCAAGATCCTTACTAATATTATAAATGCGAAAGTAACTGTGTCTGTCTGTCTGTCTGTCTGTCTGTCTGTTACTCTTTCACGCCAAAACTACTGAACGGATTTGAATGAAATTTGGTATACATATGGTCTAGACCCTGGGAAAAAACATAGGCTACTTTTTATCCCGGAATTCCCACGGGAAAACTTTTTAAGGCGTAGCGAAGCGCGCGGGAACAGCTATAATCGATAAGTACTAATTATAAATACGTCAGGCGTATAAAAATATTTAAGTATAAGTATACTTAAATATTTTTATAATATAAGTATATTATACTATTTCCAAAACACCGATTAGCTAAATAATGGAAGGATAAAAATGCAATAATTCACATTGAAGCGGCCGATAATAAGTGGCCGACAATAGGAAAGGGCGAGCCTTGATTTATACATGATAGGAATTCGAATCCAGCGCCCCCTTTTCAATATGTTCAGCAGATAAGAATCATGGCAGCGCCGGAACGCCTGTTAAACGTAATTAAATCCATGTTTTAGGATTGCAATTTATAAAAAATATTGCTCTGTTCAATGAGCATTCGGGATTCACGCTAGGTTTAGTGGGGAAAACTATAGAATGTAAAAATTGGAAAGGAGATAAAGTCAGATGAAATCCCTTAAAATTTACATTTAAGTGCCCATTTTTTTTGTACAGTGTACAATAAAACTACCATCTACACTAGCCTGCAAATATAAATACACAATACAGGGGGAAAAATTGCTGGTGGACTTCCCGTCGGCAAGTCCGAAACTCAAGTCTTATTGATATTTATAAAAATACTCGAAAAACCTTATTTTCAAAGATATCGATATAGCAAGTGTGTATATTAGACGGTGCTATAAGTTCAATATTCATAAATTGTGTTTTAATTTTTTTTTAACTGTAAGTATTGCTTATAAGGTAAGGACCTAAGTTACTAAGGCAGGTGACTCAGCACGTTTTATGAACAAACTAGCTGTTCCCGCGAGCTTCACTTCGCCTCAAAAAGTTTTCCCATGGGAATTCCGGGATAAAAAGTAGCTTATGTTATTTCTCAGGGTCTAGACCAGCTATACTCAAACTGCGGCCCGCGGGCCGCATGTGACCCGCCGGGCCTTTATCAGTGGCCCGCGTGCCATGAGAGATAATAGAGAATATAAATTCTGTGTAAAAAGTATCCGGATTATATCCATAAAACAAAAAATGATTGTTATTCATCCAAATTTATTTTATCACCTTCAAAGTTTGCTCCTTCAGAAACGATACACTTAAAAAGTCCGGTCTAGCTCTAGACCATGGATGCACAGACCGCGGCCCGCGGGCCGCATGCGGCCCGCCGACCGAATGCTGGTGGCCCGCCGACAGCAAAAATAATTGTCGTACATTCAAATAATATTTAATTCTAAAAAAATATGTTCGAAAAGTACTCAATCACAGACAATTCAAACAGTTCCTTGATGACATCGAAAGTGAATATAGAGATGTATTATACAGAAATAAGGTGGCTAAGTCGTGAATTGACACTGGAACGATTTCTTAATTTAATAAGTAGAAGAAATTGGATTTTTTTCTGGCAAAAAAGCAAAGGGATTCCAGGAACTTAGAATCCTGATCAATGCAGTAAAAAATTGTTAAAATTCAAAACGACCAAGATTTACTCAACAACTTCAACGAAAGAAAATTGCCGAGCTATAAAAATACATACAAAGAGTTGCGTATAAACTCTGCTCTGAAATTTTTACCTATATATGTGAACATACCTTTCCAATACTAAATCGACCAAAAATCAAACCCGCCTTGCAAACGAATGTTTGGAAGCAGTTTTACATGTAAATTTCAGCCAAATAAATTAAAAAACGATTGTAAGCACTATTCAGTGCCACGCTTCAAAATAAATCAATTCTTTTTCAATTTGAACATCATTATCAATTATTTATTGTCTTTAATTAGCTATACTTCTGGCGGCCCGCCATCAGTTCATAATTTGTCCGAGTGGCCCCTAGTCTTGATAAGTCTGTGCATCCCTGTAGAGTATATGTATATCAAATTTTATTCAAATCCGTTCAGTAGTTTTGGCGTGAAAGAGTAACAGACAGACAGACAGATATAAAGAAGACAGACAAATACAGTTACTTTCGCATTTATACTATTAGTTAGGATTTATATATGTATACAGGGTAGTCTTAGTTATTTTTTAATCTCCATACAAACTTTTTTCAGATAAACACGTAGATAAACAAGTCATTGTATCTAGTCACCTACCTATAATAGAAAAAAGATTAGTAGCAAACAAGGAATGTACTTATTTGAGTGTTTATTTAGTTAGCGGGTAACTGCGGCCGGCTAGCAAAACATCGTGAGTGGCGCGGGATGGCTTAGGACTGTTGCCTTATCCGTATTCAGTAAGTATGACGATAGTGAGATCGTAATACATTGCTGCGCTGTGATGTGCTTGTGGTAGACCGCTTCTCTCTTAACCATCCATGCACTAAAAAGTCAGTATCACATTGTGAACGCTTCGTTCCCCGGGATAGCAAGAATAATAAACTTTTATCTGAAATTGGACGATCCTTGGAGGGTTACGCTAGCTTTACAAAAAAAGGAACGAACTACCTAAGTATATATAGTTGTCGTGTAATCGGTACATGCATGCATGCGGTAATTGCAACATGAGTCGTTGTTAGCGCATGAGCAACCTGATTTTCCTTTTTTTGTGATCTGGAGTGACCCCTCCTGTCGCCGTCGGTGGTCTCATCCGATCGCCGACGGGCAAGTGTTTGTTGCTACAAGTTGAATAAACGTAGAAAAGTGTGCTCGTTACGATTTCATTGTCGATTTCAAATGGTTCGAAGCTTCCTACCTACGTCTATTGTTTAATCGACAAGAATAGGGTTATATGAAAGGTTTTATAAGATGAACAGAAGATCTGAGTGGAAACACTTTTACGGTCGACGACGTGATACAAATTGCTGAAAAGAATCCTAGATAATTTCTTCTTTAACCTTTCGA
Organism: Plutella xylostella; assembly: GCF_932276165.1. Taxonomy (NCBI): domain Eukaryota; kingdom Metazoa; phylum Arthropoda; class Insecta; order Lepidoptera; family Plutellidae; genus Plutella; species Plutella xylostella. Next base: position 11,603,621 of record NC_064012.1, read on the forward strand.
ATGTCAAGGCGTGGATACAGACGTGGCACAATACCATTTTAATTGTGTCTGAATTACAGGAGTTCGTAATATTATGTCTGAAAAACAATAAATAGGCAAATTGGTGGAATTAAATGGCACTGATAAACTATAAATAGGCAAATTGGTGAAGTGAACTGGCCGTAGATAACCAAGATCCCGTCAGATGCATTCCACTACCTGTTCCAACATTAGTGCCGTTATTTAATTAGCACGAGCTGCGTGGCTGGAGTCAGTTGACTGAACCTGTGACTGTATCACTGCCTATCTATTGTAAGAGACATCGATAATACTATTAGTATCCTCCTTGTAGTTACACACACAGCTTCCGCTATGGTCCAATCCACAACTACAGTGAACATCAAGCCTCTGAAATACTGAATCTTACATGGGGTACTCAAATCTACTTATACATTTTATTTGATTTCCTAGGCTCTAGACTAGACACGAGGGTAATTATGTAAGTATGTAAAATGTACATAAAAAATAGCAAACTTCAAAAATCCGCTCCTAAATTAATTCCGTTTCCAAAACCAAATAATCATGACTCAAATCTGTAACGAAAACAAACAATAGAAATGTTTACAGTAAAAGAATATCTCACTCTGCTGTAGGTAGCACTACGAACAGATGTAATTGCTCTAAGAAACAATAGCGTTAATCATCACTGGCACTGGTGTTTGTGTGTTTGTCTGTTTGCTCCGCTCAAAGAGGCCACCTGCTTCAAAGGCGGATTAGATCAACAGCTCGCGCCGCAGGAATCAACTTTGAACTAATACCGTTAATTTGGACACTGGAGGGAAAGCTGGTAAGGCATATACCTAGCTACTGTTCAACACAGCAATTATCAGTGCATACCACGGAAATCAATGCTAATTAAAATAATCTGCACAGCCTGGAATGCAGATGCGACGTTCTTCATTAACCTCTTAATTGGTTAAAGGGATGACCTATTTGGGATTAATTAGGTAGGTATGCTTGATGATGTTGACCGTTTTGTACGCTATAGGATAGGGGTATGTTTGCTGTATTTGTTGGCAGTTGCAGTAGGTTTAAGTAAGTACCTACCTACTCAAATTATTAGCATTTGAATATATAAAAAATCTTACTATACCCGCAGGCCCTGCTAGTGAAACTTAAAAAGTTCTTTGGGAATACTTGGATAAAAAGTAGCCTATGTGTTGATCCCTCAGGGTGTTAGCAATTTAATCTAACTAGTTTCAGCCATGTCAGGTGAAAGAGTAAATTCACACTACCTTGAGCATTTATTATATTAGCGGTTCATTTTAATATTTTGTTGATAAGCCATTTTGTATTTGATTTTTGAAAAACTATTTTTCCCACATAAACATGGAAAAATACCATTCAAGATTCGTATTCCATCTTATTTATATCGTATATTATATCGTACCACAGACCGTACCAAATTTTCGTCAACTTGAAATCCTTATACTATACTTAGTACCTACAATTACTAGCTGCCGCTCGCTGCCTGCCGGCTTTACTTCGCCATAAGAGGTTTTTCCGTAAATATACCTTTTTTTGCTTGCATGAGTAACAGACATACCTATACAGGGTGTCCCAAAAGTCAACGTCATCCCTTAAAGGGCTGATAGGTCAGCTCATGAGAGGCCAGAATATCACAATATGACCTTAGTAAAAACTCGATAATTTTCGAGATATTGACACTTTTATAAATTTGCTAAAAATCGACACCTTGGATCAGTTTTTTGCGTGCCGCCGGTACAAAAATCCATATTGTTAGAATTTGTTTGATGTTGCATCACCCTGTATAGCCCTGCTATTGATCGCAGTCAAAAAAAATATCGAGTAATGCTGTATGTTTAAAAAAAACACGGTTTTCAAAGTCATAAAAGGTAATCGTATTTTTTTATAAACAACTTTGACTCTACATACTGTAAAAATGATTCACCCTTAATAAATTCAGTCAGATAAATTTCCTTCAAACAATTTTACATCGAGGTCGTTATGTACTAAAATAGCAATAACTTTCTGTAAATTGAAACAATAACAACGTTTCATACCATTTCGGAAACTGCATTAAATGAGCAATCTTTTCAAATAAGGTGCCAGGTTTGCGTGGTATATTTTTTTTACAGTATGTAGAGTCAAAGTTGTTTATAAAAAAATACGATTACCTTTTATGACTTTGAAAACCGTGTTTTTTTTAAACATACAGCATTACTCGATATTTTTTTTGACTGCGATCAATAGCAGGGCTATACAGGGTGATGCAACACCAAACAAATTCTAAGAATATGGATTTTTGTACCGGCGGCACGCAAAAAACTGATCCAAGGTGTCGATTTTCAGCAAATTTATAAAAGTGTCAATATCTCGAAAATTATCGAGTTTTTACTAAGGTCATATTGTGATATTCTGGCCTCTCATGAGCTGACCTATCAGCCTTTTAAGGGATGACGTTGACTTTTGGGACACCCTGTATATAATAGAGGTAGGTACTAGTAGGAAGTAGGAGATCCAATTTATTAGCTTGCGAGTACCAAGTAAAAAAGATTGGAGGCTTCAGCGGTAGATACCGTCGTCGCCTTGGACAGCCGCTGCGCCGCCGCCGCCGCCGGCCGTCGGCATCATATTATCATGTGGTTTACAAAGACAACATTTTAGTTACTATACAAGGAAAAATCTTCCCCAAACAGCTAATCGTTCTAAACAGCCAACCTGCACCAAAAAGCCCCCCTCCGGCTGAGCGTTCCCCATTCCCTTCCTTTCACTAACCTGCCCCCCCTACCCACAGACATCGCTGGCCATGGAGGGGTTCCTTCACCACATGGCGCCTCAGTTCCTGCACCCCGCGCTGCAGGGCTTCGGCTGCGGCGCGTTCCGTCCGATAGGGGGCGCCTTCCACCCCCTGTACCCGGGCAAGGCCTTCGCCAGACATCTGGGCGAGCAGTACGCGCTCGGACAGAGTGTCGGACAAGCTTTACGGGTGAGTTTTTGTCATGCAGAACCAGATTGCAGTCGTCTTTAGATGATGTGTTGGTCCCTTAAGTGTTAAGGTATAAAGCGGGACTAGTTTGAACCCTTAATCCTTACTACTCATTTGCAACTGTGATATTCATGTAAGCCTTGTGTAAACTCAAAGCCAAATACCCCCCTAATATCCCATTCCACGGGAAAAGACTACTGATTCAACTGATACAAACAAAACTACCCTTATTCGAGTGTAATAAGAGTTCCGTCAGATGTCTTTCCCCGTGGAATAGGATATAGGTAACAAATATCGGACAACTTCGCACTTCGCGTTACATCACCAGACCTCGATACAATAATAGACTAACAAATGTGGCTATCAGCGCAAAATTGGCGTATCTTTTGCGGACACAATAGATTTCTAATTGTGGCTGCAAAAGATGCGCCACTTTTGCGTTAATACCCTCAAATAGTTTCAAAAAACGATTGCATTATACTGGTAGAGCGTCCGTGACGACACGAGCACGCCGCCGCTGTACCGGCACGGCTACGGCGCCCGGGACGACACCAGCTCGCCCGGGTCCGCCGCGTCAGCCTCGCCGCGCCCCTGCAAGGAGGACGAGCCCACGCCGCCGCAGTGTACTGACTCGCACGACTTCTTCTCACGTGAGTGTTGTAGTTGTTACAGCGTCCGGGACGACACAGGTCCGCTGCCCGGGACGACTCGCACGTCTTCCTTTCACGTGATTGTCGTAGTTGATCGATTGTATTTGGCAGATTGAAAATTCATTCATGCATTTTGAAAATGCCGTAAGGCCGTAATGTTCATTACTCAGCCGGGTATACAATGAAATCACTGATAATTTTAGGGTTGCTCTTATAATTTAAATGTAAGTTAGGAAACTTAGTATGTTTGGCTAACTTACAAACCTGCCATCGGGAACATCACAAAAAAATCTACACGTATATAGTTAGTTAAAGTTAGTCTAAGGATGAGTACTAATAATAATAATGGTTCTGATGTCACACGTAGTTATCGATTGCAGTTCTGCATGAAAACAAAACAAATTACCTAATAATTTAGGAAGCGAGTATTTGAGAGTCGACATGTTACGTGAGGTAGCTATATTTTGTGTAATATTTATTGACTCTTGTAAGTAAGTAGCCATTAAAGTTTATTCGTAAGTTTATTCGTAAATTCTCCGTCCGTTTCGGTGCTTGGCAACACACACCTAGGTATATGTTTTTGTTTATTTTTTACCTACCTACCTTGTTTTTTCATTTTCTTTTAATATTTGGTGTGTATGTGCCATACTCGTAGAACAACGCGGACTCGCATACTCAATGGTGTGTGCTGTGCACAGCACTGAATAAACGTTTTCTTTCTTTCATTATATAACTTTCTTTCATCTTACATAATTTTTCCTTTTTTTTTATGCACATTTTTGTACCTGTTTTCCTGCACCTCCTGTAGGTTGGCTGGTAGAAAATGCTCTTAGTATTAAGCCCACCTTTTGTACATGTATTTTTATATTTGTGCAATAAAGAATTAAATAATAATATAACATTGATGTATACTTGTCCAGCGGACGGCGAGCGCAAGTCGTCTTGCGGCGTGTGCGGCGCGCGGCTCGGGCCGGGGGTCGCGCAGGCGCACTTCCTGCAGGAGCTGCAGCACCTGTACTCGCTGAGCGCGCTGCCCCGGGAGCCGGCCGCGCCGCCGCCGCACCCGCATCATCACCAGGACGAGGACGCGCGCTGGGAGGTATGTGGGGCTACCACCACTGTTTCAGCAATCAACAATCCTGCGTGCAACTACCGTACTACCACGCATAATGGACCTTAGAGGCTAAATGCGAAAAATCAGCTCGCCATGATGATACCGTACCACTGTTCATTAGCAATCAACAATTGGACTTAATTTGTATGGAACTACGTCGATTGCTAATTCACGTTAGATGGTGGGTAAGGCAGCACCTGTACTCGCTGAGCGCTCTGCCCCGCGAGCCGGCCGCGCCGCCGCCGCACCCGCATCATCACCAGGACGAGGACGCGCGCTGGGAGGTATGTGGGGCTACCACCACTGTTTCAGCAATCAACAATCCTGCGTGCAACTACCGTACTACCACGCATAATGGACCTTAGAGGCTAAATGCGAAAAATCAGCTCGCCATGATGATACCGTACCACTGTTCATTAGCAATCAACAATTGGACTTAATTTGTATGGAACTACGTCGATTGCTAATTCACGTTAGATGGTGGGTAAGGCAGCACCTGTACTCGCTGAGCGCTCTGCCCCGCGAGCCGGCCGCGCCGCCGCCGCACCCGCATCATCACCAGGACGAGGACGCGCGCTGGGAGGTATGTGGGGCTACCACCACTGTTTCAGCAATCAACAATCCTGCGTGCAACTACCGTACTACCACGCATAATGGACCTTAGAGGCTAAATGCGAAAAATCAGCTCGCCATGATGATACCGTACCACTGTTCATTAGCAATCAACAATTGGACTTAATTTGTATGGAACTACGTCGATTGCTAATTCACGTTAGATGGTGGGTAAGGCAGCACCTGTACTCGCTGAGCGCTCTGCCCCGCGAGCCGGCCGCGCCGCCGCCGCACCCGCATCATCATCAGGACGAGGATGCACGCTGGGAGGTAGGGGTCTACCAATGGATATTAGCAATCTATAAGCAGCATTGCTTATCTGATAAAACAGAAAGATGAGTAAGTACTTAATTTAAAAAACCGTGAAACATCTAGGTACGTGGACCAAGGTGTACGGTAGTAAAAAAAACTATCGACGACGTGGGTTGCCACCACCGAGTATTCTTCTTCTTCTAGTGGAGAGCCACTACTGGCGGTCAGATCTGCATACTCGTCTCTATTCTTCGCCCCGAACATTAGCCATCAACAATCCATAAGCTGCATTGCTTACCTATCTGACAAAACGGACATAATTTGTATGGAACTACGTCGATTGCTAATTCACGTTAGTGGTGGGTAAGGCAGCACCTGTACTCGCTAAGCGCTCTGCCCCGCGAGCCGGCCGCGCCGCCGCCGCACCCGCATCATCATCAGGACGAGGACGCGCGCTGGGAGGTATGTGATGCCACCTGATTGTGGCAGGGCTACAAGGGTTCGTTGTGGACGTCGATAGAATCGTTTATTGCTCGTTCCGCCAGTCACAGCGAAGTATTTATGGTGAATCGCGATGTAGTGACGTTTATCTACACCGATAACGAACCTGTGTAGCGGCAGCTGTTTACGTATTAAATGAAAGAATAGGCTTGAATGCTTCCGTATCCCCCCCAGGACGCACGTGACGCCATATCTGAACAACGCTAATCTGCTCAAAATGGCGGCACGAAGACGATTGCACCTTGCAACGTTGTTGTTTGGTGTGGTCAAGCGTGAGACCCCAAAATACTTGTATGAAAAACTGCAATGGTCGTTCAATTCATACAAGTATAAGGTCCGCTTGTCCGTGCCACCGCATCGATCAGCCGCCTTTCGAGGCAGTTTCAGATATGCGGCGTCCAAGTGCTGGAATGACCTCCCCCCTCCTTTAAAAAGGCTACATGGTAGGTACATAAATACCTTTAAGTGCCAACTTAAAGGTTACCTGCTGAATATGCAAAAATCTATCTAGAATTTCAGCACTTGAATATGACTTATATTGTATTTATTGTATGGTATTAAGTATGTATTATTATACTTGTATTGTATTATGTTATATTGTCTATGTAGGTATATATAGTAGTCGTTACTTAATGACTGTTTCTTATTTATTACATGTATTTTATATTGGGTAAAGTCTCGATTTGTAGTTTCCGTGAGTCACATAAAGGGTCCCTGCTGAAAATCAGCGCTGCAGGTACATTATGTACTACTTGCAGCAATTGCTGAGCTCGGGGCCTTTTTGGCGCTGCGCTGATGCACCATCTACACAGGCTGGCCAATATTTAAGTTATTTTTATTTTTAGAAATTTAGTTTAGTTTTTATTTTTATGTAATTTTTTTTTGTTTTTGGTTTTATTAATTTTATATTCAAATTGTATGTGATGTTTTGTTGTATATGTTTTTGTTTTGTTGTATTTTTCGGTGTATTTGTGCAGCACCAAATAAAATCTTTTTCTTACTTTCTTTCTTTCTTTCTTTCTTTCTTGAATACAAAACTGCGATTCCGCAAGTAGATATACTTACATGAGATATTATATGGAAATAAGTAGCAGCGTAGCAGCAATATAGTAGGTACTTTGACAAACTCACAAACCGCCTATCGCTTACTCATTCAATCACACATTAACGATTTGTTTAGTTCAATGAAGATATCCTATGAAGCTGATTAGCTGAAAATACCACCTAAAATTAAGTTACCTATATATATATAAAATTTATCTTACTTACAATCATCAACCTAATGGTTTTATTCTGTTACAGATAGGTATTAAATTATGCTGGCACAATCCATCCACATTGATTCCACCCACAACAAAAAAACACTTTCCCCCATTGACTTATCTTTCCCCACAGACGTATCAGCGCATCCGAGCCAACCGGCAGCGTCGGCTCAAGCTCCGCACCCGCAAGCGTCACCACACCGTGGAGAGTATGCTGGGCTATGAGTTAGACGACGACACGCCACGACGGCCCGAGGACCGCCCGGTGTATGACACCGAGGACGAGCCCGTGGATGTGGAGGGCGACTCGCTGGGCTGGCCGGACGCTAATATACATGTGGAAGGTGAGTCAACAGGAGCCGCATATTACAGAGTGTTGCAAAAAGGGTATACTAAGCCGAAACCTACATGTGCAGCATGTTATATCTAAGCCCGAAACTGAAATCAGAATTTAAAATCGCGAAAAAAAATATTCATTTTCTATAGAAACTTTGTTAGTCACGTGACTTTTTACTGATTTTTTTTTTCGCGAATTTCCAAATTCTGACTTCAGTTTCGGGCTTAGATATACCATGCTGCACATGTAGGTTTCGGCTTAGTATACCAATTTTGCAACACCCTGTACAGCTGCCGTTAGAGGTTTTGCCAAGTTTAGATTCTATACAGCGCGAACTATTAAAGTAATCCACTGTTTCATAATAAGATATAGGACTAGATATTTTGTATAATGTAATAACCTGCCTAATCACATAGGTAAATACATGGATTCTTTACCCGAATTTGCCAACTGACTTTAGGAAGTGAGCCTACAGCTATATTGGAATGCATAACATTGAGCGTTCTGAGGTCGCTTAAAACTTGTAGGTACGTTATTAACAAATCTATTCGACAAATCCACATACAAATGTGAATTTTTACTACTATATTTGTAAACATTCCTCATATATTCTTTAAGTCATTTATCCACCCAAAGGCTGCCTAGAAGAGATCGCTTTTAGCGATAATGCCGCCTATTGCGTTGTATACTGTATAAATGGTTATCTGTGTTCTGTTTAGTCAATAAACTGGTATTATATTCTATTCTATTCTAAAAATCTACGGCGGTTACATTATAATAACACACTGTAGGATTCAATAGACCCACTTGACTGACTGGCCACCCTTACTCCACAGACAAGGAGCAGCCTCGGCAAGAGACGGAGAAGCCGCACGCGAGCTACTCCGAGGACCTGGAGATCTCCAGCACCAACGACAACCTGCAGGGACCCGACCGCATGAGGTAATGTCACTGTTTGATCCCGGACATGTAGGTACGTCAGATACCAAGTAAGTAGGTTAGGTTCCCAAGGTCGCTCGCGAATAGGTCTCCAGAACGATAAAAGTTCTCCGTCGAGCTCGCTCTTGAGGCTGCGCGATGTGAGAGAGCTTTTGTCACATCTTAATTGCGCACCGTGCTAGCCCTTCAGGCAAATTGATATGTACCTACCTTACTTTTCTTACCTGCATAATACTGATAGTAGCTTAAGACTCAGAAAATTATCTTTCCACCTTGCAGGATGGAAACGCCAAAGCCTCTGTCGCTGGAATGCCCAACCAAGCTGCCTGAGGGGCCGGAGCGTCCCGCCGACGTGACGACGTCCGAGCCATGGCCGGCCAGCGTAGCGGGCGCCACCCCCCTGGCCCCGCCCGCCGACACCTGGCCAGCCCTGGCCGACCCCTACCTCCACGTCACTCGCCACAAGCTGGACGGAGAGAACCAGCCCTCTTCCACCGACTCGCGCAATTGAAAAGCCGACAGGGATACTTTTTGCATTGCTGATGAGCCATTCAGGAGTTGGGCTCGGCCGATTTGAATGGGAATGAGACATCCTGTCCTAGGTGACCTGAGGGATCTAGGTCATGCGACAATTTGTCGTTCACCTAGTAGTACACGCGTTTATTAAGTACTTAAATGTGTGTATTGTGCTCTAAAGGTTTGTCAAAGCTGATGCAAAAAATATCCCGTTGTGAGATTATTAAATCGATCGTGAATCTATTTCAATGGTAACGTTACAAAAGGATGCTTACTAATGTTTAACTTTGTGCAATATTGTAAAAATATTATTCATTGCCCTACTGTAAATGATATTATTATGGTCATATATAGTTTAGGACATAATTACTTACATAATTAGTCTAATTACTAATAAATGTGATTTAAAATTGCATTAAGTAAACAAATAATATGAAATGGTTAGTAATGTAAATACAAGTTATAATATCATATTATTTTGTGCGGTCATCTTCATAAGTAGCTAAAAACTATTGTACCTTGTCAAAATACCTCCATAACAATTAATCTTGAATGAATATAGGCAGTTTGTGAGATTGACAAGGTGTATTATACATAATATAGCTATTATGAAGCTGACTATACATATACATACTAATTAACATTGAAAACACGAATCGTTTATTCATGGAATAAAATAAAATATAATCGTGGTTAGGTATTTAAGTGTACTTAATCGAAAGTTTTATTTAGCACTACCTACTCGATATCGGCACCTTAATATTTATAATGTTACCTTTTTTTAACAAAATCAATGTCCTCAAATGTATATTCATCTCCTACACTATGGGCTAACATAAGTAGATTACCGAATTTTTATGTTAGGTACATTTTTGATCTAATACTAGTAAAACCTGAAAATTAACTATCTGTGGGTGAAAAATAGCTTCATAGACACGCACGACCCAACCGATCTAGGTACCCTCTTCTCCTAACTACCAGGATTATATACAATACTGTCTTTAAAAAATAATTTACCTAAGTAGGTGTGTTTTACAGGAGGTAGTTATTTTGGAAAAGTTAAAGTATGCTCGGTGGAACATTTCATTCGTGGCGTACTAAGTTCGTAAATGATCCATGATCTTTATTAATTTATAATCTTTTGCAAGAATGTTATAAATGTACTTAACTAACTTAACTGTAATATTATAAATGTATTCTATAGGTAGGTATATATATATTATCTATGTAAATTTGTTGTTTTTAGATTAATACCTAGATAAATATTATTTAATATTATTTCATAAAATCTATTAAGTTTGTTTCTATAACCCTGTGCATACATTTTGAATTACTAATAAAGTGTATTGAATGTCTAACTGCCTTAAATTAATAAATACTTATTCCAAATTCCACTTTCACGAAATGAGACTTATTGGTGTAGTGTAAGTTTAGATCATGAAATATCTATTGAAAGAAAACAAATCTGATGTCAATAGTAAATATCTCAAAATTTATTTAAACTGGTAAGAACAACACCCATATGAAAAACAGATTCTCAAAGATAGCAAACACCATACGCGCTTCTTTTAGTACGAGTAGTTACATTTATATGAAAATAAATTGTTACACTAGACATAGTATAGATACGTACACTACATAGAATAACATACTACTGTACTTGTTGTTCTATGTAGGTACTAGGTACACACCTATACGACCTACTAAAAGTAATACCAAACTAGGATCTGCGCTTGATCGAAACATTTCTAGCAATAGCATGTACAGTTAACAGTTATACAGTCCAACTATAAAGTCGTGAAAACGGAAGTGGATCCCAACTAATTGTTTAAGATCGTATTTAATCGATCTGTTATATTTATTAAAGGACAAATCCAATAAAAATCCATAATCAATCGGTATTTTATTTATAAAATGTATGTAAAAGTAAGTAAATTTATACCTTATAATCATAAAAAGTCTTAGCAAAATCGCACTCTTTGATGTCAGGACTTTATAGTTTGACTGTAGGTATCTATATCTCAAAACAATAGGTATAATTAGGGTAAATAACAACTGATCTTGAGTCAACAATTAAAAAAACAATAAAATTCATACAAAATTGACTTTAACAAAGGATAATTTTGAAAAACAATCCATGAAAAATTATTGTTGGGCAAAAAATATATGATGGCTAAATAATAATATCAAATAAAATAATTGAATGTCTATGAGAATGTCATTTCAAAAAAATAATACAGAAATATAATTAAATTGTGGCCAAGAAGTCGATGATTATTTTGTTTGGCCCTCTTCCTCGTTCACCACCTATTTGGAAAGATTAGATATTATTATTATTGTGGTACCCAGTGACCTTCACTTTTTAATATATTCATAGTAAACATTAACATAACATAACAGAATAGTTTTGAAGACTACTATCATAACTAGGTTCACATGTAGCCTGTATTTATGATAAAGTAGGCCCCGCACCTCTTATGAGGATCGTAACAGTGATCGGTGGCGTCATGTTTTAAGTACATGCGTATATATGTGCCACATAAATTACTAAATAAACTACACTTAATTCATTCCAAATATCATCTAGTCTATTCTCTGTGAGGATGTAAGTACCTCCACCTGGCTCTCTCGAATGGAACCTTTGTGCATATCCCCTAAGTCTAAACTGCCTTCTTTCCTTTTCCATAGAAACTTTGTTAGTCACATGACTTTTTACTATGGAGGACGAATATTTATTTTCGCGAAATTCCAAAACTCGTAGAACAAAAGTTGTTCAGAATGACCCCCTGAGTCACCCCCCTTCGGCTTAATATATTCCCTGTTTTGCAACATCCTGTAGTAGATGTGCTAAATCTAGATATGCAGGTTTCCTCACGATGTTTTCCTTCACCGTAAGAGCGATGGTACACATTGTGAACTCATTGGTACATGTCAGCGCAGGGTTTCGAACCCGCATCTCTGGCGTGAGAAACGGTTGCTTCCGTTACCCGACTGAGTTCCAACCGCACCAAATAACATCAGACTTGCATCAGACATAAGCTCAAATTAAGGGTACGTTATGTCTAAATCTATTTGAATTCCTCCTTTTTTTCTACTTCGATGGTAAGAAAAGTATATCTAGTTACCTGAGCGATGAACGGCTGCCGCTCGTGCAGCTGAGCCGCGAGCTCGTCGCGCCGGGCGGCCAGCCCCTCCTCGGGCTCTCCGCGCTCCAGGCGCCGCTGGACTTCCGCATACTCCCGGTACATGGCGGAATACTCGGCCAGCGACTGCCGCGCCTCGGCGGAGTAGGCCGTCCGGGAAACCGTGCCGTCCTCCCCCAGGCTACGGTTAAGGAAAAAGGAAATAGTATCAAGTTTTGCTGTATAATAAATGTATTTTTTTATAGAAAAAATCCTGGTTCCTCTGTATAAATTGTATACAATTTATACAGAGGAATCAGGAATTATAATTCCTGCATACAATGGTAAAACGCCCTCCGCGCTTCTTCTTCTAACAAATCGATAAATCTTATCTCCAGTGAAAGATTTATCTACAATAATACAAATTATACATTCGGCCGGCAATACATTCAAAACCAAACAGATGACGTTTGAAATGTAGACATACAGCTACTAGCATCAACTTACTTGTACACGGGCGTGTAAAACGCATGCGGCCGGTTCACGGCCTTCAGGAACCGGGGTACGACGCCCTGGCCCTGGCTGCAGCGCTGCAGCAGCCGCCGGTAGGAGACGCTGCGGGAGAGCGGCTGCACGCGCCCGCCCACCGACAGCGCGTTCATGCGGGGCGGCGACAGCGACTCCCTCTGCCGATGCCGTTAGGGGAAGACGTAAACGTAAAATCATATCACGAAATTATAACCCATCGCATGGAAACACGTGTTAATTAAATTATTTAGTGCAATGACCAAGTCAATATATTATTGTTTTTGATGGGATCTCATTTCTTTTTGTATTTTGTAGACAGTTCTACTTTTTTTTCTTTTCGGTACCTTCTAGGTACGTAGGTGTGCGTTAACTTAGTTTGGTAGGTACCTAACTACATAAATCGCAAACTTGAGATAAGAATCAAGAATCTTTATTTTTGGCTACGTAATGTACGTAATGAATAAACGTACCTTTGATACTTCGTTCTGCATCAAATTTCCCTTATTAAATTTCAACCTTAGTTTCCAATACACAAAGTTCATTGTACCTACATTAAGAAAATTATACTATAAGTGGTAGCACTGGTAGCCTGATGTGCTTTGTCCGATAGGTAGGTAATCCATCCTTTGCGGATTTAATTTGCATGACGGGAATTTTTGCTCGATTTGGCAGGGGCACTACCGTGCGCCTATATTTACTTGGTGGGGGCACTGCCGTTAGTTATGTACCTATCTAGAAAACTAGACCAAAATTTAAAAAAATTACTCGAGTTGGTGGTCAAATATTTTAGTTTTCCCTTGATTCATACACCAAACACTACTTATATTCCAAATTTGAAGCTTCTAGGTCTGCTAGAAGTGCCTTAGAATTTTTATGATCGGTGAGTGAGTGAGTCAGTGACAAAATTAAGAAACTTTGACCCGTTAATAATTCTTAAACTACTGTTTCAAATTGAATGAAATTTGAAATATACCGTGTCTTTACAATGCCTGCATGGTTAGTGAAAATTCAGTCTTCTAGTTTTATTCACAACGAAGTTACAGGGGGTCGAAAATGGCCTGAATTGCTTCGAGAAAAGGATGGTACGGCCGTGCCGCTTTTTTGCTCGACTTGGTGGGGGCACTGCCGTGCCCCCAGATAAATCTGATTCTAGTATACTTGCGTAAAAATCATAATTCGGGTGTAGAAGTGTAAAGAAATCTTAATTCAGTGTTATTAGTCATTTAACTGTAAGTTGTGTAGTCGTTTTTGGCCAATATGGGCGAGAATGCAAGTTGTAAATGAGTATCTTCATGACGTAGGAATCCACAAAATGGAGTGGCCAGCAAGGAGCCGCGATTTGAATCCCATTGAGCATGCTTGGGACAAGCTTTGCAGACCTTTGAGAGACCGAGTTCCACCTCCAATTGCACTTCGTGGCTTGAAAGACGCGCTCATCAAAGAATGGGAGAAAATTCCTCAGCATATGCTGAAGCATCTGGTATTCAGCATGCCCAATCGGCAATCGCGTAGAAGCTGTATTGAGAGCACATGGAGGAAACACCAAGTACTGAGTTTATCAAAATACCATGTTTACACCTAAATAAACGCATAATTAGAGATTTTGTTTTTTAGGTAAGTATTTGCCAAATGCCCCATTTTTTTTAAACATTTAAGTAATTTAAATTTTTATTACAATATTAAAGTTTCACATGGAAATATTCTGATGCGCTATTAAATATTCTCCAATATTGCAGAAGGCGTCATTAAGCTAGCATTTTCCGTTTAGGAGTAATTTGGTGTTATATCAGTGGAACTATTTCATTGCCCGGCAGTGTATATGTATGTGTGTGAATACATGTTCTGATAGTGAGCGTACACCACAGCAGCCATTGTGAACCCGAGGTTGGCAGGTACTTTCCAGTCCAAACCGGTTCGTGTTTTCAGTTCCCTCTCCCCGGGCACGCTTCTTTCAGGTTTAGATCACGCGACGCTGCCGCGCTGCACACTCACTACGTGCTAAATTACAGATTGAATAAACATACGATGTGAAAAATGTGAAATGTTGATTAATAAATGATAATAAGTTATGTGTATGAGGTAAGTAATATATTGTATTTCATAATACTTAAATACATGTTATTTGAATATCTAGTACCTTCATGGAATTTATTTCAACACGGTGGTTTTATTCTTTTTGACCTTGTGTATATTTATTCCAGAATTTGTGCTGCGAATTGAATGAATTACACAAACATGGAGGGATGTTATTTGAAAAGTCTGTCTGCACGTCGCGAAGAACACTATTGTAAGTAGAAATACCTACTTTGACTGTATATCATCACAACTCATCACGTCCCCACTGCTGGGGTACGGGTCTCCTTCCAATGAAGGAAGGGTTTAGGCCTAGTCCACCACGGTGGCCTAGTGCGGGCTAGTGTATAATACCTATACATACCTGCTGTATGATATATAATAAAACTAAACAACACGGCATGTACCAAGAGACATAAAAAACTATAATTAAGAAAAAATATATATTGATATTTAAATATGTCATTATTTTTATATGGCATGACAAACTCGGACGATAGTTATCTATCAGACATTTGTTTTTCTAGCTATGATATTTTGAGCTTAGTCTTAAATGATTGCACGGTTTTCAGGTCGCGCAGACTTGGGTCTAATTGTGTTCCAACAATGAGTGGAGTTGAAGGAGAACGAATGCTGCAGACTTGTGTTGTGGAGTCAGGAGCAAGTACGAGGACGCCCTAGTGCGGTAAGAGTTAAAGTCACGTGACCACCGTAATTTGTTATACTTATAAATATTCAGGCAGCCTTTTTACCCGACTGCCGAAGGAGTAGAGGAATATTTTTCGATTGTATGTATGTATTTATATTTGTCTGTTTCTTTGTTCCCTCCTGTAACCTAAACGGCTTGATAGATTTTGATGTATGAGGTATCGTTAGAAGCGTATTAATAGCGCAATGGTTATAGGCTATGTGACGTTACATTAAAATCTACATAGCGCCCTCTAGAGGACATAACGTGATGATCGAAAAAATGATATTTTTCCAACTATGCCGTGTGGGGTATCAAATGAAAGGGCTTGATTTGCACATTACAAAAATATGCAAATTGTAGGTATTTAAATAACAACACTAAAATTATTGATATAAAAAATGTTCATGTACTAAAACCGGACTACTGACGTAAAATTTCATAAAATAAAAACAACTAAAAAGTCTCAAATAAAAAATTATAATTATACAAACTACTAACATTTTTAATCTATAAAAACAGCTTGATACTAAATTTAAAATGTTTCTCGAAGCGTAGGTTAGAGTCAAAATTTATGCCGAGATTTTTAGCCTCTACTAATTGAATAGATTCCCCAGCCACCTTAATATCTGGGTATTGGGATATTATTTTGTGTACCTGTTGTTTTGTGCCTATTATAAGAAACTTTGACTTACTGAACCCGACGTTCAGTAGGAGAGAATTACTTTTAGACCAAGCCACTATTTGATTTAGATTCTCATTTATTAGTCTTACTGTTTCTTCAGTGCCATCTGGGACGCATGAAAGGTAAATTTGTAGGGCGTCAGCGTAGATATGATATTTTAAATTTTTTATGCAGTCTACTATATCTCTAGCGTACAAAATAAATAAAAGAGCACCAAGGATTGAACCTCGCGGGACTCCTCTCGTCACTGGACTAGGTGATGAGATTTGCGTTTCACCATTAATATTAGTGAGCTTTACAATTTTAGTTCGTTGATTAAGCTGTAGAACCATCTCACAGTGTCGGCTTCAAATCCATAGTAGGTCAGTTTAGCCAGGAGGCGAGGGAGGGCTAATGGTATCAAAGGCACGTGAAAAGTCTAACTGTGCTACCACAAAAAACGTTAAACACTGTTTAAAAAGTGTTTAAAATGAAATTTGACAGATTTTGTAGGCGATTGACAGCGCTAAACACCTGTTAAATACTGTCTAAGTTTTTGTGGCAAGGCCCTAAAAGTGTGAGGATAGTGCCCTGGCCTTTGTCTTGGAAGCATATTATATTGTATATTGTGTATATAAACTATGTTTGTCTTACCCCACCTTACCTTAGATGTTAATAAAAGAATATTTTGAATAAATTATTATTAGATATGAATGGTAAATAGGTACATACCATTGGTTCTGCCCCATTTTGAGTAGCAGGTAAATGGCAAAGACCTGAAAAAAAAAAGAATTACTAAATTATTGTTAGGGAAACTACTCTACAGGGTGTTGCAAAAAGGGTATTTTTTTCGCGAATTTTGAAATTCTGATTTTATTTTCGGGCCTAAATATACCATGCTGCACATGTAGGTTTCGGCTTAGTATACCATTTTTGCAACACCCTGTATACTTTATAAATAAATTAACATCAACGTAAGTGTAGGATGTATAGTGAAAGTGATACATACACTGTTATAATGATAATAATATATGATGAGATAATAATATATGTTTCTTTACAAGATTATCAACCAATAGTCCATATATACCTACTTATTAGAATATCTTTATATTGTAAGTACAATTCCCGCCATCAAAAGGCTTTTGTGATACAGAACTGTGGTAGAAATTATACAAAAAATCACTTTGTTATACGAGCTTGCGAGAATTATAATAAATTTCATAAGCAAGTTGAACTATTTCATGAAAAACCGTTGAGTTATAAGAAATAAATAATGAGTAACTTAAAAACTGATTAAGTACAAGACACCTTTAGGCATACAATTTTAGATTATTAGTATAATGTACCTACAAGTTAGTGATGTTTTGTTTTAAGGTTTAAATTCTTTGTGAAACTTCATTGGCTTGTGTATGAACTTAATGTAAGTTTATAAGTGAAATATTATAAAGCTGTGTGTGTTTCCTCATAAAAAGTTAAACGTAGGAATTTGCACTTTCTTAAAAAAACGATTAGCACACCACCTTTCTTGACGTTTATCCAGTGTGGTCTATACCGTGTACCGTAGCTACCTAATTAGGTACTTATTAATTATGTGCAGTAAATCAACTTACCCATGTGGTGAGCAATGGTGAGTGGAATCCCACCAATCGGCTGTTTGGTTTTGACGCCATTTAAAACCTGCATGAAAAATAATGTGAAAGGCAAATTATTTTAATTATGTGTGTGATACAATAAACAGTTTTTACTTATTTGTCAGAATTCACTTTCCAAACTTTCATCTTCAAATCTATTCAGCACTATCAAATCCTGCGTCCAAGATATCAGCTAATAAGCGTTCAAAATTATCCGGCTCGAAGGACCATGTTTGGGAAAGATATCTTGAACTGAGTATCGTAACTGTTTATAGTAAATCCGATCATAGAAAGTGCAAGTCACCTGCTGCAAGTTAACCCCGATGTTATGCGAGGGCGTGCAGCTCTTGCTGGCCACGAAGGGGATGTTGCCCTGGGCGCTGTAGGGCTGGTAGTAATGAACTGCGGCCTGCTTCAGCTGAGAGGACACCGTCGGC
This sequence comes from Plutella xylostella, assembly GCF_932276165.1. Classification (NCBI taxonomy): domain Eukaryota; kingdom Metazoa; phylum Arthropoda; class Insecta; order Lepidoptera; family Plutellidae; genus Plutella; species Plutella xylostella. Next base: position 11,621,939 of record NC_064012.1, read on the forward strand.
CGCTCATAGCTGTGGCTGGACTGGACTCGACGGCGGGGCGGCCTCTCTGGCTGGGAGATTGAAATAAAATTATAGATTTGCTAAGTGTTGCTTATATTTATTTTGATCATCTGGGGCCACGACAGTGCCCCAGCCAAGTCTCGAGCAAGCACGGCCGTACCATCTTTTCTCGAAGCGATTCGCGGCTGTTTCGCCCCCCCCCTATATTTTCGATGTGAACGTGTGTGTTTATGTTTAACGTTAATAATAGTAGGCATTATAGCAAGCTTGAGTTCGAAATTACATGCCCATTGAATTAATCGTTTAGGAGTTACGGTCGATCAAAGTTACTTACAGTGAAACTATTAATTCATGAAATTAATGTTTGAGGAACTAAAATTTTCAGGAGCCTGGCACCATTAGAAAAGAAACATAAAAGTCATAACAATTGTTTATGGCAGTTGGCGGTTTTCTGTTTTTTCAATTTTCTTATTAATTATTAGGATAATCTAGATAAAAACAACTATTTACGCTTTTTTTTAACTAGGAAGAAGAAGAAAAATATTCGTAGTCAAGCTAGGGAAGTTATTTATCGAGTATATATACAATGTTTAGCGGAACATAAAGCTGGACACATTTAGTCGAATTTGGAGGATGTTTACGCTCGTACAGCGTCTATGAGGCGTATGTAACATTGTACAAATTGTAATAAATCATTTTTTATCAGTACTAACGCTTCATTTATCGATAAACCTAGGTATAGAGCCCAAGTCGAACATTGTTTACATACCGCTGGTTGTAGGTTTGAGCTGGTTTAAGTTGAGTCAAACCATAAAATTTTGATACTTGAAGTTATATTTTTTGTTTACTTACTAAATTCTCATTCTGTAACTCAGTTTTTCATAACTTAAGTGAAGTTTCAAATAAGCATTTTTTATTTTATTTTATAGGAGTATCGGACAGGACAGTACCGTCTGGCATATTGCAAAAGAGGGCTCTATAATGGAATATTTCTACTGGTCTAGCTTGAATAATGAGCTTTTTTGTGGATGGTAAGTTGTTTTTAAATACAGAAATAGGGTAGGTAGTCACAGGCAAAATTTCAAGTATCAAAGTCAGTTTTGTTTCGCTATATAGGGTTGCTACATGAAAGATAGCTGCGCCCTCATTTAATTTCAGGACTTTATAGTTTCACTGTACACCATTTTGTCACTCACTGACTGATGATCATTAAAAATTTTAAGGTAAGTACTTCTAGCAGACATAGAAACTTCAAATTTTGCACCAAGATAGCTCATTAGCCACATATAAACGAAAAATTATAAAAACATAAAAAATAATATACCATAGAAAACTATTTTATAATTGCGGTTTGGTAAATAGAAATAGAATCATTTATTTGTGTACGAACATTGTGTATGGATTTCTACTGCATTGTTAACTTTGTTCGGTGTTTATGTATGCAATTCGATGAATACATACATAGAATAGAAAATAACAGTATAATATAAATGTAATACATAATAATAATCAATAATAATATATCGTCATCATCATCAGCCAATACAGACCATAATTACTTTGAAAAGGCTTGGTAGCCTTATGATCGGATCGCTGGTAGTAGAAGCAACGTTTATTGTATATTTCAAAGGGTCATTGACATATAAGAGAACTTAATACCGCGATGTAGTTTGCGGGATAGTGACATCTATGTTATTACATTAATACTACTTGATAACTGAACATACTTAACAAATTACCTACCTAATGGGTGAATTTCCCGCGGCCAAAAATTGCGTGGCATCAATGAAATCGGTACTAAAAAACCAAGTTATAATTTTCTAATATTTTTTTCCGGTTAAGTGAAATAGTTATCTATGTGTAGCACTAAATATTGTATTAATAGAATCAATGGATATTTTTAAATAAAATATTAAACCTCCAAATCTTTCATTGCCGTGTCTGTCCCCACGTATTGTATTATTCTTCATTGATGAAAAAATATTGAGTATTGATAGTTAAACTTAGTTTCATTTGATACATTAATAGTTAAAGTATTGTCACGGAATTCATTTATTGAAATATATAAAGAATATAACGAACGGTAAGTGAAAATTCATGTGTCCCAGAACTTCTGTTCATCGCCATGTCCTAAACATGATCAAGGATATTGTTTTACCTATGAACTTGGGTGCCCCTCTGAGTGCGCTAATCGTTTCTTACAAGTGTCGCCTAACTGCTAGACGTGGCAGGAGGTTCATCGGTGCCCGCGTTTTCACGCTATAGTGAAAATCAGTAAAATTTTTGGGGACTGGACAATTTTTCTTTCATTGCCGTGGATAGATATAACTTCTATAAAATTAAGTTTGTCTTCTAGAATAAGCATTCAAAAGAAAGCTTTTTGAAAATATTTACCTTATAAAGTGTTTATTTATTCGAATAATTAATACTTTTTTAGTTATTTATATTTAATGCCTTGGTTTTCATCGCCATGCTTTCATTTCCGTGGCTTCCGTGGCCAATATTTGCTATGGCAATGAAAAAAAAGCCACGGCAATGAAATAAATTTCATTGCCATGTCTTGTTAAATAATTTGTATTCATTGCCGTGGTTAGGTTATTCATTTCCGTGGCCAGGTTATTCATTTCCGTGACTTATGTTTTCATCGCCGTGGCATGTATGATTAGGCAAAGTAACATTTATTTACCATTTTTTATCTGTAATACAGGTAATACCGATCACTGACATGACCTACAGGACTAGTCAAATTATTTCTTTTTGCAGTGCGTTTATACATCGCGATACGCACCCGGCGTATCGCGATGTATAAAAACGAAATATATAATATAACATTAATAATAACAATCACAACATAATTATAATGTGTAACGTTATGTATAAATAAGATCGGTGGTAGCTCAGTCGGATAAGCGCCCGCTTCCCACGCCAATGATGCGGGTGCGAATTCCGGCACTGACATGTACCAATGTGTTCCTTTGAATTTAAATACAATGTATACCATCACTCTTACGGTGAAGGAAAACATCGTGAAGAATCCTGCATATCTACCTATAGATTTAGCACATCTAGATAATATGTGAACCCACCAACCCACTGTGGACCAGCGTGGTGGGAAATAGTCCAAGCTTAGAAAGGCAGCTTAGACCTTGGGGATATGCACATTGCACAAAGGTCCCATTCGAGAGAGCCAGGTGCAGGTACTTACACCTCCCACAGATAGTAGAATAGAATATAATAGAACAAACATCTCTGCAGGAACTCAGCTGGATGATAAGTGGCCTTAATGCTGCTTGCACCGTGTAGGCCTCCGTATGAACTTGGGCAAGACAAAAGTCATGTAGAATGTTCACATAAAACCGGAGCCAGTGATCGTTCGTGAGACAACTATCGAAGTTGTGCAATAATATGACTACCTGAGGCAGACTATTCGGCTAGGCAGAAGCAACTTCGACAAGAAGGCTGAAAGGCGCATCCAACAGTCTTCAACCATTGCGCCCTGCCAGTTATGACATATGGTGCATATACGTGGACACTGATGGTGGGACTGGTCCACCGATTTAAAGTCACTCAGCGTGCTATGGAGAGAGCTATGCTTGGGGTTTCTCTAATGGATGGTATCAGAAAAGAGGTTATACGTCAGAGGACTAAGGTTACCAACATAGCTGTCAAAATATGCAAGCTTAGGCAGGTAGCCGGTAGTGGCTGGATTCGGAAGACCGAGGACCGAGTGTTGTGGCGCTCCTTGGGAGAGGCCTATGTCCAGCATTGGATGATTATAGGCTGATGATGATAACATGTACATTTCATATTATTATACCAATTAAAATAGACTATGATTTAGCATAAAGTTCATAAAATATTCTATCATATCACATAATCTGTAAAATTACACCACACCATCAAAACCTCTAGCACCACAACGTAAAGATAGGTGCGATGACGAGAAAAGCGAGGAGGAGCGGTTAAGTGCACATGTTCATCAAAAGCGAAGCGGGGCTACATGGGGAGACGCTCTATGTTTAGGTTTTGGTGCAAGGAGTTTTGACTGCGTTATTATTATTGGCGCTATGTAGGGAGACGCTTAGCTGACCAACATGTGCACCTAACCGGCACCTATCTTTATATTTTGCGTGGCGTAGTGGTTAGTGACCCTGACTACTGAGCCGATGGTCCCGGGTTCGATTCCCGGCTGGGGCAGATATTTGTTCTCAGGTCTTGGATGTGCCCGTAAAATGGCAATAGGCCCGCCCCCTATTACATTGAGACTAACATACACTCTGGCGAAAAGTGGGTGCAGCAATGCACCTCTGTCTACCCCGCAAGGGAGTACATTAGTACAAGGCGTGAGTGCGTGTTTTTTTTTTTTTCTTTATATTTTGGTGCTAGGTTTTTTGCCGGTGTTGTGTAATTCAGCACAGATTATGTCATAATATTATAGTATATTTTATGAATTTTACATAAAATGAACAGTATACGAATTGGATATTATACCTTATGAAAATATAGATGTTGTAGGTAAGGTTTATCATATGTTTTGAAAGATATTAGTGTGAAATGAAACATTTTGTTTTATACGTCGCAATACGGACCCCACAATACACTACTTAGAGAATTCCATACTATATTCTTATTTTTTTATACATACTGTCGTTCTTTCTTTCGTTCCAATATCTATCCAAATATTTCTGCGATACATACCTGTCTAAGTTTTCGTTTCCCACACAGTCTTTTGAAAAAATTGCAGTGGATTGATTCTTTCATTTCCATTGTATACAGTTCTTTCATTGCCGTGGAAGTTTGTTTCATTGCCGTGGGCCTTTGTTTCATTGCCATGGACGCTTGTTTCATTGCCGTGAACGCATGTTTCATCGCCGTGGCACGAAATTTTTAACCATCAGTATGTCATTCAGTTTTTAACTTATCTGCTACCCATTTAGTAAGAACACTAACATTAACAAAAACTTTAATAAAAGCGTTTTTCTAATATAAAAAACCTTAAGATAAAAAAGTCCACGGAAATGAAGATTTTTTAGGACTTGTTGAAATCCACCCTAATACATAAATATAATACTTACATTAATTACATTAAAAAACCTAAAACTAAATGGCGCTGACGCAGTATGGTTTCGTTACAGAGTGCAGTTTTTAAGTAGTACTTTCAATACTTACAAAAAATAAATGAGATGCCACTAAAAACATTAAATGTAAATTAGTTATAGATCAACATTTTTTAGTAGTGACCAGCATGATAAACATAACAGATAAATAATCTGATCACAGGTCTCTTCAGTAACATTTGCACATAATTCCAGGCAGCAAGCAGCATTTAGTTTGTGCTCATTGCCAAGTCACTGTTATTATAAATAATATAAAGAAAACTATAAGTAGATAAAATTACTAAATGTTGATTTATAACTACGAAATAATTTGAATAAGACTTGGCTTCTATGAGATCTCATAACTTTTTTACGATGGAATGACTGAATCAAGACACTTTTTTACATTTAATGTTTTTGGTGGGATTTTATTTTACTTTATTCAATGTACTTACTGAGTATAAGTTTATTGCGCACAGACATTTATTGTTTAAATGAATCAATATGAATGTCATTTATATGGTGGTTCTAAAAAGAATTCAGTCTCATGACCATATTGACCATTCTCATTACTACGGAGGCGATGCTACGCCACCGCGCCAGTACCAAGCTATGAATCGTGCTATATATTGCTACTAATGGAAATAGTTTAATAAAATAATCATTCATAAGAATTAGTAGAATCGTGACATGACTATACCGTTACGATTCACGATCGCAGTTTGGTATTTTGTGCAAGTACCCTAAGTTACAATGTAACATAACTTTAATAAGTTTAAATAAAACTTCTCTTCTCTTTTCTTTTTAATGCCTTAAAATGTAACTAAAAAACTAATAGTACATGTGTAATAAATATTAATAAACAGTGAAACCGCTAAGTATGTAAGTTAAAACATTTATTTTTATTTAAGTTGTTAGGTCATGTTATAAGTTTTTTGTAGGTGCCTAGCCTGGTAAAAACAATCTTTTTGAAGCTGTGTGTCGACTCAATTTGTATTTCAATTTTTTTTGTTAACTGTATTTATATTTATTTAATAAAGAATTCTAAAAATCAAATCAATCAATCAATAAAATAAGCGTTTCCAGAAAGTACGTTTTTTTTAATGTTAGTTAGACAAATAAAATAACTTTCATACCTGGTTTGAATCCGAGTCAGCGGCGCCGGCGCCTGCTTCGTGGGATTGGTCACTCTCGATCGCTGAAATGATACAACACATAATCAAATATCTACCTACCTACTGACCGAAAACTGTAGGTAGTATCATGGAGGTGTATAATCTACGTAGGTAGGTATTAGGAGATAAATCGGGTCGAGTCGAGTAGAGATTACACCTAATGGGTCGATTACACCTAACGAGTACAGTGGCGAGTGGCGAGTCACATCATCATCGTTTTTTTTGCTTTGAATAGGGACTGGTTGCGCCTCGCGTCGCATATCGCTTTACATAGGTATTAGAAACAGCGAAATACTATTTCTAATAGCTATGTAAAGCGATGGGAGAGTTAATATGCTGTGCTTTTTGAAGAGTTCCCTTGCCCTTCCCTTCCCAAGATACGCCTGATATGATTCTAATTTCACGTTTCTGCTTTCTAGATCTGGAGGCGGGGCTCGCCGCGGCGGCACGAGTGACGGCGGGTCGCGGCCGCCGCCGGCGCAGGAGTTAGGGTCGATTCGATTGATTACACATTTATTTAGCGCTCGACGATTCCTTCACCTTTAATCGCGCCTGGCGGACGGGGCCCTGCAGCCCCAGCGGAGTGGGATCGACCGTTGGTGCAATAGATGTAGATAATGTGGGTACCTAGACGATGATGGCTAATTGGCTGCGCGATGTTATTATTGCTAAGATTGGTAATAATCTCTTTTTGGTCACGGACTGTCTCTTCAAGGGCTTTGACTTTGGCACGCAAGCTCTCAATTGTAAGCGCCTCTGGGTCCATTTTCACAACTAATTAAAAAGCGCGGAGCACTTGTAGTCGAGTTTGAGACCCTCTGACGCGGGAGGGGGGACTGAGGGTACCTACCCTCATACTTTTTTATTTTGCATGCCGCCGCTAATGAAATTTGAAAGTAGCTAACGGGCGATCCGTTTAAGTTACGCTTATATGTGCGGTGACTTTTATACTCGTACCAGCAGTGTTCCGCCTAGGCGACGGAGTCTTGGACCGGCCGTTGCTGCTGCTAAAGAGCTCAACTATTGACGCTTCACGCGCTTGGCGGTGTTTGTTGACGGCAGTGACTGATGCACCTGAATAATTCATAAAAAAGTCTTAGGTTAGGTACTACAGTCTGTTTTTTGTCTCAGATAAGTAATTGACAGATTCTGAACGGTTCATCAACAGTCGATTGTCCCGCCAATTAGTCAATACGTCACTTAATTGCGGGACATTCGACTATTGATGAACCGTTCAGAATATGTCAGTTTAGTATCTGAGATTAACAAACGGACTTTAGACAGTTTAACAACTAATCTAAATACTTATCTTGGTTTTTAGATAATATTGCTCGCCGGAAAGTTTACCATATGAACATACAACAACACACACACAGCCCTCGATATTACAGAGCATGATATTATGAGTTATGAGACTGCTCCAAGTCTAAAGGGTTAATTGCCATAATTCACGTTTGGCATGCCGTATTAACATTGTATGAGAAAAAGTTTACTTGCGAGTGTTTGTAACTATATATTTGAGAAAGCTGTCCAGTTGTAAAGTCGGGAGCATCACTTTTACACCCTATGTAGGCAAAGAAAAACTTAAGTATGCTTTTATATCTTTAGTATGCTTATTATTATATATAAGTAACGTGGTATGTATTGTATTATATATTAATATATATTTTAATATTTTTATATATTATATGATGCTAGGTAGGTATATAATGTATGTATGTAAATATATTGTAGGTAGTAGGTATGTATTCAATGAATTGGTATATTAAATATTTATGGTATATTCTTTATTCCTGGTACACTTTACCCTTTACATCTAAATATCCTTCCACCCAAAGGTTGTCTGGAAGAAATCGCTGTAAGCAATAAGACCGCCATTTGTACATATGTGTTAGATTAAGTTTTGTAATGTTGTCCATATTTTTGTGTACAAATAAAGAATATTTAATCTTAAGTCGGATACAAATTTTTAAAGGAAAAATAAATAATTTCATTACTTACCGCTATTTTGTTTGTAAGCTATTTTGCCATCACCTATGTTGTTTTCGGTTGTTTTGATATACTCGTATTGTCTTTCAGAAACCTGATTACCGGCATCTGAATAACAACATAATAATGGTTTTAATATAACGCAGATAAAGAAATTAGAATTACTTTACTAATAATAATAATAAATAATAAACTTTATTTCAAAAATGTTACACAAAAAGTACCACAATACTAGTTACAATTGCTAGAATGAACTTATATGTATTATAGGAGTATAATAATTTACTTAATAATTAATTTTATCATGTAAATATTCCTTGTAACAATAAGGTTTTTAGATAATCACATATTTATATAGTCTATAGTTATAATCACATATTTATATAGGTAATCCTCTGATGGCTAAACTAGGGAAACCCTGTAATATTGACATCAGTGACTTTCTCAGAAATAAACAATGATGCAGTTATGATCTATCAGAATGTTCACACTTAAATAATGAAACAATGTGCATTCAGTAAAGTAGCAATAACAGTTGATAATAATGAAATTGTAATATAAACTTGTACTATATTATGGGTACTTAATAATTTAAAATTAAGATTAAGGCATGCGTACATAAAAATGAGAATTTAATAATTAATTTTAACTAGTTGATGTTAGTAGACTTTGAGTTGACTGATAATCAAGGGATTTTAGGTATTTTTCTTTACAGTGCTTTTTGGTAATAAGCCCGCCTTGGTATACGTCCGATGTTTTTTATTTTAATTTGTAACTGTTCTGTATATATCGTTTTGCTTTTATGTGTACAATAAAGTGTTACTAAATAAATAAATTCTTTTATTTCAGATGAAATTGCGTACCTTAATTATATATCTATGTAATAGGTATCGACTTTGAGGAAAATTTCATCTATTGTAGGTCACAAGAACTCACTCACACCTCGAGGTTCGATTTTAGTATTTGCTACATGATTACTTATATGAAATTCGTTAACTTAATCCATTTTGTATTTAATTCCAACGACTGAATGGCGTAGTGGTTAGTGGCCCTGACTGCTATGCCGAAGGTCCCGGGTTCGATTCCCGGCCAGGGCAGATATTTGTTTAAAGACAGATATTTGTACTCGGGTCTTGGGTGTTGATATTTATATTTAATATCTATCTATCTATGTATTTGTGTAGATATATCAGCTGTCCGATACCCATAACACAGGCTCTGCCTAGCTTGGGGTCGGATGGCCGTGTGTGAGATGTCCCCACACGTATTATAATTATAGGGCTTTCATTAAAGTCTCCTTTAGTGAAAACCCTATCTTTATTTGGCATTGCCTGTGCTATACATATAACTACCTACTTACTTCGTTTCATCTAAATTATAACCATTTAAATAAACGTACCTGCTAGTTTCGGCATTCTACTGGTGGTTGTCTTCTCGAATTTATGTTTATCATTTGGAGTCCTATAAACATTAAGTGTAGGTATTAATTAGTAACTTGCAAATTAAATCCTAATCCTAACTAATATTCTAAATGCGAAAGTAACTGTGTATGTCTGTCTGTCTGTTACTCTTTCACGCCAAAACTACTGAACGGATTTGAATGAAATTTGGTATACATATGGTCTAGACCCTAAGGAAGAACATAGGCTACTTTTTATCCCGCAGCTCTCACAAGAAAACTTTTTAAGGCGAAGCGAATCTCGCGGGAACAGCTAGTTATCTATACAACTAGCTACCTTTAGGTACTTATAATAATTTGAGACTCACACTTCGACTTGCTCGTATTCGTTCTTAGATCGTAGTTCTTTCCCACATGTAGTCTTGTTCGGGCCAGCGTAAACTGATAAAATAATAATAATTAAAGGGAGTTTACACGGGGACTACATAATTATATTATCACTCGTAAATAGTATGTAAAGATTGTAAAGGGGTCAAATATGATTCAGTTTTTGATTCTATGAAAGTCAAAATTGTGTTCTTTGGGGGGGGGGGGGGGGGTTTAATTTATTTTGTGTGATAAACAATGACAGGGTTGATCCATTGCTAAAGCAAAGTTAATGAATTAAACACTCATAGATAAAATACTAACATTTCTTAGGTTTCGTGTGTATTGATATAAGAGGTAAAGTATCCCTTACAGCCCCACTCTCGCTGAACTTTGTCAAACTAAAAGATATTAAGGGGATAATTAGGTAGGTACTTAGGTCTTATGCTAAGGTACAAAATACATTTCCATAGTCAAATCTTGTCCTGATAGATATAGCAATAAAGGATCAAATAATAATAAGAATATAACTTACTAAATAGTTAGGTAGGTACTATTATTGGAGATAGGTACCTAAGCAATTAAGCAGGCACTTACAGAAATATGTAGTTGCATACCTAGGTATAGGTAGGAAGGACGTACCTCCGTCGTTTAATTTTTTTTCTTCGCTTCAAAGTTCGCACATAGTCTAGTTCTTGTTGCAAGTGGTCACATCGGGCTTCCGCAATCGCAAAATGATCATCGACCTCTGGAATATAGGTAAGTTCTTAGTACCTACCTACATATGTATACATACATACCTACTATTACACTCACGAGCAATGAACCCATTGCTGTTCTAACTAATGTCACTGGAACTTTTTCATTAGGTACCTACTCGTGAGTGCATTATGTATAGAATTATAGATAGGTACTTGCTACCTTCTGTTTCCTGAACTCCTACTCTGTACCAGCTTTTTTCGCGTTCGAGAGTTCGCCCTAACAATCTCGATTATTTTACCTACGGAAATACATTGGGATAATCCTCCAATGTCGGACATAGGCCTGTCCCAACGAGCGCCGCAATATTCTCATCTCAGCCTTGCTCATCCAACCACTAACGATTTGTAGACAGCAGTCCTAGCTTGGCTGTACATAATATTATGATGGAGTTATGAGGTCACTCTCGTTTCAGGAATAAGTAGGTACAAGGGTTAGAGTAATGATGAAACCTCGGAAGTTGAGTTTTCGCTCAGAGCGCCGTCGCCCGTCCGCTGTATGAAGACTACTGGAGCTCCTGTGGCGCCTGTCTAAAATTAAACATTTCATTTGAATAACATATCAAACTATCATGTTTAGTATTTAAGTCCTTGTTATGTTAATGTTATTTTTTATTACCGACTGTAGCCAACTAAATTATTAAGGGAAATGCTTGATACTTATTGTTTACCTTTTGTCGATCTGGAACCCTCATCGCCCATTATAACTACCTACCTACGTTTAAATTAACTGCCTTTGATCTTGCATCAAATTTCGCTACAACGATAGTATAATAAATTTAAAAAACCCTAATATATAAATCACTATATTAAAATCATTACGTCAAAGGTGTCAAAATAAATCGCAATCGCTATCAATCATTTATTTTTTATCGGAAATCTATGAGCATTATTTTGGATTCTCAAAGCAATGACCTTTTTAAATAGTGCCGTTAACTAATCTGACATCGTATTTTAGATTCAGTAAGGCTCTCTACACATAGGGAGGAAGCTTGCTTAGCGCTTAGCGAGTCACCAAGCGAGTTGCTCAGTAAAACGAACGTTCTAGAATACCTACTTATATTTGAACGGCCGCACTGATCTGATACACGCTAAGGACTATCCAGGCGCTAAGCGCTCGTTTCGGCCGGTCGTAAAGCTTTGAGAACGTTTCTTTTACTAAGCTACTCGCTAAGTAATCTAGGCGCTAAGCAAGCCTCCTGCCTGGGCGGACGGACGTAGCATAAAGCAATTTTTCTCGGGCATGAAAAGAGCATTTCATGACTGTTTTCGGGAAAATTACACCCATTGAGAGCATGAGTAATGAAAATATTAATTTTAGTAACTTTATTTGAACAAGTGTTTTCAAAAACCAACACGTAGGTTTGACCAATGCAATAGGTTGAGGTAACTACGGACAAAGAAACCGGCCTTAGGGCTGATTTTCAATGGTCAGATAAAATATATCTGGGAAATAATAATTCTGTCGCGTCAGAATGTTTGTATTAGATAGTGACAGCAACAACTTTATTCCTCATCTCAGATACTATTCATCCACGGAAGTAATAAGTACTTACATATTACTTCCATGCATTTATCTGACTATTGAAAAATCAGCCCTAAGGCCGGTTTATTTGCATTGGTCAGCTGACCCGTTAGTTTGTTTAATTTTAACTATTTTTGTGACAATATTAAATTATATATTCAGAAAAATCAGTAGTAGTTATTGTTGGCACCTATTTAAAACCTACCTTACTCGCAACAACTAAAGTGATATAATCAGATAAACAAATCTGTAATTATAAACTTTTAAGACTGAAATAATAGTCGATTGTTTGGTCTTAGATTTATTAATTAGTATACAACTAGTCTACTTACTGACATGTAACAAACAGAATACAATCAATAAAAATAATATTACACAAGTGACAAAACAGAAATTATACCTGGCATAATATATGTATGTATAATGGTTACAAAAAGTATATGTGATATATTCATTATTGCTGTGTCATATACTGTATAAAAATCTGTCAATTTGTAATATAATAATGTGCTACTTTATCCGGTAAATTGTAACTTCGATGGCATTTGAACTTTAAGCTAACTGTTTAGTTCGAAAATCGCTACAACCTTTATAGATGTATTTTAGTGCGTTATCGATATTTAGCGCCAATACAACTGTTATATTCGATATAAGTATATTGCACCTAAACATTGTGCAATTATTTAGTGCACTATAAAAAATCTATTCCCTTATTCATAAGACAACTACCATACAAACGAGTTAAATTGAATTATGGAAATAATAGAATATATAGGTATAGATTAAATAGGTGGTTAGACTAGACCCGACGTTATTAGACAAACAATTCTCTAATAGTCACCATAGAGTCTTATTTTGAGTATTCATAATATAATATATAAGGCATACATTGTTTTGCAGATTGCAATCACCAGAAACTCCCTATTACCTATGTGCATAGCAATATATAGCATACACATACTTGCACAGTTCATCGTTTGTCAACTTGAAAATTATCTTATGATACTATGTAAATAATTGGTTATGTTTATTACACAATGATTACATAGTAAGTTCGTAAATGAATCCATAAACGCAGTACTAGAAACTATTAAATATTCGTCAAAGCCTCTGGTTGGGAGCAAGTCAAGGAAAAGTACGACCAAGTTATTGCTATATTCATATTTTATATCTGTATGTATCAATAATATTCTTACTGTGATAGATACAAACATGTTACATCACTTGGAAGACGGGCAATTTAGATATTTGTACCACATACATTATTACAATATTTTGCGACATTAATTATTCACATTAAGTATTTAGAATTGGTGGCAGTCTGACAGTCATCAGGCAGTTAAGCGTACTCATTACTGAATGCCCAGCATCACGGCAGGCTATATGGAGAAATCGCGAGGCAGTCACAGATTAGTTCCTAGTACATACTTTCAGCAAAATTGGAATACTTGCACCTCGAGAGATGATACCGCATTCTAAATAAAATATTAAATTGACTACAAACTGTATTTATTGTCCGTATAAATAAAATAAAAACATTAATCACCCCTCGAGGCGCAAGTAAACTTTATGTCTGCAATATAATAGACCCAATTATATAAAAGTAATACTTTGCCCATATTTCAAAGCTCATTTCTAGCGAAAAAGATTGGGGAAGAATTAAATATTTAAATACTTTCTCGATAGTGAAAAATATAATTATACAAGTTAATCATTTATAAATTTATCATAGAACGACATGGACGATCGAAAAAATACCGTCGTTTCGAGTCTAAGGATTCCCGCCCGTCATTTTATATCCTGGCCTCTACCTACAAAATGCATAGTCCACACACTTGCTTCACGTATAAGCTAATCAATATAAGTCGTAATAAGGAATAGTATTATATTATCAAAATGTCGGATTTGTAGGTAGGCGTACATGGTTTATCATAAATTAATAGGTACAAATGACGTAAATTAATTATAAATAAAATTCATTATTCGCTATAATGACATACATAACATCTAGGTATAAAATTGCCTTAGTTATTAATTAATAAATGGAAAAATTGTGAAGTCCTAAATACCATATAAATGTTCGCAGCATAAGACTTATTTTATATTATAATGTGGCTGTAATATTCATATTTTATTTTATATATGGCATATTGGTGTTATTACAAAGTTATAAAAATAAGTTGAATATTACAGGATAGTTAGTGTGTGTGTGAGGGGCGTGGGTATTAGAACAACACGCATTTCCTCTTTTTGACGGGCTCCGGAGGCTCCAGCGCCGCGAGGATCGCCTCGTCGAACACGTTCTTCAAGCCTTTCTGCAACACAAACAGACAAACCATATCAATATTTATGCTATTATTCCATCCTATTTTCCAGTGTGGTAAGTGAGAATATCCCATGTCCAAGCTTTTACTGGCAATGGTTGAGTATAGGTGCACGATTTTACAGACTTAAACATAGCAGCAGTCAAACAAGACAAATGAGGCATATGGCCAGTCGCAGATAGCAGCCCATTTTTATTACAATACGTGCCAATTTCTCTATAGCTGCTTAGAGAATTTGGTTGACTATTGACACATCTGTCAAGAATTTTATATGTACAGTCAGCTGCATAAGTAGCTATACACTTTCGAACCTTGTCAATCTAACAAACCGCCTATCCATTCATTGAGCATTGACGGTTCGTCAGTTTGACAAGGTACAGAAGTGTATAACAACTTATGCAGCTGACCGTACATGGCGTATATTTGATGAACCAATCCCTGGTCGGTTAGATAACCGACTATGGAGAAATTAGGGCTAGATGAGAATGATGTGCCAAGTGATCATAATCATGTAAATTTTATTGTGAACCCCACATAAAAATATTCCATATCCTTATTGGTCAGTGTCTTTCCACATCCGCTATTTGAAAGAAAGAATCCGCAAATTTTATAAAAAATAGTTAACTTAAGTGGTATCATAGCTAGAAAAACGACTTTTGGGAAGTGCCTATGTAGAAGGCAGTGATGGGTTGTGTGACGCTAAAGACAGACAGAGTATTTATAGAACTCTCTCTAGTCTTGGGATAGGTCCATCAATATGCATCAATAGGCTTTGACGATCAATATCTTTTATTTTAGCTATGAAGTTGCAATGCTTTTGCACTCACTTTACTGATTCTGGAACAGTTTTATAGACCTATTTTCTACACAAATATTGTTTATTATCCATGATATTGTGTTATTTGTTATGATAGTATAAATTTAACGCCTTGATATTTTATTTAAATACCACTAAAGAAGGTAAGGAATCTCTCTTGCTTCCTCCCTAACCATCCCCAGTCTACTAAACCCTTCAATCAATATATGATCGAAGACTATTCCTAATAACATAAAAGAACCTTACCTGCGTTAAAGCTGAACACTCCACATACTTCACAGCCTTCAGTTCTTTGGCCAGTTTCTCCCCCTGTTCCAATGAGACGGGCTTCTGCTTGATCTTGGCAAGCTTCTCCATGGTGGCGGGGTCGTCCCTCAAGTCTATCTGGGTGCCGACCAGCAGGAATGGAGTCTTCTGCTGATGATGCGTTATTTCTGGCACCCACTGTAATAGTCAATATGTGCAGTTATAGCAGTGCATGGGGTGGTTCAGGCGCAATGGGTCGCAAGCTTCGCTCAGTTTCAATTATGTTTTGCAGACATGGAATGTTTTAAAACTGTCTTCATAGAATTGCAACCCGAAGTCGCGATGTCGTACGATACAAAAGATAATTTTATTGTGACTGATTTCACGGGATTCAACCGCTAATACTGAGTAAGACCTTGCAATGCTTGGCGCAATATAATTTTGACAACATCAGGAGTATTGTATTTAAGTTCGCCACTGCAGATAGATTTATTGATTAGATAGTAAAACCAAATTCTATTTATGACAAGAAATGAAACGCAGCAGCAAAGTGACCTGTTCTATGTCTTCAAAATCCTATTGGTCAGTTGTTGATGATTTGGATGACTGATTATTCTATATAATAAACTTACTTAATTAATAATTTTATAAATTACGATAAAAACCCAGATCTCTCTTAACTTAGTAATGATTGCATGCATGCAATAACTGAAGTTTTTTTTCATAAAGCATAACTATTTATACTAATTAGATTAACATTTGTATTTTTTGGGTTCCATACCTCAAAAGGAAAAAAGGAACCCTGACGGACAGGACTTAGGATAACTTTGTTGTCCGTCTGTCTGTCTGTCATCACCCTTTTTCTCAGAGACAGGTAAAGATATCAAGCTGATATTTCGCATAGATACGGCTAAAATGGTTTTTTCTTCTTGCTTACCTCCCTCGTGTTTATACACGTAAATTGGGGATAAAATATTTTATTCCCGTTGTTTTCATGGTGAGGGATATCGTTGATTAGGTCTTTCAAAAATATTATTGATTTGCTCAAACCATTTAAGATAAGCTTCTAAGTGCAAACTTTTGTTCCTCCTCAAGTGTCCCCCCCGCGCTGGCTAAATGGTTGGTCAAAAAATATGTTAAAATTTACAGATACAGTACCTACATAATGACGAAATTAAAAGGAAATCTATCTCAGGTAAGTAGACTTATACAGAACCCTCAGTTCGCGTTTTTTTAAATATTGGCTCTTTGTCATGTTCAAGTTTTTAAAATAACAGTAAATGTAATTAGTATGTACCTGTGTAATTAGTTAATTACATATCTATGTATTATTATAAAATAAAAATTAAATGGTATAACTATTTACACACAGCCTGCTGCCTCGCACATTTATTCCATTTTTAACCGCCACCAAAACAATCCCTAATATTAAATAATATATTAGTAGTATGAGAGATGCTCTGTTTCCTTATAAAAATGCACAGAAAATGAAGAGTTAATATGCTAATTACAGGAAATTGAGAAGAATTAGACTTAGACGGTCGAATGGCGTAGTGGTTAGTGGCCCTGACTGCTATGCCGAAGGTCCCGGGTTCGATTCCCGGCTGGGGCAGATATTTGTTTAAAGACAGATATTTGTACTCGGGTCTTGGGTGTTGATATTTATATTTAGTATCTATCTTTCTATGTATTTGTGTAGATATATCAGCTGTCCGACACCCATAACACAGGTTCTGCCTAGCTTGGGGTCGGATGGCCGTGTGTGAGATGTCCCCACATATTTATAATTAGTCTGCTAATGACTGATTCTAACTGGTATGTTCCCTAAAAACTAATATTTATTGATTTGTTGACAGTGAAACTTAAAGTAAGCGCAAAGCATAATGAACATATTAATGGGGCAATCGCTAACAGTTTCAAGTAGTACATACCTTTTCCTTCACATTCTCAAATGAGCTTGGGCTGACTACGCTGAAGCAGACGAGGAAAACATCAGTTTGTGGATAACTCAATGGCCTCAGCCTGTCATAATCTTCCTGACCTGTGGAGAGGAAACACATTGTGATAAGTAAATGCGGTCCTAACCCATACTAAACATAACTTCACTTTTACTATTTATAGGGAAAACGTAAGGAAATGTATTTGTACTGATAATGAGTTAATTTGCAGATGACAAAAAGTGGTAAGTCACTATGTAGACAAAAACCATAGAACAAAACAATTTACCTGCAGTATCAAATAAGCCTAGTGTGTAGGGTTCCCCGCCAATCATGACAGTGACGGCGTAGTTGTCGAAGACGGTGGGGACATACTCCGAGGGAAACTTGTTGGTTGTGTAGCTGATGAGCAGGCACGTCTTACCGACGGCCCCATCCCCCACTACCACACACTTGATGGTCTGCATCTCGATGTACCAGCGATGAGGATGTCACAACTTGGGAATCTATTTGAGCAGTCTCAGAGTTTTTTTTCTTCGGGCATATCAGTGTTGCCAGTGTTTGGTGCTTCCTGTAACAAATTTAAGTTTGTTATTGAATTTTTGGTAGCAGATAGGTGCAATGGAATGTGTAAAAAGTAATTAATAGATTAAAGTAACTTGGTTTTTATTATAATAAGTGAAGTAAGAGGCACACTTAAGGAATATGTGGGAATAATATAAATCATTACCAGTAAACTATAGAGCTTTTTCTCTAAAAGACCATAACATAATTATGTTTTTTATAATAATAATCATTAGCACAAGGCTTTATCATAAATTCGAATCATTAATTTCTTTATAAGAGTATAATAATATTATTGGTAATGTGATGCATTAATGAAATAAGAACAATAGCCACTATTGTTCCTCATAAAAGTGAGTTCCTCTGAGTGTTTCTTAAATTATTATTGTAAAGTAAAATTATTTAATATTTTACTAACATAATATTCACCATATGCATCCCAGTTATATGCTATATGTAGAATATTCCCTTGTTTCACAAACATATATTCCAAAAGAATATAATAAACACAATGGCAGGCATTGGTTACACAAATCTGTTTGAAGGGAAATAAAAAGTAGAAAACTACAAAAATAAAACATAATCTAGAAATTACACTGAAAATTATTATTAAAAGGGGTAAAAAATACAACTTTACAAAAGTTCCACAATATTATGTACCCGGTGGTTAACCACCATGTAATAAACAGTCAATATGTGAAAATCTCATTAATACTAATACTTTCAGGACTGCCCTCATGTAACTGGTCTTTCTAATAATAGGCTGTCCTTTATATTTTTTTAATTTTTAGTTAGTTATATTTTTTAACTAGTTAAAGTATTTTTTGTAGGCCAAGTAATGTTTGTGTAACTTGGCAAAAACTATGAAAGTTTATGCTGTCTTGCATACAAAGTGATGCTTCAAGTGGAAACTATAAATAAACTTTAGACAGAACAATGCAGCTGATGATATAAGATTTATATTATGTTCATAACCTGTATTAATTTTACTAGGCCTGTAACATGTGTGATGATTAGCTATTGCTAATTACAATAGTTTGCTTAGCTCTGCTCATAGCTTGTGTTTGGTTTTGTGTTTTAGCAAACACATTTAGGCAGCGGCATCCATAAATGCACAATTAGTATTTAACTCTTAATCGATTTAAATAATCCAAGAGCTACCAAAGTTTACTTTAGTTTTCAAGACATTCAACTATTTTTTTTAAATGATTCCTCAGATGATTAATGTGTTTGTGGCCTGGTGCAGTGTTCTTCTTCTGTGACCCAATGGGAAGTTTCTTTTATGAGAGCCCTGTCAGGTGCTTTTCCCCAATGATGACAATTGGTTGTTTGTATTACATATATGCAGCATAGTAGCGTGGTATACACCTAAATGAATAGACAAAGCTTTTATGATGTTACACTTTAAGGATATCATCAATACATATTATATCTTATCTGTAACTTTGAGGTACTTAATTCTTTTTTACTATTGCAGAGGATTTACATTAATTAACAAAATTAATTCATCACCACAGCAAAAAAATATTTAGAGGTGATAATGCTCATACACTTATCTATTCTAGCACAATTTGACAAGAATCATTTTTATATTATTGTAATAGTCTCATAGTTGGCATCTTGAAGAAGTAGAAACAAATTATAGTTAACATTTTAATAAATAAGATAACTAGGTATATGTTATGACACACAACATTCCCATTCCATCATTTAGAGAGGAGGATATTGGAATGCTATGTAAATTTATGAAACTACTTAACCGAAAAACAAAGAATGCATGCAACCCAAATTCGAGACTCGATCAAATATGCAGAGTGGTGTGAAATGTCACAAGATCAAATAGTGTAATTATGTATTACTATTGAACAGTATTACTAGAATCTTCACTCATAAGCCAGTATAGTCCTTTACTTGTCCGGTAGAGGTAAGAAACACGCTACAACATAGCTATTATCTGAGGAATTTATGAAATGCCCATGACGTCCATTTTGTGCAGGCAACTGGACGCCAAGATCGTAGATGTGATTTTTAGTATTTAATGTTATGAAAGCCAGTTATAAAAACTCACCCGTGGCTATTTCACTTCTAGGTATACGAAATAAACACTTCAAACTATTGTAGAAGTAAATAATACAGGGAAATCACACATACGGCACGTAACGGGGGCTGGGTCATTGACGGACATTCGATGACGCCATTATTTGCGGTGTTGCCAGAATAAATATTTAAAAACCGATACGGAAATGGAAATATTACAAAAGTGTATCTTTTGTTCTGTGGCAATGGCGTCAAATCCGTTTTTCCGACAGCCTTCGTCGTTGTCAATCTGCCGGTCTGACGTCAGCTGTCAATTTGACTGAACCACCATCACCATTTCACGGTCACACGCACGTCCAATTCAAACCTTTTCTTTTCTCACTTAATTCGCAACACTTGCGTCCGCGCGTGTTTTCAGCAATTTTAAATAAAATAATTTAAACAACTTTATAAACTTCCATTCAGTGTATAGAAAAATCGGCCGAAACCAACTTATTAAGTGATTTTACAATGGCTCAGTAAGTACATAAAATTTATCATTAATTAACTTTTAAGTTGACCCCTGTGACTTTTTTCCTTTTGGACCTTTTAACGCATGCACGCATGACTTTCATTTTAAACCTTTCAGCATTTTTGTGTAGAAAACAACCAAGCAAAGGGCACAAGAAACTAACACATCAAGAGACAGACTTTCAGCCCTAATTGTTCTTATTAAGTATATTCGTAATGATGTCTTTCTAATTTTAATAGATAAGAATTATTTTGTTACTAAATTCTACTATATATCCAAACTTGAACTTAATTTGATGGCTCTCTTTACTTTCATGGCTCGCTTTACTATTTTTAGGCTTTTACAGTTTTTCATTGGTTTATTAAGAATTGTTCTTAATATTTTCCATACTTATCCAATTTTATTCTATATTTGTAATGAATACAATTATTTGTAGATCACATTTAACCTCTATTTTTTTAACCTTACCTGAAGTAGCAACTTAGAACTTATTGCTAGAGTGACAAGGTTATTTGAAGGTGACTGTTACATTAAGTAACCACTTACAAGTATCGACTTTTAAATCATTAACTGATGTAGGTAATACTTTGCACTTAGTCAAGGTCATAGTATGATAAAGTAATTTTAATGTTATTTATGCTTGTGCATGCTAATAAGAGTTTTAAAATATGCTAAAGTTATCATTACTATCATCAAATGGAGTTAAATAAATACATAAGTTATGTTACCATTGCTTTATTTCATTTATTTATCACAATTTAATTATGTCTACGGGTATGGGTTTGCATGCATGTAACAGCAGATAATTTATGCAAAAATACTTATTTCATCAGATCTCATCTATGACAAAGATTAATCTACACTATTTTATGGAGAACTAAAGGCCACTTTTAATTTTAACAAATGGGAACTATTTACAATGTAGTAGATTACATTACCATTTATACTTCCATTATTTCATAATTATACTATAGTTAATGTAAGTTGCTATAATTAAGTATAAATTCTTTTTTTTCCAGACCTAAAGCTGACATTGCCTTGATCGGCTTGGCCGTCATGGGCCAAAACCTGATCCTCAACATGGACTCCAAAGGATTTGTGGTCTGCGCCTACAACAGAACTGTTCAAAAGGTAATATTAACTGCTAAAATAATAAAAAAACTTAATAAATTATACTCCATGCATACATTCATTTTTCTATGTATAGTTATGTACATGTACTTAATAGGCTGCAAGTAATACAACTACCTAACTACCTAATTGCCTATCCATAATCATCATTATTATTATCTATCTTAACAACTTTAGTAACTAATGAGTGACTACATCACATTAATTACAGGTGCACCAGTTTTTGAACAATGATGCCAAAGGTACCAAGATCATTGGGGCTGAGTCACTGGAGGACATGGTGAGCAAGCTGAAGACTCCTCGCAAGGTCATGCTGCTGGTCAAAGGTAATGTTTTATATTCATTTGGGCAGAATTTTCTGTGATTTACATATCCATAGAAGGGATATAACACTGAAATTATAGTTGATGACACCAGTGATTACTTTCTAGTTATACAAATGTACTCTTTAAACAACAGTAAAACATGAAATATTGTGAATTAAGTAGAGGTTTACTAGGAATGATAGCAATGTCTGTGAGTTTGTTTCTGTTATGATGACATGAGATATTTCGAAGATAACAATGTAAAGTGTTTAATCTTGATTAAGATTACTGTACATGATCATGATAAGTACCTACATACAAATACTATGATAACGGAAAATTTGATTTGCTTAGAAATACCTTGTGTTTCATCACTGAAGCACCTGGCCGCCATTTTGCTGACGTCACCAAAACGGTGGTTAGGCGTATGCTGTGAGAGTAGCGACTAGCGACCAATGGAAAAGTTCCAGTGACACAGCAACAAATTGCTCCTAAAATAGCTAGCCTAATGACGCCGCCGCCGTCTGCTATATTGAAGTGTATTTAAGAGCGCAAGATAACATAGGAGTCATTTGGCATTTTAGAGGTTAAAAGTTCCACTTTTTAATTTTTTGTGAGTATAGTATGTAAATCGGATGAAAGAACCATCAGCCCAATCATCTGTCCTACACAAAGTCGGTCGTGTGAGCCCACCCTTCTAATGTCATCATCATCATCTGACTGATATATCATTATTGCGTGTAGGATCACCCTTCCAATCTCATCATCATCATCTGACTCATACAATATCATCACCATACGACTGCCTATAGCAGTCCACTGCACCACACTGGGCCTCTTCCAAGACACGCTACTGGATGCCGTCTAACCTTCCTCCCCCCTCCCCTCAGCCGGGTCGGCGGTGGACGAGTTCGTCTCCAAGCTGGTGCCTCTGCTGTCGAAGGGGGACATCATCATCGACGGCGGCAACAGCCAGTACACGGACACGCAGCGCTGGTGCAAGCAGCTCGCCGGCTCCGGCATCCATTATGTCGGCATGGGGGTATGTAGTAGTATATAAGTACCTAGTAAATTATTAGTAGTTTCGTTTCTGAATCTAGGTTTTGGTGTAGCCTTAAACAGAGACGTTTGATTGAGCCAAAATCTAGTGCTATCGCGGTTTTCTATGACACCAAATGAGACACTCAAGATTTAGGATCAGATTTTTGTCTTTAATACTTTATCCTCATACTCAATGTCCAGTCTCACACCTACTATCATACCATACCGTAGCTCCTTTTAATAAGAACAAACAAACACTTGTTATTAATAGATACTTGAAGTGAACATCTTACTGTAATATTATCTTCCATAGGTGGATAACAAGAGATAAGGCATATTTCAATATCTTCTATTCTAACTGTTATTTGTTTTTATTAATATGTATCAATTATTTTTTTACACTTACTCTACCAAAACGCTTTTCTTATATAAGAAATCTACTGTGAACATTTACTAAACAAAACAGCATGAAGCCTGCGCGTAGGAGATGATCTTGCTCGCGTAGAGCGCTCGCCTCGGGTCCTCTATGATGACGATGATGATGATTATTATTTGTGTCATCAGGTGAGCGGCGGCGAGGACGGGGCGCGCTACGGCCCCTCTCTGATGCCGGGCGGACACCCGGAGGCGTGGCCCAGCCTCAAACCCATCTTCCAGGTAAATATACTATAAACCTACCTTTCACCATTATACGTTTGATTCACACTGGGCAATCAGCGACTGGACTGAGGCTAATGTGACTGGGTAGTACGCA
This sequence comes from Plutella xylostella, assembly GCF_932276165.1. Classification (NCBI taxonomy): domain Eukaryota; kingdom Metazoa; phylum Arthropoda; class Insecta; order Lepidoptera; family Plutellidae; genus Plutella; species Plutella xylostella. The sequence continues at coordinate 11,645,914 of NC_064012.1, forward strand.
ATTATTTCACGACAGTGACAAACCCCAGTATATTTATGTGTAGACTGTGACTTGAAAAAAATACAAAAGATTACTTATGAGTCACTTGCACTGAACCTAGACCCAAGTAACCCAAGAAGTCACAATAAATAAATATAGCTGACTCCTATCGTAACAAACATTATTTGAACAACCTATATTCAAGCAACTGGACTAAGCTGACGCGAGGCCAAAAGTACAGCCGAAGATAGGCGGAAGTGGCGGACGTTAGTGGCACCTCAGCTATAAGACTGCAACAACAACAACAACATATTCAAGCAAATAAACATCATTGCATTTCCACAGGCGATCAGCGCGAAGGTGAACTCCGAGCCGTGCTGCGACTGGGTGGGGCAGGACGGGGCCGGGCACTTCGTGAAGATGGTGCACAACGGCATCGAGTACGGAGACATGCAGCTCATCTGCGAGGCCTACCACCTCATGAAGGATGTGCTCGGTATGTGATAGTAGAGAAAACAAGAAACTCTTAGCCTCTGTCACCGTTTTAGTAAGGTCAATGAGGCATCGATACAGCGCCAACGCTAGAAATTCAATACTTCTATGGAGATGCTGGAGGTGGTAGCGCATCCCCATGCAAAGGGAGGATCCTCCAACCGGGCCGGGTGGCACTGAGTACATTATATTATCCGGGTGGTGTGGCCTCTGACCTGGCGGGCAGCTTCCCAACGGTTAGCGTTGGGGCTCGGTATATATAGCAATGTAGCTGAGAAACTTTGATACCGCGGTGTAGGATTGTGTATTGCGTTCTGGGTGGGGCAGGACGGCGCGGGGCACTTCTTGAAGATGGTGCACAACGGCATCGAGTACGGAGACATGCAGCTCATCTGCGAGGCCTACCATCTCATGAAGGATGTGCTCGGTAAGAGAAATCAAGTAACTTTTACCCTCTGTCATCGTAGACATGCCTTAAGTGAGCCATCGGTACAGCGCCAACGCTAGAATCACAATACTTCTATTCTATGGAGATTCTGGAGGTGTTGGTGCATCTGCGTGCAAAGGGAGGTTCCTCCTACCCAACGGTTAGCGTTGGGGCTCGGTATATATAGCAATGTAGCTGAGAAACTTTGATACCGCGATGTAGGATTTCATACAGATTCGCTTCGATGCCATACAAGTTCTGTGTATTGCGTTCTGAGCGCCATCTGTTGATCGTGTGGCGAGGTGTCCACATCTGGACTGGGTGGGGCAGGACGGAGCCGGGCACTTCGTGAAGATGGTGCACAACGGCATCGAGTACGGAGACATGCAGCTCATCTGCGAGTCCTACCACCTCATGAAGGATGTGCTCGGTATGTGTCTAAGAGAAACCAAGAAAGTTTTACCCTCTCATCATCATCATCAGCCAATAATCATACACGGCTGGACATAGGCCTCTACCTAGGAGCGCCACAAAACTCAGTCCTCGGCCATCCTCATCCAACCACTACCGGCTACCCACCTAAGGTCGTCAGCCCAGCGGGCAGGAGTCCCACGCTGCCTTTACCTATTCGTGGTCACCTTCTACCCAACGGTTAACGGTTCTTCGGCAGATATGATCAGCCCACTGCCACTTCAGCTTGCACATTTTGACAGCTATGTCGGTAGGTTTTACCTTTTTTGGCATAAGATTTATTTGCCTAATCTCGTATTGCATAGTAAGGCAGCGTTCCCACTACGCCGGACCGGCAGATCTGCCGCGCCGGTAAATCTGCCGGAAGAGCTAGTGGCTGTACAATTTATATGAAGCTATTCACATTATCCCGGGTCCGGCATTTTTGCCGAGCCCGGCATTTCTACCGAACGTTTTGTCACTACGAATTCAAATTCATTGTCCAAATTCAACTGAGGACTGTCTGAATTTCTTCCGGGATCCGATGTAATGTGAACACTCTGTCCGGTGTCCGGTTTTCGGCAGATCTGCCGGTCCGGCGTAGTGGGAACGCTGCCTAACGTTTGGTCAAAGTCTCGTTACGCCGAAAATCGTATGGCATAAATCTCGTTTAGTAAAAAGTTATTTCGCATAACATTGTTTAGCCTAATAATGGTATGGCCAAATCTTGAATAGCCTAATAATGCTATGGCATAGGTTTATACAAAGTAATAATATTCGTTTTGCTTTAACTTTGACGGAGCGTCTCCCTACATAGCGCAAACTGGTGCCTTGTATTGTTTCCGCTGTTTGTAAAACGCTCCGCTCCGCTTCGCTCCGCTTCGCTGCGCTCCGCTTTGGTTTTGATGAACATGTGCACCTAACACGCTCCTCCTCGCTTTGCTCGTCGTCGCACCTATTTTTAGGTTTCGATCTCATGGGGTTTGTAATAATTATATTGGTCGTTAACTTTCGATTTTTTGATCATACAATATCGTTATTTTCGGGATGTAGGTGAAAAATACCACAATTTGTACATTTACTACATACTTAATATATTATTTATTAAGATAACATTAGGAGAAACAAGATTATACATAGGTACAGACGAACATAAATTTGAGCAAACGAAACTAAGGTGTTTAAAGATTGTGCCTAAAGAGTTTTAGACGAAACGAGCCTTATGCCACATAAGTCTTGGCAAAGTGATGGTTCGGCCAAAAAAGTTTAGACCATACGAGTTATGCGAAATGAGTTTTGGTCAATAAAGATTATGCCAGATGAGCGGAACCCATGTCGGTAACCTTAGTCCTCTGACGGATAACCTCAAATCTGATGAAATATGATGAGAAATTCCGCCATAATTTTTAATGAATATAATATGAATGTATCGTCCCACAGGTCTGGACCAGGACGAGATGTCCCGAGTGTTCGCGGAGTGGAACAAGGGAGACCTGGACTCGTTCCTCATTGAGATCACCACCGACATACTCAAGTACAAGGAAAACGGTCAGTTCACTTATTATGACTTATAAGAAAACCTTTCTGATACCTAAATCTTGTATAAAGTTTATGGCTAAACATCGGTCGTAAAGGTCGGTGCTATACTCTGAAAGTGCAGAAGATTTTCATGAAGTGTGGTATATCTAGGATGCTGGATCTGGATAAACACATAGCTGACTAGGTACCTTTTTAAGGCGAGGCGAACCTTGCGGGCAACAGCTACTAAACCATATTTATATTCAGTCTAGCTAGGACTACTAAATCCGTATTATAATTATATTACACCGATTTTTTACAACAATAACCATATTCAGGCACAGGTTCGCGAACAGTAATAAGTACCCAATTGTTTCATAAAACTAATTTACACAGCAGTGGGACACACCCCATACTACATAAAAGTAACCATAGGTAATTACACTCACGTGCAATAAAAAAGTTGCAACTGCCATTGACGTTCCATATCTCACTGAAACTTTTTCATCGCTCATCAGTGTATTATGCAATATGTTTTCCAATAACCACAACTACATATATCTTCCAGGCAAGTTCCTGCTACCGCTGATCCGCGACACGGCGGGGCAGAAGGGCACGGGCAAGTGGACCGGCATCGCGGCGCTCGAGCACGGCGTGCCCGTCACGCTGATTGGCGAGGCCGTGTTCGCGAGGTGTCTCAGCGCACTGAAGGGTCAGTTGATAAAGCACAGAGAAATACGGGCATTGACCTTTATATGTTTGTCTCTGTCGCACAGCAATAGCGCCCTCACGCTCGCACAGTAACTTTGATGGCCGGCGGCAGAGAAGGATAGCCACGCTGATAGGAGAGGCCGTCTTCGCGCGCGTCTTGAAGAATGAGGCGATAGTCTGATACGTATTAAAATATAGTGTGAAGCGATACTGTGTTACTTCTTTAAATAGTAGTAGGTATAGATAGGTAGAACCTGGCAATATACATTGACACACATGATTATACTTTTTAAGGTACGTATGTGTGTAACACGCATAAGGCTGTTTTTAACAGCATGCGGATATGATCACGCTCGCGGGATTGCCCCGTACGCGAAAAAATACAAGTATTTATTGTAACGTGTGGAATATGCACGCGAGATGCGGGAAGATGGCGTGCCATCCCGCGTGCATGATCAAATCATAATGTTAAAACAGCCAGATAAAGAACACTCATACCATCTGCCTATATTCGAATGGCTCGTACTCGTACTCTTTCTACTGCCACTTATGTATTAATTCTTCCACTGCCGCCATTTTCGTACTGGCATAACCGTCATATGCTACCTCGTACCTGGCCCTATTATTATGTCACCCAACTTCCATTTTCCGCCGCCATATTCATAAACTGTTTCTTTCTCAGGATAAGTAATATAATATGTGTCATATATTCCTTCCAGATGAGCGCGTGCAAGCCAGCAAGAGCCTGCCCGGCTCGTCGTACAAGTTCTCCGGCGACAAGAAGGCGTTCCTCGAGGACCTGCGGCGCGCGCTGTACGCCAGCAAGATCATCTCGTACGCGCAGGGCTTCATGCTGTTGAGGGAGGCCGCTAAGGTAAGCATTTATAACTTATAAGAGTTGATCACAGACATACTTATCTAGAAAGAAAGAAAACTTTATTATGACTCGTACACGTAAACTATAGGTAACTTAAAAATATATTAAATTTAATAGGTACTTATAATAAAATTGCTGTCGTCAAAAAAAAGGTGACCCTCAGCTAATTTACACTAGATTCCCCAAGTGTACGTATTGCGCGTGTCAAAAGGTTGAGGTCGTCCCTCTACCATTATCAGAGTCAAATACCTATAATAATTTCTATACGAATATCGGCACGCACGAAATGAGTGCATTTGTGACATCTAGTCATATTATTATATTAAGGGGATCCCTAAAGCTAAAATGCTAAAGTTGGCTTGATATACTTGATTAGATTGGAAAAACGGTGGCTTCTATCACATTGATAAAAATATATTTTGTAGCAGAAGGTATACTGAACATGTTAGTTGCTTATAAATTGGTGCAGGATTATAATAAGTATGTTAAAAAAAATTGCAAACACACCATGTCTTTTGCCATTTTTTGACTTATTATGAAAAAACCCTCGAAATCAGAGGGCCCATTTTCATGGAATCTTATATGTATGTGTAGGTAATTAAATTCTTAACAAAGTTACCTTAAAGAGTTGGATTTAATGGACCAGAAGTCAACTTTTTTTGCAAAAAACTAATAAATTCCGGTTTAAAAATGATGACACCGTGACAGATTTCAGATTTCTTCAGTCATCGCCCTGGTGGCGGCCTGTTAGGAGCGATACCCACGCCATTTTATTTTTTATCAAATATTTCACAAAAACTGATTAAATCAACAAATGATGACTACAAGTATTATAATACATATGCATTTGCTATGGAAAGTTAATTTTCTAATCATTTTAGATGCAGAAAAGCCGAAAATTCTTAGAAAACATTTCGCCTTTTCGATTTGTTTACATTTTTTACTATAGAGTTACAGATGCATAGATAAAGGTAAACATTGCACATAATGACACTTATTAGATTCTCCGAATAAGAACTATACGGTCAATGCAGTATGCCAAAGCGCGAGCCTGTTTATATTCTGAGGGGTAATTTATTTTATTTTAACGGTTGTGTATGGTAGGTAAGCTACACAATATACAGGGTGTTGAAAAGTAAGTTCATAATTTGTTTTATTTGAAACCAAAAACCGTAGTTAATTAAAAATATATATATTTTAAGATGTGGTAGTCTGTACACTACAGGTTGTTAAAAATAAGTAAGTATTTTTAAAAATTGAAGATCTAAAATTTACATAATTTTTTAAATCTATTTAACAAGCTTTGCAAAAAAGCGGTTAAGTGCGACTGTATCTCGCCATGAAAAAAATGAAATGTTTACTGTAGCTATGAATTTTATGCGTTACAAGTGGAATAAAATACCGCATATTATTATGTACAACTATGTAAGAGCCTAGTTTTTAAAAAAAAACTCATAATAAAATATTAAATACACAGGTTTTTTAACCCCTGAAGGAAATAGAGGGGTGTTATAAGTTTAAAGTAAGGGCTGAATTTTTTTTTTAAATTAGGGTGATAGGTAATGTATATTTTTAATGATTTTTTCAAATAGATAAATGTTATACCATTTTTAAATTGCCATAAAATTACCTATAGTTATAGTTATAGAAAAGGGCAGGGCTACCAGTGCCCATTCGCCACTGCAACCTAAAAGATCTATAAATTATGACTCCCCATGCCGAGTCTCACTCTACAGGCCCAGCACGCGTAGCACAGTATGGCGGTGACAAGATATAAATGACAGCTAGTTGCAACAAATTGTGTGATACCAGTTGTCCTCACAAACGCTAACATGGCCAACACGAAATAATCACTACAAGATGTGAGTTACAATTTTGACAGCGAGATTGGAAGATTTGTCTTATTTCCTAACATGGGTGTACCAATTTATCCACACATGTCTCAGTTTGACATTTGTTTAGGTAGCATTATATCACCCAAGTTCGAAGGTGGTGATAACATGTGACACAAATAATTATTTGTTTAGTTTTTGTTAATTTCATCCTTGCTCTACAAGAAGAGATGCAGGAAAGGAAAATTACTATAATACTTATAGGGAGGATGGTCCGGTACTCTAATAACCCGTTGAAAATGCTTTAAAAACAACATTTGTCAAAACACACATCCTCTTTTTTATTTGACTAAAATTATACATTAAGTAATATTACTTATATGTAGCGGTGTTAGCTCAGACGGGTAAGCGCCCGCCCCTCACGGAAGAAATGTGGATTCAAATCCTGTCGCTCACATGTGCTAAGAAGTTAGATAGATAGACATTAGTTTGTTTGGAAGCAACTCAGTGCATATGTTTGCCCTTAGGAACAAACCACTGATTTTCAGTTGTCTCCCATATACTTTAAGTTTGCCTATTCACGTCAAAGTATGTAGGTAATGAAGTGGCTAATTGAATAGTTTGAATGCTAAATGTGGAGTTCACGAAATGTAAATCATATACAATGAATAGGTCCGGCACACCGGGCAGTCAGCGACTGATGCTATGACTGGTTGTCCTTTCACCACAGCGACAAACCCTAGTCAGGCTTTATTATTTATCAACAACACACTAACTAAAATGAAGTGGCTAATTGAATAGTTTGAATGTTAAATGTGGAGTTCAAGAAATGTAAATCATAATATAAACTGTACATTTAATAAGTCCGGCACACCGGGCAGTCAGCGACTGATGCTAATCCTTTCTCCACAGCGACAAACCCTAGTCAGGCTTTATTATTTATCAACAACACACTAACTATAAAAAAATAAGTGGATATGCTAGCATGTACAACTAAATTAAATGGTTATAAAAATATAATATTTTCTTTAGGTAAGTAAAACATTTATTAAACTTTTAATTAATAAATTATAAAAAGTATACTATTTCACACACCATAAAAGCATATTAGGTATTCTTAGTTATCAACTATCACAATAATCAGTCTGAACTTGGCTTATATCAGTCATCAAATAGGTCTCATACTCATAGTATGTATGCCAAGTTTTTCAACTTTTTCAGTTTGGTGCCGCTCCGGTTCATTGTATCACCACAAAGTTGCTGATGTCAAATGACCATCTTCAGGTGGTTTCTGCCAACAAGAGCTCTCCAACCGTGTCTAGGCCATCATTTTCTGACCGGTTTTGACCATCTTCCGTCTTGCCTACGAGCCAATTTCAATGTTCTGTAACAAACAAAAATGTTTCATTAGATTTTAGTTATACTTATGAACTAAGATTATGACTCCTATTGTCATCTTCATCATCATAGCCCATCACGTCCTCACTGCTGGGGTACGGATTTCCTTCCAATGAATGGCCTAGTTGACCAAGTACTGCCAAGTGAAAAAAGTTTTTTGAGTTGTTTTGTGTGCATGTGCCCAATTATAATAACATGTGACTGGTACTGGCACTTACCTACTGTTTTTTCCTTCCATTGATTATATAAATATTATTCAGTCAGGCCGTGGGACAAGCATCGTAGATGATATTCTGTTGCGTCCGTCAGGATCCTGCCCGAGCTTTTGTCTCAAGGCCTTCTAGCTCCTGGGGCCGTGTAAACGGTGGGTGGGTCATCAGTCAGGTGGCATGCTGTTTTGTTCTTCGTCTCATGGAGCCGGTGCATAGAAATCGTCTGCCGAAGAACTCCCAAGGAATCTGATCGTGCTTGGTCGGGAGCAAGCTCGGTCGTATATTATTTCATGTGACGATGTCCAAGAAACTCAAGAAAGTAGTTAATGAGCCAATATGAGTCCATGGGGTAGCGCAATGCAAAAATGCAATGGTAATTTTACCAAAATATTTCACTCGAACGCACCAAACAGCGAAAATTTTCTTCAAATTTGACGTTTGGTGACATTTAAATTGTCAATAAACCATAGACAATACAAACAAGAGCCACAAATGAGGGATTTTCAAAAAAAAGAACGAATGAAATACATATTTCCACAGAGCAGAAAAGTTTCAGTGTCACTGTGGCTTATATCCAATCACACAACTAAAATGAGTCCCATGTACACCCTATGCTAACATTTAAGACTGATATCAAAAAGTGACTCAATTTAATCAGTCACTTCACATGTTGTCTTATTATGGCCATACTAGCCGTGCAGGTCTTTTATAAACCTGATATTACCTATACAGAATGTTGCAAAAAGGGTATACTGTGCCGAAAGGGTTTGACTCAGGGGTTATTCTGAACAACTTTTGTTCTCCAAGTTTTGGAAATTCTCGAAAAATAAATTCGGTCTCTATAGTAAAAAGTCACGTGATCGAATAAGTTTCTATGTAAAAGGTTTTGTTACGTGAATTTTCAAAATTGTAGAAGAAAAGTGGATCAGAATGGCACCTAAATCCACTTTTGGCTAAGCTTTATACCCTTTTTTCAATACCTTGTATAAAATATCGTCAGCGTCACCTTAGATCGTAATCATCGTAACTCCTCGTGACCAAATTTTAGAGGAGACAAAAATACTGTTTTATTTGTAGTTCTAGTTGGCATACTACCCACCTAAAGTTTTTTTTAACTAGCCTAAAAATGATTTGTTTAGACAGTCTATCTTCCTGTTCAACCGCAGCCTGAGTGCCAGTGACTCAATGACTGAAAGGAGGCCATTAGTGCTCCTAAATAAATAAAGCAGGCCTGTAGATTATCTTTCAGTGTACCGACACATCTGATTGCTGTAAGAGCCTGATAAGCTCTTCGAACGAGTCACACCTCTGTGGTGGTACGGTTTCGACCTTTCGGACAGTCAGTTTGGCATCCGAAATGCGGATTCGAATAGTGGGTACAATACTTTGCGTTCGTTCACTGTCGGAGCAGGATAAGAACCACGGGCGAGTTGTTGCGCTGGCTGTTTGCTTAAAAATAGTAACCGCGTTCAACTCTTTCCCCTAGAGGGCGAACCTTTAGGGCGGCTCTTGTATACCATCACTTGTCTTCTTATCTGCAGAAAATTGACAGAGGTCATACGTGTCTAACAAGTACATTAAGGATGCGAAAAGAGAGGGTTTGTTTTCACTGAAGAAGTTCAGTTGCGGAGTTCCACAGCGGTAGGTCTTGGACCCCTCTGCTGTGGAACTTGGCATACAACGCGGTCCTGCAAATCAAGCTCGCAAACGGCGTTAGCACAGTGCATTTTTCTAATGTCACACAGGTCGTGAGGTAGGCTGAGAGCCTCCTTCGGGGATGACATCCCAATGATTCATTACGAAAAAATTGCTGCAGCTGTGCTCGCCATGCAGTGCATGGGCTACTTCCGAATCTGGGGGGCTGTTGCAAAGGAGTCCGTTGCCTCTATACGGTACGGGTTCCGTGCGATCTATGATCCTTCCGGGAGCACCTGTCTTGTCAAGTCGAAGAGAATGGCTCGTATTCGACGCAACCTGCAGTACTGGTGGGATTGGTTGGAGGACAGGACAGCAGGAAGCTGCAGCAGCCGTCATGCTGTGATTCGACGCATAGATGCAAAAAAAAGTTGAAAGTAACTTCATGTTAATAAAATATTAGATCTTAATTTAACAACATAACATTGCAAAAAAAAATTAACATTGTTGAGTATGTTATTGTAATTTACTAAAGTAGTAATAAAAACAAAGGCTTATTGCATAGTTTTCGTTCACGTTCGCCTACATCGCACGTTGTATATGAGAATAAAGGGTATAATTACTAAGTTTTCTTGTTTAAAAATCACGTTTTGGGGTTTAGAGGAAAACAAATGGTAAAATGCGGAATACAGTTTTTTTTTTTTCGAATAAAGAGGAAAACATGTGAATTCAAAAAACGTTTCTATTGACACCAAAGAGTACTTTTCGCCGAGAAAAGTGGAGTTACAATGTTTGCGATCTAAAGTGATGATAGAACTAGAACTTATTTTTTCAGTTCACCTGCTGTTGAGTGAAATCGTAATTAGGTAAATGACTCCTTGACATGAAAATAACTTTTTTTTTATAATCGTTATAACAAAACCGTTTTTTTTAATACAGCAATATTTGTAGGTGTACTTACAGTGAGCAAAAGAGCGCAGCAAGGTGTAAATTTTTTGGTTTTTAAGAAACAAAAATATTATTTCTATCATATCCCAAATACACATAAGTACTTAAAAAAAAAATACACACTCTCGCCTTGTACTAATGTACTCCCTTGCGGGGGTACTTACATGTTATTATTTTTCTGGTGACCTCCCCATATCCCTTTGCCAGCTACGTAACCTTTTGTGACACCCTGTATATGCAGAGTTCTGCAAACTACTGTTCTGCTTTTGAAATACCAAAAAAAAACAGGTCGTCTAACCAAAAGGTCACGTGACCAAAAAAAAAATTATATGAAGAAGCGTTTTTTTCATGAATATAAAAAATTACGTAGGATAAAAGTTTTTCAGAGTGACGCCTGAGTAACGCCCTTTCGGCTAACTATACTTTTTTTATTACACGGGGGCAGAGTTTAATACAACACCCTGAACTATTAAACTCTGATAATATTTTCGCGATTTTTTTACATTCTGATTTCATTTCCTGGCTTAGAAATAACATCAATAACATGCTGCACACGTAGGTTTCGGCATAGTATTAAACCCTTTTTGCAACAACCTGTATAAATATCGGCACGGGTACGACTTTATATATAATTAATTATTAAATATTAAAAATACTTTCAAATAAAAATAAATATTTTCGTATCACAAAACAATATTACTTACTTAGTATATTTTTAACAAAGTGGCATGTCTTCACTTTTATGTTTTCGAGTACTATGTTAAAATTTCATGTCATTGTCCGTAGAACGCCCCGCATACCTCAACCCCCCCTCACTAGATTTGACAGATTCTGATTTTCTTCCAGCTTTAGTGACAGCCTTAATTTCTGTTGAGTTGAGAGATAGTTTGTATCTTGCAAAGGTCACAAATCGACTGTAATTCATAGATCTATGGAAAACGTGATTCAAACTCAATTTTTAATTCGAATGAATCTGCAGAAATTATCAATATCCATAAGTAATTTACAGTCAATAGGGAACTAAAAAAACATTAATTTCGCAGGTGAACAACTGGACGTTGAACTACGGAAGCATCGCTCTGATGTGGCGAGGAGGCTGCATCATCAGGAGTGCCTTCCTCGGCAACATCAAGGTAACGTTAAATTATATTCGTGTTGGACCTTTTATTCACTATATTGGGACTAATTTACTTACGCTGTTAAAAAACTAATTATCCTTATGTAATATTTCACAGTCTGGAAAAGATAGGTGGAGCACCAAGGGTGGTTAACATAAATAAAGAAAACAAGCTTAGAAGACATCCCGTATTTAGAAAACTTTTATATTTTTCACTTCACACAAACCATCCTAACCAATCCGCAGGACGCGTTCACGACGAACCCCGAGCTGACCAATCTGCTTCTCGACCCGTACTTCAACGACAAGATCCGCCAATCGCAGCAGTCCATGCGGCAGGTGGTGGCCAATGCGGCGTTAGTGGGCGTGCCCGCGCCGGCTTTCTCTGCCGCGCTTGCGTATTACGATGGATATAGGAGCGCTACGCTGCCGGCTAACTTGCTGCAGGTAAATATTTGTAGATTGGTATGGTTTTCGCATCAAGACAAATATTGTGGATCAATTTATCTTCGGCTAGGTTGTGTAGCATGCTTGGACACAAATTTCACTATAATGGTTTTTCTTGAAGAGCTTGAAAGAACATAATATAAACATACTTTCGTATAGGTCTAGAAAAATGGCTTAGGTTTTTTAAAATCGTATTTATGTAGTACACACTTAATATAAACGTACTGTAATCTTCTCTTGTGTATACTACTCGTATCTACATAACTGTTACATTCCTATCTACATAACTGTTACATTCCTCAGGCCCAGCGCGACTACTTCGGCGCTCACACATACGAGCTCCTCTCCAAGCCGGGCGAGTTCGTGCACACCAACTGGACCGGCCACGGCGGCAACGTGTCCGCATCCACGTACAAAGTCTAGGTTGTAATGCGGAACGGTTGCCACGCTATAGTGAGTGGACTAGTGACGAGGGATTTGCACTTGTATAAGTTTAGCTGTCAGGTAATTCGCTCGAAATGGATTGGGCTTCAGGGTTGCTGCATTAATTAAAATCAAATTAAGATGTTCGACTTCGAATATCCGGTAAAGGTATGTGTAGTAGCCCTCGACATTAGGTACTTATCTACGTCGTGGTCGTAAAAAAATGGTGACACACATTAGTGTTTGGCAACTGTTCAAAAACCCAAAACTAACACAGGTTCATCTGATCATTATTTATACTTAGCCATTTAACTATCGTGCGCAAACAATTTTACTATAAATGCAAATATCCTTCTCTAAAATGACGTAAATCGCATATGACCTTGTCCTTGATGAAACTGCGTGAGTTATGTTAAAAAAACTATGACGTACTCTCTTAGACATTAGCCATTAGTGCTGAAAATATTTCATCTAATAGGTATTGTTTAAAATCTATCCTATTGATATTGATAGGATGCAGTTGACTAATTAATTTATTTATAAAATTATTAAATTATCATCATTATAATTAATAAAAGACTATAATATTCGCAAAGCAAGACATTCCAGAAGGTTTTTTTATAATTCCTTAAGTATAAATAACTTTTATATTTTTTTAAGTGGTGTTAACTGTTTTTGATTGAATTGTTCACCTGTTTATCGTGCATTTTATATTTATTGTTATAACAATAGTTCCTGGAGTATACAATGCTGTTGAAAATTTGACTATTTCACGTTTTATTATGAACTTATTAATGTTTTTTTATGATATATTGTATAAGGTTGTGGGAATATACCTGTTTTTGTGATTTCAACATTGAAATCATGTTGATGGTCCAATCTGCTTTGCCTTATTTCAGCCCAATATTCTAATTAAGGATTCAAACTGAGTCACAGACAACCTGTGTTGGTGAAAATTCTTAATTAAAGTAGTCGGCAAATAGTGAGTAAGTAAAATGTTTCCTAATTATTTGACTTGCAAATGTTTCATATTTTTGATGTTAAAATATATGTTTCACAAAACGGAACGCCTGGATTTTACTGCCAAATCCTTTCTTCTCAAACCCTTGTCAACTATTTACTGTACAGTCAGTTGCATAAGTCCCAATACACTTTTGTACCTTGTCAAATTCACTAACTGCCTATTCATTCATTCAAACATTGCTAAGTAGGTAGTTTGACAAAGTACAAATGTGTATAGCTACTTATGCAGCTGACTGAACTTATATTTAGGATTCAAAAAGCACAACCACAGGACACCAATAATTTATCATGACCAATCACAAAAACTTCACATTATTTATCTGTCTAAACAGCATCCTCCCGTCGGCGATATCACATACAGTCGGTTGTTCCGGTCCCTGGCGTAGACCGGGCCGGGGCACCGCCAGCACCCTCTCATGAGGCAGGGCGTCCAGCTCGCCAGCAGCATGGTCACGAGTAGCCAGCCGTATAGCACCGCCATGTTGGTAGTGTGTGCTGGAAATTGGGGTTAATGATAGTGACGTCAAGTTATTCTGGTTAAGGACATTCAGCATTTAATAATCATGAAACGTTACGTTATAAATACGGTGGTATTACGGTAATGGTTAGTAAGCTTAAGTGGGCTGGTCACATCCGTCGAAGAACCGATAACCGATGGGGTAAACGTGTTCTGGAGTGGAGACCACGACTAGACAAACATAGTGTGGCACGCTCTCCGGCTAGATGGGGTGACGACTTGCGAAAGGTGGCTGGTTATGCTTGGATGCGGAAAGCTATACTATAGATTGCATCGCATCCAGTGGCGTGCTTTGGGAGAGGCCTACGTCCAGCAGAGGACTGCTATAGGCTGATGATGATACGGTAATGGTAAGATATGGTTTACTACCAATGATGGACTACTGTGCTAGAATTTGATATCTGGTTAAGGACATCCATCCATACAGCATTCTACAATATACCTACCTATGGGTTTAAACTGTGATTATATTATTGTAGTTATATACCAAACACAACACCAAATAGATCCTAAGCTTAAACATATAGCAGCGCAAGCATGCTATTCATTAGATAATACAGCATAGCACATGTTTAAAACTTTCGCATTCTGACATTCGCTGCTTCATCGTCATCATCATCGGCCTGTAATGGTCCACCGGACATTAGACCGGAAGTTAGTAGTGATCCAGCAGTAGCCGATTATTGGCTACTGTGGTAGAGAATTTACAAAACATTCGCCCAGCTAAACTTCATAAACTGAAAGAATAGGTAAACAAATTAGTATGAATATTAATATAAATAATTCTTACTTAGGTTTATAGATATTTATAGGCCATAGGGATATAAAATATTGATGTTAAAAATTATTCAAAGTATTCAAAATACAAGTCGACATTGATTGACACTACAGGTTTTTTAATGTTGGCCCCTAAATTTTATACTGTGGTTTTATTTAATTTAATGTAATGAATGCAGTATTTCCATATTCTAAGAAATTATTATAGTACCTTCTCGTTAGAGAAGTACCTACTTATGTTCCTATGTCCTTACTGAATGGATTGATAAATAAAATATGACGATAACTATAATTTACTAATCTTGTTTTATTTACATAACTACACAATTTATGTAACAAGGTAAAACAATCCAACTCAACGCATAACAATATAATTAGTAAAGCTCTGATAAAATTAAAATACAGCCGTGCATAATGAATCACAATTATAATGGCGGACGGAATCATGGTATATCGCTCTAATCTAGGTCTTGCCAATACTTTTACACTCGCTTGTAAATAAGTACGGCCGCCATTATCCAATTATTTTCACGGAGTTATAAGAGTAACAATAACAAGGGTACTTTGTACAGTGGAAGACAGCCTATGTTCACTTTTTAGGGATCCGTAGCCTCTAAGATTCGTCATATCTGTCTCTGTATGACTGCTTGCCCATATAAGAACAGAACATTGTGCAAAATGATAATTTATAAGGGTGTTTTAATCTCATTTAAAGTTTAACTGGCAAAAGCATTCTTTCTGTATACGGACTATGGCTTAGAATTAACTTAATATTGTTAATCAGGCCCAAGGGCGTAAACAGATCATCTGAAAAATCCGCAAGACTTTCCAGTTTCACAAATAACATTTAAATTAATGAACACCTAATAAATAAGCATCCAGTTTTGTGGATGATTGTATGCTAAAAATAGTGGACAATGCAGTATCAGTGAGTAGCAGGATTTGTCCACTCTCTCTGAGATTACAAGCCATTGCTCCAGCCAGAGTATCATGTCACTGTTAGTCAAGTGACTGCTGTGGAGCCCGCGCAGGTGGCAGGCGTGCCGCAAGGCGTCCGTACTCAACGATGCAACACCACCTTCTTTAATTATGGCCTTATCCATTTCCAATAGTAAAAAAGCTCTGTACTTTAATTTACTTTGGCGAAACACACTTTTTCTTAGACCATGAATCTGTATTAGATGACCCTGGAATAGAAATAAATGATTCAGTACTAAAATTCATTTTTCAAATCGCTATTGCAAAACAGGGTAGTAATACTTACACAATGACTATAGCTCAAGTTACTCAAATGGTATGGTCCTTGTGAGAACAGTAACTTGCAGGCGATAATTTCCTCAGCACTCGGATGCACGCCTGACCCCAGCATGGCAATGATTTTCCTGAACTTCTCCTTCATGACCACATCAGGTATGCTCTCGAGCTTGGCCTGTAGCGCACGGAAAGTTGGACGATTGTGTCTTAGTCTTTCTTTCAGCTCAATAACAGAGAATTCTGCTTTCTGTTGTATTGACCAGAAATGTGAACACAGCAGTGCCCTTGGTTTCAGGAAGCTAAAACATGAAGAAATGGAAAAAAGCTTGTTATGTATAAAAGTTATTGGACTGAAGTGTCAAATCAATTGTGGAATGTTAATAAACCAATATGAATGTACTACCTAGTGCTGCACCCACTTTTTGCTGGTGTTATTGAATCGAAGAATATATAAATGTGTTATAAACTGCACCAGTCACTAGGAAACTGATATTGAACCATTAAAAACTTTTTCATTAAAACCATTCACATGTTAGAGTACTAGTACTTATATACTTACGCCAGAGGAAATATGATGTAATTTCCAAAAGGTATGGCAGAGAGTATGAGCACCGGAGCTATTCGTAGCATATCACCGGGCATTTTAACATAGAGTTCCAGTTCTTGACGGCTCATATTTTGGAAACCTTGATCTCTGGCTAATCTTATTCGTAGTGATAAATATGTTTTTAAATCTTTATAGAAGTCTTTAATGCCAACACTGAAAACTCTGTACATTTTCATAGCAGAAGGAAACCTTTGTTCTAATACTTTGGCATAATTTGATAGATAATCAAGATATTGTTGTATTACATAAGTTCTAAACTTTTCTTTTTCTTGTTTAAGAGCTTTTTTAGCATACATTGGTGGGTATGTCATGATAAACCTGAAATTAAATAAAACATTATAATAAAACATTTTTTTTAATGAGATGTTAGAGAGGAAGATTTCCCTATACTCTACCCATAGTGCTCTGCTGTAATAATTAATAAAGAAAGTAAAGTAAAATATTAATTGTCAAGTAGTGGCTGGACGATGATAGCTGTTGGCAGTGTTGTGGTGCTTCTAGGGAGAGGCATATGTTCAGCAGTGGATGACTTGGAAAATTAAAATGATAGTTGCCAAAGGTAGTATTATTAGCTGTCAAATTCATATTAGTCAAGGTCTTCTGTCCCTATATCACTATATTAATCTACTCCTCTGCCTGCACAGATGGCTGATCTCAAAGAGATGGGCTGCCATTGGTTAAAATTCGGCTAGTAGAAAATTAGTTTCAAGATCAGACTGTCATTGTGATTGGTGCCTCTTGAGAGCAATGAACCTAAACTGTATTGAATACTTTTAAGACACTGTCTTGTTTACATGGATCTAATGTGATCAGTTTTATATGCCAAACTAAGTATTTTATGTGTTTATTTCCTAAATCACATTTAGGTTAAAAAGCAACATTTGCAATGTGGTATCTGTTGATGTCATTCTGGTGCAATTGTACATGTTAACTGGACTGCTAATACCTACTGGCATAGAATAATGTACCACTGTACTTGTTATTCTGTGCTACTGGTGGTTTGCCACTGTCTGTCAATTAGTACATTTTTAAACCCAATGGTAATCGGTCAATGTGATGTGAGCCATTGCGCAGCATGTGACTATATAAAACCGAAAGAATATGGTAGGTAGCTACCTATTTTTGTTAAAGTAAATGGCTCACTTTACTATTAGTGAATTGCGATGGCTAAGGAACTAACGGACTCAATATTTGATCTTGTAACGTTCATTGTACCATTTTTTATTAATTATATTTGTATATATAGAAGGAATTAAGAATTCTATTTGTGAGAACTAATAAGTACATCTATGAACTGTGTTACTTACCTACGTGAGCTTAGATCATGTTGTTTCGGGAAAGCCAAACAATAGTATCTGTTGCATTGGAAAAGTAACTTGGAAACCGATTTGATTCTATGCAAAGGCATGTTTATAAAAAAATTAATAATATTTTTCGTTTCGTATCACCAGCAGCAGCAACTTCAAAACAAAACTGACATGAAATGATGAAACTGACATAAAATTAACTGTCAGCTGTAAGTGTCACTTTGACATCCATGGTTAACAGAATATTATTTAGGTTTTCTGTATTTTTGTATTGGCCGCGTTCTCGCCGCCACGCCACGCCATCGCCATCGCGAACAGGCGAAGCAGGCGCGGCGCGGCGGCGGCGGAGCGTATGGTTCAAGATGCCAACAGACTAGCGGATGCGGCTTACGGACGCGGCGACTTAAAGGTATCTAGGTATGCAATGTAGACTACGCTGTCCAAACTATCGGACGTAAGTCGCGGATGTAACCTTGGACTGAACTTCAGCTTTCAGACGTCCGAGAACGAGGGCACCTTTACCCACAAACACAGCGCCTCCCGCACAGCTTTCGGCCTGCCTGAAGCTGCGTACAGACCGGGCCAAAGAACGCCCAACGAACGCCAACGGTTATCCCAACGATGGATATTTATCATACTTAAGTTAACAAATCATTTAATCAAACTGTGAATATCTATGTACACAATACAATCTAAATAACTTATTCTAAACTTAAGAAAAATTATGACTAAAGGTACCTAGCCTAACTATAGACAAAAAAAAGAAGAAAAAAAATAAAATAAATACAGGGCAGATTGCAGCAACGAAGGTCAACGAAAACCGTTCGTTGAGCCGGTCTGTACGCGGCTTGACGCGACGGCCACCACCTTGCTTGGATGCCAGACATAGACCTACTGTCAGAGACTCGTCAGAGACGTTGTACCTTCAATATTTTAAGAATAAATTCAATATTTAACATAAACTGTAAAAAAGCCGATAGTGTGCACGGTCTTTTCGGACAGTTGGACAGAGCAGCAGCTGACAGCCGCGTCCGTAAGCCGCGCCCGCTAGTGTGTCGGCGCCTTCAATTTTATCGATCAGTCACAGAGCAAATGCGCTGACTTGGTCCGAAACCATAGAACGGGGCTGCCAGAATGATTTCGTGGAGTTTTTACGGGAGTTTATTAAAATTTGCGGTTCAGTAAACAAGAGCTTTATTAGATGAATCTCTAAAAATCACCTAACGTAGATCTTAAGAAGGAAGTATTAAGTATACCACTTGCTCGTCCATAATAAAAGATAAAACGTTTTACTACTTTTAAATATTATCCAATCTCCATGATTTATTAGTAGGTTATTGACAAAAGGAATGACTAGGTTTATAGAATTTCCTTTTTTCAAAATTTTCTATAGATTTTCAAACTTATAGGCACCTCAAATAACGTAATTTTTGTGATAAAAACTTTGTTGAATCAAACCGTTTGTTGAACAATAACAATGTATTTATTTTTTAAATACTTAGCGAAAGCTAAAAAACTAGAATATATTATGCTGAAGCGATTGTCATCAAAATCAAAGAGATTGGTTGATATTTAGTTAGTGTAAAACGTTTTCTCCAGAATTTCATCAAGAAAAGTACCTACCTATTCGTCAGTCGTCGCGAGCTGCGGTGCCTCTCTATCGCACCCGTGCCCAGGGCATGAGAGTACAAGCGATAGCAAATGTTTTCCTAAATACCTATTTCGCTAGAATCGCGAAGGTATACTCTCCTCTTAGGAAATTATGAAATAATATTATTTAAAGTTATGCTTATTATAATTAGCGATCTTGAAAGAAGTGAAATCAATTATTTACGTCTTTCCAGTTGCTTATAAAAACACGAAGTCCATCATTCTTTAAAAAAAAATTATTTATTTAATACTTTATTGCACAAATAGGTATAACCTAAAAAGTATTCACGTATGCAAATCACGCACTTATTACTTAATATTAGCGTTGAGGTTATAATCTGCTTCGTGAAATGTATTAGGTACCTACTATCATTTATTTTGTTATTTTTTTTATTTTTTTTTGTAAATCTTTAAAGTCAAAACAGGCTTTTGTTTTTTTACCCGACTGCCGAAGGAGGAGGGTAATGTTTTTCGTTTGTATGTTTGTATGTTTGTATGTATGTATGTATGTATGTATGTATGTATGTATGTATGTATGTATGTATGTATGTATGTATGTATGTATGTATGTATGTCTGTTTCTTTGTTCCCTCCTGTAGCCTAAACGGCTTGATAGATTTTGATGTATGAGGTATCGTTATAGGCTATGTGACGTTTTATTAAAATGTATAAAGCGCCCTCTAGAGGAAATAAAGTGACGATTGAAAAAATAATATTTTTCCTTATTATTATTATTATTTATTATTATTAGCACATTACAAAAATATGCATATTGTAGGTATTTAAATCACAACACCAAAATTATTGAAATAAAAAATGTTAATGAACTAAAACTAAACAAACATAACATAAAATTTCATAAAATAAAAACAACTAAAAAGTTTCAACCAAAAAAATATAATTATAAACAAACAAAAAACCAGCCCCAATGTTAATGGAAAGTATCGCAGGCGGGGACCAACTTGACCGCCACACAAGGTACACCTATCTAAGTCACATTCAGCTAAATGGTGAACCCTCTGCTGGTCCCCTCCTGCGATACTTTCCATTGGGGCTTGTTTTCATCTTTTTAGCGTGCAGTCAGGTTTTTTGTTTGTGTATAAATATTTTCTGTTGCTGATTTATTAACGTTTGATTGGGCTTGCACGAAAAATGTTGCAAAATACATTTGGCAACTTGGCAACTCTGGCCAGCGACCGCGCGCTCCCGCCCCCTCCGTCCGCCCGCCCTCCGTCTCCGTCACCCGTCAGCCGTCAGCCACCAACGTCAGTCGGTCGGTTTTCATTTCAATTTCAGTGAAAATTTTCAAACAGAAATCATAAACCCAAGCATATGGTCGGTTATTTCCCCTTTTCATACTTAAAATTCTAATCATTGCTCCTTGTGTTCAAGTTTCTTAAAAAATACCTACACAAGTATTGTGCATTCAGATAAAAACCGGCTTCATCATTACGGATAATACAAGTAAGTACTTACTGTAATATAATTTAATTCATTTAATAAGTTGTTAGGAAGATTGAATTAAAGTCTAGGTATTAATGCCTTCTAAGAAACTAACAAACTTTCATTAATTGTGCACATATTTACCGAACATATGGCAGTTAGGTATCCTCTAATTGGGATCATCATAATAAACCGTAAGTATTTTTCAGTCAGTGGCTCCTGTATAAAATTTTATACTTTGGTTTTGTATTGAGCATTTTCATTTACATGCACTATTATTCCCATAAAATTACGTTTTAATAGAGATAGGTATAGCTTTACTCAGAGTGGAAAAGAGACAGACGATCTGAGGTGCATATTGCACAGAATCGCGAGCTATCGATTTTATCTCAGTTTTGAAGCTGTTAGTGTTTGGTGACCGGTGAATAGTTTATTATGTCCTCCAAGGATTCCACAGGTATGTAGTTTTCCACCTATTCAACTATTACTAAATTCAGCTGCTGTAGTAGTTTTAATTCATAAAATCATGATACATACAATGCAAGTAAATAATAATAGCTACACATAATATATTTTGTATGTAAATTATTCAAGAGTTGAATAGAGTCAAAGGCATCATAAAGATCATTAGCTGATTGTAGAGATGATTATATCTAAATGTTAATCTGTATGACTTTTTATCTTCTTCATGATCTTGGTTTTATTGACATAATTCTTATCATGAACCATGTCTTCTACAAGTCCAACTAAGTTGTGCCAGGCACTCTGGATCTCAACTATAACATTTCAAGCTTTTTATAAAGTAGATTCTTAGTCAACACTAACCCGTGTACTGCAGATTGAAGTTTGTAAAAGGCTACAGAGTCAATTCATGTTATTATTGCTAATCAAAAGCATTACCTAGATATCAGATAAGCTACAATTTCCGGCCCAAGAAGTGGTGGTTCTGCATCATAATAGCATAGACGGGAGCGGAGTGGGAGTATGCAGAGCTGACCGCCAACCTATAGTAGTGGAGAGGCACTTTAAGAAATAGATGAAAAGGCTGCAATAGCACAGTGGAAGTTGAATCATATTTAATAATGCACTGGCCTCCAATAACACAGATGTGGGTTTGAATACTGTGATATGCACAGCTGCATTCTTTGAATTGTACGGCTGACTTTATGCAAGCCTTCCAGTGCAGGTACATTACATGTTAGGGCTATAGCACTACAACTTTAAAGGCCTAAACTGTACTATTTGCAGTCAAAACTATGTATATCAGAAATACAGTCAATCAGGCATACTAATTTACTGGACCCACTCCATCATGAACACTTTAGAAACCGTTTTTGAGCATAAATTGTTTCAACAGCAGTTTTCGAGAAGGTTCCTTACAAAGGCTTACTGTAAGCCAGAATTTGTTGCAACATTGCTTCCTCCTGCTGACTTTAGCTGATCGACCATTCGACGAAATTCGGCGTAAATAGCACATTTACCTCCGTAATTCTGTGTCAGTTGCAATAGCTGCTGAGAGTGCTGAGTCTTCACTTTACGCGCAGGCGACGCCGGCGGTCGCAGTGTCAGCATCACGACTCACGTGGCATGGCACATTCTGTCGTGGAGTATATTGTCTTGAATTACACTTATCTATAACTTTAATAAGACGGCGTTAGGTACAATCCTCAAGCAATCCCGGTGGTGCTTCATGAGAATTCCACCGTGGTCCTTATGGCCGCACTTCATGTTTTAAAACTTTTGAAAACATACTCATCAGTAAGCTATCAAAATCCAACATTTAATATTTTAATAATTAAAATCGTCGTTCTGTAAATCGACATCGCATTCATATATCAGATCATCTGATGCCAAAGAAAAAAGCAATTTGAATTGATTTGACCTTGGTATAAATTAATGTACAGTGTACATTCGTACAAGTGTCGGACCAATTGAATAAACGATTGTACTGCACTGTGAAGCTTTGCCAACATAAAAACATTTATTTCGTATCTTTCTAATCTGTAGAGTCTATGTTTAAAATCTAGCTAATGTCTTTATGCTAATATTTATATACTGCCTCAAGCCGACGTATTGGTTGATTCAGAACAAACCATTCCTTTATTAACGTTATAAAATCATCGATTATTTGCAGATAGAAAGCCTTAGCGCAACAGGTAGTTATTATTGACCGTCTTAAGAAAAACACTCCGTGGCCTTATAATTGATATGATGATATTGATACATTGTTCGACAAAAGAGTTATAAGATACGCCCTTTTAAGTAAAGAAAGGTCTTAAGGGTCAGCAATAGGCAATCGAGGGTTGGCATTGTCATAGAATTATGTAGTAAATGATGCTCTACAGCCTTGAAAAAAATCACACAGGTAGCCGAAGAGTCTAGCTAGGTGCTGAATCATTCGAATTTAAGTAAATGCTTATGGATAACTGTAAATTAATTACGAAAAACCAGTAAATCACACTCCCGTATTGTAACAACTGTGTCGTAATTATCAAGAATTTTCATATGATTCTTATCAAATTATAAAGATAAATGCTTGGACTAGGCGCTAAATACCTTGTTTTTTAATAAACACATACCTATTTTGTGTAAATTAATCCCAAACTTGAGCAATTTTTTTCCCTCAAATCTTCATACAAATATCTATGGCGGCTTTCTGTGTTATAAAATCATAAACACAAGCGACGTTTGACTCACTCGGCCGGTGGCCTCCAAAGAAGGGTCACGTCGGTTTAGGCGGCACTGACAGCTCGCGATCTAATTGTGTACAGACACAAAATCACTGCACATTGGTTGTCATTGCACTTTTTCAACTTTTATGACACCAACATAATTTGATTTGAAATTGAGGAAGCATAATTCTTATACTATATTCAATAAATTAAATGATAATGTTTTTTATTAGTTAAGTCCATGGTACTTCTTGATTAAATTAAAATTATTAATGCCTAACTAAAACTCACTAATATAAAATTAAAATTAAACTAAAAAGAAGATGCTGGCCAGATCGCTGCCACTGTCGGGTAGGGTACCCAAGACGCTGGCCGCGTTACCCCGCTATATAGCGATGCTTAGCCTTTGTGATAGGTAAGTGCCAGCCCTAGGGTCCCTTGAGAATTCTATTAGTCTGCTGCTGATGTCTTTAAAAAGCTGACGTGCCTCCCCACGGCCCTGGGATGAGGAGCAGGAATATAGTGAATGGATCTAAGTGATGACAATACGTAGGAAGATTAGGTTAGGATTCAAAAACACAGTCTCATGGTGCTGGTTGAGGCATGGTCTCGTGAGGATCTGATGAGGGCAGTAACACGGAGGTGACTGAATTTTATTTCAAAGATTTAATAGCTAAAAGCATCGAGTTTGGGCGCGGTGGTAGCTCAGTCGGGTAAGCGCCCGCTTCTCACGCAAGAGATGCGGGTTCGAATCACGGCGCTGACATGTACCAATGAGTTCTTTTAACTCAAGTACAATGTATACCATCGCTCTAACGGTGAAGGAAAACATCGTGAGGAAACCTGCATATCTAGATTTAGCACATCTAGATATGTGAACCCACCAACCCGCAGTGGACCAGCGTGGTGGGAAATGGTTCAAGCTTAGGAAGGCAGTTTAGACCTTGGGGATATGCACAAAGGTTCCACTCGAGAGAGCCAGGTGCAGGTACTTACACCCCCACAGAGAATAGAATAGAATCGAGTTTGGGCTATTAAGTATGTTTTTCAAAGAGAGAGAGAAAGATATTTTAGGTTTCCTCTGGATTAGTTAGGTTTACTGGGTTTACTAAATTCATTCGTAACGTAAAATTGTCAATGACGGAATTTCTTCTATAGACAGTAGCCACTAATAAAAACAACGATATATGGCGTGATTTGCAAAAGTACCTATCTAGTCAACCTGCCACGGGGTGACTTCGGTGGGTAACTCAGAATAATACTAATTATATGTTATTGCATCAATAATAAAAAAATCAAGAAAATATTCAAAGTTTCCATCCTCGCTTTTCACGCACACAAATCACAAACTCATGCCTTGTTCTAGTTGCAGGGTCTACCTTGGTGCATTTCCATGACCACTTTTCATTAGCGTCCCACCGGTTTCGATGCTCAGCGGAATAGCACCATTAACCATTATTATTCTGAGATATCATCACTTGTTATTCTGAGTTACCCAACATAAAATCACGCCATCTATTGAAATCATTTTTTAAATTAGGATTTGTCTATGGTGTGGTCCCCAAATTTAAGGGTAAAAGCCAAATAATTATTAAAAGACCTATTCAACGATACCCTACCTACACCATCAAAATAACCGGGAAAAATATCAGCCCCAATTTACTTGTATGGGAGAGGGAGTACCCCAATTTTTTTTGGGTACTCCCCATATCTATGCGAAATATCAGCTTGATATCTTTACCCGTTTCTGAGAAAAAGGGCAGTGACAAAATATTATTCTGCCACCAAAAAATATACTTACAAACATACCTACATACAATCAAAAAACATTACTCTCCTCTTTCGGCAGTCGGGTTAAAACAAGTGAGACTGATTCTGAACTTTTGTTCTACGAGTTTTAAAAATTAACCAAAAAAAACTTTATCATAGAAACTTTGTTGACACGTGACTTTTTACCATGGAAAACGAATTTTTTTTTTCGCGTTTTTGCAAAACTCGTAGAACTAAAGTTGTTCAGAATGACCCCTTGAGTCATCCCCTTTCGGCTTAGTATACCCTTAGTATAACTTATTATCTACACTTTAATACCTGTAGTTACCTTTCTACAAGTAAATACCACATTTGTTTAGAAATCTAATCGGGTTCCGAGTATGGAGAAAAGTGGCACGCACCCCTATTAATTTCTACTCTTTCCTGGTGCCTACCAGTGTAAGTAAGAATTATACTTACTTACCCTAAAATCACCCAAAATGTACTTGAACATAATTGTCAATAAAGTTGGCGAGTAAAAGATTATCGACCCACTGTGCAAACTAACATGTGTGCGTGTCACTGCGTGTGCTGTGTGAAGAGCATTGAAAACCCAAAATTGGCGCGGCACGTCACCCTGTACGGGCCCTTAAGTTTCAACACGCCCACGCCATTGGAAGTCTAGGACATTCAACGTCAGGGAAACAAAGCCCACCCACACACAAGCTTTTGTATCGAGGTGTTCTTTTGTTCGCGCCGCCGTAGCGGCGTAATGGATAAGAACTCTACTCTCAACCTAGAGGCCAAGTGTTCAAATCCTGGCACGTACAAAATAATTATTTTAAATTTAAATTTACTTTTACGGTGAAGGAAAACGTTATGAGAAATCCTGCACATCTAGATTTCATTTACAAGTGCACCCATTCCAAATAATTAGATACACTCGCGACCTATCACTTGAGTGCAAATAAAGAGCGAAAAGCGGATCACTATTTCAGTCAACTCGGACTACCTCTTCGTGGTTTACAGTCGTAAACATATAATATGTATTAAATATATGTAATTTTGTCCCCAGCAGAGATGGCGGAGGCGGCGGTGATCGACGAGTCCGGCTGGCTGCACATGGTCGCCAACGCGCTCAGCGTGCTCACCATCGGGTCCTGCCTGTTCCTCAAGGTGCCGCAGATCCTGCAGGTGCAGGAGAGGAAGTCGGCCAGGGGCATCTACATCCAGGCTATGCTCATGGAGATATTTGGGTATGATTCGCTTTTTATTGGTTGCGTTCTATTTTCCAGTCTATCTGTGGCACTCCTTCTGGTCGGTTTTTTTGTCGATTGTCCTTTTGGTGACACTTTATGCTACGCGTTTTTTATGCTGTGCTATGTTCTGGCGTTGCTAAGCATAGGGTTTTTTCTTACATATATTTTATCGCGAATTTTCCCTCCGCGAATATCTCCTTAATCATATTCCCTATGCGGTAATAATGTATCAAATTCAAATAGGCATCTAAGCTAGCGCTCTTTGTTAGAGTTCTATGTAAGTGGACGTTTGTTGGTAAATTGATTGATTGTGTGATAAATGATTCTAGCTGGAGTCGAGTTCGAAACCCTTCGCCGCCTCGAGGACCCTCCTTGACAACAAACAACAACTGATACCAGCTGTGTTTTATCATAATGTATATCTATAGATACCACCCACGCTGAACAAAATCTTAAAGGCTTATGAATCTGATAAATCCTTTTGAATAAATAACTCTTGGCTGACTTTATAAATAAAAGAAGCATGCGAACATGAGTTTTTATCACATCTCCAAATACTCCAACGTGAAAACCGTTTGTTTCAGCTTCACCATAATGACTCTGTACAACTACGTGAACCACTACAGCATCCTGACGTACCTGGAGTACCCCATCATCCTGATCCAAGTTTACGTGCTTCTGTACCTAGTGCTCAAGTATAGGAACCTTCTGGAAAACGCCGTCGTCCCCGCCGCGGTCTGCATCTACAGCCTCGTGGTGACACTCTTTGCCATCGAGATACTCCCCAAGGCCATCCTGACTTTCATCGTGGTAAGTGTTGCCGGATACCTCCCCCTGACTAGAACATCCATGTAAAATCATCCATCAGTTCTCATCCCATTATGTACATTTTGTAAGTTAGTTATTAATTATCTAGCAATGCACTGGCCTGCAAAAAAATCGCGCAACATAAACATTTCAGTTATTAAACTTTGTTAATCGAAACACCTTTTCCTTTTACCATAATCATGTCACGCCCGACTGCCCATGTCTAATCATACGTTAACATTATGCATGCAGATCGAGTAAACAACAAAGCTTACTACCTATAATTTTGTTAATCTTTGACAAAGACATGGTACCTTATTAAACAAATTAAACGCTATTAGATTTATGAGGCGGCAAGCCGATTTTTCTGTGCGCCAGTAGTAGTAATGTACCTTGTACTGAAATGAATTGAATGGCACTGCACCCAGCCTGCTGTTACCCTGTTCCATGGAGTACGTCCTATCAGGCGGGGCGGGCGTATTATCCTGGGAAGGGGACCATTCAGCCGAATTGGCGAAATAGTGAGTATTACTTGACTGCAGCCTTTAGACAATTTAAGATTTTATATTTAAATCACACTTTGTATATTACATTTATATGTGCTCGCGAAAACACCTCAGAATAGTAATTACCTACTTAGCCTTGACTCCTAATATATAATTATTTTTATAAATTATGTTCTGAATAAATTCTTGAATCAATTTGTCTAGTCTACCATCTGTGTTATGTTGCATTGTCACCTCCGTCGAGGACTTGCTGTGCTTTAGGTTATAATTTATAAAAATAGTTTTATTCACACTCTAGAACTTTCCACAACAGAAACATTGCATTTTATCGGGAAAAACATTCACACAATCAATATTACGTATTTAATTATGGATGGCCCACACTGCAATTGGTCTGGTTAGCGGTAATCATCATCAATCATGTTGGTTGTTCCGACCCTGTTTATAAATTAATCGACTTGCACCACCACCCTGTACGATCCAAGCCAAGGCCCCAGTTAACCCTTAAGTACCTACCTACTTTATACATGCAAATTGTACCTTACTTAGGTACTACTATAATAGTATTGAGGTCGGTATCTTTAACTCTGTATGGAAGAACCATTCTATGATTCAAAGATGGTTAAGAGTTCTCAAATTTTTTCCCCATCCCAACCTAGGCGCAAAATGGCGTTACCTATAAATATCAATTCAGCCGTCCAGTTTTCAGTATTTACAATTACTCCCACATAACCTGTTTTACCTATAAACGTGGGTTATGTTAAAAAAACACCTGGTTCGCGATTGCGCATATTGTTCGCTAGTGACTATTGATCGTGCCTGTTGCGCCGGGCGCGGGGTCAGAGCGCACTGCAAGTTGCCGACAGTACCTACACGCGGCTACTTGCACACATTGGTGCATCTGTAGTTAGTACATATAGGACACACCAAACTAGGGCACATGCGGGAACTTTACCTAACGTTGTTACACGGTTTCAACATTCGTAGAATTGCATAATGAACTTTATAAAACTCTTTACGTATATGTACCTATACGTAAAGAGTTTTATGTATAAATAGGTTAGGTAATTTATGAAAATTGGCTCCCAAGTTATAAAATAAATAATGAGAAATTGGATATTAAGTAATATTGTCTATCTATTTTACCGAGTACCTATTATTGTAGCGTAAGCGGATCTTCTTTAGGACAAACATATTTTATTGTTTTGTAATACTTACTCGTATAAATAAGCGGATCAAATTTCCAATTCCCAGAATGGTTTGGTATTTCATCAGCTTATAATAATAAGTGGATGAAATACCATCCATTTATTTTCAGATGCTTATGCCCATATTGTTTCTTTTACATTATTAACATTAATATAGGAGTATTCAATTATGATTTTCTACCTATATGATATGATCTACTAAAGCTCCCGTACTATAAAGCCATACAGTAGGTATAGGTTTATAGGCATTACCCTCTCATAAGCATCTGCAACATGCGGTTAGCATTTGTGTTAGGCGGACACTCGAGCAACATTGATGCAAGAACATCGAATGCTACACTAATGCGTGTGAACTTTCAGCCGATCTGTACGCCCCTCAGCGGATTCGCCAAAGTGACCTACATGTACGGAATCATCCAGACTGGCAACGCCGAGGCCGTGTCCCTCACTACTTGGAGCATCTCGATCGCTACTAATGCAGGTAACTTAGACTCAAGCCCTCGTAAGTCTAAAAGTAGATGAAGTGTCTAACTCGAAAACACCAAAACCTACTGTATAATAATAGATACAAGTATGATAGGAGGAAAGACAAGGTTTTTGATCAGCGGATATACATGTAGCCTTTCTAATTTATGTACTTCAATCTCAACTATTTAAAATAATGCAGAACTATCAGTACAACTATGAGCTTGACTGCATATTGTTTATTAACATAAACATAAACAATTTCCACCCATTCCAGTGCGCATCTTCACCGTGTGGGTGGACTCCGGCGACAGCAACCTGATGACCAACTTCGTAATCTCGACCCTGCTCTCGACCGGCGTGCTGGTGACCGCCATGATCTACCAGATGAAGACCCGCGCCAAGAAGGAACACCTGGCCCAGATGCGCAAGCTGGAGCTGCTGGAGAGGAAGAAGGCCCGAGAACAGAAGTGCATCTGCCCCAACGAAGACTGCTCCTGCAAACGGCGACTGCTCTTCTAAACTGACTCCGGATCTCGATCTCAAAAGCTTTGAAACGCTACCATACCGGTAACAGTATACATTATTTCCTTTATGATATTATTATTGATATTCCATTTAATGCGACTTTGGCTATGACCTTCGATGATTAGTTGTAGTTAAATGTCTGTTGATTATAAAGATAATTAAAGAATTGAATTAAAATTAAAATAAAGAATCTCAGTCCTGGCAGTGACCAATAGTTGAACACATGATTGCGAGTACCAATGAGTACTACATAATATAATTTACGGCCTCAGAATATTATATAATCTCGATATTATAATCATTGCTGAAATATTGATTCAAAATTAATGTCTATTGACTAATTAAATTAATAAGTTTTTGCTGTTTAAATCATACGTTCTACTACATATAGCAGCAGTTTGTGCCATTAACACGAGGCTTTTATTTGAAATAGTCGGATTGTATGTGATTCAACATTCTAGTATAATTGTTTGTTTGCTCTGTTTACACTTTTCACTTCAGCAAACTATTGCTATAAGACTACTAGAGTGCAATCAAGGAATGTTTTTTAACTTATAACATTAATATAGTAATTTTATGAATAGTTCACTATTGCAATGTTACAGTACAATAGCTAAATATAACTAAATGTTTAATGTAACTCTTTCATTCCCAGTAGTTTAAATCAGAGTTGGGATGAATTTTAAATTTCAATTTAACATGATAAATTTCAAGAATTCTTAGAAAAATAATTGTTGTTATTAAATTTAGGTGTTATCTTCCTATAAGACATTGAACTGTTTAAGTTTATTGTTTGCAAAGCATTTATTATATTGAATACTATGATTACTTGCTCAGAATATTTAATGATAATTTCTCGGTATACAAAATGAGTGATTTACTATGTTACGTTTTTAAATTCAATATTCACTTGTGAAATGAGTTATTTTGTACTTTAATTTGGGATCGAATTAAATGAAAAAAAGTGAAATCATTTAAATTCAATACATTTATTTTCAAATTCACTATGGGAATTTGGTTGAATCAACATTTGTTTAAATGAAAAAAAAATGAATGATGAAAGATTTTTATAAAAATATTAGTAAAAGCTCTAAGGTTTATAAAACCTAAAGTTTGGGTAGATATCGTTTAATATTGTTTGGTCCCTGGTTATGAAATGCTATAGTGACATTGAAGGCAAACATACTCTAATTTTAGCAATGCCAAACGACACAAACCTAAAATTATATAAACTCAACATAATGGTTTTATTAAATTACAATTTTTCCCTAATGCGAAAAAACATGTATTAAAACAAGCAGTAAATATAATCATGGATCAACCAATGTACCGAAAGATATGATTTGACTAAGGTATATTAAAATATTATATTTATTACTATGATTCTTGATTACTTATGAACATTATTTTCATTAGCATTATACAATTAAAAACAGACAGTAACAAATATTTGTGTGAAATTAATATCGTATGAGTAACTAGATAATTTTGACTCTCACGCCAGATTTCGAATATGAAAATAAATAAATGTGGTGGATATTATATCTATATGCATTATTATATTTATAATTTAATCTATCTTGATCAAATCAGTCGGTTATGATATTATTTACAACAATGAAGAGTGAGTAGCCACGGCGAAGCCATGATAGGATAGAAGGGTAAATTTACACTTTAATCTTTTATGTTATTTTTAAAATATACTATTCTTACCTATTTCTTTATAATTACATACCTAGTAACTATTGATGCTGCGATGGGAAGAAAAATTCTACTAGTCTTTTCATAAAGTACATAACATACCACCTAACAATGTGTGTAGGTGCAGGAATCTAGTTATGTAAGAGAATTTTAACTTGTCATTTTATGTCGTAGTAGATCTAGTGAGTAGTTGTTTAAAAATATTGATCATTATAATTAGATGTAATCAACTAATTATTCACTTACTAGTCCAAATTGTTTTGTTTTTAAGTTTATTATTGTTGTGCCAATTATGTAATCAATAAACATTTATTGATTATACGTCTATTTAATGCTCAGCAATAAGAAAATATCCCTTATTGGTAAATTAAAGTACTTCATCAGAAATTATGTGTAAATGATGTCTCAGTAAATAACGCCTGAGGAGGGCATAATTAATTACTTGTTTTTGTTTGTTTGTTTTGTCATTTTTGTTGGTTTTGTCACTATACATAGTGGACATTAATAAGAGGTTTTTTTAGGTCCTGTTCCTCTTACTTAATGTAATTTGCAGTTCATACTTTTATGTTTTTTGTATGAATTTGATCAGCTGTAAGTAATTCTTATCGAAAGAACTTCTAAAATCGAAATTCGAAAAAAAAATACTGTAGTAGTTATGTAGTAAACACTCATCGTATAATTACATAGAACAACACGGACTCGGGTGTTATAATTAACTTTAAAAAACATAATTGAGACAGTAAACTTATAAAATTTTCCATATATAATATATTTATATCTATAAAAATCATATCATGAATTTGAAACAAATGGAACGAAACTTTCACAGTCGTCATGTAGTGTTTTTTCTTCTATAGTAGTTATATTGACGGCCGAATGGCGCAGTGGTTAGTGACCCTGACTACTGAGCCGAAGGTCCCGGGTTCGATTCCCGGCTGGGGCAGATATTTGTTTAAACACAGATATTTGTTCTCGGGTCTTGGGTGTTGATATTTATATTTAGTATCTATCTATCTATGTATTTGTGTAGATATATCAGCTGTCCGACACCCATAACACAGGTTCTGCCTAGCTTGGGGTCGGATGGCCGTGTGTGAGATGTCCCCACATATTTATTTACATATTTATTTATATTTATATTGGAATAGGTCTTGGTAGGGCCCGTTCACACCTGATCCGTCAGTGACGATTTCTCGAAAAAAACGATATGTCACGACAAATACACGTTCACATTGTATCCGTCATGGCGTATCGTTGGACGAATCGTCACTGACGGATATGGTGTGAACGGGTCCTAACATAGAAATGAATATTCGCTTAATATTATATCTGGTAAGACATTCATCTTGTAATATGAATACTTACAGTACATTTTGGGCTCGTCACTTTATCGTTGCAAGAGTTGTTCTCGGTATGTCGATTCCCATGATGTCGAAGCGACATTGTCGCTAAGCCCACAGTGTCGATTTCCTATCATGTCGAACGAGCATAACCTCGATTTCCCACCACGTCGACTCAATTGAATTGTTATAAAGGTACAGTCGTAGATTCAAAATCTTATAATCTCTTGTTTTTGTCCGAAATTATAATAACCTTCTCATTAGGTATACCTTTTTTCAGTTTTTTTTTTCCTTAACCTCTAGTGTTCCACTGCTGGGCAAAGGTCTCTCCTTGAACATTCCACTTATCCCTTTCTTGGGCCTGCTCACACCATTCCGTGTTAAAGTTTGTTTATTCAGTTACTTAGTTAATATGATTCCTGTGACAGTTCGAAATTCGAACTACGCACAAATACGATTTCAAAATCAGAGTCCATGAATTAAGTACATTTCATTGGATACGAATCATGCGATTCACACAATAAGTCGATAGACAAAATCGATATACTTACTTACCTAAAATTTCAAGGGATATCTCTAAAACCGTAATACTCAAAACGGAGACCATAAGGTCAAAGGAATCATCGTATCTCAAACGATGATTCCTTAGTTAAACGATGAGTATATAGGTACACTTGTCCAAAATTAATAATGCACATGCAGATCTTCACGCCCGAATCATTAAATCGTAAGAGCCTTAAAAAAAACACTTGCATTTTGCAGCTTGTTCGAAAGAAATAGAAGTCAATATCATGTGTCACATAATGTGGTTGTCTGTAAGAGATTACTTTTAGTAATAAGGCCGCCAATTGTACCATTTTTCTTTTCTATGTTTGTGAAACTGTTTCTGTTTGTGTGCAATAAAGTGTATTTTATCTTTATCTTTATAATCGAAAACAACCGATCTGTCAAAGGTTTCTATGCGCATTATCAATTTTGGAGCACTGTATCTCATGTCTCGTACGCTAGGTCGCCAGGGTGTCGGTTAGGTTAATTATAATTCACAAATATTTATTTGCGATTTTGCGCAGAGTCTATAATAAGTATCTTCATCTTATATCTGTCCAACCGCGCAACAACACTTATGGTAGCAGCAATTTATTTATTTTAGTTTTTTATTTATTTATTTAGGTACCTACCTACTGAAAGTGTACTTAGTTTACAAAATTACAGAGCAATCTAATGCGTTATACATAAGTACCTACTTAAGATATTTAAGTATGCAATGAAAGTTGAAAAGAATCAAAAATTAATACCTACTAATAAGTCTAATAACGCTTGGAAACATAATAATATTATCATCACAAAACATCTTCAACCCGCACTGCAAGTGACTTGCTGCCGGCCAGCGTGTACTGGCGCTGCCGCGGGGCGCGCGCGCGGCTGAACGAGATCTGCATGCACTTCGATGCGTTAAACTGGAGCTTGTTGTCACGGCTCCACTGCACCACCCTGTCTATATCACCCTGTAGCCGGTCACAATCACCCTCGTCACCAATTCGTAATAACAGTTTGAGATCGTCTGCAAACAGCAGGCACGTGGAGTCCCGTACGATAATCGGAAGGTCATTAATCATTATAAGAAAAGAAATTCAAGGTGGCCCAGGTTGCTACCCTGACTTACTCCCGAGTACGTGCAATATGGTTCCGAGTAACTGCTGCCAAATTGCACGTACTTTTTCCGATTATCAAGGTAGCTACTGAAGAAAGTTAGTGAGTGCGGGATACATCCGATGGCAGCTAGCTAATTTAAGAGTACGTCATTATCTACGGTATCAAAAGCCTTACTAAAATCAAAATAAGCTACATCGACTTGTACCTCGGCATCCACTGAAGGAATGACATGGGTCATGAAGTGATGAAGCTTACTAGAAGTGCACTGTGGTTCGGTCTAAACCCATGTAAAGATGTCATTTTATTACATTATATGGTTTTATGCAGCGCATACGCCGCCGATTCAAAGACCTTCGCAAACACCGACAGGAAAACCACCCGCCGACACTCTGCCCTTAGGAACTGGTGTAACGCGGGTGATCTTAGATAGCTCAGGGTATACAGCTGTTTTCAAGAAGCAGTTATAAATGTGAAGAAGAGTTCTCACCAGATTCACCATATACTGTATTTATACATCTACATCATTAGGATACATTTCTTTTAAAGACCGAGCCGTTTTTGTTAGGGTTGATGATGACAATTCTCTCATTTTGGTCAGAAATGTTTTTTTATTGAAATTGTACGTATTTTTCCTTTTTAGCAATTCGTTATGTGCTAATTCTGAAAATATTACTCGCGGTCATACTTATATTTCTTCCTCGGGTGTTTCGTCAGCAATTTTTTTGAGTGACTGATTATCTACTTTTTTCTATTTGTTGTCTTTCTCCGAGGTCTTTTGAGTAGTTACTGCTTCGACGCGCTTAATTCTATCGCCATTTCTCTAGAATTCATTTTTTTTCTAAAGCTATAGTGCATGTTCAACTCATGATAGTCGATCGAAATAAGATTAGAATTTAATAAATTGTGGTATCACAACACAAACCATGCAGTTAGCCCATCCTCCAACCAATAGTATAGGACTGGCCGTATGGGTTGACTGTAGGAAAAGAAAAAAAAAATTCTCGCTCTGTGTGTGTGAGATATTTTCAAGTTTTGACTTCTGTAGTCTTTCATATTTAATTTCTATAGAAAAATGTGACTAATTTCTTCACTAAATTGTAAAATCCGGCTTATCGAATAGTATGCTCTTT
Organism: Plutella xylostella; assembly: GCF_932276165.1. Lineage (NCBI taxonomy): Eukaryota > Metazoa > Arthropoda > Insecta > Lepidoptera > Plutellidae > Plutella > Plutella xylostella. The sequence goes on from NC_064012.1 coordinate 11,681,976, forward strand.
CTTGAACGTTTAATGTATCTGAAGCTCAGTTTTCCAGTTATTTCATCCATTGTTGAGCGGCGAAACGATGGCAGATCTTCGCCATCAAACTTTGTCAATATTCGGCAAGAATTGTTGAAGTAAAATTGCTTTTTACTTACTTTTCTCTGTACCGCATCTATTTTTTTATTATTTATGAATAGTTTTGGATGTATCTAGTGATGATACTTTCCCGGTAGTTTAATTCTGCTGTTGACTTTATAACCTCTGTTTTAATGGGATATGAGGTTGATTACTCTTTCACGCCAAAACTACTTACTGAACGAATTTGAATGAAATTTGGTATGCGGATGGTATATGTAGAATATTTCGCGTACCTTTTTATTATTAGTAGAACAATAAATGACAATATTTGAGAACTTCTTTGCTTGGTTCTTACGGCGGAGATCTTGTAAGAAATCAGTCGCCCATTTCGTAAATTCTTCTTGTTGAGCATATTTTTCTTTCGAATTAGCCCATATCTCATTGAATTCTTTGTGAGCCACACTAGGTTTTTTTCCTTTCTCATACTCCGCAATAAGTTCTTTATAGAGTTCACCTAGTTGAGACATTATACTAACGTAAAAGTTGCAAAGTAACGATTACGCATGCATTCGGCGGTAAAACATCGAAGCGTCGAGCGAGAGGCGAGCTGACGACTGGTCGGTGGTCAATGGTCAGCGCGGGCGGTGCGGGCGGCGCGCGGGGAGTTATAAGGTCATACTAGAAATCGTTCATATTTTTGCGCCGATCAAAATTTCGGTTCAGAAATACCTAGCGCTTTTTGACAAGAAATTAATACCTACACGTGTTGTCTAACGAGAGAAGTAAGTATAGAAGTATTGCACCTACGTTTCTATTCATTCACAGCTAACATGCAAAATAAAATTCCACTGTCATGTATTATTACCTACTTTTCCAATATTTTGCATGCAGAGTTTAAGAGCTTTTCGGCGGCATTTCATACATGTTTGACGTATTGTTTCATTTCAGATGATATTTATTTAATAATTGTAACCTAGTAAAGTATCAAAGTGATTCGATCAATTGTGACCGACATAATGACTAATTTGAATGATAATTTCTTCACCAAAACGTTAAATTCGGCCTATTGATTAGTATGCTCTTTCTTGAACGTTTCATTATTATTATTAAATTCTTTATTGCACAAAGTAAATTGGTACAAAAGCGAACTTAATGCTAACAGCATTTTCATGTATCTGAATCTCAGCTTTTTCCAGTTCGTTCATACATTGTTGAGCGACGAAACGATGGCAGATCTTCGCCATCACATCATTCTGCTTTCAAAACTTTGTCAATATCTGGAAAATCATTCTTGAAGTAAAATTGGTTTACTTTTCTCTTTATCGCGTCTAAGTTTTTTATGATCTCGTACTTAGGTTTGGATCTATCAGATGATGATACTCTCCCGGTAGTTTAATTCTGCTGTTGATTTTGTAATAACCGCTGTTTTAATGGGATACGAGGTTAATGATTAAATTTCTCAAAGTGCTAAAAGTAAAGTAAAATATTGAATTATTATATTTTGGGTGTCTACCATACACGTAAAGTGGCCTAGTTCTGGGTACCATTACTGCCGTTTCCAGTTTCTCCAAAATCGAAAGTATTCACGTTACAGGCTTTTCAGTATATACGCATCGCAATTTCAATATAAGGAAATGCCCCTTTTAAATCATTTTTCTTAATTAATAAGTTTAGTTCCCTTATCCTTAGTTTGTTTCAGTTTTATGTCCCTGAGACAACAGAAAAATCTTTAGTAAGATGCATTCGCCCATTAAATCATCCGCCAGATCTGTAGGATAACACTTTTGGAGTGATAATGCGTTTGATTTAATATCAACCGCTTCAGAAAGTGTACCCAAATTGGATAAAAATATTTTATTCCGACTTCTGTTTCACACTTCGCCGCCCCAGAGCCTGCCTATAGCAGTCAATGTAGAATACCTACCGACCTACATAATAATATGTATAAGAAAATTGTGGTGATAGATTTGCATAGATGAACAAAAAAATATATTTTTCTGGGCGACTGAGTGAGGCTCAGCTTTTTCCAGATATTTCATACATTGTTGAGCGACGAAACGATGGCATATCTTCGCCATCACATCACTAATTAACTGCTTTCAAAACTTTTTCAATATCTGGAAAATCATTGTTGAAGTAAAATTGGTTTACTTTTCTCTTTATCGCATCTAAGTTTTTTTATGATCTAGTACTTAGGTTTGGATCTATCTGGTGATGACACTTTCCCTGTAGTTTACTTCTTCTGTTGACTTTTTAACCTCTTGATGATTTCTCAAGTGCTTGTAAATATTGAAGCAATATTTTTTCTTTTATTTATAGGGGAAGTAAGAAACTAAAATTGGCTTGGTGTTTTTCTCCGTTTTATAATGTTGAGGACTGAGGTACCTGCCCTACCAGCTTTCTAATACCTACCTACAATTATTATACATGTGCAATGTGTTTTACTTTATTCCGAATAAGTAGGTATTACTAGAGTCTTTACGCTATAGGCGCCCTTTATATTAAAACAAGTCTTAGTGTTCGCGGTCCTATGTGGGTTGTGTGATGTGGGTGTGGGAGCAATAATACATATGTGTGTTCCACCAACTGCACCTAAACCTAACACATCTTTTATCCCAAGTCTTAAAAATCTGAAAAAAAAATTGTGAAATTTTGTGGTTTCTTACTATTTATTCACCGATGCCTTCTCCTGTGTAGACAACGGGAATGAGATATGTTCAGACAGGAGCCGCCCCAATATTGGGCCGTTCACTATAGTGAGTATGCTGCTGACAGTAGGCAGGCTAGCAATAGCCCATCCGAGCCTGATATGACTCCTGTGCATAAAAAACAATGCACAGAGAACCTACAACATAAACCACTTGTGTGTGTTAGGTGTAAGTAGAAGTATTGAACCTACGTTTGTATTAATTCTAATTCACAGCTAACATGCGAAATAAAATTCCACTGTCATGTATTACCTACTTTTGCATGCAGAGAGCTTTTCGGCGACATTTCATACACCTTTGACGTTTTGTTTCAATTCAGATGATATTTGTTTAATAATTATAACCTAGTAAGTATCAAAGTGATTCGTTCAATTGTGACCGACATATGACTAATTTGAAAGATAATTTCTTCGCCAAATCGTCAAATCCGGCCTATTGAGTAGTATGCTCTTTCTTGAACGTTTCATTTATCTGAAGATCAGTTTCAGTTAAGTATTTAATTTATTGTTGAGCGACGAAACGATAGCAAATCTTCGTCATCACACCACTAACTGCTTTTAAAACTTTGTCGATATCTGGAAAATCATTGTTGAAGTAAAATTGGTTTACTTTTCTCTCGCATGTAAGTTTTTTATGATCTCTTACTTAGGTTTGGAATTTTGGATCTATCTGGTCATGACACTTTCCCTGTAGATTACTTCTACTGTTGACTTTTTAAATATTGAAGCAATATCTTTTATTTGCTTGGTGGTTTTCTCCGTTTTATAATGTTTAGGTAACTGCCCTACGAGCTTTCTAATACCTACCTACAATTATTATGTGCAATGTGTTTTACTTTATTCCGAATAAGTCTTTACGCTATAGACGCCCTTTTATATTAAAAAAAAAGTGTTTGCGTTGGTATGTGGGTTGTGTGATGTGGGAGCAATAATACATATGTGTGTTCCACCAACAGCACCTAACACATCTTTTATCCCAAGTCTTAAAATTCAGTTTTTGTAAAAATTTGTGGTTCCTTCCTGTGATTTATTCACCGATGCCCAGGGGCGTATTTAAATATTGCGCGCCCTGGGCTCCTGTACTTTTCCGCCCCATCAAGATATGAAAGAAAACAAAAAAAAAACTTTTTTTATTGTGTACAAAATTCCTTTTCTTCTACTAAACTTCTTTATTACATCATCGTAATCAATTTTATTAGTTTAATCAGCTTCAATGTTCGAAATTGCCAAAATATTCGGCCTTTCTTCGATAAGACACGATCTTGAATAGTTTTTTATTCTTTTTATATTTGAAAATTCTGCAATACAGTTTGTCACTGCAGTTCTAAGAAACTGTGACGGATTTAGAAATTCAATTTTTGCCGCCCCTACTGACCTCTGAAATTCAATTTTGTGATCTTAATTATATTTCTATCTGTCTGTCTGTCACCAACTTCTTCAGATGTTTCATCAAATCTTTTTTAAGGTTCCGTACCTCAAAAGGAAAAAGGAACCATTATAGGATCACTTTGTTGTCCGTCTGTCTGTCTGTCTGTCTGTCACCACCCTTTTTCTCGGAAACGGGTTAAGATATCAAGCTGACGGTCTCGAAAAAGTAGTAAAATAAAATAACTAATTATAATTTTTTGGGTGTCTACCATACACGAAAAGTGGCCTAGTTCTGAGTATATATAAAATAAAATAAATATAAAATAAATATATTTAGCGACTTTTTTGGTTTGTCGTCGACACGATAATAATAAGAAGAAGAGAGTGGGGATGAATTTTTTTGTTGGTATAATAGGGTATCGTTGAATAGGTCTTTCAAAAATATTAAAGGTCTGCTTAAACCATTTTTTCATTCAGTAATTGGTTAATGCATGTCCCTGATCAGGGATCCCAGGACCTGATGATGATGATGATGAATTGGTTTACGAAATATTAAGCTTCAAAGTGCAAATTATTGGTAGACTCAAGTGTCCTCCCCATAAATGTTTGGTTCACAAAATATAATATAAAAAAATCACTGATTTAGTAGGGGAGCGGGGTCTAGTTGTAACAATTTTTTGTTTCTTGGCTATGAAAACTTACTTGTTCAGTATTCAGGAAATCTAGCAATACTATTCCAATTAACAACTATGCACCTATCAATTTCAAAGAAAATTTTAATCAAAACTGTCAAGAATTGTTGTAAAAACGTTTTTGAAAAAAAAGTGGCGGGTGTTACAACTTACCCTGTGATTGGGGCTAGTTGTAACGAGCTGGGGACAAATTGTAACATTAGTAATTGAGAACCAGTTTTACATTTTATAAAGATTAATTTGACATAAATAAACTTCAGACATATAACAGGTTTTAAATGTTCAAGTAATCAAGCAATCCAAAGTAAATGTCAGAGCAAGTAAGCAAGTACTTAGATATTTTAGCTTCTTCTTCCTCTTGAAAAAACAATCTGGGTTTGACATAGCCGACTGATAAAGATTTGTTACTCTTTTTCTTTTTCATATATCTATATACCGTAACATATCTATCTCGGCTCTTCGTACACTGATTTTATTTTCTAAGACTTCAGCAGAAGCCAATTCGTAAACATCTTGACTTTGGGTAGCACGTGTAGATTTTCTTTTGGAGTGTCTCATTTTGAAATAGAATTAACGAAGTTAAACGAAAAAGTATTCAAAATACTAAAAGAATAAATTTAAGTACGTCCGCAAAATTTCATAACTTTTAAATAAGTAAACATCTTGACTTTGGGTAGCACGTGTAGATTTTCTTTTGTAGTGTCTCATTTTGAAATAGAATTAACGAAGTTAAACGAAAAAGTATTCAAAATACTAAAAGAATAAATTTAAGTACGTCCGCAAAATTTCATAACTATTAAATACATAAGGCGTAACATGTTACAACTAGCCCCGTAAAACTGTTACAACATACCCCATAGGAAAGTTTTTTAAAATAATATTTCTTTAAAATAAACCGCTTATTTGTTATAAAATTAATTATAATGAAACTAAACAAATTCTAAATGTATTTTTTTTAAACAAAAACTGCTAAACAATATGAATTTTATGCTAGTCAATTTCGTATAAACAAAAAAAAGTCCGATACCTGGCTTTCGGAGCGCCAGCACAACACGGCTTCCTGCGCCGGCCGGCGAGATACTTACCGCGCTTAAATGATACATTGCGTATTAAGTAGTACATTGGATTGAAAATCAAATTAATATTTTTCTATTATGTAGGTAAAAAACGCTTGTTACTACTTGCCCCTACAAATAGCCCCCCGCCCCATATGACAAAATTCCACACAACTACCATTACTGCCGTTTCTAGTTTCTCCAAATTCGAAAGTATTCGCGTTACAGGCTTTTCAGTATAAACGCATCGCAATTTCGATATAAGGAAATGACCCTTTTAAATATTTTTTCTTAATTAATAAGTTTAGTTCCCTTATACTTAGTTTGTTTCAGTTTTATGTCCCTGAGATAACAAAAAAATCTTTAGTAAGATGCATTCGTCCATTAAATCATCCGCCAGATCTGTAGGATAACACTTTTGGAGTGATAATGCGTTTGATTTAATTTCCGCTTCAGAAAGTTCTCCTGTGCAGACACCGGGAATGAGATATGTTCGGGCAGAAGCCGCTCCAATATTAGGCCGGTCACTATACTGAGCACCCTGCTGACAGTAGGCAGGCTAGCAAGAGCCTATCCCAGCCTGATATGACTCCTGTGCATAAAAAATCAATGAAAGAAAGAAAGAAACATTTATTTGACACACTGAACAATAAAAACAGAAACAAAAAAGAAAAGAAAAAGAATACTACAACAAAATATATATGAAAAAACAGAAAATAACAGAACAATGCACAGAGAACAGAGAACCTACAACATAAATCACTTGGTGTAAGGTATAAGTATTGAATACCTACGTTTCTAGTACATTCTCAACTAACCTGCAAAATAAAATTCCTATGGCCGGACCACTGTCATGTACCTACTCAATACTCAATCTTTTATTGCATCCATAAGTAAGTTTTACGGGTGTTCAATACATTAAATTAGGAACTTTATACCTACTTTTGCATGCTTTTTCAACAGACTCAAACTTTACATTATATAAAAAGAAAGAGTTATAGCTTTTCAGCGGCATTTCATACATCTTTGACGTGTTGTTTAATTTCAGATGCTATTTATTTTATAAATATAAAACACAAATCTTTAAATGGGCTAAGATAACTCCATAGCCATCGTGCAGCTTACTGCTGCATCCATTCTGTGCACAATCTCATGTACGTAAGAAGCAGCTGACAAACTTTTAAAAATTTCGGGTCCTCCAAGAAAAACGGATCTGCGGCATCCCGCAGGCCTGACTTTTAAATATTCTTTAAATAATATGAAAGATTAATAACTTCGTATGATCTTTTAGTACTTAGCTACTGAAGTAATATAAATAAATAATACTTCGGTACTTGCCCACTGAAAGTTATCTACACTCACGGGCAATGAAAAGGTTCCACTGAGAAAAGCACCAAATTACTCCTAAAAGGAAAAGGCTAGCTTAATGATTCTTTCTGCAACATTAAAGTACATTTAACCGAGCATCAGGATATAACCAACTAAAAAAGGGTAATATTTTGTTCATATTTTTTATTAAATGTTTGAAAAAATTGGGGTCGTTTGGAGTCGGCATTTTGTGAGTGGAACTTTTTTTTATTGCCCGTGAGTGTACTTAGAATTAGGGATTGTATAAAATACCTACCCTATTTTCTAAATTTGGGTGCATAATTTGTATCAATATTTTACAAGGCAGAGGAACCTTCTTTTGCTCACTCATGTAGTAGTTGTACGAATAGGTTAGCAAAAAGACTATAAAAAATACAAAAACTACCAGACAAAAGTATTTATTTTAATATAAATAAGTAAATACCTACAACCTGCTCATTTAAACACAAAATGATATAAAACGAATACGACATTTATTTGATGCAATAATAATAGGTAGGTAAGTAAGTATATTTATGCAACTATGAGATCGTCATCAACTATAAATTATTAGTGGATATCAATAAAAAAATTAACTTACTACCTACCCAGTGGAAAAGAAAATCTGTAGAGGTAGGTTTTATAAAAATATGCAACGATTGTCACCGATATTTTCTTCGTTTGGTTATACTGAGTTAAGGTCACAGCACATATTATTAAGCGTAACGTAAAGGGATCGACGCGACTATTCTGTGTATATTGACTTTCTAATGAAATTCCACCATTTCGCAAGACATTTTAGGATATTATTTTATCATTCGTGAAATGTTACTACTACCTACTGCTAATTGAAATTTCAAATTTTAAATTAAATATACATAAAAATGGCCAGATACTGCAAGTATTTTTGACATATTCATAAGTAAAATCTGTGTCGCTCGATCCTCCCGTAAAAATATAATATACAGGGTTATTTGCAAGTAGACCTGATCCTTTCAGGAGGTGATAGAAGAAGGCATTTCCAGTCGATTATACCTTATAATGCATTATCCGAAACTTAACCATTTCTAAGATATTATTAAATATCTTAGTATTAACTTAAAGTTTTTTTTGAATTTTTGTCAAAATTTCATGTTTAAAACCGAAAATAAAAAAAACTAGCCATATTTCAATACTTTTTTTGTTTGTTTTGCATTAGTAACATTTTAATAAACTAATGAAAACAATCAAATGTGCATTATTCGACTTAAATTAGACACAATACCTCAAAATAGATAAACATTTTTTTTAAATATTCAAAACCTAAAAACAAATAAGTTAAATTAAAAAAGAATTTCATAGAACAATTTTTTGTGCACTTCAGCTTAAAAACATTGTCAACTTATACGCTTTCAAATGAGATATTTCAATTTCAAATCGATTTAGGTATCACCAAGATATGGCCAAAACAATCAGAGAAGGCGGAGAAAATTCAACAGAATAATGCACATTTGATTATTTTAATTAGTTTATTAAGATGTTACTAATGCAAAACAAACAAAAAAAGTATTGAAATATGGCTAGTTTTTTTTTATTTTCGGTTTTAAACATGAAATTTTGGCAAAAATTCAAAAAAACTTTAAATAATAAATATCTTAGAAATGGTTAAGTTTCGGATAATGCATTATAGGGTTCAATCGACTGGAAATGCCTTCCTCTATCACCTCCTGAAAGGATCCAGTCTACTTACCAATAACCCTGTATACCTACTTACATCGATAGCTACATCCAGTGCATTGCCATAAGACGAATTTAATTATGTATTCACTGTTTAATCAGCCTAAGTTTTATAAGTGAGTCTCTTTGAGCATCAAAATCGGGCATGATATTATTTTGGTCAGCTGATCATATCGGGTTAGTAAGTATATCTAATATACTTAAGTACCTACCTCCGTATTGATGATCTGACGAGGTCTTTACATTTATTTAACAGAGCCTCTAGTAAGCGTTTTGCAATTTACAAAAACGGAAAAGTTTAAGTTTTGTTCTGTCATCATCGAGTGTTTCTTCATAGTTTCAAGAGGAAAGAGGCGCCACTTTGTATGCAAGAAAACGTAAATTCTTCTAGTTTTTGGCCAATTATAAATCTGTACTAGACGTAGAGTTATGTTTTTGAATGAAGAAGGCCATTGGATGGACAAGATTGTGTTTTCCATAGGAGAGGCTTAGGTATATGTCTAGCAATAGACGTGTGTAGACAAATTATATAATGAAGTAGTAATAGATAAATATGATTATAAGAACTTCATTGTTCATTGTACATTCGAATACTAATCCCTTTCTTCTCTCGCCTTCATGAAGTATGTTAATATGTCGATTGGCAAAGGGAATACTATTGTTGAATTCTTTTCGGCCGATATTGTGTTCAGCGTCTGAAATGAAACAAAACATGCATTAAAGTCAATACTTAGGTATTTATTGTACAAAAATTTAGATCGGGGATGATCTAGATTTCTGGTAGATGGTAATATTTAAATCGTCATTAAGGCGTCATAACTTTTGTTTTTTTATAACAGGAGAAACAACGTTTATTTTAAGCTTTTCTTTAGACTTTGGGAAATGGCCTCCCTCTAGTAGAATATTAAGCTTCCCGGATGCGCTCTCCCACGCAGTTGAACATGCCGCTTCTTCAGTTCAAGTAGCTCTATATATTGACTTGTGTTTGTCTAGGTCTAGCCGAAAAGTATATTTATTACGCAAAAAAGTGTCCATGTGCTGAACACCCTGTATACTGATATAATGCAATACCTCACATAAAGACAAAAATAGTTATACGCTTTAATGCCGGGACGGTTTTCAGACGGTTCATTCGAGTGAACGGTTCATTTTCTTTTCACTCCATGTTCAAACCACTTCGTAGGAATGACCAAAGGATTGAACGATCAATTATTATTTTCAATAATATATCGTCGGGTGATGAAGTGCGTCTCGGAATCTATTTGTGATCAAAAAGGCAGACATTGGTAATTTTTAAAATTCTCTAAAAATAGTATCGTATTTTGCTCATTCTACTTTTACACCAATTTGGCGCGACCCAACGCGACGTGGTCCTGCTGCAGGGCTCGAGATAAAATGGCCCAATGCGAATGAACGTTCATTCTGTGTGCAGATCGTTGACACAACGAAGAATGAACCGTCTGATCGCCCCTTAAGACAGCACTGAGACATCAGCCTTTATTTCTCTATGTTCCAATAAGCCTCCTTATGCCATTTGTTTTATTCCTCGGTCAATTTGGACAGTTAGTATGTCAGCTCAACCTCAGGCACTGGCACAGCACATCTCTACCCCATAGAGAATTCATAAATAGTTGCATGTAATATATTTATTGTATAGGTGAAAAAGCGAACAAACCTGCAGATATCTCAGTTGCAGAGCAGCGGGGCTGTCGCCGATGACCTCGGAGGCTTCCCTCAGGGCCCTGGAGGCTTTCTGCTCGCCCTCCGCGGCGATGACCTTGGCCCGGGCCTCCCGCGCGGCCTCGGCCTCCGCCGCCATAGCACGTTGCAGCTGCACCGGCAGCCGCACATCCTTGCTGCAATATTTAACAAAAATTGCATAAAAAATAGTCAAGTTTTTGTATCTTTTACTCGAGTTTGTATCTTTTTTGGTCTGTCTCTAAATAGGTAGGGGTAAGTCTTACCCCCTTATTCATAGAAAAGTTACAATACGTTTTAACTAATAAACTGTTTTGTCCCTCTCTGTCAAAGAACAAATTGTACTTTGTCGGAGAGGGACAAAACAGTTTATTAGTTAAAACATTCTGTAACTTCTCTACGAATAAGGGGGTTAGTGTAGAGGAGTTTCTTTTGCAATTTCTTTCCTCCTAAATGGCCTTTGTAAAATGGTGGTAGAAAAAAATTTGACTCATTTCTTATGTTGCTTATAATAAGCACTTTAATTTCTCCTAATAGGAAGTTGTAATGTACTTACATTTCAACCCTTTCCACTTTAATACCCCAAGCTTCTGTGGCCTCGTCCAGTGAAAGTTGCATGTTTCCAGAGATGGTCATCCGCTCACTCAGAATCTCATGCAGAGGTCGAGTACCTGAGTTTACATGTTAAAAAATAAATATGGTTTAGACGCTGCCGCTGTAGTAACGTGAGTGGCTCAGGAAATTGACAAACCTCCACTAATTCCTATTTTCTTTAATTCAGGTCCAATCTCAAAGTCGACGGATTTAGGTTCAAAAAGTGTATTATGGTTTATTGTCTTTCCTATGATAATAATATGCCTTTATAAATTTAATTAAGTTTTACTCTTACTTACCCATGGTATTTCGTAGTGTTGTTTGCGCTAGTAGCCTGGTTGAGTGATGGGCGTTTTCCACATTTGCTATTGATATTGTTGCGTTATGGACACGATAGTACACGACGGCATCGACGGACACAGTCACGGAATCCTTCGTCAAAACCTTTAAAATATAAAATAATGCTATTACTTCCTTGATAAATTTGGACTGCCGACTGAGGTTTAGGAATATATTTTGTCACTGATACACATTTTTCACTTTGCCCGTGGTAGAAGTGACAAAGTCTGAGTAGTCTGAGTAAAAAAGTGACTGAGGTTTAGGAATATATTTTGTCATTAATACACATTTTTCACTTTGCCCGAGGAAGAAGTGACAAAGTCTGAGTAAAAAAGTGACTGAGGTTTAGGAATATATTTTGTCATTAATACACATTTTTCACTTTGCCCGTGGAAGAAGTGACAAAGTCTGAGTAAAAAAGTGACTGAGGTTTAGGAATATATTTTGTCACTGATACACATTTTTCACTTTGCCCAAGGAAGAAAACCTGAGTAAAAAAGTGACAACTTTCTACTAGACAGAAAAATACGCTTGGCTAAATGTTTGCAAAGGGATTACATTAGTTCGCCTATGTAAAATAAATAATTTAATAACAGTAGGTAATAAGACGAAGAAGAAAAGTAAAGACAATTTATGAAAATTAGTCTAGGTAGGCAACGGATAATTCTGGAAATAAGTTTACCTCTTGAGGAGGCACGTCGTAGGTCCTCGTTCGCAGGTCCACGCGAGCATAGGTGTCGATGCACGGCAGAATAAAGAAAATACCTGAAAACCATTACTATCTTTCAATGTGTGCAATTAGGTATCATTTCAACATATTTTGAAAAAGGGTTATTCGCAAGAAGTTAATAGTTTAGCACATTAAAGTATTGGTAAGTTACATATTTTTTAATTTTAGGGGAAAGTCGTCTCATTTGTACCCGTGATCTTAAATATTGTTTTGAAAGTTGTATGATATTTTAAACATAAAAATGTAAAAAAAAACCTAAATCTGTACGAGAAGTCTGTAAAATTCAGCACAGTACAATTTGCTTCATTTGTAGAGTTTCCTGTATACTTACCAATATTACTAACAAAACTTAATAAATTTAACATAATCCAATCAATTAAGGCGGTCGCAACATAATTATTTATTAAGAATTTCGCACAGCACTACTTAGAAAAAACTATTGGATTAAAATTTAATACAGGTACCATAATAGTACATATTATGACAAGTATTGAACATTAATATTAAGCTTTTTTCGTGGTTTTCGAGTTGGTTTTATGAACATCTTGCCTGGTCCTTTAGCTCCTCCTGATAGCAAACGGCCGAGGCGGAAAATGACGGCTCTCTCGTACTCTTGGACCACCTGCCATACAAAAAAAACATACTCATTTACCTCGTTCTTTTTTCGGTTATAATTCCAAATACTTATGACATTTTAAATGGATGCAGACAGTCTTTTTGAGCTATATAATGAATGAGTTAAATGAGGTGAAAAAAAAACAATGGAAGATATAAATATTATTTGTTGTGAGCGGTGGTAGCGAAGTCAGGTAAACGCTCGATAGGAGATGCGCATTCGAATCCCGGCGCTGACATGTATACAAATGAGTTCTTTTAAGTGCAATACTTCACAGTGAAGGAAAACATCGTGAAGAAACCTGCATGTCTAGATTTAGCATATTTAGATATGTGAAATACACCAACCCGTAATGGACCAGTGCTTTAACTACGGATCAAAACGGTGATCGTTTTTGTCTTTCTAGTTTCTAGTGGCTTTCAAATTATTTTTTCTATGTCATATAGTAGGTACAATTATCTCATAAATCGATATCAATATGAGCGGCACATTTCCAAGTCAGACCGTGCATAGGTCAGCTTATTGATTTCATAAACAGTAACTACATAATATTATGTAGCTGTAAGCTTTGTTGTACCTATTATAAAAATAAGAAATTATTAAGGTGGATACTTGCCTAGTAATTAAATACGAGTAATATAATATTTTATAGGTATTTTTCCCCAATATGCATTGGAGGAAGACTGCCTATATTCAAACAACTGACAAGTAATGGCAATAAAATCTTGACTTCGATGAAACATTAATATTAGGTGTATCGTCCCATTATCCACTATACAATATATAAAGTAATTAAAATGTAAAACAGTTTTTGGGTTTTCGGTAGGGATTTTCAAGGTCCATATTGTATCATTTTTGATTTTTTGCAAACGAATTCTGTATTGCCATAAAATATCATAGTAGGTATAGTTTTTGATAACGTCGTATTACTTAATTATTTTTATGACTCATCCTAATACACATACATACATACATATAGATATATAACACTGTACAGTGTATTATGTAAAATTGGTATTCGTGTTAATTACCTAGATTATACCCTGAGGAGCTCTGTTTTTACATTTCATCATGTCATTTGTTAGTAAGTAAGTAACACGAACAAGTTTTTGTATTTACTTACATTGGTTTTTGTCCACAAAATTAATTAAACAGTAGTAACTTCATGACTCGAAATAACTTTTTCATAGTGTATAATAATATTACTTACATGTTTTTGCGTCTAAAAGTGGTATTAACAAAAAGTACTAATAATTTCATTAGTAAGAGTGGGTTTAATTTAAATTAAATTATAAATTATAAAAATACGCAATTGCAGAACGATCTTTACCAGCACATGAACAGTAAAAATATATATAGGATCTGGCCAGTGAGAGCATATATTAAGAAATAATGATAAATAAGGATTATTAAAAGTGCAAGCTTAAACGAACAAATTATTATATTAAGATAAATAAAATTGTTACCTTAAAACATATGAAAAGTGAAAAAGGCATCGTCATCACGACAAAGATCCAGGACAAGACGACCAATATCTTGCCACATGTCTTAGAGTCCTTGTCTTGCTCCTCGTTGGCTGCATGAAAGATAAATAGAAGTCTGTTAGAAATATATTCAAAAAAATATCTCAGTTAATATATCTGTTCATATTTCATTATGATGTTTACATCCAAGCTTTATAGATCTAATTAATATAATAACTTTAGCCTAATAATAAATAAGACACTATGTTACAAACTAAACTTTAATTAAAAATAAATATGTCCAAATATCTAAAATTAATAATATAACAACAAAAAATATGGGTATTTAAAAACTTATTTTATTTTCGATACATACCGTTAACTTGCAATATCGTCGGATAAAGGTTCTGCCGACTCGACATTTCAAGCATTGTATTATTCATGAGCAACGAATAAGTTCTTTTACTTATTAATAGAAAATATTATTCCTTATATTTTTCTACAATATATTGATATGTAATAATTTGTGTCCGAAGTGTGCGTTACGCGGCGAGGGTGGCAATTTACTGACTACGTGGCCCGAGCGCCGCCGCCAGGGGACACATTAAATATTCACATGAGAAATACAAGTGTGGTCACAACTGTTAGTGACTTAACTTTACTGGGGGTAATTTCTTCCATCTTTAAAAAAAACTAATGGTTGACACCCTATTATTAATAAAATGGAAATAATACCTTCCTGTGCTTGTTCTACCACCATGATCGATTACTTCGGTGTAAACGTCTGCAGCGGACGAGCAAAAAAAATTAACTGAAAGCTTTTTGTATTTGCATGTGACCTTAGGTAGGTACTTACCTACCTAGCCACGACAGATACACATTAGTTCTACGACTGACCAATCTAATCCAACCACTGTTTGTAATTATGTCTCATGATACTTCAGTTGAGTGGTTAACAAACGAAATAAGGAAGCCTTAAAGCCTTTGTAAACTGCTTTAACTGTCTCTTGGATACAGTATAGAATAGACCCCCTTTCCATAGTTCGGATAAAACGTTATAAAGTTAATTATTAGTATTAATACCTACACCCTACCTTTACAACCTGTAACAGCTATGGTATATTACTTCGTTCCCATCCCCACTATTATACAGTTTTTACTGCTGTCATAATAAACTGAATTTGATTCTATTTTCGAAACGACACAAACATATGGAAAATAACAGTATCGTCAACTGTCACTGGCAAAATGTAATGGCCCTACTACACGTCCGCGGATGCGTCCGGAGATGCATCCGGAGATGACCTCCGCGGATGTGTAGAGGGGGTGGTTTAGGCATCTGTCGAGGTATTTCACGTCCGCAGACGCATCTGCCACGGATCCGTTTGATGTCGGTTTTTGTGGCACAGATCAAAGGGTTCAAGCGCGAACGTCTTGCATCGCGACCACACGTCTAGGAGTGGGTCGTCTCTGTATTTTTCGATGACGAGTGTCGTCTCGTGTTTCCGTCTCGAAAACCTGTTTTCAAAGCAGTTTCGTCTGGCACTGGTTTGGTAACATTGCAAATTTCGTCTTTATCTCTATTTAATCCCTAATCCTTTCGCCTATTTAAAAAGGCTGGCACAAAAATCATAATAACATCTTTTCATTACTGTATTCGGGATTATTTTTCGTATTGCTTACATTGCTGAGTTTTCGTAATCCAGTGTCAATTTTACGGGGTTCCATTCAGGAATTTGTGACTATATCATTTAAAATATGATCACGAAACGAGAAGTCACACTCACCTCAAACTATGTATGTTGTTGTATGAATGCAGTAATCTCAGGTTGCGCTCTTGGTAGATTATCTGTCAGAGTATGTCGCTGATATCTGCCACGATAAAGGCCTCGCCTACACATAACACAGTTGCGGAAATATTCCAAAATTATTATCCGATCGTGATGCAATTCAAAAATACATTGCGGGTTGGCGGTAATATAAATAATACAATTGCTTTTTAGCGGCCATTTTATTAGTAAGTGTGACAGGTGGACTGTCACTTCACAAAGAGGTCACCATTATACGATGACCACAAACACATCACTCCTCCACCATTCATTATAAAACTATATTGTATCCTATTGGAACTTATATGTCATATAACATCTCTGAACGGACAACTGCGATAACATAACAAAGCTGTCAAAGCATAAGTTATTCCTATTGACAAGACCTATCCAACGTTCATCTTACTGCTATTGCAGGGTGGTCCCAGCTCCCATACATTTTTGCCCATCCTCTTATATCTTTGTTCGGCAGTCAAATTATCTAAATACTTTCTTTTGCTTTTGCAATTTGGTTTTTTAGTAACTCTACTATGGCAGTGTACAAAAATGGTGCAAGTGGTTTGTTGCTTTGAAATCGTCGTAAGAACGGTTCGCATTCAGATATAACAGATTGTACAGCTGCCAATCGTGCTTTCAATAAAGTGTTCTTCATTGCCGTCTAATATCTACTATAACTAGCCTGAGAAAATTAAACCAAAAATGAAATAATTCGTGTTGCTTTAAAAATCGCTACAGTACTGAAAAAAAATCGCTACAGTACTAAAATTGCAAAGGCGATTTGGTCAGGGCCGGATTTAGAGGCTCCGGGGCAACAAAGGACCCCCTGGGCCCAAATTACTTTCCAAATAAAGTGGTTATTTTTTTTAAGTTAAATTTATTCAATCAATATTTTATTGTTGAACCAAGTATAGATTAGTTATTTTATTATTTAAAAACATATAAATATAATCAGAAACGAGAATTATCTCAAATTTAATTTTAGCGTTAACGAACGGAATCTTTCGAGCTTTTTTCGCCGAAAAATCTTTGATGATTTCGATGAAATCCACTTTCCGGAGTCATTTCGCTGAAATTCAGATCCCTTTCAATACTCAGGAGACATAGATGATTTTGTCCCATCGTGGTTTGAAGCCTATTTTTTATTAATTTTCATTTTTTAAATGAGCGCTCTTCTTTGCAATTTGGTACCATCAAAACCAAATACATTTTCAATCTAATTTCAATGTTGTAGGGAATGTAGCTCAAAAATTTTGTTCTTCGAGAATTTGGTAGTAAAATAGAGATAGGTATTTTCCATAGTTCTTTTTGTATGAGTCGATCAAAGACACAAACTAGTCCTAAATCATCAGATCATCCTGATAAACTTTCACCAATGCTTCAGCATCCATATTGTCGTTGTGATTAATAAATCAAAATCTCGAACGTACAGTTTCACAATAAAATTTTGATAGTGTTAAGTTACTAGTTAGTTGAAATTTGAAATACTTTTTTTAAAGTCTCTATTGTGGTGGGCCCTCTTTTGTGCAGCCCTGGATTAGGTGATATTGCAATTTTATTATTCATACAGTACAAAAGAAAGTAAAAGTTGTTTTGTGTAATAAATTTTAAGAAACATAAAAGTTATGTTGATAACCGCACCCAATGTTTGTAGAAAGGGCTGATGATGTTGGAGGTGGACCTCACGCTGTGCAGCAGCGAGGCGGCTCTGGGCCTCATGATGCCATAGTAATTGGGGGTGTACGACGTACATGTAGGCGTGTACGCGCTTCCGCCAACATTCCTGTCATTTCCTGACGCGCTGCACCGCCAACGCGCAACATTCTGAACGCATTGTTATATTGGACGCGCAGGACACTCCACTTACATTACTTCACCTTTTCTTCCTATGCTGTGATAGTATTTTCTGATTGTTTTATTTAATACTGACTATATAATTGCTTGCCTACGGACTCTGAATTACCTTGCTTTGCTTACTGTGGACCACGATCATTGCTCACCCGATATACCCTTGCTTTGCGCAGGCTTTATAATAGACTAAACTAAGTAGATCTCCATGAAGATAGAGTTTAATTATAATTACATATACTTATTCCCCATCTCCGCTGTGGAGCCAAAAGCCCGAAGTGAAGCGCCATCACACATTATTTAGATCTAAAATAATTACATATTTTTTCATCTTATAGGTATTTTGAGCTTGTTTCATATTTAACACCATTTTCAGATGCGACTCCCTCAGGATGCGCTGTAAAATGGATAGTTCCTATCGTAAACCTGAATAATTTGCTACACCATTTTTGTTATATCCGGAAATTATGTTTAGTAACTAATTATACTCCTAGAAAGGCTGGTCACCTTGGAGATCACTACCTCAACCCCTGCACTATTATGGTGCTGGGAGGGCGTTTAACAGAACCAAAAATTATTTTGTAGATAATAAAATGATTATGTAATAAATTCAATTTACTTATTTACATATAATTGGAAATAATAATAAGTTAAATATAAAATTAGAATTTGTAAATAACTTTAAGTACTTACTTATGTAGATGTAATGAAATTTAATAAACGGCTATTCTATTCTATAACTAATTATAATAAACCCAGTTTCATGACCACGAATACCCAAATAACTCATACACACTCGCGCCATGAGGTACTGTCTTCCCCTGCGGGGTATGCAGAGGTGCATTGCTGCACTCGCCATTTGCCAGTGTTGTGTAAACTGTAAAGGCCCAATGTACGTAATAGGGTACGAATGGCCATCCTTCAGGCACAACCAAGACAAGCGCAAAAATATAGGTACCAAAATGTCTTTAACCAAATAACTGCCCTAGCCGGGGCTCATACCCTAAACTTTGAGTACATAGACAGTCTAAGTTACTAACCACTGCACCATCCGGTCGATACGACAATATTTAATCTAAATCGGTCGCAATTTCACAAATGAAAATGTGTCATGCTGCCTTCTGAAAGTCAAATACATATTGGTTGGTTGAAACCTCCTATTCAAACTTTACCTTTTTTAGAGTATTTCGCCCCCCAACTATTTAAAGTGGTTAGGACTTCCAAAAAATTTATTAAGTATAAAAATTTTTTTGATTCTGCCACCAACCAGGTGCTCTAGGCTTCTATACTATCCGAGGAACGAAACCATACCGCGATGTAGAATTCGACTCTCCCCTGCCATCTAGCGCTCTTTGCGTAGAAAGAGAGTAATACCGTAACGTTATACAGATAATAGAAACAAATTAATTACAGTACGATTAAATTTTACAGAGTAAAATAAAATGTACTCAACAATAAAGTTTTTTTTGTTTCATAAATTGTTCGGCAGTAATAAGTTTAAGAATTGGTGCCCCAGAAACAGCTTATCAGCTTAATTGTTTATTTTACCACTAGAATTTAGTTGAATCTGAATACTACGAGTATTATGCTTATATTGATGTATATTATTTCCTCGGGGACCAAACTCTTTCTGAAATCACATATCGTTAAGTAACTTGTACATAAATGCATTTATTTCAGTCCTACGTTGTATTAGCATCTAACATCGTCATGGTTTAGAGGGTGTTGCCTGCAATGTTAGGCACACTGTTTAAGTTTAGATTTACATTCAAATATTATTATTATTTTTAATTAATGTACATACTCTTCGACCTATAGTCGCACCTGTGGTTATACACGCAATATTATAGCTATGGAGGCGGCACGATTCCGACGCCGATCGATACTTTACACAGCTAATGCTTCTATTCTGTATCGGACAGTGACAGTAGGTCGTTAGCTATATAGTCCATCGACGCTGACAATGTGTTAAACGACAATACGATAGCGACACATTCCATTAAAATGAGTTAGATAAAAACCCGACATTGGTATTTAGTAAGGCTTTGTATTGTAGTAAAAAAATATAGAGAATATGAAACTCTATTGTTAGGGATGAATAAATTTACGTTTGATGTTTGTATGAAGTTTTATTTTGTTGCACGCTGCTACACTCTTTTTTTATAAAATTTGCCTTCCTTCTGAATACTAACCAAAGTCTTATCTTTTCTGCCATCAAAATAAATACCGCGTATAATTTTTTTGCTAGCTGCTTCGTGAAATGCTAATCTTACTTTCGTTCTTTCACGTCGCAAATTTGGACGATCAATGATAGCACTTAGATTCTTTGAAGTAATAATAATAGCAGCTACTCTGTCAGACACTCGTACGATCGCAGGCGAGGGCTAATGATGGTAAATTTAATCTCTTGTTCTTTGTAGACGGAACAGCCATTTGTTAAGGCGATTGAAAAGGACTAGAAGCTACGCTATTACTGCTTGAACTGGTGCATTCGATCCTTAAGTCAACAGGCAAAAAACAAGAACAAGACAATTGGTTAGGATTTACTATCTTTGTTACGCAGTAATTCTTTTAATTGCCTTTTAATTTTTTTCAGTCGCAACCAAATCTACACCGCCTATCATAATTTTTCTTGTAGTTCTTTGATCGAGTAAAAAAGATACTTCTTCGTTGGGAACACAGCTATCTTTTGAGCAAGAACACTCCGATATAACTTTACATTTGCAACTGCAAATATCAAATAACCTTTGGGACCTTATGCTGTGGATACCTAACCAATTTAGGTCTGGTCGTTGCTTTCTGACTCATTCATGGTTTTATTGCCATCCATTTATGGAGAAAGTTGTATTTATAAATTTTTGTTGTTTATTTTTATTATTTTATACATTTCATTCATGAATATTATGAAAGAAGCCTTAATTTTTACTTATGTTCGCCAACACTTAAGTTGATAAGTTTACACTGGTGGCTTTATTTAATTTCATGTTCATGTCATTTCATTTCGGGACTAAAACTAAATCATTATTCAACTAAAATACACTTTATTTGTATATTACGTGAACTAAACTAAATTGTTAGTGCATGGTTGCTGGACGTAATTGAGGCAGAATCCCCTATTTCCCACATCTATTGGTGCTTCGACGCTGTCGGTGTGGAAGTACATCCGAAAAGGTTTTACCGTACCTGAAAAATTCAAAGAAATATCATTAATTAATTGTTAACCACCTTACTTATTAACTTTGCTTTAGGAAAAACGCATAAAATGGCTTGATTATTTTCAAGATTCCATTGTCATTATCATCATCGTAGCACGTTATAGTCCCCTGCAGGACAGAGGTCTCTCCTAATTTTATGATTTTTTATTGCTATAAAGCATAATAGAGGAAGACCGAGAGAGACTTTTGGCTGGAAAATAAAATGACATAATGTGGAGTTATTGGAGTGAATGACCATAATGATATGGAATACGAGAAGGTCCTACATTGTTTTACCGCAACATTCATTGGCTATAAAACAGAAACACATATTTCTAGAAAAATCGATCTTCGTACATTAGTTAAGCAAATAAAAATAAAATTTGTTTGGCTACTTTTACGACTCGTAATGGCGAGTTCTGAATTCATACCCTGTTTGAATTATTTATACAAAGACTGGATACTTATACATATCTAAAGCAATCCGGATCAGATGCCAACTGATGCACACGAAACCCTTGGATTTCAGATACTGTTTACGACCATTAAATAATAAAATACTGGCGCTGCAAAGTTTTTATTGACGGGCAGTAGTTTGACATACATCGGTAACTTAAATATTTAATTTTCAACTATGTCAATACCCCTACTTAATAGCTGTCTATTAAGTTAGTAAATACCTGGTCTACATGAATTACTAAACTTCTGGAGATTTGAAGTGTGTAGAGTTCTACATACATACAGTTCTCCCATCTTGATAATGCACATATAAAAATTCGTAATTGTTCGGCAACGGTCGTTTTCCCGAACATCAGAAAAAAATATGTATTGTATAGAGTGGTTAAGTGCATTTTCTTCATGCAAACGTATTGATAATTTCACAATAACATTACAATTTTATTACAAAAAAAACAGAATCAGGTCTCTATTCCTGACATCGTAGAATCATCAGAACTTTCATTATGCTCTTGTTCATTTTCACTTTCCCCACTGCTATTACCTGTGTAAATAATCATTTCATAGGAAAAACGATCTATTTTTGGGTAAAATTTTCTATATTCATCTTCGCATTTAACAGCATGATCACAAACTTTTTTCCATTGTTCTTGTCCTATATTATCGATTTTTTCTAATATTGAATTTTTTACCGAGGTGACAGTAATTTCAATTTTTTTATTGCTACGCATTGCTTTATTTGGGACCAAATATTTTCGATGGGGTTAAAATCGGGATGATATGGTGGCAATCGTATAATTGTATGCCCATGTTCCTCCATTATATGGTAAATGGCAAATTCTGTGTATTTTTTGGGGTTTTATTAAAAGCCACTAGTTTATCAAGATTAGCCTCGATTTAATAGTCTGATATAAATCGATACACAGTGATACACAGGAAGTAAGAGATGACGGCCAACACATAGAGTACGTGCTATTTTCCTTTTTTCTTGACTATGGCTTTTCGTTTACAATTCCAACATATTTTTCTTTATGTATTTTTATAATTTCATACAAATCGGGTTTCAGTTTCATTGGGTCATACGGAATTCATTTACAAAGTGAAGTATATCTATATATATGTGACATATATTTTATTAAATGTGCCTTAATTCATAATAAGGCGTCGTCAACAATAATAAAAATTGAAATTAAATTCACCTTTGAAAACAATGCAAGAAGGATGTGTAATCGAAGCTTTATATAATGCTAGAGAGTAAACTGACAGCCCTTTGATTGACCGGCGACCGCCCGAATTGTTTTGTCGATTATGTACACAGGATATTGACTCCTTTTTCTTTCGAACAAGGTGAAAAATTCAAGTGCACTATTTAAGGCTCTTACGATTCAATGATTCGGGTGTTTCCGGGATTACGAAAGTTTGCGACGATCTGCATGCGCATTATTAAATTTGGGGAACTGTACAAAGTTCTGTATAGATAGAGTGCTATATTAACCCACCCAAAATATTATAATTATTTAGGCACCCTAATAATACAGTAATGTTAAACATCACACACAGCAATTTGTGACCTTCACTGGTTGCGTGTTCTAAAAAGGTGTGAAAATGACATTGAATTTAAACTCTAAAATAGTCAATACCCTGTTGTAATGCCTCTCCCTTTCCATTCTTTTATTACTCATGAGGAATCTAAAATTTCCACTTGCTATTGTCGTTCATAACCCTATCTTTGACCAACGGTATCATAAAGTTCTCTTGTTACATACAAACAAGCTGCATAGCATGATTCACTGATAACAGCCGTTGCTTGCATGGAGTGGTCGGCGGTGAAGGTCACGTCACAGATCCTGTCGGTGCATAGCGGCCCTCTAGGACTCTCTATTTCCATTCTTATATTACACTCACGGGCGATTAAAAGTTCCACTTGCCATTGACGTTCTATAGAAATAAGTTGGTCCCGAGAACTCATCTTGACCATAAAACAGAACAAGCTATCTTAAACATGTGATCAGACACGATCGATACCGACTTCTTCAGGTCATTGTAATGGGCAAGGTAGAGGGGAAAAGAAGCGTGGGCAGAAGGAGGAAGTCGTTGCTCCGTAATATAAGATAATGGACGGGAGCGACGTGCTTAGAACAGCTGATGCGCTAGGCGAAGAATAGAGGGGAGTACGCAGACCTGACCGCTAACCTCCAGAAGTGGACAGGCACTAGAAGAAGAAAAAGAAGAAATAAGGTGTATTGCATGACTCACTGATAACAGCCGACGCTTGCATGGAGAGGTCGGCGGAGAAGGTGCCTCCGCAGATCCTGTCTGTACACAGCGCCTGAGCTGGTGGGAGTCGCCCGAAGTTGGCGGCGCAGGGGATCAGCAGCCAGTCGTTGGCACAGTTGTTCGGACCAGGGCCCGAACCGATCATCGAGTTCACTGGGTTGTTGCTGTTACCGCTCAGAGTGAAGGCCTTCGAGCGATTGTTCACTGTGGATGTAGGTAATATTAACATTACATATAATTGGGTTGATGGTATATAGTTGTTATTGTGAACTCTTTTACTTTAAATTATGATTGTACATGTACTTTTACTATTTGAATTCCACAAATTATAGTTATGTTTATATGTTAACATAATAGATGCGTCTTAAATATAATAAGGAAACTACCTACAGAAATTTTATAATACAGATTTTAAAACATAAGTTGGAGTTCAAAATTCAACACCACATAGCTGGTGCATTAAAATCATGAAAAGTACAAAATTACAATGAAAAGTAACCGTAGTTACCTGTGTCCGGACATGCCGAATATTGAATACCGCAGAAGTTTCTCTCCGTCCGTATACATATGCCATAATCTTGATTACTCAGCTGGAGTCCTGATGACGGGTCATAATTGAAGGATTTCACTTGGCCCGAGACCCCAGTATAATATTGCAAACATCCTTCATCGGCTTAAAAAAAAGATTTTTAAGTAGTTATTATACAAGGCAAACGCAGAATGTCCACATCCCAAAAATAAAATATCTAGTGATCCCTTGCGATGACCGCTCTCCGACACTTATGACCACCACCTCTTCAGCTGGCAAGTTCTATGAGAATAAGAAGTATTACTAAATTCGTCACATTATACCTCTATAAATGGTGCTGCAGGGTATTTGCGTCACTTTGACCTTCCACATTCTTTCAAATGAGGTGCCGCTGGTGACGAATGTCAGTTTTACTGGGTTTGTTGTGCCGATTCCGGCGTCGATGTACACTGGGGAGTTTACAATAATAAATTCAACAAAAATTAACTATCAATATGGTATATACAATGTCCATGTCCGTCATTGGCCATATAAGATAAACTCCAACTCAGAATAATACTCAACTGTGACTGCCTTGGTTTACTCCGCAAATAGTCGGTATAGGGTTCCCTCCTGACACGATGAATTGGTCTTGGTTACATATATGATTTATCTGTTCTGGGCCAGCGATGGTGAATCGGTCGAAGTCCAACCTGACGAGATCACAATTTAATACAAAACTTATAAGATTTATTTTTAAATTTCTAAATTTCATTAAAATAAAACGGTACTAAGAGACAAAAGATAATAGCTATAATATCAATCTTGTTTAAGTACTTTTTTTGTTCTTTACAAAATATATTTTTTATTCTCATTTTGTTTTTTATCGGGTATACAGAGATTACAGAGCATGTGGCAGGCAGTTAGGCCCGGGTCTCCTATTACGCGCCGTAGGTCGCGTACAGCGTCACGCCGTAGGCCGCGTCACGATGCTCACTACATCTACGCGCCAACGTCGGCGTGTAAGGGAGACCGCATCAATACATTTCTATAGTGAGCATTGTGACGCGGCCTACGGCGTGACGCTGGACGCGACCTGCGGCGTAAATAGGAGACCCAGGCCTTAGGCGCTAACCTTATTTGGCAAACATCAGGATGATTCTTCACTATGGTGAGCTCACAGGACCCTGATCCGTCGTGGCCGGACGGGTACCCCGCGTTTACAAAATACGTCCCATTCTCCGAAGTGGTGCTGCCACAAGAAGTCATGACTAAAATGTGAAAAATCAAGTAATAGACAGGTGATGAAAAAGTTCCAACTCAAAACACAAAATGTCAACACATTTAATTAACGTTTTAGTTGGTAATAATAATCTGATGAGCTGTTAATGTACTTCAATATTGCAGACGGCGGCGACGTCATTAAGCTAGTCTTTTCCGTTTAGGAATAATTTGGTGCTACTATCCCTGGAACTTATTCGCATAATAATATACGCGATGACTTGTGCATGATTTCATTCAAGTAAAAGTGTTTCCTTCGCGAGTTAAGTGTGCTCTTTCGCACAACACGGTCTCTAAGATAACAAGACAAATTAACTTGTGCGGGAGTATCGCCATCACCACTTACTCGGCTCACGTCACCGTGTTTAAGAATCAGTCACTCACTCAAGCGCATCAGCTGATGCAACTTACGTAGAACAGCTGATGCGCTTGGCAAATAATAGAAAGGAGTATAGTGAAGTAGCCAGCCATCCTCCAGTAGTGGAGATGCACTAGAAGAAGAAGAAGAAGAACAACTTACATATACAGCACAGGCCAAACCCGTTGGCGCAGTAGCCATTGGCCGAGCCTCCCCTAGCGGAGCACTCCCGCGCCGTCATGCAGGTGCCGTTGTCACCCGACGCGCCCGCGCACCCCCCATTGGGGAATGTCACCACCGTGAACAGAGACAAAACTGAAATTTATAGGTTACAGTTGACATAGATTTTCGCAAGAAATTTTTTAAACGCTTTGAGGCAAATTGAGTGTTGACAAGGTATAGAGATTGTTCGATAAATTGTCCTAATGTCGATCCACTGCGATACAGAGCAGTCAGACAGTTACAGTCAGATTTGTAATGACTAATGACATGTTTCGGTGATCTTGACATAAATACATAGCTGTACTTATACTTATAAATAGTATTTTAAAGGTAAAACTAAACATTCTTAAAATATAATTATTTGCATAAATCGTATTCGCTCGGCAGTTTTGCGTTGACAACAATACGAATAGGTATAAAAGAATGTCAAACTGTAAATAGATACTTACCACGAAACGATAATAAATTTCGCTGAGCTTGTATTAAAAAAAAATACTTAAGTATATTGAATTCCATGATATGAATATGAAAGCATTGGTTACATGCATCGCAATATACTTACAACGGCTTTCCTTTTGCTGTGGAGGCCAAAACCTCCTATCCGGTTTCTTTAATTCTTGATTTCGGCTTTTAGTATTTCCGAACAGATTCCACTTGGGAAAAGTTACTCCACCCAATCCCCTATTAGAGGTTTGATTTGCCATTATTCCCTTACAATCGGCAAAAAATGCACTGAAAATAACGTGTATGACTAAAATAAATACGGCAAAATTCATTTTAACAAGTCCCTGAAGATGAAACTACAGCTAGCTATTTACGTGGAATAAACTATAAAAATGTGTGAACATAGTTTTAAATAATGACTTGAAAGGAAGGGATAACAATGGTAAAAGTTTCACTTTTTATTGTGTTGATGTGACAATATTATGTTGTCAGATAATTTGTCCGGTTTAAACTGTACATATAATAAACGTTTTAAAGCACGCTCGCAGAATCACTGGCGGGGAAACATAATAATATAAGTAAGTATATCTAATGATTCTCGCTTTTTAAATACTAGGTATATAGATTGTTGTGAATCTAATCAGTCAGTACATAAAGTACAATTAACGCATTAAGTCCTTTTGTACACTTATATTTTCTATTTGTGCATTCGTTTCATTTATTAAATACAGCGGTATTAAAGAGTATATCCCTTAAGGTCTAAACTGCCATCCTAATCTTGAACCATTTTCTACTACGCTGGTCCACTGCGGGTTGGGTTGGGTTCACACAACTAGATGTGCAGGTTTATTTTCTGTAGCCAATCCTTCATACTCTGAGTCTTGGCTTGGAGATCAAAGTCGGGAATCATGTTGGTGCCTCCATATCCATAATTCTGAGGAGCTTGATTTATTTTACCTATTACTGTACGTGGTATAAATTTATTATTTCTAAAGCAACATTCGTTACACCACCACGCTAGTGGCGCTCTTCTGTTGCACCCAAAGGTGCCCATAATGCTGGCTGCGTTTCCTCTTTGTATGGCCAGAGGTAACCTTTGGATGAGGTATCCCTAACTTGACCATTTATTTTTTGTCAGAGCAGGGACAGACATTTTTTTGTCATGGCTGACCGTGCCATGTGTTGCTTAACCTCAGTGATCAGTTACGATCACTGAGGTTAAGCAACACATGGCACTTTTTATTAAAAGGAAACAGTATGTAATAGAAATGACAGTAATACTAAGTAGGAACGGAATTACATATAAACTTAGATAGTTTCTAAGTCTAGTACTAATGGACTATACTAGGTATACCATTTTCCAGAACCAATGATATGGGGGACGTTTTCATGACGTTTTGAGTTTGGCAGTTTTAGAGATGTCCGAGAGTAAAATTCTATCGACTTGTACCTATCAATATTTGTACGGGTCAATTTGTATGTGTCAGATTAAACACCGACATTGATGATCAGTTCATCTTGCAATCAATCTATCCGAGCCAAATAGTCACAGTCCTGTAATATAATTCTTTTTGTTCTATCAACCAAACTCAAATGAATTACAAACTCACGACATTCCGAGTTTAAAACAGCCTTTCTCGGCATTTTGACAAAAATAACTAAAAAAATGACAAAAAACAGACCGAAATTTTCCAACAACAATAGGATAATAAAACCATAAATTAAACTTTACTCAAATTATACGAAGGATATCGATGAACTACATGAAGGTAGATTATTACAAATATACATATTAAAATTATTATTACTCTGAGAGGCAGCATGAGAGAGATATGCACTCTGATTAAAAACATCATAGTTTGTTTTAAAGCTGTTGATGAGAAAGTAAGTAAGAAATACTATATACCTACCTACTTACTATAATACAATGTAAAAAATTGTAATATCTTATCGATTTCAGAACGTCGACTTTGATGTGTCCCGTCTCTAGTACGTTCCATTTTACCAAAGTGTGTACTCAAGAAATATATATTATCTGTGGTCGTTGTCAATAAAATGACAGATTTTGCAATAGTATTCATGCGTTAAATGGAAAATTTTAAAGTGTCACCCATATCATTGGTTCTGGAAAATGGTATAGTGGTTTTATATTTGTCGGCGGAGTAAATCTGTTTCAAAATATCGGGTCTAGTTTTTAAGTAGGAATGGAGCTGATTACATGATTTGTCGATGTTAGTTTTTGTGATCAACATGGCTTTCAATCTATGACGAAAGAAAAAAGAGGGATTGACATAGGTTAACGTACCGGTTATCGGCCACTTGTTGACTTCACAGTTAATTTCTATCATAATACTGTACATCAAAATTTTCCAAAAAAAATATTTGATCTTTCAATAGTTTAGTTTCATAAAACCTAACGTTTATAGACGTAGCAGTAATACATGATTTTAAAAATAAATATATTCGCAAAATTAGCAAATATGCCGGTTATCGGCCTTTTTCCCCAGATATCGTCCACCTAATTCATTCAGTGCACTTGTTATCGGCCACCTAATTCATGGTTGAAAAACGAGTCTTATTTATAAGTTCTTAGGTTTTATAAAATGAAAGAAAAGCAATAAATGAAAAAAAAAAAACTGTATTTTCTTCTGCGATTTAAAAATACAAATAAGTAACAAATTAAAATCATCTTAAGTCAAACAAATGCCCAGTAAATCCGAGACTTTAAAATTAACTAAAATATGTTCCAATCTGGTTTACACTCAATAAAATAATTTTTATT
Source organism: Plutella xylostella (assembly GCF_932276165.1). Lineage (NCBI taxonomy): Eukaryota > Metazoa > Arthropoda > Insecta > Lepidoptera > Plutellidae > Plutella > Plutella xylostella. The sequence goes on from NC_064012.1 coordinate 11,711,560, forward strand.
GAGGTAAATATTTAAAATAAATCAACACAAAGTTTAATTAGGTAACTTACTTAATCAGTCATTCAGTATTGTTATTGATGGATTTTTTTTTCACAGATTGAGTACATTATATTTATTATAATTAAAAATGTACAATTACTGCGTATACAGGGTGTCCCAAAAGTCAACGACATCCCTTAAAGGGCTGATAGGTCAGCTCATGAGAGGCCAGAATATCACAATATGACCTTAGTAAAAACTCGATAATTTTCGAGATATTGACACTTTTATAAATTCATGCTTACATGTGTAAGCGTTTTACTTGTACAATATCACACATTAGCACTACTCAGGAATGTACGTTACCATGCGCTACATTTATGGGGAATGTGGAGTTGCTATAGTCCACTTTTTTCGAGAAAGATACTCAAAATGCGTTTTTTTTTATTAACTGTGACAACGTTGTCTCTTTTCCCACTCCCGGCCACACCACCTATTTTACTTATACTCATTCCAACATGACTTACCTTAAATAAATTGAGTCAGATAAATTTCCTTCAAACAATTTTACATCGAGGTCGTTTTGTACTAAAATAGCAATAACTTTTTTGTTAATTGAAACAATAGCAACGTTTCATACCATTTTAGAAACTGCATTAAATGAGCAATCTTTTCAAATAAGGTGCCAGGTTTGCGTGGTATATTTTTTTTACAGTATGAAGAGTCAAAGTTGTTTATAAAAAAATACGATTACCTTTTATGACTTTGAAAACCGTGTTTTTTTAAACATACAGCATTACTCGATATTTTTTTTGACTGCGATCAATAGCAGGGCTATACAGGGTGATGCAACACCAAACAAATTCTAACAATATGGATTTTTGTACCGGCGGCACGCAAAAAAACTGATCCAAGGTGTCGATTTTCAGAACCGACTAATTGCATCTCCCATAACACTATTCGGTGAAACTTTTCAGCTAAAACATTTAGCACAGTGTTTGAACAGGGTGAAGGTAAAACAATCATTGTTGAACAGTGCTTTTGTCACGTGCTACTGGCAAATCATGTTTTCGGCGTATTAACGGTCGTCGAACAGTAGTTTTGAGGAACCGGCTTGTGAAGAATTCTTTTGTGTTACCAATCATAATTGAAAATTACTTTCGGCTAACGTGTTATCGGACAACCATTATTTCGGTGAAGCAATCTTGCCGTCGATCTGTGCCTTTGAGGAACCGTGCTGTCGGAGAACAATAATTAGTAAACGGTTCGGAGCTGTACAAAGTCCAGTTATAAGACTTTTTACCTTAAAATTAGAACAAATCTTGTTCGTTTCCCTACTGAGATTGGTCCGCTTCTGTAATTGTTTTGGCTATATCTTGGTCATACCTTAATCGATTTTAGATTGGAATATGTCATTTTAAAGCTTATTAATTGACTATGTTTTTAAACTATAGTGCCTAAAAAAATTCAGATAAAATTCTTTTTTAATTTAGCATTTTTGTTTTCACCTTTCCTAACATTTTCTTAACGTTTCAAGTATTTTGAAGCACCGTGTCTAAATTAAGTTGAATATTGACCATTTAATGATTATAATTAGTTGACCAAGGTGTCACTGATGCAAAACAATCAAAAAAGTATTAAACAATTGGTTAGTTTTTTTAATATTTTGCTTTTAAACATAAATTTTGGGAAAAATCTAAAAAAACTTAAAACTTAAATAACTCAGAAATGATTGACTTTCGGATAATGCATTATGGGGTTCAATCGACTGGAAATGCCTTCGTCTATGACCCATTTAAAGGAATACATCGACTTTCCAATCACCCTGTATACTTACTAACTAGATTACTACTAACACTATTCTAATCAAAAATACCCCTCCGAGACATACCCGACAAAAGGTTCCCATGACACTGGCAGTGTTACCACGCTGCACAGCCAGGGATAGCGTCTGCATCAGGTGTGCCCCGGAAGAAGATCCCAGACCACGACTCCTCAAGCGTCTGCCGATTTCTCTTAAGAAGGCCCTGCCCTCTTCTCCCCAAAACCCCATCGTCTCCAGAGCCAATGGCACAAACAAATACCGCTGCATTAGCTGGCTATATTTGTGTTTTTTAAGCCAAGCCGCGGCATCAGCAGCGGCACCCGCATTGGCCGCTGTAGATTGCACGTGAGACGGCGCAAGTTTGCAGACGCACGTCGCGTCTCAGAGTAAACTGCGGCCCTTCTCCCACGGCACCATGGTGAGCTCCTCTTCCCAATCACGTTGACGCTCAGGCTGCTCCGGCGCAGCACTCCCAGGACACACAGACTGCCATAACTGCAGGGCCTCTGCCGCGTGAGGAATACTGAACTCATCACCATTAACATGTAAAATGCGAGTGACAAGCCGCAGCACCCCACACGACGACGCCAGAAAAGCCGGCAGTTGAGTGTCCTCCAGGCACCTTAAACCCAGCCCACCATACCTCACAGGAAGCGCCGCTTGAGACCACTGCTCATTAGACATGCTTATGTTGACAATAGCCTCCAGGAGGTTCTTCAACACCTCATCGTACTGCTTGGACTCCTCTCTATGTAGCCAAACTGGGGCCGTACAAAGCGAATATATCAGCCTCGGTATGGATAAACAATCCCGCAAAATAGAAAACGCTACGGGTGCCGAAAGCTGGGAGAGGTGCGATTTGGTTTCAGCCAACGTACGCATTTTGGACAGAACAAGAGCTGGCACTCCTTCGGGAAAAATAGGTGCACCCAAAAGCATGAAAGTTGTTGCAAAAGCTTAGCACATGGCACCAACACGTCGAGCCGTTCCTGGGCAGCCGGCATCAACTGACCAGCACACGCAAACACCTCTGACTTCCGCCGATTTATTCGCAAGCCCAATGCAGCCAAGCCCTGAACCAGAAGCTCAATGTCGCTCAATACCTCATCCGCATCACTCCCCATGGTACCATCGTCTAAATACCATAAGTTCAACGGCGACCGGAGGGAACACACCACGTCATGTATTGCCAAGCTAAAAATTAGGGGGGCTAAAGGGTTGCGCCCCCAGTTGAGAATCAACAGGGATACTTCCAAAAAATAAATGGATTACAAATATTATTATTTAAAGTGAATATTTGAAAATAAATCAACGCAGTGAATCATTAGGTAACTTAACTCAATCAGTCTATCATCAATCAGTCAGTCAGTATTGTTATTGAAGGTCCTGATAATTTCTCTTGCATTTTCTGCAGTTTCACACAACATATATACACTCATATATGGTGCAGTAGCTGCTTGATTGTATGATAAATCCTTGAATTTTATGCATAGGGGACAATGAAACACCAGTTTCATCAGCGTTTAGGAGTACTCGGGTCATCTAAAATGTCTAATGCATTTCTTTCAGCCAAGAAAGTGTGTAAGTCTGATAACCATTTTCGAATTGAACTTTCCCTGATGGCGTCTCGCGCCTTATTAATAGCTTCTGGCTCTCGGATGCTTATGTTTGAATGGCGTTTGAGAAAGCTGAGATACCATCTTATACCTGGTTTACCTCCTGGAAAACGATGCCCTATGCCCAGTTCTTTTGCAAGCTCAGCCACCGTATCCATAAGGTCATATTTGTTGATTGGAATTCCGGCTTTCGCCAACTCAATTATCCAATCAACGATTTTCTTTTTTCCATCAAAACCAAATATAGGGTCTGGACCAATCTTTTCCTTTGATCAGCAACACGACCAGAAAGCCTGTTCTGTATAGTGGCTCTAGGAACTCCGTACTGCCGGCATGCTTCTCTGATGCCGCGAATGTTGCCGCGTATATCTGAAAGAGCGCTTGTCAGTGCTTCTTCACTCTAAGCCTTCGGGATGGTTCTTCACTTTTTCTTTTTTTACAGGTGCCATCTGAAAAAACAAGCATAATTTCTAACACCAAGCAAGCACCATTACCCCATACAATTGAATTTACCTATTTGTTAATTAGCTTCGCCCCGCACTTAGAAAGTAGCCTAGGTATTTCAGAGTGCCAAATTTAATCCATACTCATCTACCGGTTGTCATAAAGGGTTAGTAAAAATAAAATAAAAAACAAATGTAACTGCCAGAAATAAGTTAAATTTTTACCATTTATTGGCCGCCTTTAATTCTAGAGAATTTGGAGAATTCAACCTAGGGGTTGAAAAACAGATTTATTCTTTACTAATTAACGGCCAGTTTTTTTTACCTATTTTCGGCCGCCTGCTATTTTAGACGATGTTAATGCCAGGTCCTCTTTTTTTCTTTAATCATTGCTTTCAATACTGCGACACTTTATCTTTTTTCACTTGTCCATATTTTATTTATCAGAGAAAAAACTCTTTCGACAGGTGCGTTACTTCCAGGCAGACATAAAATGTACTCAATAATTATACGAATGTTAATCTGATTGCATATCCCCCCTCCGGCCGCACGCCGCGCCGTCACCACGCCTTGCGACTTGCGACTCGAGTGCAAAATGTAGGTAATTTAAATTATCGTTTTGTCTGTTTAAGAAAGCGGGACATTTTTGCCTTCTCTGGGGACAGCGGGACGGACAGCTTGAAAGCGGGACGTATGGTCACGTTAGGTATGCCAGGCAGCGTCGGTCTTAGCCGCAGTCTATCATTCTGCACGCGATTTCCTTAACGAATCGCTTCGCTTTCTCGCCCCACACCCCCACACGTCACACAACGTGGTTTCAAGCTTAGACTGTTGTATTTCGTGTGGTCATCTCATCTGGTTCTAGGGAGGTGCAGGTATCTGGAGCCCTCGAAGGACCGACTGATGATGTCATCACGTATAGTGGCCGTGATATGGGTCAGGCATAGATATAGTATCCATGCTTGGCAGGCGGGTTTAAAAAAAACACTTTTATACAAATATTAACCCTGACCGAGATTTGAGTATGGGTCTTCCAGCACATGAGTCAGGGTTACTAAATGCTGCGTCATCCGGTCGTCTATAGGTTGCTAGGTTACGGTAGTTTTATTTAAATATACCTACAATGTATGGACTAGTATGGAGTTAACTGGCTGGCGGTGGCGACAAGGCGCGGTGCGTGCATCGTACTATTATTATGAATGTAATTGCTCCGTTTAACTTTCCCTGACATTCAGTGCGCATGAGCATATCCGGTGTTTACATTGCATAAATACATGTTGCTATGTTCATCCTTAAATAAAAGCTTTTAATATATCCTTAGGTGATTCTTCTTTATTCTGATTTAGCTCGCCCTGCCACATCCGTGCGTACAGCTGAACTATAAAGTCCTGACAATAAATGAGGGCGCTGTTAACTTACATGTAGCAACCCTACTTTGATACTTGAAATTTTGCCTGTGAACTATTTCTGTACTTATTTCAAAAACTACTTACTATCATTTACACACAAAAAAGCTCATATTCAAGCTAGAAAGTGTTGTGAAGGCTAATAATGAAACCAATATATATTTATTTACACAACGTTATTACAAACAAAAAAATATGAAAGGTACTTAGAATAAAAGCTGCCAGAATTCTAGTACCTTACTACCTACTGTATATCTGAAAAATCGTCATCATCGATATCGGTCAGATGATTGTCGCTGCCACTGCTGGTGGTACCACTCTCTACTCGCATGATAAGGTCATCTATGTATATCCTTGTATAGGGTTATTCCTCGTTCAAAATAATCTATTTCAACTTTTTTGACATGCTGACAGCAAAGTTTTCATTAGTTATGCTACTAAAAGCTTCTTCCGTCAATAGTTTGACGTCACGGGTCCCAACACTTTTTTTTTGCAATAGCCCAAATTGGTTCTATCGGATTCAAATCACAGTGGTAGGGTTACCACTGTGTTTCCATGATCACCCAACCAATTATCGATTGCGTAAATGTTTATGTTGCTTAACCAACGCAAGTAAATAGAGTTTTCTGACGCTTGGACTAAATTCAACATTATTTTCGAGTAGCCAGTTCTTAATTTCTTCAACTCTTGAACTTGAAGTGGGGGCCTTATTTGTGATTTTACAGAGTGATATGGAGCATTGTCAAAAACTATTATACTGGGCTCATGCAAATTTGGAATCAGTTTTTCTGTTACTCACTTGGTAAAATTCTGTGCAAATATTTCAGAATTATAGTCTTCCATTTTTTACCACTGTGTTCCCTTAGTAGCAATTAGTAAGCAATTAGGTAAGGTGCAGGTGGGTTATTCCGAATTTCGGATAATTCCGATTTTTGCCGATTTCTTCCAAACGCAGCCATACTTTGAACCGTGGAACAACCCAAGCAACAAGATTAAGTTGCCATCAAGGTGAATGGTTCCACGGTTCAAAGTATGGCTGCGTTTGGAAGAAATTGGCAAAAATCAGAATTACCCGAAATTCGGAAAAACCCACCTGCACTATACACCTTTCACTACCAGCATGGACGATTATGTATCTTTTACCCTTCGATACATTCTGTTGCACTCCTTCAATGTAAAGCTGCGTACAGACTGGGCCAACGAACGCCCAACGATGGATATTTATCATACATAACATAATACAGGGCAGATTGCAACAACGAAGGTCAACGAAACCCGTTCGTTGGCGTTCGTTTGGCCGGTCTGTACGCAGCTTTAATTGACTGCCAACATTTTGTTTTACTTTATATGATTCATTAATATAACTTACATCAATATAAATAATGTCTTTTTGTAATTCCTTCGGCAAATCTATGTTTCTCATAATAATATCTAAGTAGATTTTTTTGAAAGAAAGAAAGAAAAAGATTTTATTTTGTTTGGTGCTGCACAAATACACCGAACAAATACAAAAAAAAACAATACAATTTACATATAAAATTAATAACACAAAAAAAATAAAAAATAAAAACGAAATTCCCAAAAAATAAAAATAACTAAAATATTGGCCAGCCTGTGTAGATGGTGCATCAGCGCAGCGCCAAAAAGGCCCCGAGCTCAGCAATTGCTGCAAGTACATCATGTATCTGCAGCGCTGATTTTCAGCAGGGACCCTTTATGTGAGTCACGGAAACTACAAATAGAGACTTTAACATTATATATATTATATAATGTTATATATATATATCGCGGGCTTCATGCCAGAGGGGCGTATCTGCATCGACCCTACTTTTCAGGAGAGCAAAAAAACATCATAACTTTGTTAATAAGTAATCGAGCTTGCTATAATTTTGCATATACCTTGATTAATTATTCTTTGTTTTTATTAAAACCCAATTTTTATAATATTTATGCTTTAAATACACTTTATGGCGTATACGTCTGTCTGACTTGACGGAAATTATTGTATTGCTATCGGCAATGGGCCAAGCTTAAAAAGGCAGTTTAGACCAACGCACGCACGCACGGGATACGCACAAAGGTTCCATTCGAGAGAGCCAGGTGCAGGTGCTTACACCCCCACAGAGAATGGAATAGAATATAGAATAGAATAGTTTTTTTATGCAGCCTGTGTCGTGTCCCACTACTGGGCAAAGGCCTCCTTATGAACTGACCACCGTTCCCGATCAATAGATATCCCTTCTAATTTTGAAATATGTTTAAATCTAATTGTTAAATACTTTTCGGCCACAAATCTTATAAGACTAATCTTGTGGTCTATTCCAGCAATGGCATGCTCGAGTTCCAAATTTTCAAATAAATCATTGGCAATAAACTTTTCCAGTATTTTAGTTAGGAAATAATTTTGTTACCTTTCATTGGTCATCGATATATTTTCTTTTATTATCTTCCTTATTATCATTTCACAAATGCAACAAATGTTAAACACATCTGTTGAAGGAAAACACAAACCTCCTCTGAATTTTAAATTTATCAATTTGTGAAAAGGAGAATGGCCATTTCTCTATGGCGTCATGACCCAGAGCGGCCATTGATGAAACAAACACTGATGTGTAGTCCGTGACTACAGTATATACTGGTATTAATTTTATTATTATGAGGCATGGGAGAACGAAGATATAAGTGTCGAAAGATCAAGTCTTTCTACTGTAACCCTCGAGCTAAAAATTGTTTTCAAAAGTGTTCCCGTGGTAATTCCTGGATAAAAATTATTATATGTTACTTTGGGATATCGGGAACTTGAATAGAATGAAATAATTTTTGAAATTGGTCTCTTTATAAAAATAGGTCTCTGAGTGTGAAATGTGCAGAAATAATTATGATATTATTTGCATAAATAAAATCATGTTATACATTTTGTGATGCACTATGTATTGGGAATCACATGATTTAGATTATAAAACTTATTTGTGCGTGTACTATTTATTCATCAAAACCTTTTTTAACGAAAAAAAAAAATCATTAATTTACTTTTGAACCCTAATATCTCAAGAACCCCATGGTTTAGATTTTTTAAAATATTTTTTCCTGATAGTAGACATTTTTATCAATTACTTAAAATAGGTTTGGTTAGTGGCTGCTAACTTACGCAAAGCGGGTCAGGTTTCGCCATTCTTCTTTAGCCTTTCGTCAGTTGTCAACTTCGCATGTGTGTTTGGACATTTTATCCTCTTACTTGCATAGTGAAAAATGCTGCCTGCCAGATAGCCAATGATTAATTTTCTGTACTTGTTTAATTCTTATTTCGTTGACGAAATTTAAAGTCGAGTCTCTATTATATTCTTCATCATGACGGTAAGATGGAATCGTTGTATTGATAATTTGAGTGGCCGACTGGTCGAAGTGCAATTGAGAATGGCTATTTATTCTCTTCTCTTCTTCTTAGCCGTTTCGGTCCATCGCATTTGTGGTCGACCACGAGGGCGTGTCTCGCCATACGGTCTCCAGCGTTTTGCACCACGAGCCATGTTTTCTGGCGACGTGACGTGACCAGCCTATTGCTCCTTCAGTACGTCTAGTATAGGTTTTTGATAGGTTTAATAAAGTTTGTAGTTTCAGTTTTCTTCCATACATTTACAAGCAGCGCCTATAGCGGAAACTATCATAAACTAAAATTGATAGTATGAGTTGTTTAAAATCGTAGTTTTAAAAAACGAAATAAGTTTACGTGTAAATAAAACATTTTTGGCAGTACGAGTTACATGTTTGACAGATCATTGGTAGTAAACTTCAACAAATTCGAAAACTTTTATAGTTTTTGCTCTCACCGATTTTTTTTAGTTGAGAAGTGTTTTTTGTTGGTTAAAATCTAGTAAGAATTTATTTTCGAGTCTAATTTGTGACAATCAGTGGCAACGCGATAATATTTTGCGTGGCGAATGGCTGTAGAGGCAGAGGAAACCCTACTAACCACTAGGACGTTTAGTCTGAGATCGTTTGGCCAAAGCCATTCATGGAGCAGCTGTGTGAGGCTTCGTTAATATACTCATCATCATCATCAGCCTATAGCAGTCCACTGCGGGACGTAGGCCTCTCCCAAAGCACGCCACTGGATGCGATCTTTAGCTTTCCGCATCCAATCATAACCTTTCGCAAGTCGTCACCCCATCTAGCTACGTTTGCCTAGTCGCGGCCTCCTCTCCAGAACACGTTTACCCCATCTTCATCGTCATCGGTTCTTCGACAGATGTGACCAGCCCTCTGCCACTTAAGCTTACTAACTCGGTGAACTATGCCGGTGACTTTAGTTCTCTGTCGGATTACTTTGTTCCGGATGCGATCTTTCAGAGAGACTCCAAGCATAGCTCTTTCCATAGCTCCGTTTCAGCCCCATAGGTCATAACCTAACCAAAACTTTCAAAAAAGAAAGCGGAGTAAATTACTCCGAGTAATGGTGGCAGGGATAGTGCCTGTTATAAGGGATAGTTTATATTAGTTGAGTGACTGGACCCAGTGAGCAACCCAGTAGAGTACTGTGTTGGTACTGATCCCGGGTGTACGTTATTTTCAACCTAGTCCAATGCGACTGTGTCGTGAAATCTGCTTTACTACGTCCAAGCTCTGAACCAATGTAAATCAGCCATTACAAATGAAAAATAAATGTTTAAAAGTAAAAAATAATCACTTATTATTTATACAGTTATCCATTACATCTCTTGCTAACTTCTCGACCTCTCATCACATGCCACGAATTGCGACGCTGTAGCGTCTTGTGGGCTCGGACGAATCCCGCGTTGACGGGTTGTCCTAGGACTCTGCCTTTGTTTCAGTGGGACAAAAGGTATTATGTAGTCTGAGCCTATCTGAAACCTAGTTAAACATTGTGAGATATGGCGTTTCGACTTTCTCCGTGTTCGGCATCATAAGGGTCACAGTGACAGTTAAATAAAGTCAATTTTTCTCTCCACCTTTAGTTTGCAAGGTGCGGGTGCCTATATAAATAGAGTGAGTCGCCCGCGCGCCTCAGTTGGTTTTTGATTTTTGAAGTGAACACTTCGGCTAAATGGCTCTATGTAGCCACGGTTCTCGTCGGCTTCGCTCCGACGGGGAAAAATATAATATTGAATTTGCGGAGTCCTCGCTGCCGGGAGCTGTAGCGTGATGCGGACCAGGCGGCGCGGGGCCTGCCGGCTGCTGCGCACGCAGCCATTGCTGAGGATTTCGCAACGAAGGTTTGAGTTGATAAGCCGTGAGTAAAATGCTATTATTTACTGCTTTTAAAAGCTCAGCCACTGGTCATAATGCTCCGGCGCTTGGGGTTTTTATCCCACGCAGTAGGGTCCGATTCAATAGTCGTGGTGATGATTGATCACATATTCCGGTCCTACTAGTGGCGCTTGAGCTAGATACTTACATTAATGACCGCTTTAAGTAAAGCATATGTTAATTTTATACAGGAAAAAATAATAAAAATATATTTTTCTACCCTCAATTTCTAATATTTTTAGAAAACAGTTGATAAAAACTTTGCTATTACAATAATGCACTTGATTATAGCTTATGTAAGGCTTTACAAAGAGGAGCTTTCCAGGACCGTCATAGGATTTTTTACAGGAAGCACGTGGCTCCGAGTTTCAGTATGTTGGGACATTGTGGCATGTGCGGCGAGTAATGTGATCCGCCGGTACCTACCCGCTGAGGGTAGGCAGGCCGATTCGGTGAAATTGAAGTTTCGTGTAACCTGCACCCGGCCCTGTGCTCCCGCGCTGGCCGCCGTCTCGTGGCACCTGCATCGCAGCGTACACCCGGCCCTGCGCTCCTGCCCTGGCCACCGGTTCGTGCCACCTGCATCGCAGCATACACCCGGCCCTGTGCTCCTGCGCTGGCCGCCGTCTCGTGCCACCTGCATCGCAGCGTACACCCGGTCCTGGCCCTGGCCACCGGTTTGTGGTACCTGCATCGCTGAATAGACCCAGCCATGCACTCCTGCCCTGGCGGCTGTACACCCGGTCCTGGCCCTGGCCACCGTTTTGTGCCACCTGTTTGTGCTACCTGCATCGCTGCATAGACCCAGCCATGTACTCCTGCCCTGGCGGCTGTGTTGTCCCACCTGCATCGCTGCGCACACCTGGCACTCCTGTTCTGGTTGCCAGATCGAAACGCCCCCTGTCTGGGAAGAGATTTTATGCTCAGTGGAACCGCCTGCACTATTGCTAGCACGGTCATCATCATCATCAGCCATCATTATGAGTGACTTATTTAGAAGGTATCGAGTAACGTGCGCTATTCATCAGTGATTTTGGCATATGCAGACGAACGTTTACTGCCAAGGTTGGTCATGTTAGCCATACAAGGGCACACCAACGAAGCCTGAGTAACCACCTGCAGTCGCCGTAGCCGCATCGGCATGGATGACGACAAATCGGGTAACGTGCACCGCTTCTAAAAGTGTTATAGCACTTCAATTTGATGCCTCCGCTAAGGTAGGGTATTCTATTAAAGCAGCTTTCTTCTGAACTGCCCAAAGTGACCTGTAGACTGCTCCTGGGGATAGTTGTGCAATCAATTTTTTATTTCGATGTCTCTGCTGAAGAAACTGTCTAATGCAGCTTTTGTTCTAAACTGCCTAAAGATCATTGGACTGCTCATGGGTATGGTGACGCACAGTAAGTACAGGAGCGTTACTCTATACTGATGAGAAACGAACGAACGAGAGCTGTCGTGCAATCGGCACGTTTAATACATACAAACAGATAGTGCGGCTCGCGTCGCAGTGCACTGAAAGTTCGTTTTTCGTCATATAAAGTGACTCCCCAGACACTATCTTAAGTGTCATGACACATCGGCAGATTCCAGCTTTGAGTCTTTTCTTTTCTCGGCTGTGAGCAAAGTGAATCCCACGGGCGAGTGTTCAACCTGAAAGCACTGAGCTAATTCCTGATTTCGTGAAAGTCGCTGTTGCTATACCATACCGCTTCACAAGTTACCGAATTTATTATGATCCTACTGTCGGGTGATCATGATCAGAGTGTCATCGCGGTTTCTGAGTGACACCATATAAGCTGTCTTCCTTAAGTCCCAGTGGATTGTGAGTGTGTGTCCGAGCTCTTTGTTGAAAAATGCGTGAACCTCCTACGCAGCAGCTGTCTACTAGTTGTGTATCGAATAAATCGAGTAACGGTGCTCTTGCACGAGACGACTACCTTTTGGTAAAATTATAACTTCCACTATTCTGGGAACATACATATTGCATATACCTACTGTGTACTGTGTATCACATCACGTGTAGCCGTAGCCCAACTCAATTTACTGGGCTAGATAATAAACAATGGCAGTCGTCATTAAATTTCTATGAATTTCGAAGGTCATCATTTGGAGCACAATTCAAAGGGTGAAAGTACCTATTCATGCCTAAACGGCTTCTCTAATGAAAATGTATTTTTAATTCGATTCTGGCGCAAACGTTTCATAACTATTTTTCAACACTGTATCTGCTGAAACTACTTAGACTGACTGGTTAAGATGCAGACGTGCCGTTTTCACAATTCCATTTTGAGTAATCTGTTTTATGGATCTTTCAGTTAGTTACGTAACTAGTTACTTACCAAGTAAAAAATTAGTTGTGTCATGCTCGTACTCGCATCTCATTTAGGAGCTCTCTGGCCTCTAGCTGAAGGCTAGAACTGGTATATATATCTACTAAGCTAGTACAGAGTTATAACCGGGCAGCGGTGACGTGGTAGCTGCTTGATTTATTAGAGTTTGCGGAAAACTTTCTAAATAAGTAATAATTATTAGTCATAATATTAACTCTTCGCAGTTCTTTCAGAATGCAATACGGTCGCTGAAGTAGGTAACCTTCCTTAGCTGGACAACAACAACAAACCTTTTTGTTTTAAAGAGTGTCACAGTTATTCGCCTTTCCACTGTCATATCGATGTCCAAGGACTTTTTCTTGGGTATAGCTAACTACCTAAGTTTACCTATAGATAGCCGCAAGCTATCTGCTGTTGGCGAACTGTCAGTTCTGATTGATAAGTCAGGCTCGAGGTGGCTCGTCCAACTGTCCATGTTCCCGCCACCATGATTGTTGCTTCCACAGCTTAGAGAGTCTATGTTGGCTGTCGTTGCATCAGGTCTGATCAGGTACAACTAACATCTTTACGTACCATCTTTATTTAATCGAGCTATTTTATTTTGTTATATCTAGGTCGACTTAATGGTTTCAAAATCGAACCTACAACAATGTAAGTGGGTACCTACCTACGTACCTTTCAAGTTGCAACAAGGCGAAGCCTTAAGGTTTTGGCCGAGACGTGCCCTTAGTGTTGACGAACCTACCTAAAGGTGACCTTGTTAATGTTTTTCATATGAAGTACTGAACATTTTACTTATCCTGGTGGCATGACTGATCATTTACTTACCCAGTTAAGACATGTTAGTCGGGTTTCATTTATCAACTAATATAATTGTTATTGTTGTGTTAATCAATCTTTATTAATTGATGTCATCTACCAAGGAATGCTGCCAGAGCTCATAATATTCACACATGATGATACAGAATGATAGTAGCCCACAAAATCGGTGCAAAGGCTTATAAAATAACTTTCCTTCCTAGTAGGACTGCACAGGAACTCGTTAACCGCCGAGTTAGTTAGAATACAAAATTAGACTGTGTGTTACTTGTCAATCTAGAATATGAAAAACTGAATACTTAGTTATCCGCCAGTGTCACAGCCTTCATCTAATCTTTTCCAGTAGCTGATGAGGCTGAGATATTTAGTAAAATTATCTTCCCTTCAAGCACCACTCCTCGTTCCAAGGACTAGATGCCGCGCCAGGTGTTGCAGGCCGTGTCGTCGTACGGGGCTGGCTGAGCAGGTCCACGAGGCTCCAGGGTCGGCTGCTGCATTTCTGAGGTCAGTCCAGAATTACATACCCTAGTCAGCATGTGCTGACCTGAGCCCCAGCGGCCTGGATCGATATTCTACACTTTACAGCTTTTAAATATTGTTGCAAAGTATTTCACTGGTTCCATCCATTCGGCTAGTGTATGTTAAAAATATTGCCTTGACAATAACAAGATTTTGATCAATAATAACTTATAAGTATTGCTTTCGAAGAGGCACTGTGTGTATCCATATGTATAAATACCTACCTATATGTATAGGTACATACCTTCCATAACTTTCTGAAAAGTCAGGAATAATAAGGAAGTACTTAAGTCTTATGTATACTTATACCTTTCTTTTTAGTATATCTATTACCTAGAAATCTATGCATTATAAATTTATAGATTCAAATATTTCTCTACTGATATACTCATCAGTAGCTTATGGGTCACAGTTGGTTTTCTCTCCACCATGCGATAATAAACACATCTCACAATGTTTAACTAGGTTTCAGATAGGCTCAGACTACATAATAGACGCATTTTTCCTGTAATAAAAATGACATATTATGTATCTAGCCTATCTGAAACCTAGTCATTTCTGCATGGTGATATTACAACTGAGGCGCGCGGGCGACTCACTCTATTTATATAGGCACCCGCACCTTGCAAACTAAAGGTGGAGAGAAAAATTGACTTTATTTAACTGTCACTGTGACCCTTATGATGCCGAACACGGAGAAAGTCGAAACGCCATATCTCACAATGTTTAACTAGGTTTCAGATAGGCTAGATACATAATATGTCATTTTTATTTCAGGAAAAATGCGTCTATTGGGCTTCGTCCGACGACAGGGCGTCTTGGGCTTCGTCCAACGACAGAGTGTCTTGGACTTCCCTCATGTGCAGAATAGGTCGTAGGAGATTCTACATATACCATGTACGGACACCTCTAGAGATGGAAATAACGGCTTAAATTGTATAACAAATTTAAACGTTATGCTTAGTAAAATAAGCATGCTTAATATAATGCTGTAACGCTTAAAAAGCTTTTTCTAACGATACTGCGATTTGTTGTGAATTTCAACGAAAATACTTTTTCTAATGATACTGTAATTCGTTGTGAATTTCAACGAATCGCAGTATCGTTAATAAAAGCGTTGAAATAGTTAAATGTTATTAAGTTCTCAGGTTAAGGGCCTGCACAGGGTGACGTGCCGCGCCAAATTTGGGTTTTCAATGCTCTTCACACAGCACACGCAGTGACACGCACACATGTAAGTTTGCACAGTGGTTCGATAAACTTTTACTCGCCAACTTTATTGAAAATTATGTTCAAGTACATTTTGGGTGATTTTAGGGTACTTAAGTATAATTTTTACTTACACTGGTAGGCACCAGGAAAGAGTAGAAATTAATAGGAGTGCCACTTTACTCCATACTCGGAACCCGATTAACTTTTTCAAACAAATGTGGTATTTACTTGTAGAAAGGTAACTACAAGTATTAAAGTGTACATAATAAGTTTCGGACATCCTCCAGCCAACTGAACCCCGACGACGAAGCAAAGTAAATTCATAGTGTCGCAAAAGGGCTATACTAAGCCGAAAGGGGATGACTCAAGGGGTTATTCTGAACAACTTTTGTTCTACGAGTTTTGCAAATTCGCGAAAAAAAATATTCGTTTTCCATGGTAAAAAGTCACGTGTCCAACAAAGTTTCTATGAAAAAGGTTTTTTTTGTTAATTTCCAAAACTCGTAGAACTAAAGTTCAGAATGACCCCCTGTCTTACTCCTTACCTGCCGAAGGAGGAAGGTAATGTTTTTTGATTGTATGTATGTATGTTTGTCTGTTTCTTTGTTCCCTCCTGTAGCCTAAACGGCTTGATAGATTTTAATGTATGAGGTATTGTTAGACGCGTATTGATTGCGCGATGGTTATAGTTTATGTGACGTTACATTAAAATGTACATAGCACCCTCTAGAGGACATAACGTGATGATCGAAAAAATAATAATTCAACATTGCCGTGTAACGTATCAAATGAAAGGGCTTGATTTTCACATTACAAAAATATGCATATTGAAGGTACCTATTTAAATAACAACAAAATTATTGAAATAAAAAATGATCATGAACTGACGTAAAATTTCATAAAATAAAAACAACTAAAAAGTTACAAATAAAAATATATAATTATAAACAAACAAAATACCTTTTTGTTTGTTTATAATTTGTTTAGTATATACCGCTTTTTCAATACCTGTAAGTACATTTTTTGGTAGCAGCATAATATTTTTTCTTATTATTATGGTTTCGTACCTCAAAAGGAAAAAAGCAACCGTTATAGAATCTCTTTGTTGTCCGTCTGTCTGGCTGACTGTCTGTCACCGCCCTTTTTCTCAGAAACGGGTAAAGATATCAAGCTGTCATTTCGCATAGATGGGGAGTACCCCAAAAAAATATTGTGGTACTCCCAGTCCCATACAAGTAAATTGGGGCTGATATTTTTTCCGGTTATTTTGATGGTGTAGGTAGGGTATCGTTGAATAGGTCTTTTAATATAATAGGTATAAAAAAGGTTAAAATATAATTATTTAGCTTTTACCCTTAAATTTGGGGATTACACCATAGACAAAACCTAATTTAAAAAAATGATTTCAATAGATGACGTGATTTTATGTTGGGTAACTCAGAATAAGAAGTGATGATATCTCAGAATAATAATGGTTAATGGTGCTATTCCGCTGAGCACCGAAACCAGTGGGACACTAGTGATAAGTGGTCATGGAAATGCAGCAGGGTAGACCCTGCTCCTAGAACAAGGTATGAGTTTGTGATGTGTGTGCGTGAAAAGCGAGGATGGAAACTTTGAATATTTTCTTGATTTTGGTGCTCAGCTCACCGATCAATCAAGTGCTGTGGCCTTACTGTCCACAGCTCATGCTGAGCTGGTGCCGTTTCGACACTCCGGACAGCAAGCCGTTGTGTTATTGTTTTGTATTTTGTCTGTATTTTTGTTTTTGTCTCATGTTCTATTTTTTTTGTCCTTGTTGTTTTGTATAAGTATGTATTTCTTTTTCTTTAAATCTGTATTTTTCTTTTTGTTGTTGTTGCTGTCTATGTGTCGAATAAATGTATCTTTATCTTTATCTTCAAATCACGCAATCTATCGTTGGTTTTTTTTAGTGGCCTATAGAAGAAATTCAGTCATTGACAATTTTACGTTACGAATTTATTTTTATTTATATTATTTTTATTTTTACATTTTCGTGGAGAACCAACAGCATTTTGTTAATCAATAATTATTACTTATGAACACATAACAACTTGATGCCATTAACAGAATGAACTTAGTAAACCGAGTAAACCTAACTCATCCAGAGGAAAAATAAAATATCTTTCTCTCTCTCTGAAAAACATACTTAATAGCCTAAAGTCGATGCTTCTAGCTATTAACATCTTTGAAATAAAATTGAGCCACCACCGTGTTACTGCCCTCATCAGATCCTCACGAGGCCATACCTCCACCAGCACCATGCGACTGTATTTTTGATCCTTAACCTGCGTATTGTCATCACTTAGATCCATTCGCTATATTCCTGCTCCTCATCAGACTTTTACGAGACTGTAATGTCACGAGAATATTACCCACTATATAATTTAATGCCGCCAAGCGTTTCTAAATAGTGAGGTGTCCTTAACGGATGAAAACCCACAAAACGCAAGGC
This sequence comes from Plutella xylostella, assembly GCF_932276165.1. NCBI lineage: Eukaryota > Metazoa > Arthropoda > Insecta > Lepidoptera > Plutellidae > Plutella > Plutella xylostella. The sequence goes on from NC_064012.1 coordinate 11,729,450, forward strand.
TAAGGCTCTGGGAGGAAAAGCAGCCCCAGGATCCTTTCCTACCTCTTGAGGAAAAACTTGCTCCTGGTAACAGTCTTCCCTGGCACATCTGGAAGACTCTAAATCGGTTGCGAGCAGAGGTAGGCTGCTGCAAGGACAATCTCTGTAAGTGGGGCTATACCGTTGGTACCAACCTATGCGACTGTGGTACCGCCCCCCAGACTATGGAGCATTTACTCTCCTGTCCCCTGTGCCCTTCCACCTGCACACGGGAAGACTTACTCCAGGCCAACCAGAATGCTATCAAAGTTGCTTCTTTTTGGTCTGGACAAATATAAAAATCGCATTTCACTGACACGAAAGAAGAAGAAGAAGAATTTAATGTATTGAATATACTCAAAGAATTATGCTTCCTCAATTTCAAATCAAATTATGTTGGTGTCATAAAAGTTGAAAAAGTGCAATGACAACCAATGTGCAGTGATTTTGTATCTGTACACGAAAAGATCGCGAGCTGTCAGTGCTGCCTAAACCGACGTGACCCTTCTTTGGAGGCCAGCGGCCGACTGAGTCAAACGTTGCTTGTGTTTATGATTTTATAACACAGAAAGCCGCCATAGATATTTGTATGAAGATTTGAGGGAAAAAAATTGCTCAAGTTTGCGATTAATTTACACAAAATAAGTGTGTGTTTATTAAAAAACAAGGTATTTAGCGCCTAGTCCAAGCATTTAACTTTATAATATGATAAAAATCATATGAAAATTCTTGATAATTACGACACAGTTGTTACAATACGGGACTGCTTTTTCGTGATATTCTGAATTTTATTTACAGTTATCCATAAGCATTTACTTGAATTGGAATCATTCAGCACCTAGCTAGACTCTTCGGCTACCTGTGTGATTTTTTTCAAGGTTGTAGAGCATCGTTTACTACATAATTCTATGACAATGCCAACCCTCGATTCCCCCTTGCCGACCCTTAATTATAAACGAAAGTCCGTTATTATTATTAACGATGACGTTTCCAAAGAACCAAAGATTATTAGATAAATAAAGTCGTTTTGGTTAATTAAAACAAGTTTAATGCTTTTATAAATTCGTTTTTATTTTCAGGTTACACGAAGAGTAGTTTGTAAAAATTGTCATTCATCAGAAAATGTTATACCTATTTATACAATGAATAAAATCAATTTACTTTTAGGTACTTATCTAATACAAAATATAACATTATTTTTTGTTACAATTAAGAAACATTATTTTCTCAACTTTAGAGGTAGTTAGTCCTTGCTTTAGTGATGTGATGAGACACTTTACTGGCTCATAAAAATCCTTTGTTGAGAGCTCATCGCATATTGCCACTAGACCAGCTGTGAGAACTACTGCTTTTTGTAGGTGATGGACGAGGAAAGCAATAAAAAACGATATATTTTGAGAGTGCAAAACGGACCGCGCGCGACATCAACTTGAACAGCCGGAAGTGCTTGCCGCTCGCGGGGTTCTCAAGATGGCCGCTTTGCAAAAGCGCGGCTAATTTAAATTTGGAACAAACTACGATCTCGAGTGCGCTCGTATTTATTTAAGATATTAAATCAAAGGTAAGTACATAGGTACACGCAGGTACCTAAATAGGGCATTTTCAATGCAAGTAATTAGATAAATATTATAGGTACAAATAAGATGAAACAATAGTTATTTGTTATGTAGTGCGTCGCCTACAGCTTGCAGTCAGATAATTTTCTGCGCTCATTATGGTTGTTACTTCCTGAAATGGCTGTAATACTTGGCACATTTGGTCAATGCATTGCCACTCTTCCATTGGTACGAGTATTATAGGCAACTGCACGGTGAAATTTGATGTGGTAGCTCTTATTGCTTCTTGCAATGAACTATATCTTACGAGCATCGAAAATACCGAGTTCCATCGTGTAGGCACCTAGGGGGAGATACATTTTGGGCATTCATTTGATATTTGAGAAGCTTCTCTTTTGCAAGACAACTCCTCTTAAAATGGGCCACCGTCTTTTGTACTTTGCCTACTGTAACAGCAATGCTATCTTGACTTAAAGCTGTCTGTACAATCAAGTTAAGTTTATGTGCGTAACAACCATAGTGAGGCCATCCTAATATTGTTGCCGCCGAAATCATGTTTGAAGCGTTGTCGGAAACTATAAAGTTTATTTTATTTTCAATACCCCAGGTACTTGTTACATTTCTTAATTCTGCCGCTATGCGTTCTCCTGTATGATGCCCTTCCAAGGATGTGCATTGAATTAGAACACTGTGGTATTTAAGGTTGCCATTGTAATACACATGTAAGCCTCCATGTTTCTAGAAGTCTAACAGTCGATGGTCAAACAAATGCTAGTGCATTGCTTGTAACTACTTGGGAGAGACGCTCAACGTATTCAGCTTCTAGTAACGTTGATGCGACCGTTTTCCGACTTGGTAAATCGTAGGTTGGATTTAGAGCTTTTACAAAATTTCTGAAACCTGTATCCTCCACAATGCTAAAAGGCTGAAAATCTTGCGTTATTAATTGCAACAACGATTTATCTTTTTTTTTTTTCATCGGTGCGTAATTTTTTTGGTAAAGAAGCAACTAATGACGTTTGCTTAGTGCGTTTTCCCGAAGCTGTATTCGCATCATTTCCACCTTCAACCCTATTATTATTAGTGTTAGAGCCATCCAAACTGTTCAAGCTGTTAGTAGTGTTGTTAGTGAAGCCACTGCCATTGCCATTACCTTTAAAAGAGCAATAATTGTAAAAATATAACTATATGAAGCCTTTAGCACACGGCGAGGCGTATGTAATTTTCAAAGGGGGGTCTCAGTCGAGTGCTAAATGTCTAAATAATATATATATATATATATATATATATATACGAGGCCTATTATTATAGCCTTGTCTATCGTTATGTAATACGTCATATCAGGGTACTGTGTATTTTTCCGGTTTTTGTTATTTTGCAACTAACTCCAATCGTATTCTTGATATAGTCATAAAGCCGTGCTCTACTCAGAGCTCAGTCGCGGGAAACGGAACCGTGGCGGGCAGTACCTGCGCTACAAAGACGTGCTCAAGCGTCACCTTGTTGCTTGTGGCATATCACCGGACAGTTGGGAGGAACTAGCTGAGATGAGGCCAGAGTGGCGTAACTCTGTCCACAAAGGCTTAGAAAATTTTGAAAAGTTTCGACTTCAAGCCCTTGACGTGAAACGCCACTCTCGGAAGACACGCCCTAAGCCCTCCTACAACTATACATACAACAGGATGGGACAGCTCTACTGTGCTCAGTGTGACAGGGTGTTCAAGACGAAGTTCGGACTTGCCAGCCACATAAGAGCACATAACAGAGTGTAGCAAGAGTCGCTGTTGTCGGATACGACGAAGAGGACATCATCATAGTCATAAATGGGGTAGAATGTATAATTCTTGATAACATCCTGAATCGCGGGACATACAAGGCTTCTTTGTAGATTAAATGCAGTCAATTCTTTATTATTATTATTAAGTATATTTTTTTAAGAAACGTAATGACTTTTGTTCTATTTTTAACATAACCTCAATCCCAAAACAACATAACTTTACTGCACCACCTATTTTACTTTTACTCATTCCAACATTTTATAAATTCAGTCAGATAAATTTCCTTCAAACAATTTTACATCGAGGTCGTTTTGTACTAAAATAGCAATAACTTTTTTGTTAATTGAAACAATAGCAACGTTTTTACCGTTTTGGAAACTGCATTAAATGAGCAATCTTTTCTAATAAGGTGCCAGGTTTGCGTGGTATATTTTTTTTACAGTATGTAGAGTCAAAGTTGTTTATAAAAAAATACGATTACCTTTTATGACTTTGAAAACCGTGTTTTTTTTAAACATACAGCATTACTCGATATTTTTTTTGACTGCGATCAATAGCAGGGCTATACAGGGTGATGCAACACCAAACAAATTCTAACAATATGGATTTTTGTACCGGCGGCACACAAAAAACTGATCCAAGGTGTCGATTTTCAGCAAATTTATAGAAGTGTCAATATCTCGAAAATTATCGAGTTTTTACTAAGGTCATATTGTAATATTCTGGCCTCTCATGAGCTGACCTATCAGCCCTTTAAGGGATGACGTTGACTTTTGGGACAACCTGTATATGAATTACTCACGGGTCAATAAATGATGAGGCTTCTTTTTGAGGTTTGCTCTGTCATTGCAAAAAAATTGTTCATGATGAGTCTCATCTTGTAACCCTGCCTGCATCTTTTTCTTTATGAACCGTTTCTATTGGCTCTTCGGCCAAATATAAACAAAATAAAATAAGAAATATTATAAATGAGCAATGGAGACAATCACAATAATCAGTGATCACAACTGGTATACTGATTTAGTAACCACATCAATCATAGTCCACATAATAATACATATTTCTATTCAATTTAATATATACTTTATAGTCTGACTTTTCATACCATTCTGTGACACCATACTACAGCCTGTATCAAAGTTAGTTGATTCTATGGGCTGACTATTTTGGGATGCCATAATACCACTGTCACCATCGTATATGGTATACATCCCATCAATAGCCGGCCCAACTAACATTTGAATTTTTTATAGCACTGGGTCATTATTATCATTTTCGGGTGGTGGTCCTCCTCCTGTTAAAGAAACAAAGTTAACACTTTCTAATGACAATCCAAGTAAATATGGAAAATTTTATCTTTAGGTATCAATTAATATGCACACCTGTACGCATAATGTCCCTTTTTTTCTTCAACATCTGCTTCCTTTTTAATTGTTTTAAATAATGATTTACACATTATTTCCGTAGCACCGGTATTGGATGCCAGTTTTGGACAAGAGTTTCCCTGTCCACTGTAAATTATGAGTGTTCAGGTTAAATTTAATGTTATAATATGTATACCTACTACACCTTCGGAAACAAAGACAGAAATTGAATAGTAAATAAGTAACTAGGTAGGTATACCTGGAATATCCATTTTAGCATCAGAAAATATTTTTTTCGCCTTTTTCATCAGATTTTTATAATTTTGCTGAAGGCTATCTAAGGTGCGGGAACAACCTGAGGTAGTGGAATTAAATTGTTGTTCCACTTCCAGCCACGCTTTTTGTTTTTGTATGAGGTTAGCTCCATCCGTTTTTTTATTCTCTATTACGTGTTTATATTTATCCACTATCTCGCAAAAGAGTAAGTGGTCCCCTTGTGAAATTCGGAGCACGAAGGCGTGGTTTCTTTTCCATTTTTATTAATTAAAATCGCAATAAGTAGGTATATCTCAAAACCAAGGCAATCAGAAATGACACTTTTCTTTGATACCTAAATATAAATATGGTCAAAACAGAAACAGAGTGGGATAGTTTTATGCAAAGACGTCAGGTGAAAACGAGATGATTTGAACGTCCCTATATTTTATCAAAAAACTATGTAAAAATAAGAAGACAGCTTTTCCAAATTTATCATGAATATTTTTTCAAAGTTTTAGGAAAAACTTATTAAGTTTATGGATTTTAGTAATGTTAAGTTTATGGATTTTAGTTATGTTAAGTTTAAGGATTTTAGGTTAACTTGTTTGTTATTATTAAAATAATACATTGTTTAAGTATAAAATTCACTTCGTTTTATTCTAACAACACTTAATCCTAATAAAGCTAGGGGGCAGAGCAGAGTGGGGTTATAAAGTACCTACATAAACGATAATCAGCACCATAATAGGTTAGATAAGACATTACATGACTCGAGGATGGCATGGTTTCTTTCCTGGCACGACCACGGAGGATTTCGACATGAGGATTTTTGCAGTCCATATTCATGAACATATATACTTTTTTGTAATTTACATTATAATGACAAAAAACCCTGTCTGTATGCTGAGTACACCTCTTGTACCTAAAGCTCTATAGGTCTAGTTTTGGTTTGCTCTTTTTCGACAAAGACCTACATCGCGGGGGGTCCAGCTATCGTTATGCCTAAATCGTGATATGACTTAGGCATAACGCGAAGTAGCTGTACTGCGTAATAGGTACACTCCGCGCAAAGGAAATACGTACTTACCTTTCTCTATCTCGGAAAAACATCCAAACTCGATGATCTTTGAAATAAAATTCAGTCACGACCGTGTTACTGCCCTCATCAGATCCTCACGAGACCATACCTCAACCAGCACCATGAGACTGTATTTTTCATCCTAACCTAATGTTCCTACGCATTGTCATCACTTAGATCCATTCGCTATATTCCTGCTCCTCATCAGACCTTTACGAGACTGTAATGTCACGAGAACAAATCAGAATCAGAATCAGAATTTATATAATAAAAAGAGATTACAGCACCAATTACAGTGCTCCACACTAGGCTAAATGCCTTTGCCCACTATCTAATTTAATTTAATGTATTGAATATACTAGAAGAATTATGCTTCCTCAATTTCAAATCAAATTTTGTTGGTGTCATAAAAGTGGAAAAAGTGCAATGACAACCAATGTGCAGTGATTTTGTATCTGTACACGATTAGATCGCGAGCTGTCAGTGCTGCCTAAACCGACGTGACCCTTCTTTGGAGGCCAGCGGCCAACTGAGTCAAACGTCACTTGTGTTTATGATTTTATAACACAGAAAGCCGCCATAGATATTTGTATGAAGATTTGAGGGAAAAAAATTGCTCAAGTTTGGGATAAATTTACACAAAATAAGCGTGTGTTTATTAAAAAGCAAGGTATTTAGCGCCTAGTCCAAGCATTTAACTTTATAATTTGATAAAAATCATATGAAAATTCTTGATAATTACGACACAGTTGTTACAATACGGGAGTGTGATTTACTGCTTTTTCGTGATATTCTGAATTTTATTTACAGTTATCTATAAGCATTTACTTGAATTCGAATCATTCAGCACCTAGCTTGACTCTTCGGCTACCTGTGTGATTTTTTTCAAGGTTGTAGAGCATCTTTTACTACATAATTCTATGACAATGCCAACCCTCGATTCCCCTGTGCCGGCCCTTAACTATACAATAAGCCATAAACAATACGTCAATATTCCTTGCTGGCCTTCTGCCCGGAACTCAACCTGGAATACTCTGTCAGCTTTGGGAATAACGCTACTGTTTTTCAGACAGAAACTGCCAGCCTATGAGCCTACTTGACGGAGCTACACAAATAAAAAATAAAAAAATTTGCAATATATGCTTCTACACAGACAGCATGGCTGCGACAAAATCTAAATTAATATTAGAATGTCACATAACACTGGAAACATTGAGCATTTGGAATCATGTAACAATACAATGGACGAAAGGTCATAACGATATCATTGGAAATTGCGAGGCTGACCGATTAGCGAGAATGGGGTCGAATATCCTACCAATAGGACCACAACCATTTATTACTCTGTCACCAAAGGCAATAAGGCAATGTCTTACAGATAAAACACTATCCGAACACAATCAGGAGTGGCAAAACCGGGTAGACTGTAGACAAAAGCGTTCATTACATCACACAACTATAAATTTACACGCTACTTACTCAACCTGTCCCGTAGTAATATATCATTAATGGTAGGATTAATAACAGGACATTGTTGCGTGAATAAACACTTATATACCATAGGTAACACAACTAGTCCCTTATGTAGGACATGTAAGGAAGTAGATGAGACGGTTGAACATATTCTGTTAGCTTGTCCACCTACTACAGAAACAAGATTATCTATTCTTGGACCAACAGAGCGCCTATCTCAGCTATTGCAACACCCAGGCTTGCTGCTCCAGTTTACTCGGGAGCTAGGCTGGCTGAGCTGAAATCAAGGGGATATGTACAAAGGTTCCACTCGAGAGAGCCACGTACAGGAATTTCACCCCCTACGAGAATAGAATAGAATAAAATTCCTTGCTGGCATAACATCCATAGATATATCAGCAAGTAAATACTTATTAAATTTCATAGGTGGACCGTCACCAATGATATTCAGTGGTATTACTGAGAGGTAGTAAAAAATATTTCCTACCGCTTACCGAGGTGGTCTCGAGAGGTAGAGGGATACGATGGAAAAAAAAACGAAATTGACGAGCTGAACCCCATGGTAACAGAGTTATTAAAATTATGGCTGACAAAGTAACCGGAATCATAAATTCTTTTCTTTTAGTGTTGATTCTACTCCTGATATAACTCATGAACATCAGATTTCCTTAATTGTGCGATTCTTTCAAGACAATGCGGAACCAGTTGAACGATTCCTTTGCTTTCTATCAAATACTGGTTGTCATAAGGCAGAAGACATATTTATACTTTTGACAAACTGAACATCGATATTGCCAATTGTAGAGATGAAATGCCAATATGCAACATATATATCTTGCGCCGCAAAATCCTTAAACGGTGATCGGATCTCGCGGATGCTTTAATGGACGAATGCATCTTAGTAAAAAAATGATTGTTGTCTCAGGGACATTAAACTAAAACAAGGTTGGCCAAAAGAAATCACCCTACTGGAAGTTGCTCTCATTTGATATTGGTGGACTTGACAAATGTAGAATACAAGTTCAGACGCCATGGAGTGATGTACTCCCCAAGAACGCGAAATAATTGTGTATATTCAGTTTTCGGGTCGCCTTTTTTTAGTTTTATCTGTAATTTTTCCCTGCAAAATCGCCCGATTTAACCGTGTCAGACAGATATTGTGGAATTTTTTGAAAACCTGTGTTAATGTGAATAAGCCCGTGTCTCTGGAAGCCCTTAAGCACAACATTCGACACGAGGGCGGGAATCTCTTGCCCGAAGTTCTCGCTGAAGTGTTGAGAAATGCCATAAAAGGAGCCCGTATGGCAATCAATTCTGACGGCGCGCATTTGGCCAATACCATCTTATAGACTTTACCAATAAAAATGTAAAGGTTGAAATACTTAAACATAATAAAAAAACAGAATCGATTTTTTTCATTTAGAACAAAAAATTAGAGCCAAACAACATCTGATGACTTTTTTTGGTCTACCTTGTATAAGGGAATAAGGGAACTAAAGTTATTTGATTTAAAAGTGGCATTTCCTTATACCGAAATTGCGATGCGTATATTTCTTAGTACTGCAGTGACAAACTGTAGTGCAGAACGCTCATTTTCATTTAAGATCAAGTCTCATCGAAGAAATGATGAATAATTTGCCAATTTTGAAGATTGAAGCTGATTAAACTAATAAAATTGCTTACGATGATGTAATAAACAAGTTTGTTACGAATTTTGTACACAGAAAAAAATTTAAATTTCATTCCTTGAGAGGGCGGAAAACTACAGGTGCCCAGGGCGCGCAATCTTTAAATACGCCCCTGTCCATAGGTATATCAGCAAGTACATAGGTACTTATTAAATTTCAGAGGTGGACCGTCATCAATGATTTTCAGTGGTATTACTGAGAGGTGTACGATATAAAAAAATATTTCCTACCGCTTACCCAGGTGGTCTCGAGAGGTGTACGGTGGGCAAAAAACTTAACCTGAAACCCATGGTTACAGAAAAGTCAAAAGGCCATAAAATCAAAGTCAAGTATGACCTCACCTGTGCTGCCATAGCACAGTGTTTTATAGACCCTATTTTTGTGTCATCGCAGTTTTTTTGCAAAATTTTATAGTTTTCGTCATTTTAAACACTTTAGTAAAACTCCGAAGTCACTATCACTTCTAGTTTATTTTTAAAAAAATCGTTAAGTTTCACTCTATCCGGGTACGCGATACAATTAAATTTCAATAGCATACATGGAATACACATATTAAAACATACATTATAGCAAAAATTCATACATCAAAGCTTAATAGTTACTGTTACCGACAGGATCTCCTTATAATAACGCGGCCTCCGTTGTATATATTTTTCTTTTTTATGACTGTCAAAGTGTTGCTTTTTGGTTTTGTTTTTGTGTTGTAAATAGCCTAGCTCCAAGCTCCAAAAGTACACGTTTTTATTTGTCTACAAATCCTGGCCTTTTCTGCTATCTACGCACCGTAGTTTACAAGTGGTCCTTCGAGCCGGATCAATCCATGCAAGCTGCAAAGAAGATGGTGAACACCCGTAGTGCCCTTCGCAAGGAGCCTTCGCCCACCACCAGTGCTCGCAGCGTGAAAGCAGAAGGACAAGCGAAGGATTTGTCCAACTTCAAGTTGCCGACGACGTATACCCCCCCTATTACAAAGTTTTAGAGGCTAAGAAAGCGTGTTACCCTGATAACGTCCAAATATCTGAAAGGGAAGCATCAGTGTCTGTGCAAAATTTAGTGCAGCACACATTCAATCGGCTAATACAATTGACGGATGCCGTGTTCATTAATTACTGTATTAAATATAGTAAAGAGGTAGTTGAGTGTATTTTCCACGGCATCTGGGGATTCGATGTGTCTTTTGGGCAAGCACTATAGTAGCAGTCTTTTTCAGATGGTAATAGCGATGAAAGTAGCATTTTCGCAACAACATTTACCCCACTTCAGATCATTACTGCCTCAAATGACGTGATATGGTTAAATCCATCCCCACAATCATATCGTTACTGTAGACCTGTTCCATTGACATATATATTACTGCGTAAGGACAGGCCATGCCACTCAAGAAAATGGCACCCGCGCGTTGGCCCTAAAATAGACATTTTAGGGCCAACGGTCCTCAGTCGACAGTTGTCTGTGACGGAGATATAGTCTTTGTTTTTGTTTTAGGTTTTTGTGAAGAGGGGAGGAATGTGTATAAGTATATAGATATTAAGAAGTGTTGGTTAGTTGAAATTTTGTTGTTTACTTAAATATTTGTCTGGACAGGGAGTCATATTATTTCATTTATAACATGGTTATGAGTTTTCAGTTAAAGAATAGGGTGATGAATTGTTAAGTTGTTCTAAAGGGGTTTTATAAGTTTTATGTTAAGTATGGGATAATGTTATTTTTGTTTTTTACATTTATTATTTAGGTGGGGAGGAATGTTGTATATTTATGGTTGCTGTCCGTTGGCATGGCAACGGTAGTCAACACGTAGTCAATAAATGGTTGTCCTCTCACAAGCTGCGTTTATATTTGTAACAAAATGTAAATACCTAACAAATTTTTGTGATAAATATGCCTATTTTTGTTGTGAAAGGCTACAAAAACTATGATACGAAGGTCAAAAAGGAATATGGAATATCGTATCATCCTTAATTAATAAATAAACACATTTTAAAGCGATAATTATTTTACTACCAAAGTCTACAATGGCCGCACGATGTAACCTTGTACGGACGTCCGCATGCAACTCAACTCATATTATTATGTACCTAATGTCCGGTGACGGTAAAATAAAACGCACGTACAAGGTTGCGTCGTCAGGATAAGTAGCTCGGCTCTGACATAGTTCCAACAAATTATGACAGATGGCAGTTATTTTGCTTGTATGAAGAAGGTTTGAGTAAAATGTTCTGAAGGGCGTATCCTTCCTTTTGAAATCATTGACCTGTTCACATTCAGTATAAAAAGGAGTCGAAGGAGTTAATTTTGTCCGAAAACCTAAATATTCAAGAACAAATTGACGACCTGAACCCCATGGTTACAGAAACTTCAAAAGGCCATAAAATCAAAGTTAAGTATGACCTAACCTGTGCTGCCATAGATGGAAAAGTACTAAACACTATTTTGGATACTACTTCCCAATTACGTTGCCCATATTGCGACTTAACTTCGAACCAATTTAATAATTTGGACATAGCGTTCTCTAAGCCTATTAAAGAAGAGACCTTGGTTCATGGCATTAGTCCTTTACACTCTTGGATAAGAACTTTGGAATTTATTCTTAAGCTTGGTTACAAGGTTGAGGTCAAACGATGAAGAATTACAAAAAAATCGGAAGAGGGCATACAAGATGTAATTAGGGAAAAAATGGGTTTACTTGTAGATGTGGTGCGCCCAACTTCAGGTACGAAAAATGACGGGAACACAGCCAGAACAGCGTTTGCCAACAAAAACCGTGCCTTATTTGCCGAAATTTTAGGCTTGGAAAAATGGCTGCTCGACAAAATTTATGTTGTATTAACCCTGCTTTCTAGCAACTTGCCCATTGACCCACAAAAATTTTGTACTTTTTGCAGGGAACTGGCAATTGACTACGTTGCAAAGTATGCTTGGCATCCGATGACCGTGACATTTCACAAAATTTTAGTACATGGTGCTAAAATAATAGCATCATCCACTTTACCGATTGGAATGTTGTCAGAGCAAGGGGCAGAATCGCGAAATAAGTTCTGGCGGTCAGACAGGGAGCACCACAAGAAAAATAAGTCGCGAAGCTGCCATGTTTGACCTCTTCCATAGGGCATTAGTGTCATCCGACCCCGTCATCTCAGACTTTGGCATTAAAGAAAGAAAGAAAAACACTAAAAAAAATCCGTAACCAGCTGATGCAGTAAATTTCCTAAAAACTGTTGGTGGTGAAAGCCATCATGTTTTAGATGTTTGGGATGAAAATGATGAAAATTTTATAGTACCTAGTGGAAATTAAAATTTCTTTGAATACTCTAAAAGTAATAGCATCTAACTTTGCCGGCCGACTGATTCAGTTCAGTTCAGTTCTTTATTCAGTAAACAATTAACTTATTGTATTTGAATTTAAAATTAAAAATAACATTAATATCTATGATTAACATAACAATAACATGCACAACAATATTATTATATGGTACCTACTTACAAGCAAAAAGATTCATTATAGGGAAACAAATTTTAAATTAATTATCAATTTTGTCGTTTATAAATTCCTCAACTGAGTAGTAACATTTATTCAACAGGTACAATTTTAGTTTTTTACTGAATAGTTTATGAGCAGTCAACTCTTTATATTCTATAGGCAGGTGATTGTACAAATGGAGAGCTTGATACTTTGGTGAATGCTTCGCTATGTCAAGATTTGGACAGAAATCAGATTTGAGATCCTTTCTTCTTGTCTGTAATCGAGTATGTCTCTCTGATTCAAATCGGTGTATATAGTGGTTAGTGACCCTGACTGCTAGGCCGAAGGTCCCGGCTTCGACTCCCGGCTGGGGCAGATATTTGTTTAAAGACAGATATTTGTACTCGGGTCTTGGGTGTTGATATTTATATTTAATATGTATCTATCTATGTACTTGAGTAGATATATCACCTGTCCGATACCCATAACCCAGGCTCTGCCTAGCTTGGGGTCGGATGACCGTGTGTGAGATGTCCCCACATATTCATATTTATATTTACTGCCAGCCTACAGCTTCGTATAAATAATAATTACCTAACCAACATTAAAAACAACCGATATTCAACACAAAATGTAGCATAACTTTTGAACAGCTCAACCTTTTTTGATAAATCATATTTAGATGATAGAATAATCTCGATAACAGTAGCTTTCCATAAAAAATGCATTAATCGGTTAACCCACTTCAGAGCTGAAGACGAAACTGAAGATATTCCAAATCATTAGTTTATCTTTATATCATCATGTACATCTCACCTCTGTGATATTTGCTATTTACATTAAACACTACTATTCTATTCTCTGTGGGGGTGTAGGTATCTGCAGCTGGCTCTCTTGAATGGAACCTTTGTGTATATCCCCTAGGTCTAAACTGCCTTCCTAAGCTTGGACTATTTCCCACCACGCTGGTTCACTGCGGGTTGGTGGGTTCACATATCTAGATGTGCCTCAGGAACCATGATGTATTCCTGTACCGTAAGAGGGATGGTATGTAATTTACTTATATTCAAAGAACTCATTGGTACCTACATGGCAACGCCGAGATTCGAACCCGCATTTCTGGCGTGAGATGCGGGCGCTTACCCGACTGAGCTACCACCGCTCTTAGACCACCACTTATAACCACTTTGACGTTAGGTGTTGAAAATTATGAGTGCGCATTTTATTTACCACATATTTTTTAATATCCGGATAACTGTTTGTTTTTATCCGGTTGTGAGTGACAACCCTAAAAAAAATAAACAATTAATAATAACTTCTGAATAACGCGGTATTAGATGCTGGTATTAATAATGATGATAGATGCATATCCCAAGTAACATTTTTTTCCGGCTTAGGTTGTAAGAAATGCCTTTAAGTTTTATAAGGGTCATAAAAAGGTTAATGCTTTTCTATCTGGTCATATTGAGTACTTGAGAATGATTAATAAGTCCTAAAACTAATTGTTTATTAATACAACCTTGGAGCCGCTGATAAGAGTTTAAATTAACGTTATTTTAACTTGTATTTCAAGAGCATATAGTTCTAAGATCTTATGGTTGTCGTAGACTCCTGATTAAGTTCTAGAAAAGCTAGCATTATGCTAAAGTGAGAGCTTAAAGTTAAATTTTTAACCTTTATACAACCATAAAGTTATGAAAGGTTGAAATCACTTATAAGTAATTTTTAATACCTATCTTTAACCTTTAGGCTATATGAGAGTTGTCTAGGCAAACAAATAAGGACTGTGTGGTGAAAACCAAACTCATTAAGTCACTGGCTATGAGCTAAAGGCATATTTTAAGTCCCTCTAGAAAATTGTAAAGCTTTAGAGGATTCAAAAAAATTTAGTTGTCTCTGCAACTTTAAAGCATTACGTTGTCTAGCAAGATGAATCGTCACAGGGTGATATCAAAAAGACGAAGTGGAAATTTTAAACGTAAAGTGCGTAAAAATTTCTTACGAATAATGAATACATCGGTAAGTTTTTATTCTTTTAAAATCTTTTATTTTATTTTTCTTCCTTTAGTATACGGATATCAAATGAAATGGTATTCTGAGAAGAATACAAAAGAAAACATTAATGTCACTTTACATTTAATTGACATTGGCTACTATAGCTACTAGGTAAAATAAATATAATATTATATAAAAAAAATATAAGTTAAGTATTTTTTTTTAAATGTTCTAAAAAGTAAATTAACTTTAAATTAACATTGAAACATATTCATTAGTAAATTTATACATTACACGTCAAAATTTTGTTAGAAACTGAATAATATTCATTATGTTAACAATAATTTTAATCAATAGATAATGTACTCGAAGTCAAAATCACATTATAAAAAACTTATTTTTACTAAGGTAGGTAGTGTGGTAACTGGTTAAGACTACTTAGGGCTCTTACAGTTTGGCGTCCGTCGGCAATCGCTATCAGCGACCGTGGGGTCACAGATCTGTAAAAGCCCTTATATACAAATACGAAGAAATTTGGCTCATCTTAACAAGGGGTGTTAAGGATTAAAACTAGGCTGTTTGGACGTTAGATTTTGACTATTTTTACAGATTATTGACACCGTTGAAGATTCACAACCTCCTGAAATCCCGTCAGTTTCAACCACAGATCACACATCATCGTCTGAATGAATCGTGTATTTGAGGAATCACAAAACAGTAAATTAGATAATTGCGATGATGGTGGTTTATCTGAGGATTATGAAGACTTTAAAGCTCATGCCTTAGAAACAAGTGTTGATACAGCGAAGGACTTAAGAATGTGGTCTTTAAAACACAAAATTAAACACGTTGCTCTGAAAGATCTTTTAAGCATACTGAATAAACGAACTATCCTGAAACTTCCTAAGGACCCTAGATCCTTACTACATACACCCAAAGATGTATTTAGTAAGTTAATATGATATACATATAAAAAATATTAAAGGCGGCCAATATTGGCACTATGGGCTTGAAGTATGTATTCGAGATTTTTTTCATGATGTTAAAAATGATGAAGAAATTTATATTAGGATAAACATTGACGGATTACCCATATTCAATTCTTCAAAAAACGAATTTTGGCCAATCATTTTTACAATAGACAATTTGAATCCCAAACCAATGATTATTGGTATTTACTACGGAAAGGGAAAACCACAAGACCTCGGGGAATTCTTGTCACCCTTAGTTGCAGAATTCAACTCAATTTTACAACATGGCATTCAAATTGGGGATTATACTATAGCAGTGACATTAAAATGTTTTGTATGTGATTCCCCAGCAAGGTCATTCATCAAAGGTAAGACTATCAAATATCTAATATGAATTTTAAATAGATTTGCTTGATTTTGTCAGTACTAAAAATTATTTTATTAATGAATTAATCAGGTTTCAAACCCACTTATAATATTATGTAGGTACCTATACATTTTTTTTTCTTACAGGAGTGGCGAACTTCAATTCCCAACATGGTTGTCATAAATGCTCTATAGAAGGAGAGTATTCGCACCTGTCTCACACTAATTACTATCCGAACAAAATCTACCCAAAAAGGACTAACGATACATTTCGCAATAAAGAAGATGAATATCATCACAAGATAGATTCTCCTCTTTTGAAACTTCCGATCAACATGATTGACGCCTTTCCAGTAGCAGATTCCTTGCATTTAATAGATCTTGGCATAGTAAAAAGACTTCTTACTGGATGGCGTGATGGATATTTTAAAAATAAGATGTTGAAATGGCCATGTAAAACAACTGAAGAATTGTCTTCAAAAATGCAATCCCTAAAATTGCCTAAAGAGCTACATAGAAATATAAGAGGTTTAGATTGCTTATCATTCTGGAAAGCATTGGAATACAGAAATTTTATACTATACTATGGCATTGTTGTACTGAAAGGGGTTCTACGAGTTGACGTGTATGAACATTTCCTGATTTTGTTTTGTGCAGTTACAATTTGTTCGACAGATCAATACAAACGATTCTATGACGCAGCAACTAAACTTCTGAAACACTTTGTTGATCAATATTGCATAATATATGGTGAACAGTATCTTACAAGTAATGTTCATAACTTGATCCATTTAACAGAAGATGTAAACAATTTGGGGAATCTAACAAAATTCAGCGCCTACCCTTTCGAGTCAAAATTGTATGAAATCAAAAATATGTTGCGTAGCGGTAATAAACCTCTAGCTCAAATAGCAAACAGGCTAATAGAGATTCAAAAAGCTCAGTATGATTTGCAAAAAGTTGTGAAAAGTGATACCAATCCGCAGTTGAAATACGTCACCAGCAATTCCTATCTTGGTCATGTGGTTAAAGATAATTTAACGCCTATTTACAAAATGCTAATATTAGAGGATGTTTGTTTTGGTGGAAAAGAAGAAAATTGTTGGATACTTACAAAAAATAATCGTGTTGTTCGAGTTAATGCCTTTTGTAAACTTGAGGAAAAAATTATATTCAGTGGAAAAGAGATGAAACATTGCTCGGACTTTTTTAGAACACCAATTGATTCATCTAAACTAAACATTTACAGTATCAACATATCTACTGTGCATTCAAATGATTTAATCTCTTCCGAAACTACCTTTGAATTGTTAGACATAAAATGCAAAATGGTCAAGGTTTCATGCAATTATGATATTGTGTTTATTCCACGACTACATACTTTAAACCCAGAATAATAAAGTCATTATAAAGTATATTTATAATATTTTTATTCATAATTATTATAAAACTTAACAATCAGTTTATTTTAACAAATTAAATGTTTTTCTTTGTCTTAACGAAACATATAATTAAAATTAATCTTAAGTAATCTACTGCACATTAAACTTATGTAATGTCGAGAAACACATATTTTTTATGCGAGAAAGTATTAATTAAGATATACTTAGGTATCTATTTAGTTTTAAAGTACTCACGCTCAGTTGCACGAAAGTTGAACTATCGGTCCATTAAGGAGTCTACACACCAAACCCGTCGACCCGCCGACACAGCCCGGCGGCTTGGTGTCGGCGACCCAAACCCGCCAACCCGCCAACATGTGTCATGGGGCTGTGTCGGTGAGTAAGTCGGCGGCAAGAAATCAGTACAACTTTTTTAGTTAGTGATTGCAGTGTGTACGAACGTGGAGTGTCGGCGGGCAACTGAGCGTGCGCGTACGCAAGTCGCCGGCCATGCCGCCGACTTGCACGCGCGGGTACGAGTCGCCGACATGATTCTTGAAACAAAGTCGCCGACACCAAGCCGCCGGGCTGTGTCGGCGGGTCGGCGGGTTTGGTGTGTAGACTCCTTTAGTTTAAAGTCCATATAAATCTCAGAATAATACTTTCTCGCATATAAAAAATCGTAATTCTCGACTTTACATTATTTTAATGTGCAGATTAATTTTAAACTCAGCTTTAGTGATGTAAATAATTGCAATCTCATACAAAATAATGTTTCAGTGGGTAATTTTATCAATAATTTTAGGTAGGTACCAACCTAAAGTTAGGTATTAGGTAGCTCTAACACAAAAGTTAAACAAAATAAAAAACAGTTTTTGGATAGTCTTAAAAATAAGCTTTCACAAACAAAACAAAAATAACCGTCCCGGTTGAGATAAAAAGTGACTAACTAACATTAACATATACATAGTTTCGAGATATCAGAATACTAATTAAGCCCGGGCCGCGGCGTCCCCTGATGTTGATGCCAATGCTGCGGCTTCGACTACTTTGTCCGCACTATTCGGCTCATCAACAATGACTAAAGGCTGTTCAACCTCTACATCTGCAGCGCGCTCTGTGTGTGATTCTGCAGCATCACTGAGTGATTTAGAGTTATTATTAGTTCTCTTTTTACGAGACGTTGGCGTACTAGCAGACACAGGCTTTATGGTCGCCTGAAAACGTTGCCTAGAATTTTTTATTATTGCCCTCATAAAATTGTCAGTCTCTAATTGACTTATAGTTGAGTCAGCATTGTGGATTATGGAAAAAAAACATCTGACGAGTATGCGCAAAGAATTTAAACGCAATTTTTTCATTTTGGTCTCTTGAGTTGCCACTCTAAGAACCCAAAGTTAATAGGTCTCGCGAAAAGAAATAATCAACTATTTTATAGCAAATATTCGTCCCTTTTGCTCCTAAGCCGGGAGAGCATAAGCTTGACATCATTTTAAAATATTTTGTACGAAATTCTACATCTTTTAAATTTTCTTCCAACTTATATAGCTCTTCCACTGTTTTTAAAGGCGGAAAACGTTCTTCTACATCTGAGCCCTCGCAGTTCTTTCTTGCAGTACTCGTAGAGGCAACGCTACATTCTGCCATTTTGTTCGATAATTCCATAAACAGCTGTACTTCATGTTTTGCCAGTTGTTGTAATATTTTTTTTTGAGTATTTTGCAATTCTTCTAGGACTTCCAGTATCTTTAATTGATTTTTGATAACTTCATCGTTGTCTGCTTTCAGCAAAAATGAAGCGTTTACATCAGTCAGGGAAATGCGGTCCGCCTGAAAAATTCTTTCCAGGAACCGAGGTTTCATCTAGCATGCTGCTTGCTTCAGATCTTGGAGGCCAAGACAGGGTCCCCTCTTTCTCCCAGTTGCTTGGCACAACTGAAAGACTGCAAATTTTTCCACCCTCAATCGTTTGGACGACTTTGTAAGGCATACTGAAAACAAAACATAACATTACATTATTGAAAGTAAGTAATAAGTATAAAGCTTAATGATTATGTCGCCAGACCCCTATCCTACCCTGACCTGCCCTACCCTACCCTACCCTACACTACACTACTTTACCCTACCCTACCCTATACCGATAGTAGGTATCTTAAAGTCATCAAATTACATAATTATAATTATATAAAATTAGTGTAGCCATACATTACAGGTATACATATAGGTACTTAATTGCAAACCTATTCCTATCTTAAGAAGAGTTGCTATTTTGATGGAAAAGCTTTTGGGTGTAGGTACTAGTACTTATAAACTCACATAAATATTTTACAATATTTTCTCTACACTCGCTCGCTCACACACAATGACAAGCACCAAATGACGACGCGACGTCATTAAAATTGGAAGTAAACATAAATGTGTATAATATACGTACATAGGTACATAAATAGTAATACATACATACCTACAATATACCTAAGTAATCGAATCGTAACAGCACGCCTGTCGAGCGATTTTGGTTTAGTTTGTGTGCTTGATTTGGTGCTTGTCTGGTGTAAAGTGCACATTACAAGTATAAAATACTAACATAACTATATTTTACCTACAGTCTGTTCACAGTTATATTATAATATACCTCGGCTACTGTCAAACAAAGTCGGCACTGCAACGTCTGCAACCAACTTCTATTTCAAAACCGAAACCTACAACTTACATAGAGCCAGAGGTACCTATATTCTTACTACGGACGGACTGTGCCTACTTAGCTTTACCCGTAATTCTTATACCTGTAATGTTCACTATCACCTGATAATTAGGTATACTGTTAAGGTTATGGAGATATCGGATCGATGTATATCAGCAATCGCACACGTCTTTAATCCGCCGCGGCCAGTTGGCTACTGGCTAGTGGCTACAGACAGACCCTCCCGCCCCGCGACCCGCGCGTGCGCTGCTCGATAGTTCGATACGATATAGTAGTCACTAGTCACACACAGAAGATACGTAAAACACTGCAATACCTACTTACTAAGGCCAATTCACACGGTTTAGTGCGAGTGGTTAGTAGACGTACATTGTTGGGCTTGTATTTGCAAAACTTTTTGAATCTGCCGTACATACCTACTAGCAATGTACGTCTACTTAACCCTCGCACTAAGCAAGTTATGCTTGAAAAAAAATGCAAGTCCTGACATAGGTATAAAATATATTATATTTATTTATTTATGTAAGTATTTCTTATTGGAAAACTAGCGACTGTATAACAAAGCTGATAAATATATAAAGTAAACAATAGTTAGTCATTAAAAGCGGTGGTAGCTCAGTCGGGTAGAGCGGTGGTAGCTCAGTCGGGTAAGCGCCCGCTTCTCACGCAAGAGATGCGGGTTCGAATCCCGGCGCTGACATGTACCAATGAGTTCTTTGAATTTAAGTACAATGTATACCATCGCTCTTACGGTGAAGGAAAACATCGTGAGGAAACCTGCATATCTAGATTTAGCACATCTAGATATGTGAACCCACCAATCCGCAGTGGACCAGCGTGGTGGGAAATGGTCCAAGCTTAGGAAGGCAGTTTAGACCTTGGGGATATGCACAAAGGTTCCATTCGAGAGAGCCAGGTGCAGGTACTGTCACCCCCAACAGAGAATAGAATAGAATAGTCATTAAGTAAAAGTTTTCACTAATAGGAACATGGTAGGTACTTACTAAATAAACTCGTCGTGAGCCTAATATAAAATAAATGACATAATACAACAACAAAAAGGGGTTACTATGATAAGGGCCTGTTCCACAATGTCTGGGTAGTGGCTACCTGTCGGGTAAAATACATGCTGTCACTCTCTGTTATTATTTTTTTGACAGTGACAGCATCAACTTTACCCGACAGGTAGCCACTACCCAGACATTGTGGAACAGGCCCTAAGGGTAATAAATAAGTTAAATACCTACCTATAAACTTCAATGAAAAAAAATATTTTAAGCTTACCTGCACTTTTAAGAGCAGCCTGTAGCTGTCAGTTCCGCACTCTTGTCAAATCCAAAACGCACGTCCTCTTACAACCAGAAGTTAAAAGCAACTAACTGTGCTCTAGGTGTGGGTCGTTACGTGATTTTCACGAAACGTAACGTAGCCGGTGACGTCTAAGCCGTCACTAGGTATAATAACTAGCTATTTTTGTAACTAGCTATTTCTTCAACAGGTGATTTTAGATACAAGTTATTTTACCGAAGTATTACTATAATGACGCGAAAATATTGCTATCACTAGTGACTACGTTACTTATTCCAAACTGGTGTTCGTCAAAGTAGTTTTGTAACTATGCAGTTAGGTACATACAAAATATCGGGATGGATAAATGGAAATGTAAATCTGTACTTAAATATCTCCGAAATTGTAAGGTGTTTTGGGGAGTTGTTTTAGGTATGTTTTTGTATGAGTGCAGAGGTTTATTTTTGTGGAAATTTCAATCTGTAAATATCTCGGCAATCGTAAGGTGTTTTGAGGAGTTGTTTAGGGGGAGTTGTTTTAGGTATGTTTTTGTATGAGTGCAGAGGTATATTTTTGTGGAAATTTCAATCTGTAAATATCTCGGCAATCGTAAGGTGTTTTGAGGAGTTGTTTAGGGGGAGTTGTTTTAGGTATGTTTTTGTATGAGGGCAGAGGTATATTTTTGTGAAAAATAAAATTCTGTGTTAAATTAGTGTTATAAACACAAAATAACGCTTTCAACTAAACTATTTCCTGTCACTCTTTTATTCAGTCTACCAATGTTTTGTTGTGTTTACACTAATCACTAGTTTACAAAAGTCACTAGTAATTTGTCGTATAACGTATTGTTAATAATGACAGTGAAATAACGCCCATGCCCAGTTTACAAAAATCACTAGGTCACAAAAATCACTAGGTTACAAAATTACAAAAATCACTACGTTACAAAAATCACTAGTTGGTCGTATATCTAGAAACTGGTTATTCGGTTACATGTCCCGTAGCCAGTTATTGTAAACAGTGACGTGAAATAACGCCCATACCTACTGTGCTCAGTGGTGGTTTTCGCGACTCGTAAGTCTTGAACTACTCCTGGCGGTAACCTTAAGGCTACGAAAACAGCCTTGTAGTTTTAAGTAGCTCCGCAATATTACCTTTAGCTCTTATTTTGGAAAACTTTAAAAGCTTTTAGCTGTTATAGTTTTAAATGAGTTAATTTTAATGCTTTTTGGTAATTTCCTAAAGTCCGCCATATTTATTCACTGAAAGAAAAATAAAACTAAGCAAAAAGATAAATTATAATTCATTACAGGAAAATTCAGTGGCGTGTGCTACACTATTCCAAGTATATGTTTTATTATAATAACAGTACTTTTATTTCTAATTTAACTTTCCACTAAACAGTAAATTTAATGTATTTTTTAAAATTAAAATATATTTAAATTTATAATTTACGAAAGGCCCGTCACGTATACAGCACTATTATCCTAAAGTATCACGATAAAGTGCTAGTCGCACTATATTTTCATTTTACTGAAAGCATAACTACTTCCTTATTATTTTTATGAATACAACACTTACAAGTTAGCCATTTTGAAACTTGTAAAGTGACAGGTAATGGCGCCATATTTATTATATGCCATTGATGTTTCTGTGCAAATATTACACAGAAACATTTTAAAACCCGAGAATCCTGGAAAGGCATTATTCATATCCATCAAATATGTTACAAGTTATAATACAGTTACATCCAGGACTAATTTAGAACTTAAAAGCTGTCTTCCAAGGTTATGTTAACGTTAAATTAAGGTTGTGAAGGTTTTATTTAGGTTCTGTGTAATTACTTCAAAAGGTTCTGGATTTGAGCTATAGGTTTTGCTGTAGCTCTCAGATAGGTTCTAAAACGTGGGCCCTTTTTGCACTCAGGAGGTTAATATAAGGTTATTGAGCCTTCTAAGACTCACGAGTAAATTTCCATACAAAGGTTCTAGAACCTTTTCAAAACCTTTCTAAAACCAAAAATGTTACTTGGGTACCGGGACTACCTATGTACTGAAAATGTCGATCTAATACGCGATTATTCAGGATTTAAAACTCAAAAATGAAAATAGAGAAAAATACTAATATTTTAGTAACTATTAAGCTTTGATGTATGATTTTTTGCTATAATGTATGTTTTAATATGTGTATTCCATGTATGCTATTGAAATTTAATTGTATCGCATAGTTATATTTTAAAAATATTTTTTGTGATTTTATTTAACTCTACGATTTTTTTTATAAATAAACTAGAAGTGATAGAGACTTCGGAGTTTTACTAAAGTGTTTAAAATGACGAAAACTATAAGATTTTGCAAAAAAAACTGCGATGACACAAAAATAGGGTCTATAAAACACTGTGCATAGATGGAAAAGTATTAAACACCATTTTGAATAATACTTCCCATTTACGTTGCCCATATTGCGACGTAACTTCGAACCAATTCGGTATGTTAAGTAATTTTATGGTGATTGTTTTTATAATTTTAAATTGAAGTAGGTATGTTGGAATTTGAGACACTAATTTGAATATTTTTTATTTTACTGCTCTCGTTAATTTAATAAAAAATAATTAAAGATCGGCTCTTCGACGATTTTATGACGTCATTCGCTACCATGCAGCCGCTGACGTCATCAAGATCGTAACTCTGTGAATATTTACACTTTAGATTGACAGAAGTGACATTTAACAATTGAACATTTTCATTTTTCATTCTCTTTGTTTGAAACTTTAACCTTGCGCAGCGTCTTGAAGGACAAATTATATTTTCATTTTTGATAAAATAATCGGAATCCTTGAATATTTTATATTTTTAAGAATAAGACACTTATTAAGAAGGTAATATCTCGAAACGGTTTTGGAATTAGCATCAAAAATTTTTACTTAACATACCGAATTTAATATTTTGGAAAAAGCGTTCTATAAAAAAAAAATTCAAAAAATTCAAAAAATTTATTGTTCAACACATACACGTCAAAATGTTACAAGTGACAAGGGCCCCTGTACTAGGTGAGATACCTGTGATACTGGGTACCCCGCCCATCCCTGCTAGTCATTTACAATGTGAAAATTGAACAATAGGGTAGGTATGGTAGGTTCAACATTTTTAACAAAATATAATTAAAATAAAGAAATATAGCTTAGTAAAGTAAAGTAAGCAATCTGTTTTACATAGCAATAGGTATTTAGTAGGTAGGTGTTAAAAATAGCTTAAAACAATGTAGGTATTTATTTTGGGTTAGTAAAACTGTAAGCAAATAGAAAAATAAAATTGACAACTGCCATAATCATGTAACAAGTAGCGACTCAGTATTATCATAATTCAATGTAATTAGAAGTAGTGTTAATTTGTGCTTGACTTCAGACACAGTTAGAGGATAAATTGGGCTTATTCTATTAATCTTATTGTAGAGGGACGACGAGAGAGCTTGAAATTGTTTTTTTGCAAATGTACTATTGCATTTAACAATTTGGCAAACAATGTCGTGTCTTCGCTTTAATGTATAATTTTGGTTAAATTCTAAAGTGGTGTGTTTTTTTAACAGTGATCTAAGGATGTATGTTTGACGAACGGTTAGGATTTTGCAGGACATATGCAGTTCAAAAGTAGGAAAACGGACTGGCTTAAATAATATAGTTTTTAGTAGAGCTCTTTGTGCTCTTTCTAAAGTAATTAGGTGAGTTTTTGCGGCACCACCCCATACTGGGATACAGTAGCTTAGTACAGAGTGAGCCAGGGCTTTGTACGTAGATATAAGCAATTCCTCGTTAGCCACTTGTCTCAGTTTTTTAAAGACCCACATCAACTTTCTCAATCGATCAGAGGTCAAGTTGATATGAGGATTCCAGGTAAGGTGCTGATCGATAATAACACCAAGGTATTTAAATTGGTGCACTTTGTCAATTTCTTCGCACTCACAGGTGATTGATTGAGGGTGTGGACATGTGTGGACTTTTAATAGGAAATTTTGTGGAAGTGAACTCTGACGAATTGAAAAGGGTAAGAATTTGGTCTTTTTTACGTTGAGAGTTAAGAGGTTTGCTCTAAGCCAATTTGAAACAAGAGATATACTCTCTTCAGCTGTAGTTTTTAAGTGTTCCCAAGTTTTGGAGTGGAAAATAAGAGCTGTATCATCTGCATATGTGTAAATTTGACAGTTTGGGAGGACAAGATTACAAAGATCATTCACATAAATAAGGAAGAGGGTAGGTCCGAGCACACTACCCTGAGGCACTCCAAAAGATATGTCACAAGTGTGACTAACGTATTCCCCGAGTTTTAACTTTTGATGACGATCAGTGAGGTAATCCTTGAGCAATGAGTGGGGTACTCCTCTTATACCATAAGTAAGTAGTTTGTCTAGGAGGATGGAAACAGCGACGGTATCAAATGCCTTGGCCAGATCTAAGAAGACTCCAACGCATTTTTCACCACCATCCAGATGTTTGGTAACTTCTTCGGTTAAGTTTAAGACAGCGTCCTCTGTAGACAGACCACTTCTGAAGCCGTATTGGTTCTTAGATATCAGATTGTTGTCAGTGAGGAACTTTTTTAGACGGTTGTTAATGAGTTTTTCTAGAATTTTCGACATAACAGGAAGGACTGATATAGGCCGGTAGTTGTTGACGTCGTCACTGCTTCCACCCTAATGTATGGGAGTAATGACGGCCATTTTAAATATATAAGGGAATACACCATTCTCAAAGCAAAGATTACAGATGTGGCAGATAATAGGTATAAGAACATGTTTAGATAATTTAATAAATTTTGTAGTGATGTTATCCCAACCAGGAGCAGAGCTGTTAGGGAGATTTGTGATAATGTTGTTGATTTCGTATGCATCGGTATTTAAGAGAACGAAGGAGTTAGCTGGGGATGTGACCTTATACATAGAAGAGTTTACTATTTCGGGTTGGGATTTCATCAGAATTTCAGCTAATTGTTTGCCCACTTCAGCGAAGTGATTATTAATTAGGTTAGCGGACTCTACAGGTGAGGAAGACAACGTTGTAAGAGTGTCTGTGTCATTAGTTTTGCGTTTATTAATACTACAAATTGATTTAATTGTGTTCCATAAAGTTTTTGGGTTATTGGCTGCGGAATTGAGTTTATCTCTTTCATAGTTTATTTTGAGTTTTCTTACTAATTTAGTACAGTAATTTCTATATCGTGAATAAGTAATTTTGATGATTTCATTTTCAGGATTTTTTTTAACTTTTTTGTGTAGATTATCACGATTTCGAAGGCAGCGTAGTACGCCAGGAGTGATCCAAGGTTGTAAGCAGCGTTTCCGAGAGGGTATGTTAGTTAAATGCTGATTACTTTTTATGGCAATACTAATTGTGTTGACTAAAGTCTCAGCTGCTTGGTTTGGATCTGTCATTTCTAGTATTGCCGGTAGGTTAGGTTTGATTTCATCTAAAACTTTATCATAATTAATAGTTATTTTAGTCTTTTGACATTTTCGCCGTGTGGGTTGTGATAAGAGGTTTAATAGAACTGTACTATGATCAGTGGGAGCATTGGTAAGGACAAACGCTTGAGCTTCGTGGAAAGTTTTAATCATCATGTGATCGTAACACATTTTGTCTCGAGTAAGTAGTCTATGGGCAGGAAGAATGCCATGAAAAGATAAAGAAGTTAAGTAGTTTGAGCTTCTACTGTCCAGGTTCTCAGGTTTAATGTCAATATTGATATCGCCAGTAATTATTATGTTTTTACATCCGTCATACTTATCGAGTAATTTACATAGAGAGGAAACAAACTCATCAGTATTTCTGATAGACGGCGTTCGGTAAATGCCAATAATAATAGTATCTGGCAACGTAAGAAGCAGGCAAGACGCATTTACTATACTGGGCTCCGAGACGCTATGGTTAAGGTTTTTCTTTACGTAAAGCACTACTCCGTCACACTTATTTAGCGTATTTTTTGTATAGTAGGTATTATAGTTGTCGTTGAGAACGGGTATTGGTTTATATTTTGAAAGTTGGCATTCCGTTAAAACTAAAATATCGCAATCGATTTGTAGCGACTGTAATGTCACACGAAAGGTGTCTAAGTTTTTATACATGCTCCTTATGTTTTGTGTGAGGACTGTTAAATTACCTGGTGATTTGATATGTGAACGGCATTCCTCTGGCGCACATTTAACTGCCACGGCAATATGTGTCTTATCTAACTCTGAATTAGTTTGTAGTAGAATATCCATAGAATGTAATACAGATAAATGATGTTTTAAATTAGTATTTATTTAATGAATTCCGCAGTAGGTAAGTATATAAAAGTGTGTATGTAGCATTTAAATGGTTGTGTAACATACAGTTGTGTGAAACTTATTGTGTCAAATTGTGTCTGATTGCAAAATTTTACAGGACTACTTGAGCTCGCAGCTTGATACAGATAAATCTTATCGCTTACAGTAACAAAAAACATGCATAAATATAGATAATACATTATAGTTTGGATACAAAAATAACACAATGTGGAGATTAAGTGAGATAGTCATATGTTATCTTGCTGGTATAGTCTCTGAATTTGGGATTCATTAATGATTTTTATAATCGGTGAGTTTTCATCTTTCCTCACTAGGACATCACCCAAAGATGTCCAGCAGAACCTATACTTTTGAGCTTTAGCCAGTTCTCGTGCAAGGTAATAGAGTCTGTTTCCTTTCTGCGTCAGATGGTCTGATAAATACACTGCCGTACTATTTCCTTTCATACCGAGGTGCGTAGAATTGATTTTGTTGCTCTTGTTAGCAATGTTGAATTTTTTTGCGGCTTGTAATAGGTTAGTTTTTTTAATGTACGAGGTTAGTTCGACCACTATTGGCGTCGCCTCTCCCTTTTTTGAAGACCTGTAGATGTCACTGATTTCTCCAGGGTGAATATCCACGTTCAGCGAGGTAGCCAAGTTGGTAACCATATTTACAAGGCAAGATTTTGTTTCTGATGAAACTCGGGGTACATTTTTCAGTTCGAATGAACTTTTGCGGTGTGACTTTTGGAGATCTTCAATCTTATTCTCTAAGAAGACAATCTGTTCCTTATCTATCTTTTTTTCTCGTTCTAATTCTTCAATCTTTTTAAACATCTCATCGTATTGGGCAGACAAAAAAGTAAGCGATGTTTCAATATTTTTTAAAGATGAGCAAATCTGAGTTGTTTCATTCTTTTGGTGAGCCATCCATGTAGATAGCATATCTTTCATCTCAGTTTTAAAGTCGTTTAAATCACCGGAAGAGTCCTCTGGGCGCTTTCGTTTGTTACGCAGGTTAGCGAACCTCATCGGCGTAGTCACATTAATAGGTAACTCCGTTAAGTTAGATTCGGAGCTAGACCTTTCAGGAGTGCGCAACATCTTTCGCGCTTATAGGATCAACCAAAGTTATACAGGTTCAACGATTCCAAGTAGAATAGTAGCAAGTAATACTTAGGTAGAAGGTACTTAATGACAGTTCAAATTTTTCACAGTTCGACAGACGTAGCAGTGTAGCACCGATGTATTCACTGCTATGCGAAGACGGCAGGCGCTACCAATCGTGCGGTAGTCGTGCAAATAGCAGCCAAACAAAATATGAATCACCAATTCACGATAAGCACAATGCGCCGGCTATAAAACACTTAATCGCACACAATTTCAACTTCTGAGCACTTATTAACACTAGAGTGGGCGCGTGGGCTACAGGTGTAGACCAGGGTATCATTTTGTTGTAAATATCTGGAACGCACGGCACTAGCGCTCCCTCCCTCCGTGTATTCCTTCTTCACGAACCCCCGCGTGACCCAGCAGCGTGCCCACTGTCCCGGCACACGGGAACCTGAGGAGCACAGCGGCTAAAGTTGCTGGGCTACGTATGTAGCCCGCGCGACCGTTCTAGGTAAGTGTTTTTTTCTGATTTTCTGTTTTATTTCTTAGATTAAATATTTTTTTATGCACATTTACGTTAATATGAAATGTATAATCATATTACTTCATTGTTTTTTTTACTTTGTTTGTTCTATTTTGGACTAAAAACACTAAAAAATCATTTGAATCATTTTAGGCAATAATGGCGGTGAACGAAGGTCAAATTCGGAAATGGCTTATGGAAGACGAGGAAAATAGTGATAACTTGACGGAAAGCGAAGAAGAAGGTCCTATGGAACCGTTAATTCTTTCCGATAATTCTCATTTATTGGAGAGTGAACAATAAGTAGAAGATTTGAACGAAGATGATGTGATGTGAAAGTACCATCATCATCATCATTTTTGATCAGCCACAAGTCCCGGAATGGTATGAAATGGAGTAAATTTCCACCATCTGCTACTATATTGTATCCTATATTGTAGGAAACTATGATTAGTTTATAAGTTTTGTGTCCTAAACTTAAAAAAAGACAAATTTGTGCGATGGTCCCAAATAATATCGATATTTAGAAGCATATTTTTGTTTGTTAATAACTTTGTTAAAATTAGAAAATATTCATATGTTTTTTACTTTAAAGTTTAAAAATAAATATGATAGTTGAAATATAGCAAAGTCTTTTACTTTTCAATCAAATATCTGTGCTTATGAGGCATTACAAATGGGCTACACATGTAGCCCGCGCGACCATCCCAGGAGTTAAATGAGCGCGCCTACTCTAGTGTTAAGTTGCATTTACGTACACTGATTATAAAGTTTTAGTTTAATTTCGCTATCGGTAATTGTAAACAATGTTTTTAATATTTAACTGTAGGAGCAAAACAAACACGTCCGACTCGGATCGTCGCTGCGCGGGGGGGGGGAGCCTGTTAAACCTGTTAAACCTTGGTTCATGGCATTAGGCCTTTGCACTCTTGGATAAGAGCTTTGGAATTTGTTCTTAAGCTGGGTTACAAGGTTGAGGTCAAACGATAGAGAATAACAAAAAAATCGGAAGAGGGCATCACTGAAGAAGAAAGAAAAAAATACATACTCGAGCTTGAGCGCGCGTTTATATTATATACCTAGCTAGGGTAACTGTAAAAAAGATAGGAGTAAAATTGATATTTCACTTTTATTATTATAATTGATTATTTGCTCAGTCTCAGTGTATTTATTATAAAAATTAAACATGTCTCGCACGAGTGCATCTCAATTCGAAGTAATTGTAAATTTTATGGAAACTTGGAAAGATAAGGGGACCTACCTACCTACTTATTATGTCTATGATACCTTTAAATTATCTTACAATATTTTACTAGACCTAATCTATTCTTACTTTGTACAGGAATGGGGACCTAAACAAGCCTGCCGATGGACCCCACGGCAGGTTAACAGCCACAAATAAGTGGGCTGAACTCACTCGTGTCCTCAACTTGGACACAACTGGCACTTCCAAGACTGCCGACAAGTGGAAAA
Organism: Plutella xylostella; assembly: GCF_932276165.1. Lineage (NCBI taxonomy): Eukaryota > Metazoa > Arthropoda > Insecta > Lepidoptera > Plutellidae > Plutella > Plutella xylostella. The sequence continues at coordinate 11,760,236 of NC_064012.1, forward strand.
AGGTATTTATATAAGTAATTTTACACCCCGCGACCGAGACAGGAGACCACGACAGCGAGACGCGCGTACCGCCGCCGCCCGCCTCAATGAACGGTAAACATTCGTTTTTTTTAAATGATTATTTGCTTTGCATGATAAGGTGTGGAGTGACTTAAAAAAAATACAAAGAGGAAGGCTGCAAAATTGACCGCGCTGCCAGTGGTACAGGTGGCGGTCCTGCATGCAAGCTGGTGCTAGCAGACCTGGAGCAGCGGGTGCTGAATCTAACTTCCAGTTAGATGTAAGCTAAGTTGAGGACAGTAAGTATTACTTTTATCGTACTATCTATTTATTATTTATCTACATTGTTGCGAAACAGTTTTCCGATTTATTTCCGGTCCATAGATTTTGATAATATTCTTTATACATTTTTTGAAGTTTATTAAACAATTTGTTGACCCTGACGACGGATTTTTATTTATACAATAATTAAGAAATATAAAGTTTTTAGGGCAAATAAGAACAAACGAGTTGTTTTCTCAACATTCATACTAGCTGTTCCCGCGAGCTTCCCTTCGCCTTAAAAAGTTTTCCCGTAGCAATTCTGGGATAAAAAGTACCCTATGTGTTAATCCAGGGTGTCAGCTAACCCCATACCAAATTTCATTAAAATCAGTTCAGCCATTTTGATGTGAAAGAGTAACAAACATACATACACACATACTAACTTTCACGTTTATAATATTAGTAAGATAATTATGTATTTCTAACTATCTGGCTATCTATTGCAATAAATTATATACTCAACAATATCATGTTTTTTCCCAGTGACTGAAGATTGGAATGGTCTAAGAGGTATTACAATATTTCTGAAGGTGTCCATGCATGGTGAAAAATCTCCAAGACGCTCTGTCGTTGGACGAGCCCAAGACGCCATGTCGTTGGACGAAGCCCAATACTTGTTGCCCCACTGAGACCAAGGCAGAGTCCTAGGACATCCCATCGACGCGTGATTCGTCCGAGGCAGTCAACGCCGCGACGCTACTGTCCTCGCCCATAAGACGCTGCAGCGGCAGCGTCGCATTTCGTGGCATGTGATGGGAGGTGGCAGAAGTTAGCAAGAGAGTTTTGCACTGACCATTTCAATCTGCGGAAGAGAGAACTCGAGATGCTGGCTCAGTGGCAAACTGTCTTTGCTAAGGCCATGGATATAATGGTTAAATATAAAAATAATAAATGATTATTTTTATACTTATAAACATTTACTTTTCATTTATATTGGCTGATTTACATTGGTTCAGTGACTGGAGTAAGGCAGATTTCACGACACAGTCGCTGTTCAGTTGTCATATAGATTCTACTACCAGCGATCCGATCATAAGGCTAAGCTTAGGTTCCGGTAGGGATGGCTGCATCAGCAGTCGAGCTCCAGTGTGCCCAGTGATGGGTGCTAGCAGTGGCGCCGCGAGCTGCGCCACCGCGCCTATCACTTAGCGGCACCAGGACACCATATCAAGGCGCACTTCGGGCCATCTTGACCGGAGTCAGCAGCCCCAGCAGCAGCGGTCCAGTGCACCCGGTGAGAGTGCCCGTCATCGTGCCTATCGCCTGCCACTTCAGCGGTGCCAGACACAACAACCACAGCGAAGACGAATCAAAATTATATTGTAAATTTGCTCTTAATAACTGTACCAGCCATAAAAGAAGTTGCTGGACCATTGTGGAGGATAACTGCAATGGATAGAAGAAAATGGAGGGCTCTAGGGGAGGCCTATGCCGAGAGGCAAGCTGATGACACAACATAATACTTAAATAATAATATCTTTATTAAAGTAATTACTTAAATCCAATTGAATAATGTAGTGTGGTTATGAATGAAAACTCCAATATCATAGGACTTGTAGATTTATTGTATGATAACACACTAAACTTAAATAACATGAGTAGGTATAAGTATTAGATTGGTAACCTAGCATAGAACCTAGGGCGGACTGCGGAGCTATCGCACCCTGATGCTCTCCTAGCTTGCTAACATCTGAGGACGGCGGAGCTATCGCACAGATGAAGCGACCTGACCTTGAGCAGACTGCGGAGCTGTCGTACTCAATGCCAGCTGGCTATTAGGTATGGGCGTTATTTCACGTCACTATTTACAATAACTGGCTACGGGACATGTAACCGAATAACCAGTTTCTAGATATACGACAAGCTAGTGATTCTTGTAACCTAGTGATTTTTGTAACCTAGTGATTTTTGTGACCAAGTGATTTTTGTAAACTGGACATGGGCGTTATTTCACTGTCACTATTAACAATACGTTATACGGAGGTTATACGACAACTACTAGTGACTTTTGTAATCTAGTGATTACTGTAAACATGACAAAACATTTGTAGACAATAAAAGAGTGACAGGAAATGAAAGCGTTACTTTCAATGATTTATATGTATATGTCTCAGACCAACTACAAATAGACTCGCAATCGCCGTGTGCACTATTCTCTTTCTCACTCAAACCATAGATGTTGCCGACAAAAAAATAAAACCTAAATATGGGGAAATTTGACTTATCATAATAACAAAAACAAAACTTGAGCATATCGTCGGTTGATAGGAAAAAGACACTAAAGGCTAATTTTTCAATAGCCAGATAAAAGTTTTGCATGGAAATAATTTTGATGCTGTTGCGTCTCAATGTTTCTCAATGTTTGTATTACCCAGATAACATTTATCTGAATAGGTATTGAAAAATCAGCCTTAGTGAGTTTTTCCTGTCAACCGACCATATAAGAAAAAAAACTTTACTCATACTTATTTGATTTCAATATAATTATTTAATATACACAAACTGAGTGGATTGTATGATTCATTGTCTTCGTCCAATCGAAAGAATCCTCTTCAAAATGTGCCGAACACAATTTTTGTATGTTTCTTTGGTTCCCAATTTGTGCGACCGGTAATGTCTATCCATTTTCTTGATTTTTTTTTTCTATCGGACACCTATGAAGCAGGGATAAATGGATGAGCATGAGCATTATAATCGTGGGCCAAATATGTGATGGGGTTTTTTTTAAAGGAATTTAGAATTTAGAAACGTATTTCGTATCAATACAATAAACTTTATATTATACAGAAGAAATCACACATAGAAGAAAAAAACGAAACGAACGTTTCCTCACAATGAGAGGCACCTCATTTGAAACAGGAGAATGACTTCTACAAAATACAATCTTCACAAAAACCGAATTCGTGCGCCCCATTTGCAAACCCAACCCGAGTCCGTTACAATTTCTAGTATTTTCTTTGCATACTATAATATTTGTGGGTAAAATAAATTTTCAATAACTTGCAACATCATGTGATTTGTTATGATATGGTACCTCGTAATTTTTACTTAAAACTGATACTAAAAGACCTTACAGTATTAAAGTTAGTATCGTTTTATATTAAAATCGAGCCAATAGATAGTACTATGATGAATGTAAGCTTGTTAAACTTGATAGTATCTACTTACATGTGAAAATATGTCTCATCCATCATTCCATCGTGTTTTCGTTCAATATGCTCTATACAACCGAACAAAATCCACCCACCCATGTCACACACTCGTTAAGTGATGATAATAGTCTAATAAACTTAATAAACACCCACAAATCACTAGCAAATCAAAAATAAATAGCATTTAGAAAATTTTGTTGTAACTGTCAGCCTTTGTTTGGCACAGATTTTTCATTTGTTTGGCACAGAGAACTGACGTAAACAGGCGCCACAGCAAAAAGGACAAAAAACATTTACAGCTTAACGTTTCTTTCTTACGCTTAATGTAGCTAAGCGTCTCTTTTTCGCAATGTCACAACTGTCACGATTATACCCCTGTGGTATATGTTAATGGTTATTTTGCGAATGTGACTGATTATGACTAGAGATGAGAATAATATGAAATATTATAATATATTAAGAGTTAATAATTGTTTAGCAGACAAAAACGCTGATTGGTTGCTTGTTATTTTTAATGACTTCAAATAATTAAACTCAGCGGTTATGAATGATGTTATATTGGGTTTTAATGTGCATTAATTTTAAATGCTTTTTCAAGTTTGTAGTGGTTCCTTTATAAGAAAGCGTATTTTTACAGAAATTACACGTAGGTAGCAAGTTTTAACACCACTGGCACTTTCCTCGAAATAGTTCCAAATTGCAGCATAATCCTTCTGGTCATAATTATTTACAGTTTAATGCAATCACTTAAGTAAGTATCACTAATCTTAGTTTATTTTTACTTACAGTTTATTCCACTAAGGGTGAATTCGTCCAAACATCACGTTACACGAGAATAACTATACCGGAATAAAATTTATACGCGAGTAAATATCTAGGATAAGTACATTTGCATTCTACCAAGTTATACCATGATTAAATTGAATGAACGAGGAACGAAACTGTAAAGCAACTAAAATAAAAATAGCTGCGTTTCAAAGCATGCAATAGAAATGACATGCCAACTTAGTTTGAATAGATTATATAAGTATGAAATTGTTTATGTTTTAATATTTTATTCGCTGTTGTTATTCTGAGACTTTGCCTTTTAACGTACTTTTGTTTATGTTTTGACAGATGTGTTTATATGTCATTATGACGGTTTTCTAATCAGCTGATGTGCTGCCGCCATTACAAAATTACTCTCGGATAAGCTCGTTACACGGTCAATTTTGGCGGTATAACATTTTATTCTTGGGATAAGTTACTTATCTTGGTTTTAGGTTGGGTAGAATGCAAAACTGTACTTTAACTGGTACTTTACTCGCGAGTAAAAAGTTACTCGACGTTGGTCGAATCCGCCCTAAGGGTGAATTCGTCCAAACATCACGTTACACGAGAATAACTATACCGGAATAAAATTTATACGCGAGTAAATATCTAGGATAAGTACGTTTGCATTCTACCAAGTTATACCATGATTAAATTGAATGAACGAGGAACGAAACTGTAATGCAACTAAAATAAAAATAGCTGCGTTTCAAAGCATGCAATAGAAATGACATGCCAACTTAGTTTGAATGGATTATAAAAGTATGAAATTGTTTAATAAACAAAAAAAAAAAAAATGTTCTTTATTTCAGGCAGCACCCATATAAAATAATAATTACAATTAAAATTGTACATCATAATATAAATACAATAAAATATAAATTACAATAAAATTAGGTAGGTAGGTACAATATAGGTACCTACAAGTCAATTATTATTAATAAAAACTAGATACAACATTTAAAACTCTTAACTAGAGTTTCCCGTTCTCGTTCAGGTGCACGCGCAGCCAGTGCCTGAAGAAGGGCCCCGCGCACGCGTGCTGCTCGCAGATACCACGCAAAATACTATTTTGACTCTCTCTCAGTCGACCCCAAAGGGATGCTATCCGCGTCCGCATCACCGCGTAGAAGTCGCGGACTCCGGCGTCGGCGAACATGCCCTTTGCGCTACAGTATCTCGGCAGCCTGAATAATATTCTAAAAGCATAATTATACTGTACTCTCAGAGTATTATACGCTTTTTTCGTGAAGTTAACCCATAAAGGACAAGTATAGAAAGTCTGACAGAAGGCGTTGAATAGGGTTAACTTCACTTCTCGAGTACAGTGCGCGAACCTGCGTGCGAGCATGTTACACCGCACCGCCAGAGCCCGCCGCTCCCGCTCGATGTCCGCGTCGTCACAGAGTGTCTCTGTCAGCACGTGGCCCAGATATTTAAATGTCTTCACAACCCGAATAGACGAGCCGTACAAGTATACAGGGGGCACCACATCCGGCCCCTTCCCTGCTCTAAATACCACCATTTCCGTTTTCAACACATTATATTTCAAACCGTGATCCTTAGAAAACCTTTCACAGATAGCTATCAGCCTTCTAAGGCCATTGATCGAGGGGCTGAGAAGCACCATATCGTCAGCGTAGCTCAGATTGTTAACACATACGTTACCAATATGGCAACCGATGTTGGTGCTTCTCAGCTCCACAATCAGATCATTAATATAATGGTTGAAAAGGTCGGGGGATGTCAAGCCTCCTTGACGAACGCCACAGTCTAATCTAAAGTCATTAGACTGTGCGTCGCCCCATCTTACATTATTAATTTGGTTTTCGTACCAGTATCCCAACAGATCCACTACTTGAGTCGGTACTTTCGATCTCCTCAACTTATGCCACAAAATGTCATAATTGACGAGATCGAAGGCGCGACTCAGGTCTAGAAAACATGCATAAACTGAAGTATTTCTACTTTTATAATAACTTACTGCATGTTTCAGACTGAATATAGCAGACTCTGTCGAGACACCGGCCCGAAAACCAAACTGTGCGTCATCCAACTCAATACAGCTCGCCAACTCGGGCTGCAGGAGCCTCTCCAAGATTTTACCCATGATGGTACCGAGAGATATTGGCCTATAGTTGCTGAGACTCGCCAGGTCGCCGGTCTTATTCTTAATAATTGGAACTACAGAGGTCCTCATCATTTCATCTGGTATATAATTATACCTAACAAATAAATTAAACATGTTAGACAGTACACTATAGATACGGTCCCCCGCATAGAGAATGTGCTCCACACTCAGCCCATCGTGCCCGGGGGATTTACCCCGCTTCATTTTTCGAATCACAGATGCTACTTCTTTGGCAGATAAATCAATTGGCTCGTGCTGAGTATGCAGCTCTGTCTGAGTATCAGGCTCATAGCTTACAGGAAGAGGCTGAACCTTAAAATGATTGGCAAACATATTTGCTATCTTAGCTTGATCCTGACTATTATTTACACATGTAGGCAACTCTTGCTTATGATTTAACTTTTTTGTACTATTCCAAAATTTGACAAAGTTCTTATCTGATCTGCTTGCAGCTAAAATATCCATTTTAATTTTTTCTTCATTTAATTGACATTCTTTAAGTTTACTTTTAAATTTCTTTCTACTATTCAGCATACATGTGTAAATATATCCAGTAGTTGGCTTACCACTATCAATCCACCACTTATAGTACAGTCTAGCCTGAGCGTGGCTCTCCCTGACGTGCAGGTTCCAGCCGGGGACCTGGCGAGCCCGCGCGCGCGCTCCTGAGCGGTAACGGGAGCTGGTTATCGCACCTTGTTGTAAAATATTAATTACATCATTATATAATTTATTTATTGCAGTCTTATGGCTCTCTATATGTGTACACTTATTATCACACGAGTTATTATCACAGTAGGTATTCCGATTAACAAAATGACTAGAAACATACAAATTGTTTAGTTTTTTAGAGCAATACTTGCCATACTCGTTAATTTGATCAATATTTCTATTGTTCCACAGAATATTTCTTCTTTTACAGTTTTTACTAGTTAAACCTAATGCCTTACCAGCCACAGCTGCAATATTCGTCACAACATACAGAGGGAAATGGTCCGTCCATCTGACGTTGTTATCAACCCAGATAGAACTGATTGTGTTCCAAGCTGCCCCCGTAGTAACACAATGGTCCAACCATCTCCGACTCCCACTAGCCTCACACATGAATGTAAAGGTTCCTGAATCAATACCCAGCTTACGTACATCGGCACATATCATATTCTGTTCTGAGCAAAAATTAAATAATTCATCCCCAAAATCAGCCGTTGGATGTGCATTAAAATCGCCGAGTATGAAAGCAGCCTCGATGTTATTATCATCAATAACAGCATTCATGCCCGCCAGACAGTTTGTAAAGTCGGTAAGATTGTCCCTATGGTCACAAGGCATGTAAACACTAAAAACTAAAATATTACGACCATCCAGGTTAATCTTAACAGCTATATACCTATCGTTTTTACAGTCCACTAGCGTAACATTTGGTAAGGTTGACTTCCGCCACATAATCGCAAGGCCGCCGTACGGCCGGCCGCGCAGGATTCCCGCGGAAGTGTCCACTGACGACCTTGACACACAACCGAAATCCCGGTCTATTTCGTTCACAAAATCGACATCATGCGGCAAAAGCCAAGTCTCCTGCAACGCTAATAAATCAACACTATTACACAACTCGCGAACAGATTGCACGGATCTCTTAATTGACTTACAATTAAAAGAAGCGAAAACTAATCCTTTAGTTGTATTATCCATGAGTAGGCAGTGTAGCTACGTTTGGTCCCGATGAGACACGTCCTCGAAACAGCCGATACTTCACTCCCGACGGCCAGAATTCAGTGCCAAGAAAGACGTCCTGTTTTTCCCTCAGGATTGTAATTTTAAAGGAATTAAAATCAGTATCCCTATTTTGCTGTAGGAGCTCGACTTCCTTACAGTCTTGGCCCATATCTCTTATGTATTCCTTTATATTGTCTGTAGTAATAGACTTCCTTAGGCGCGACACATAAACAGCTGATAACTCGTCTATTACCTGCAACATGGTCGATTTTTGCGCGGTTCCGATCATATTTGTCTTTATTTTCGCACGTTTTTTCTTCCGTTCGACAAGGATAAAACTGTCATTGTGCGTTGACTTACGGTTGCTATTTGCTTGTGATTGACTCGCTTGAGACGTCGTCATATTAGTCATTGCAATATCACGATAAGACGGCGTGCGTACCGGTTCCAGTGGCAACAGCGGCTCGGCGGCGGTGGCGGGTGGCGATACCTGTTGCGAGGGCGATGCGTGTGTGCGTGCTGCCTGCGTGTGCGCGCGGCCGCTCTGCGCCGGTACACCGGGGTGCCTACTGGTGTCATCAGTGAATGCTCCTGCACTACCGTCAGACTTTCTGCCTTTACCCTTTGGCGATTTTTTTGTGCAAAAAGATGATTGCAGGTCTTTTAAATCCGAGCGGATTTTCGTTTCGAAAAGTGACATTTCCGACTTGGAAATTGTGTCAATGCGGATACTTTCTATTTCATTTTTCATATAAGCAAGGTCCTTTAAGAGTCGCGTCACATCTATGTGGTCGAAGGTGACAGGGGGCAGTTTATTTAAATCTTGCGCCACAAAGATAGGTTGCTTCGACGGTTCGGTTTCCTTGAAGACTTTTAGGACATCCATGATATTTTTTTTGCTTTTGTCCTCACCCTTCCTCTGGAGACACCTCCCACTTTCTGGTAGCGCATTAAATTCCCGTTTTCGATGTCATTTTCACTGAAGTTCGTTGCACATATTTGAATATTACTAAGACGTGATTATCTAGCTTGTCAATTTTGTTCTGTACGAACGTTAAAAACTCATTAATTATTATAGTTTTTGCCATTTTGCGGGCTAAACTGCGCGCGTCGCATACCGTTTAAAATAAATTAATTAGTCGGTAGTCGCGGTACACGTCTTATCAGCGCGGCGGTCGCTGCGAGCTCCGATGTTTATGTTTTAATATTTTATTCGCTGTTGTTATTCTGAGACTTTGCCTTTTAACGTACTTTTGTTTATGTTTTGACAGATGTGTTTATATGTCATTATGACGGTTTTCTAATCAGCTGATGTGCTGCCGCCATTACAAAATTACTCTCGGATAAGCTCGTTACACGGTCAATTTTGGCGGTATAACATTTTATTCTTGGGATAAGTTACTTATCTTGGTTTTAGGTTGGGTAGAATGCAAAACTGTACTTTAACTGGTACTTTACTCGCGAGTAAAAAGTTACTCGACGTTGGTCGAATCCGCCCTAAGGGTGAATTCGTCCAAACATCACGTTACACGAGAATAACTATACCGGAATAAAATTTATACGCGAGTAAATATCTAGGATAAGTACGTTTGCATTCTACCAAGTTATACCATGATTAAATTGAATGAACGAGGAACGAAACTGTAATGCAACTAAAATAAAAATAGCTGCGTTTCAAAGCATGCAATAGAAATGACATGCCAACTTAGTTTGAATGGATTATAAAAGTATGAAATTGTTTAATAAACAAAAAAAAAAAAAATGTTCTTTATTTCAGGCAGCACCCATATAAAATAATAATTACAATTAAAATTGTACATCATAATATAAATACAATAAAATATAAATTACAATAAAATTAGGTAGGTAGGTACAATATAGGTACCTACAAGTCAATTATTATTAATAAAAACTAGATACAACATTTAAAACTCTTAACTAGAGTTTCCCGTTCTCGTTCAGGTGCACGCGCAGCCAGTGCCTGAAGAAGGGCCCCGCGCACGCGTGCTGCTCGCAGATACCACGCAAAATACTATTTTGACTCTCTCTCAGTCGACCCCAAAGGGATGCTATCCGCGTCCGCATCACCGCGTAGAAGTCGCGGACTCCGGCGTCGGCGAACATGCCCTTTGCGCTACAGTATCTCGGCAGCCTGAATAATATTCTAAAAGCATAATTATACTGTACTCTCAGAGTATTATACGCTTTTTTCGTGAAGTTAACCCATAAAGGACAAGTATAGAAAGTCTGACAGAAGGCGTTGAATAGGGTTAACTTCACTTCTCGAGTACAGTGCGCGAACCTGCGTGCGAGCATGTTACACCGCACCGCCAGAGCCCGCCGCTCCCGCTCGATGTCCGCGTCGTCACAGAGTGTCTCTGTCAGCACGTGGCCCAGATATTTAAATGTCTTCACAACCCGAATAGACGAGCCGTACAAGTATACAGGGGGCACCACATCCGGCCCCTTCCCTGCTCTAAATACCACCATTTCCGTTTTCAACACATTATATTTCAAACCGTGATCCTTAGAAAACCTTTCACAGATAGCTATCAGCCTTCTAAGGCCATTGATCGAGGGGCTGAGAAGCACCATATCGTCAGCGTAGCTCAGATTGTTAACACATACGTTACCAATATGGCAACCGATGTTGGTGCTTCTCAGCTCCACAATCAGATCATTAATATAATGGTTGAAAAGGTCGGGGGATGTCAAGCCTCCTTGACGAACGCCACAGTCTAATCTAAAGTCATTAGACTGTGCGTCGCCCCATCTTACATTATTAATTTGGTTTTCGTACCAGTATCCCAACAGATCCACTACTTGAGTCGGTACTTTCGATCTCCTCAACTTATGCCACAAAATGTCATAATTGACGAGATCGAAGGCGCGACTCAGGTCTAGAAAACATGCATAAACTGAAGTATTTCTACTTTTATAATAACTTACTGCATGTTTCAGACTGAATATAGCAGACTCTGTCGAGACACCGGCCCGAAAACCAAACTGTGCGTCATCCAACTCAATACAGCTCGCCAACTCGGGCTGCAGGAGCCTCTCCAAGATTTTACCCATGATGGTACCGAGAGATATTGGCCTATAGTTGCTGAGACTCGCCAGGTCGCCGGTCTTATTCTTAATAATTGGAACTACAGAGGTCCTCATCATTTCATCTGGTATATAATTATACCTAACAAATAAATTAAACATGTTAGACAGTACACTATAGATACGGTCCCCCGCATAGAGAATGTGCTCCACACTCAGCCCATCGTGCCCGGGGGATTTACCCCGCTTCATTTTTCGAATCACAGATGCTACTTCTTTGGCAGATAAATCAATTGGCTCGTGCTGAGTATGCAGCTCTGTCTGAGTATCAGGCTCATAGCTTACAGGAAGAGGCTGAACCTTAAAATGATTGGCAAACATATTTGCTATCTTAGCTTGATCCTGACTATTATTTACACATGTAGGCAACTCTTGCTTATGATTTAACTTTTTTGTACTATTCCAAAATTTGACAAAGTTCTTATCTGATCTGCTTGCAGCTAAAATATCCATTTTAATTTTTTCTTCATTTAATTGACATTCTTTAAGTTTACTTTTAAATTTCTTTCTACTATTCAGCATACATGTGTAAATATATCCAGTAGTTGGCTTACCACTATCAATCCACCACTTATAGTACAGTCTAGCCTGAGCGTGGCTCTCCCTGACGTGCAGGTTCCAGCCGGGGACCTGGCGAGCCCGCGCGCGCGCTCCTGAGCGGTAACGGGAGCTGGTTATCGCACCTTGTTGTAAAATATTAATTACATCATTATATAATTTATTTATTGCAGTCTTATGGCTCTCTATATGTGTACACTTATTATCACACGAGTTATTATCACAGTAGGTATTCCGATTAACAAAATGACTAGAAACATACAAATTGTTTAGTTTTTTAGAGCAATACTTGCCATACTCGTTAATTTGATCAATATTTCTATTGTTCCACAGAATATTTCTTCTTTTACAGTTTTTACTAGTTAAACCTAATGCCTTACCAGCCACAGCTGCAATATTCGTCACAACATACAGAGGGAAATGGTCCGTCCATCTGACGTTGTTATCAACCCAGATAGAACTGATTGTGTTCCAAGCTGCCCCCGTAGTAACACAATGGTCCAACCATCTCCGACTCCCACTAGCCTCACACATGAATGTAAAGGTTCCTGAATCAATACCCAGCTTACGTACATCGGCACATATCATATTCTGTTCTGAGCAAAAATTAAATAATTCATCCCCAAAATCAGCCGTTGGATGTGCATTAAAATCGCCGAGTATGAAAGCAGCCTCGATGTTATTATCATCAATAACAGCATTCATGCCCGCCAGACAGTTTGTAAAGTCGGTAAGATTGTCCCTATGGTCACAAGGCATGTAAACACTAAAAACTAAAATATTACGACCATCCAGGTTAATCTTAACAGCTATATACCTATCGTTTTTACAGTCCACTAGCGTAACATTTGGTAAGGTTGACTTCCGCCACATAATCGCAAGGCCGCCGTACGGCCGGCCGCGCAGGATTCCCGCGGAAGTGTCCACTGACGACCTTGACACACAACCGAAATCCCGGTCTATTTCGTTCACAAAATCGACATCATGCGGCAAAAGCCAAGTCTCCTGCAACGCTAATAAATCAACACTATTACACAACTCGCGAACAGATTGCACGGATCTCTTAATTGACTTACAATTAAAAGAAGCGAAAACTAATCCTTTAGTTGTATTATCCATGAGTAGGCAGTGTAGCTACGTTTGGTCCCGATGAGACACGTCCTCGAAACAGCCGATACTTCACTCCCGACGGCCAGAATTCAGTGCCAAGAAAGACGTCCTGTTTTTCCCTCAGGATTGTAATTTTAAAGGAATTAAAATCAGTATCCCTATTTTGCTGTAGGAGCTCGACTTCCTTACAGTCTTGGCCCATATCTCTTATGTATTCCTTTATATTGTCTGTAGTAATAGACTTCCTTAGGCGCGACACATAAACAGCTGATAACTCGTCTATTACCTGCAACATGGTCGATTTTTGCGCGGTTCCGATCATATTTGTCTTTATTTTCGCACGTTTTTTCTTCCGTTCGACAAGGATAAAACTGTCATTGTGCGTTGACTTACGGTTGCTATTTGCTTGTGATTGACTCGCTTGAGACGTCGTCATATTAGTCATTGCAATATCACGATAAGACGGCGTGCGTACCGGTTCCAGTGGCAACAGCGGCTCGGCGGCGGTGGCGGGTGGCGATACCTGTTGCGAGGGCGATGCGTGTGTGCGTGCTGCCTGCGTGTGCGCGCGGCCGCTCTGCGCCGGTACACCGGGGTGCCTACTGGTGTCATCAGTGAATGCTCCTGCACTACCGTCAGACTTTCTGCCTTTACCCTTTGGCGATTTTTTTGTGCAAAAAGATGATTGCAGGTCTTTTAAATCCGAGCGGATTTTCGTTTCGAAAAGTGACATTTCCGACTTGGAAATTGTGTCAATGCGGATACTTTCTATTTCATTTTTCATATAAGCAAGGTCCTTTAAGAGTCGCGTCACATCTATGTGGTCGAAGGTGACAGGGGGCAGTTTATTTAAATCTTGCGCCACAAAGATAGGTTGCTTCGACGGTTCGGTTTCCTTGAAGACTTTTAGGACATCCATGATATTTTTTTTGCTTTTGTCCTCACCCTTCCTCTGGAGACACCTCCCACTTTCTGGTAGCGCATTAAATTCCCGTTTTCGATGTCATTTTCACTGAAGTTCGTTGCACATATTTGAATATTACTAAGACGTGATTATCTAGCTTGTCAATTTTGTTCTGTACGAACGTTAAAAACTCATTAATTATTATAGTTTTTGCCATTTTGCGGGCTAAACTGCGCGCGTCGCATACCGTTTAAAATAAATTAATTAGTCGGTAGTCGCGGTACACGTCTTATCAGCGCGGCGGTCGCTGCGAGCTCCGATGTTTATGTTTTAATATTTTATTCGCTGTTGTTATTCTGAGACTTTGCCTTTTAACGTACTTTTGTTTATGTTTTGACAGATGTGTTTATATGTCATTATGACGGTTTTCTAATCAGCTGATGTGCTGCCGCCATTACAAAATTACTCTCGGATAAGCTCGTTACACGGTCAATTTTGGCGGTATAACATTTTATTCTTGGGATACGCTACTTATCTTGGTTTCAGGTTTGGTAGAATGCAAAATCTGCTTACTCGCGAGTAACTGGTACTTTACTCGTGAGTAAAAAGTTACTCGACGTTGGTCGAATCCGCCCTAAGTAATTTAACTACTTAACTTAATCATTACACTAACCCTACTTTATACCTACAATAGAACTTCCGAAACCGAACTTAAGAAATATTTATGCAATTGCAATCTACCTACTTTACTCGACGTCATGACGTCAACATTGTCAACAACAATAATAATTATACTAAATAGTCTTAATACCTACGTGAAAATTCTTTTACTTCCGACTTCCGTGTTTAAATTATTATTCAGTGAATGAGTGAAAATGAAGTTATGGTTTATCATATCGTTGACAGTAATCCAGTATTCAATGATAATTCGCATCTATTACTATACAAATAAATACCATAACCCTGTGCATTACACCGCTTAAACGATAATGAATGGAATGACCCGAGTGGCCGTGACCTCCAATTTCTTTTCGACAAGTTGCTCTTGGGAAAAGCCAAAATGCCGCCAAACCAAAATGAATTTTATTCCAAGCACATACTGACTTATATCGCTAGCACACAATCTCGAGTTTGTGCTCTCAACGGCATCTATGAGGAATTATAAAAATTTATAACAACGGCCATTTTGGCATGTCCCTCAACTTCTTTATTTATTTGCAGGGATTTCTTTCCTTATATTGAAAAAAAATGCCTTTTAACTGAAAATATAACTTATTGACTATATTTAAAACTAAAATGTAATTAAATCCTGCTTAAACTGAATTTTACAAAAATATTTTAACAAGTCGTGACCCACGATTATGCCCTGTCCCCAGCATAAAATGCAACTTTAAGCTCAATTTATTAAAATTTATACTAAGTAGCCGAACTTTTGGAGTGTTTTTTACGGAAGATCTACTAAATAATTATCGTTTGAAATCATTAAAAGTGCGAATAATAGCCCTTTGATATTTTTAAATCGAAAACAATTGCGGCCCTGATTTTGATACTTCCGGAAATGTCGGTTTTGTTACCGCACTTTTTGCAAAAGAAAATTTACCAAATGCTTATTTTTCGGTTTTAAAATATGGCAATACTAAGATAATAGAGATTGCCGGCTTAAAAAATTTAAAAAGGCCTCCGTGGGTTGCTCAGTGAGACTGTCTTTATTACCGGTCGAACTGTGACCAAATTTGTCGTCAGGTTTGTTACTACCGTAATCAATTATTTATTAACACATTTCTTTCCA
The DNA here is from genome assembly GCF_932276165.1 of Plutella xylostella. NCBI lineage: Eukaryota > Metazoa > Arthropoda > Insecta > Lepidoptera > Plutellidae > Plutella > Plutella xylostella. The sequence goes on from NC_064012.1 coordinate 11,775,835, forward strand.
TAAATTAATATTAAAAGGCATGGTTAATGCTAAACAAATTGTGGTATTTGGATTATCACTGCTAGTAACTGAACGGCTAATATATTTTTTCTAAGGTTAGGTGGGCGTGTTTTGTTACTTCGGTTTTGTTACTGAGGGTACGGTAACATATAGATGGAACGAAAAAGTAACAAAATCGACAGGTTTACATGGCGACTTTAATAACGGAAGTCGGATTGCTATGACTGTTTATTTATTGTTTTTTTTTTGTTATAAATGTGTTTTTTCGAGCGATATAACCCAATTTAGAGTTAAACCTATTATGAAGATGTTTGAAGTGAATTTCATGTAAAATTGGGCCCATGTTTTAGATTCATCATGTTAAAATTTTGTGCTGGTGCCATGTAAACCAAGCCCAACAATTTTGTTACCGTCCGTTTTGTAGCTGTCCCTGCATTTTGTTCGAAGATTTTGTACTATTTTGTTTAAAACTCTTTACTTTTATAATTTATTTGGTTCTAATTATTTAATATTATTTATTCCCCAACCTATGTAAAAGTTATTAATGTGTTGTTGTTTAATTACGCCTCAGGCATTAAAAATAATTCTTTATTTGTTGACTGTGGTAACAAAACTGAGACATTATTGAATTTTTAACTGATTTCTAAAGAATATACGTCTTTTTTCCCTTGATAATATCATTTAAGAAGACTGTGGCTTTCCTTTAAATACGTTAAATTGAAATAATACCTAAAGCTTAATTAATTATTTAAGCCCCAAGAATGGTAACAAAACAGAAATTAATTCATACTAACCGCCACATTTTTTGATTTTATTAAATAAGTACTAATAATACCGTAATTACACAATAGATTTTAATAACTATAGATTATAGCGGTGTTATTTCATTTACTCAAAATATATTACAACACCTAAAAATAAAAACATAACATTTTCATCCGTTGTTATAAATTTTTATAATTCCTCCTATACTCATTAACCTAAACAAATACAAGTCGAGGCGCCGCCTCGCGTCTTGGCGATCAATTGTTCTCATCGAAAATCATAGAGGGCGTTGCAAGTCTAATACGGGCGGTCAATGAAAGTTCATCGCTAAAGTTAAGTTCGTGAATTTTGTTTTAGTGAGTAAATATAGTGAAAATACATACTTTTTATGCCATGTCTCGTATCCGACACCATTCGAGTGTTTTGTGGGAGTTCTTCCAAAAACTGGACGGTGAAAAAAAAACTAAGTGTTACAAGTGTGGTGAAGTTTATAGTTTCAAAACTTCGACCGCGAATTTAAAAACGCATTTGAAGAGGAAACATATTGACGCATATGAAAGAGTTTCTTCAGCGCAAACAGGTACAAGGACTCAAGGAGTTCAAGAACTAAGTCGTGGACAGGAAACCCTAAGCGATGTCCCAGAACCCTCGTCTTCCAGTTCAAATTTTGTGTCAACCACCACGTCCACTACACATCAAACATCGAGTTCTGGAAACATAGGTACCATACCCATATATCGTCCCACGCAACAATGCATCGATAGATACGGAATCGGGAAAAAAGTTTCACAATCTAAGAAAAAGTAAATTGATAATGATATTGCTGATTTATTTATAGACAGCTATCACCCGTTCTCTTTAGTAGAGGAACGCTCTTTCAAAAAATTTGCCCGAAACATATACCTGGATACGAGTTACCATCCCGAAAAACTGTCTCTAACATCTTAATCCCTTCATTATACGACAAAACAGTCCAGCAAAAAAGGGAAGAAATAAATAATATTGAATTTATTTCACTTACTACAGACTTATGGACGTCTAGGGTCAACGATGCCCATATCGCCATAACAGGTCACTATATAACGGAAGATCTGGAATTGAAAACCTTTCTACTTAAATGTGCAGAATTTCAAGACACACACAGCAGCGCTAATATACAAGCTGCATTGCTCAAAACTACAAATGAGTGGAATGTTACAAATAAAATAAATTTTATTGTTAGTGATAATGCAGCCAACGTTAAGAAAGCCATAGCCGACATAGGATGGAAGCATTATGGATGCTTTGGTCACACACTTAACCTAATCGTTAAGGATGCACTTCGTATAGTGAAAGATTCTTTAGATAAGGTGAAAACTATCGTCCGGCACTTTAAAACAAGCACGTTAGCATTAAAAAAATTATTGAAAGCGCAAACAAATGAAAAGCCGGAGGATATACCAAAACGGCTGATCCAGGAAGTGCCAACAAGGTGGAACTCCACGTTTTATATGGTCAATCGATTTGTGGAATTGGAAAACTATATATGTGCTACGATTGCAGTGCTTAGGAAAGATTTGCCAATCTTGTCAGGAGAGGAGTGGACGATGTTTAGCGAACTGTGCACAGAAGCCATGAGTGGTGAAAATTATATGACTGCAAGTACCATCATAGTCATGACACGCTGTCTGAAAGAATCTTGCGACCAACTGCTCCTCGAAGGATTTGCTGATATAACAAATAATGTTATCAAAGAACTTCGAGCAGGTTTAGACAAACGACTAGAAGGTATTGAGAGAAGCGGTACATTTTCAAAATGTACAATTTTAGACCCAAGATATAAAATGAACGTATTCTCGGATACAAGTGAGACTGCAAAGGCAAAAAAAGCTATGGAGGAGTTGGTGGCGGCTATTATTAGACGCCGACGTGCCGAAAATGAAACGCAGCAATCCACTTTACCTTCGATAAATCAGCAGTTAGTACGGGACAAATTTTCACCCTGGTATATTTTGGGTACTATTGTAGGTACGCATCAAAAAGTAGGCACTCCTTTGTCGAGTGCGATCAAGGAAATAGATTCCTACGCCAAAGATGACATATTGCCGATGTTCGATGAAAACGGCAAATTCAACTGCCCTCTACAATGGTGGCGACAAAATCGCCACCTTTACCCTAACATTGCCATACTTCTACGTAGATATGGTAATATAAAGACAGAGTAAATTCGAGGGCAGAGCGAAAGAAGGGAGAATGGTAGGATACGCACCAACTGGATACAGGCTGTGGGATCCAGAGACTAACAAAATAATCATCAGTCGAGATGTAAGATTTGATGAATCAGACATCATTATATCAAGAAAAGAAACAGGACAATAATGTAAGATACTACCAAGAAGAAGAACAAGGACAAGAAAATGAACAAGACGAGAATATACAAAGACAAGCTGAAGTGCAAGTTCATGAAGAGAGACATCAAGAACTAAGTAGAGAACAAAGAACTAGAAGGCTACCTACATATTTAAAGGATTACGAATTGGAAAAAGACGTTATAGAACAAGAAGCAAACATAGCATTCTGTCTACACATAGAACCTCAAACATATGATGAAGCTATTAAAGAAGGAGAAGGATGGAAAGAAGCAATAGATAATGAGTTAAATTCGCACAAACAACTGAATATTTGGACAGAGACAGAACTACCAAATAAGAAAAGAGCTATAGACACCAAATGGGTTTTTAGAACAAAGCAAGATGGAAAAAAGAAAGCACGACTAGTAGCAAAAGGTTTTCAAACAGATAACAAGTACAATGTTTACTCACCAGTGGCAAGAATGTCAACTATAAGAATGATGCTAAGCTATGCACTACAGGAAGATCATCAACTAAGACAATTCGATGTACCAACTGCATTTCTTAATGGCGAATTAAAAGAAGACGTATATATAAAACCACCAGATGGAGTACAAGTCGGCCAAGGAAAGGTACTGAAGCTAAACAAAGCTTTATATGGTCTGCGAGAAGCACCAAAATGCTGGAATGACAGATTCCACGACTTCATAATTAAGCAAGGTTTTGAACAATCAAAGCATGATTTTTGCTTATACACGAAAAAAGATGAATGGTTACTGATCTGGGTGGATGACATCATAACAATGGGAAACTGTGTAGAAACTATAAAGAAATTAAAAGAAGAATTCAATGTAAGAGATCTGGGAGAAGTTAAAGAATATATTGGTATGGAAATACATAGAGAGCAGAATATATAAAAAAAAACAAGAAAAGATGATTAATAAAATAATAGAAAAAATCGTAATGGAATCGTGCAAAGGTGTAAATACGCCGTTAGAGGCTACTAAATCCAAAAACAATGAAGAAGAAGATATAATCACAAATGTACCGTATAGAGAACTAATTGGATGTTTAACATACATCTCTACAACGTCTAGACCAGATATAACTTATGCAACTTCATATCTTAGCAGGTACTTAGATAAACCAACGAAAGAAAGATGGATTGCGGCTAAGAGAGTACTAAGATATCTAAAACAAACTGCAAGTAAATGCTTAACCTATATTAAGAATAAAGATTCGCAGAAGAGATTATTACCCTACAGTGACGCGGATTGGGCAAGCGACAGTCAAGACAGGAAAAGCGTAAGTGGCTGCGCTATATTTTACTGCGACAATTTAATTTCATGGTTTTCGAAGAAACAATGCACCGTCTCATTATCATCTGCAGAGGCGGAATATGTGGCTGCTGCAATGGTAACGTCGGAGCTCATATATTTAAAAGGTATATCAGCTAACTTCAATTTGGATATTGATGCATACTTACTTGTTGATAATCAAAGTGCGATTAGAATGATTGAATGTAACGAAAATAGTAAGCGCACCAAACATATCGATATAAAGTTTCATTTTGTAAAAGATGCGGTATGTAATAAGAACATTGTTGTATCCTATGTGTCTACGGAACAAAATGTAGCCGATATATTTACTAAAGCGCTGAATACTGTAAAACACAATTACTTTGTAATGAAACTGTTTATTATATAAAATAAGAAGTAGGTTTGTCAAGTTAAGAATGTTATATTATAAGTGGTTTTTAATGTGTAAACGCATAGGAAGAAAAGAAGTGTTATAAGTTTATTTTATTGCAATATTCAATTAGAAATTTAATATTGAGAGGGGGTGTCAGGAATTTGTCTATGTCACTTCCTTGTCTACTGGTAACAAACAACATGGCTGTATATATTATTTTCTGCAAATTACAATAAAAGTTAATTATACCCAATATGTGAGTATTTCCTCTAATCCTCTAATAAATATCCACTGCGCAACGATATATAAATAACAATATCAGCAAGTAAATACTTATTAAATTTCAGAGGTGGACCGTCACCAATAATATTCAGTGGTATTACTGAGAGGTAGTAAAAAATATTTGCTACCGCTTACCGAGGTGGTCTCGAGAGGTAGAGGGGTACGATGGAAAAAAAAACGAAATTGACGACCTGAACCCCATGGTTACAGAGTTATTAAAATTATGGCTGACAAAGTAATCGGAATCATAAATTCTGTTCTTTTAGTATTGATTCTACTCCTGATATAACTCATGAAGATCAGATTTATTTAATTGTGCAATTCTTTCAAGACAATGCGGAACCAGTTGAACGATTCCTTTGCTTTCCATCAAATACTGGTCATAAGGCAGAAGACATATTGGAGACTTTTGACAAACTGAACATCGATATTGCCAATTGTAGAGATCAGTCGTATGATAATGCTAGCAACATGTCTGGGCAATATAACGGCCTGCAGGCAAAGATTCAAGAAAAATGCCAATATGCAACATATATACTGTTAGAAGGAATTATTCACAACAGCTTTGTGGCAGCACTCTTATCTCGAGGAATAACACAGAATAGAAGAAAGTTGTCTATGACATGTCTTGTCTATGGACTGAGCGTTTTCTGACGTTTACCGGCATCTTGTTCTTAAGTATAAATTGCGCATGGCTTCATGATTCTAATTTAATAGAATCCTAACAATATTAACATAGTAAGTAAATATTTTAACGTTTAAAAATACCTTGCGCCGCACAATCCTTAAACGGTGATCGGATCTCTTATTTAGGATGATTTAATGTACGAATGCATCTTACTAAAAATTGTTTGTTATCTCAGGGACATAAAACTAAAACAAGGTTGGCTAAAAGAAATCATCCTATTGGAAGTTGCTCTCATTTGTACAATTTCAAATTTGTTTTGATATTGGTGGACTTGACAAATGTAGAATACAAGTTCAGACGCCATGGAGTGATGTACTCCCCAAGAACGCGAAATAATTGTGTATATTCAGTTTTCGGGTCGCCTTTTTTTGTTTTATCTTTCATTTTTCCCTGCAATATCGCCCAATTTAACCGTTTCAGACAGATATTGTGGAATTTTTCAAAACCTGTGTTAATGTGAATAAGCCCGTGTCTCTGGAAGCCCTTAAGGACAACAGTCGACACGAGGGCGGGAATCTCTCGCCCGAGGAGGAGCCCGTATGGCAATCAATTCTGACGGCGCGCATTTGGCCAATACCATCTCATAGACTTTACCAATAAAATTGTAAAGGTCGAAATACTTAAACATAATAAAAAAAGAGAATCGAATTTTTTCATTTAGAAAAAAAATTAGAGCCAAACAACATCTGATTACTTTTTTTGGTCCACCTTGTATAAGGGAACTAAACTTATTTGATTTAAAAGTGGCATTTCCTTATACCGAAATTGCGATGCGTATATTTCTTAGTACTGCAGTGACAAACTGTAGTGCAGAACGCTCATTTTCATTTAAGATCAAGTCTCATCGAAGAAATGATGAATAATTTGCCAATTTTGAAGATTGAAGCTGATTAAACTAATAAAATTGCTTACGATGATGTAATAAACAAGTTTGTTACGAATTTTGTACACAGAAAAAAATTGAAATTTCATTCCTTGAGAGGGCGGAAAACTACAGTTGCCCAGGGCGCGCAATCTTTAAATACGCCCCTGTCCATATGTATATCAGCAAGTACATAGGTACTTATTAAATTTCAGAGGTGGACCGTCACCAATGATTTTCAGTGGTATTACTGAGAGGTGTACGATATAAAAAAATATTTCCTACCGCTTACCCAGGTGGTCTCGAGAGGTGTACGGTGGGCAAAAAACAAATTGACGACCTGAAACCCATGGTTACAGAAACGTCAAAAGGTCATAAAATTAAAGTCAAGTATGACCTCACCTGTGCTGCCATAGATGGAAAAGTATTACGAGTAAACACCATTTTGAATACTACTTCCCAATTACGTTGCCCATATTGCGACGTAACTTCGAACCAATTTAATATTTTGGAAAAAGCGTTCTCTAAGCCTGTTTAACCTTGGTTCATGGCATTAGTCCTTTGCACTCATGGATAAGAGCTTTGGAATTTGTTCTTAAGCTGGGTAACAAGGTTGAGGTCAAACGATTGAGTGTAACAAAAAATTCGGAAGAGGGCATCGAGCATGAGTGGGCGTTTATATTATATACCTAGCTAGGGAAACTGTAAAAAAGATAGGAGTAAAATTGATATTTCAGTTTTATTATTATAATTGATTATTTGCTCAGTCTCAGTGTATTTATTATAAAAATTAAACATGTCTCGCACGAGTGCATCTCAATTCGAAGTAATTGTAAATTTTATGGAAAGGTAAGGACCTAACTACCTACTTATTATGTCTACGATAACTTTAAATTATCTTACAATATTTTACAAGACCTAATCTATTCTTACTTTTTACAGGAATGGGGACCTAAACAAGCTGCCGATGGACCCCACGGCAGGTTAACAGCCACAAATAAGTGGGCTGAACTCACTCGTGTCCTCAACTTGGACACAACTGGCACTTCCAAGACTGTCGACAAGTGGAAAAAGGCATTTATATAAGTAATTTTACACCCCGCGACCGAGACAGGAGACCACGACAGCGACACATAAAATGTATAAAGCGAGACGCGCGTACCGCCGCCAACCCGCCTTAATGAACGGTAAAAATTCGTTTTTTTTAATGATTATTTGCTTTGCATGATAAGGTGTGGAGTGACTTAAAAAAATACAAAGAGGAAGGCTGCAAAAATTGACCGCGCTGCAAGTGGTACAGGTGGCGGTCCTGCATGCAAGCTGGTGCTAACAGACCTGGAGCAGCGGGTGCTGAATCTAACTTCCAGTTAGATGTAAGCTAAGTTGAGGACGGTAAGTATTACTTTTATCGTACTATCTATTTATTATTTATCTACATTGTTGCGAAACAGTTTTCCGATTTATTTCCGGTCCATAGATTTTGATAATATTCTTTATACATTTTTTTAAGTTTATTAAACAATTTGTTGACCCTGACGACGGATTTTTATTTATACAATAATTAAGAAATATAAAGTTTTTAGGGCAAATAAGAACAAACGAGTTGTTTTCTAAACATTCATACTAGCTGTTCCCGCGAGCTTCCCTTCGCCTTAAAAAGTTTTCCCGTAGCAATTCTGGGATAAAAAGTACCCTATGTGTTAAGGCTGTCACTCAAGCCAGAAGAAAATCAGAATCTGTCAAATCTAGTGAGGGGAGGTTGAGGTATGCGGGGCGTTCTACGGACAATGACATGAAATTTCAACATAGTACTCGAAAACATAAAAGTGAAGACATGCCACTTTGTTAAAAATATACTAAGTACTAATCTTCGAAGTGGAACTTCGATGGTACTAATATCCTATTGTTTTGTACGTGATACGAGAACATTTATTTTTAATTGAAAGTACTTTTAATATTTAATATACTTACTTACCTACCTAATCAATTATATGTAAGTATAGCTGACATGGGAGCTGAGTTTAAATTGTACAGGGCCTCTGTAGTGTGCATTGTTAATCGTCTAGCAATTAATAAAAGTGCAGTTAAAACAAATAATCAACATATTATTATAATTCAAGCGTATGATACAGTCCCGCTTCGCTTCATTCTGAACAACTTTACTTCTACGACTTTTGGAAAAAAAAAAAAAAAACAAGTCAAGAATATTTTATTGCTGTCAAAGTACAAACTTACCTAACAAAATACATATCAAAATCATAAATGTATGTAGTATACAAGAAAATAAAGCGTGTTAGTGAGATAATTAAGTAATACCATCAATAAAAAATTATTATTATTATTAATTATTTCTATGCTCGAATTCCTTATTCCAAGGAAAAACTAATTTCGCAACACACCCCCTCGCAGCAACGCGCGGCGCGCGCTAAAATGAAAAAAAAAAACACTTATTGCACCTATGGTTTATAATTTTAAAATTTTCATCACTAATACCTATTTGTTTTCGAAAATAATTCTTTAAAACTGGATATTTTCCTTTGTAAATTAAAAGTACTTAATTAAGATAGTATAAATTATAGTTTTTTGTCTTATTTCAAAGTATATTCTGTAAATATTTTTTTTCTTATTGAGTTAGTTTAGTTTGTGTTTATTAGGTCCCTAAGTACTAATTGTAAATAAAAAAATACAAGAACAAAATATAAAATGCCAAAACGCAAAAGTAAAACAAGAATGAAGCAAGGAAAACAATTGTAAGTACATCTTCTCTCTTTGTATCAGTTACGGTTTTTGTCAGTTAAGTTTTTCAATCATCAGCCCGTAATCGACCACTGCTGGGCATAGGCCTTTCCCAAGGAGCGCCACAACAGCCAGTCCTCGGCCATCCTCACCCAGCCACTACCGGCCAGCGAGCCGGAGGGCGACCCACGCTACGTTTGCCTGTTCCTCCGTGATTATGATGATCGGTGAAACTGATGATGAAGTCCAGAGTTTACCTCTGAGATATAGTAATTAAAGGCAAATATAACATCAAAAGACAAATATAATGTTAGTGACGTCCTCCATTTAATTAATTTTATTATTTTAAGGATGGAGAAAAAACATGGCTGCCCATCTACTGTGGCGGTAGCGCCTCGCCAATCAGAAGATGAAAATGATGAGTATGTTACTACTTATTTTATGTTTAGGTCGCAAACCATGCATTATGTATTTTGACGTTCTCAAGTTGGTAGATAGCCCAGGTACCCACTTAGGTAGGTTACCGACATCAAAATTCATACTGTTGACCTACAACTCAGTATGAACTTTGAAACTAATATAAACTTACTTACTATAAATATAGAAAAAAAAGCGATTCAATTTTTCGTAGCGTGTCGGTGAAAAACACTACAGCTGGACTTGGGTTCTTCACGGTGGTTACTGGTTAGGTAAATTGTTACTTAATCCAGTCTGATTATCTGTCACCCTATTAGTCGCTGACTGCGACAAGGTTATAATAAAATGTGTTTGACATTACTTCAAAAATACATATAACTTTAATAAAATTCTGACAAATAAGTGATAGACGCGTCTTGTATATAGGGCCACAAACTTATCTGTTCCGGTGACAGTTCATGTAAATCTCTTATATTTCTTATTTCTATAAGATTTAAAGTTTGCCCATAGTGCTAATTTGCCCTTGCGGTTTTAATAAATCCTTCTAATCTATATCAATATACAATTAATTGGTCAGTAATGAGAAATAGATAAATTTAGTTCGCTCTCACCGGAACAGATAAATTTGTGTCACTGTACATACCTATACCTATATGCAATGATTTATGGCAAGAGACTTTTTTTTATTTTTACTTTACCTATTTCTCTAACAAGAAGATAAGCCTGTGCAATAAATAAGAGTAAACAATTATTTTAGGACAAAAAAGAACATCTTTCGTAATTTTTGACAGATACAAACAGCATTTTTTATGGCAAACATTGAATATTTTATTTCATTTTAAGGTCGAAGAGGAGACGTATTCAAATTACAGCAACGTGTTCAACCTTTCCATCAAAGCACGAAGAGCATGAAAATGTTAAGTGAGTATTAAAAACGCGTAAGTTATAAATTTATTTACATACCTAATTATCAATAAACTAGCTGCCTTAAAAAGTTATCCCGTGGGAATTCCGCGATAAAGAGTACCCTATGTGTTAATCCAGGGTGTCAGCTAACTCCATACCAAATTTCATTTAAATCGGTTAAGTCGTTTCGACGTGAAGAAGTAACAAACATACACACATACGTACGTACACACACACATACTCACCAACTTTCGCCAAATAATATTAGTAGGATTATCTAACAATTTATCATGGAGGCATTTTTCACAGGCATTCGAAGTCACCGAGTCAATTATTAGAAGGCTCTACAAATGAAGAAAATAATATGTTACTGGTAAAAAAAATATTTTTATGATTTTAAATGTTGTAGGTACAACAGGGTGTTGCAAAAGTGTCATTCTTAACAAAGTTTTGTTCTACGTAATTTGTAAATAAGTGAAATACAAAATAACTCTTAATGAAAAAAGCCACGTGACCAACAAAGTTTGTATGGAAACGCACCTTTTTCCGTTAATTTCAATATTGTTATGACTGACCCCCAAACTCATTTGGGCTAACTATATTTATATTTCTGAAACGCTGTATAAGTGTAATATATCAACCATGATGCCGAAACTACATATGCAGCATGGTATATCTAAGCCCGAAACTAAAATCAGAATTTGGAAATTCACAAAAAAAACGTGACCAACAAAGTTTCTATGAAAATTTTATATTTTTTTTCGCGAATTTTGAAATTCTGTTTTCAGTTTCGGGCTTAGATATACCATGCTGCACATGTAGGTTTCGGCTTAGTATACCCTTTTTGCAACACCTTGTATACTGCATTCATTCATATTTGGCACAAAAGGTAAACAATCTTTGTGTATATTTTAACTGACTGAATGGCGTAGTGGTTAGTGACCCTGACTACTGAGCCGAAGGTCCCGGGTTCGATTCCCGGCTGGGGCAGATATTTGTTTAAACACAGATATTTGTTCTCGGGTCTTGGATGTGCCCGTAAAATGGCAATAGGCTCGCCCCCTATTACATTGGGACTTAAAACAACACTGGCAAAAAGTGGGTGCAGCAGTGCACCTCTGCCTACCCCGCATGGGCGTACATTAGTACAAGGCGTTAGTGTATGTTTTTTTTTTTTAATGAAAAATAACTTACCCCACCCTACATTACCTATCCCTACCCTACTCTACCCTGCTCTACTATACTCTACCGTACTCTACCCTACTCTACCTAACCCTACCTTACCCTACCTTACCCTACCTTACCCTACCTTACCCTACCTTACCCTACCTTACCCTACCTTACCCTACCTTACCCTACCTTACCCTACCTTACCCTACCTTACCCTATCTTACCCTATCTCACCCTACCTTACCCTACCTTACTTGCTTGTTTTCATTGGTTTTCAAGTTTTGTTTTAAATATTTAAAAAAGACACACAAGATGTTTAATTTTCGTGCCAAGTATGAATGAATGCAGTTTAATTACCTATCTAATATAAATTTTGCTATTTATCCTTGACAATAATTTTACTACATTGTGTACCAAAGTACCAATATATCAAACGTCATATATTATAATAGCAACATTTTTTTATTGCAGAATTGTGAAGAAGACGACTTGGATGAAGAACTTGTAATTGAAAAAGAAATAACGGAAAAAATTAAAACACCTACAGGGAAGCGAATTATGGATATCGGCTTCTTTTTTGAGCAACTTAAGACTATTGGTAGTCATGGGGCAATGAACTGTGGAATTGAATCCCTAGACCTAATAGGAGAAAAACGAATTGGATTCCACTCTAAATTTACTTTTCAATGCAAAATGTGCAATCAAAAATTTTGCATAGAAAATGTTTTAAACCAGTTCGACATTAACGTTGCTGCGGTGGCAGGCACTGTAAGCATCGGTTGTGGCTTTTCTCAACTAGATGAATTTTCTTCAGCTTTAGATTTGCCCCCACTGTCGCAACAAATATACCAAAAGTACCATGACGTTGTTTCTAACAACTGGGAAAAGGAACTGGCTATATCCATGGCTGAAGCTGCTGCAGAAGAAAAGGCAATAGCCATTAAAGAAGGAAAGGTCAATAAAGATGGCATACCGCTTATTGATGTCATAACTGATGGATGCTGGAGTAAGCGGTCTTATAAGAAAAATTATTCTGCACTATCAGGAGCAGCTGCTATTATAGGAAAAAACACTCTAGAGGGCGCTATATACATTTTAATGTAACGTCACATAGCCTATAACCATCGCGCAATCAATACGCTTCTAACGATACCTCATACATCAAAATCTATCAAGTCGTTTAGGCTACAGGAGGGAACAAAGAAACACACAAACATACATACATACAAACATACAATCGAAAAACATTACCCTCCTCCTTCGGCAGTCGGGTAAATACAGATAACGCATTTGACTTGAAGGAGACTTTATTTATTTACTTATACAATTTATTTTTTACTTATTTTAAATTTAATTATACCTACCATTTTCTATTTCTTTCCTAATTGTTAATGCCTTTTTTGTCGCTAACAGTTCAAGAGTTTTTTTGTTCATTATATTTACATATTGAAGGGGTTCTGCTTGTATGGATAGCTAGATTTTTTTATTAATTGCTTGCCCTAAGTTGCACTTAAGCGTTTTTTTGCAAAGCTTGTTTAATCGTTTTGTTTTTTATATAATATTTTTTTCTTAAATTTTTAGCCGTAGTAAATTATTTTTCAACATCCTGTATTGTACAGAGTACCTACTTACCAGGTCTTAAAATAAAAGTTTGACAAAATTTCATTTTTTTTCTTATACAATACATTTTGTATTTCAGATATATTATTTACGGTGGCCTGCGCCTAAATGTATACAGGCGGAGTTTTTAAAATAGCGATCCCTGATGATGAAGGGACCAGCTACATTTGTTATAAATCCGGGGAAGTTTTGTGTGTGATGTGTGTAGCAGTGGTGTTTATGTGGATGTGCTTGAGCAGCATGTGAGCTTGAGATCACTATTTTAAAAACTCCGCCTGTATACTTTTAGGCGCAGGCCACCGTACTTACTTACTTTTCAACACCCTGTATTGCACACACAAACATTTAAGTAAAATAAACTTCAATTATTTGCATTAACCGATAACACCTATACCTACATAATTAAATTGCAATTATCCAATAAAAGTTTGACATTACATAGTTCAGTGCATTTTTTATTTAAAATATACCTATATTAATATCAACAGAAAATTAACTCCTAAGCACGAAGCGATAATGATCACCGTGGTATGAAGGGGTCGCGGCAGCCGGGGCGAACGCGACCTAACCTCCTTTGAATATTACGTACGTAGATATAGCCCTCAGAATATTAACAGGCTCGCGCTTTGGTATACTGCATTGACCTCATAGATCTTATTCGGAGAAGCTAATAAGTCGGCTGTCCCATTTCAAAACACAGTAACCGCCAACTTTAAAAAAAAACGGGTCTTTGATTTATATATTATTTTAGGCGATTCCGCACAAAACTGCATTGTCAGAATATCAAAAAACCGCTTAGAAACGAAAATAAAATTTCTAAAAACCTAGTAACTCCACCCTGCGAAATCAAAAATGCCACGAAAACCATTTCAAAACATAAAATTTCTAAAAACCTAGTAACTCCACCCTGCGAAATCAAAAATGCCACGAAAACCATTTCAAAACATAGTAAGAGCCACCAACCATTTTAAAACACAGTAAGTGAAAATGACTTACTAGGTTTTAAAATGGTCAATGGCGCTTACTAGGTTTTGAAATGGTCAGCAAAGGACAATTTTCGTCCGTTAATTTTAGTAAGTCACAAATGGCATACATTATTACTAACACTTTTTTCGAACAAAATATCAGACATTTCAGAACCTGTATCTTTGCACCAATGAGACCTAGAGAGTTGAATTAAAAGTAGAACATAAGTAAATTTTGTCTTCTTTATAAAAGCCATAGAGACCTTTCTCGTCAGAACCTTTCTACTAGCCCTATTTTGCATAAACAAAAAAAAAACAAGTTATAAATAAGAGAAAACTGATTTTTAGATAGAAATTTAGGAAATATTGTCTAATTGAAGGCAGCCATAAATAATTTTCATGTTAGAGCCTTCTTAATATGGCTATTTAATTCATTTACATAAAACAAAAAAAAACATAAAAATATGCCCGTATTTCAGCTATTACTTATAGTGCCGTCGTGTAAAAGTGCTGCAAAATTGGATTTATAATATGTGAAGGATCCCAAACATATAAAAAATGAAATTATTACGCAATTATTGCAATTTCAATATACTTAACTTGTCTTAAATTACACAATAATGGCTCTTACTAGGTTTTGAAATGGTCAGTGAGGGCGGTTTTAGGGTGAGAAAACCATATAAAACCTAGTAAGTGTTTTCTTTTGTGCATTACAGCAACAATTTTAGTTATATTTAAATGAAATAGTATTGTATGTAAAGCCTAGGTTCTGCCGCTTCTTTTAAGCTTACATTTGTTCAGATATCTGTCATAGTTTTACCAGGGCATTGAAATGAAGGGACAAAAATGTTTTTTGGCTCTCCTGAACATTTTGTCTCATGGCTGTTACTGTGTTTTAAAATGGGACAGCCGAAGTGTCATTGTCATTATTAATATTGCTTACCTTTATCTATGCATCTGTAACTCTATAGTAAAAAATGTAAACAAATCCAAAAGCCGAAATGTTTTCTAAGAATTTTCGGCTTTTCTCCATCTAAAATGACCAGAAAATATACTTTTCATAGCAAATGCATATGTATTATAATATTTGTAGTCATCATTTGTTGATTTAATCAGTTTTTGTGAAATATTTGATAAAAAATAAAATGGCGTGGGTATCGCTCCTAACAGGCCGCCACCAGGGCGACGACTGAAGAAATCTGAAATCTGTCACGGTTTCATCATTTTTAAACCGGAATTTATTAGTTTTTTGTAAAAAAAGTTGACTTCTGGTCCATTAAATCCAACTCTTTAAGGTAACTTTGTAAAGAATTTAATTACCTACACATACATATAAGATTCCATGAAAATGAGCTCTCTGATTTCGAGGGTTTTTTCATAATAAGTCGAAAAATGGCAAAAGACATGGTGTGTTTGCAATTTTTTTTAACATACTTATTATAATCCTGCACCAATTTCTAAGCAACTAACATGTTCAGTATACCCTCTGCTACAATATATATTTTTCTCAAAGTGATAGAAGCTACCGTTTTTCCAATCTAATCAAGTATATCAAACCGACTTTAGCATTTTAGGTTTCGTAATCCCCTTAATCCAGGGTGTCAGCTAACCCCATACTAAATTTAATTAAAATCAGTTCAGCCATTTTGATGTGAAAGAGTAACAAACATCCATACACACATACTAACTTTCACGTTTATAATATTAGTAAGATAATTATGTATTTCTAACTATCTGGCTATCTATTGCAATAAATTATATACTCAACAATATCATGTTTTTTCCCAGTGACTGAAGATTTGAATGGTCTAAGAGGTATTACACTATTTGTGAAGGTGCCCATGCATGGTGAAGAATCTCCAAGACGCTCTGTCGTTGGACGAGCCCAAGACACCATGTCGTTGGACGAAGCCCAATACTTGTTGCCCCACTGAGACCAAGGCAGAGTCCTAGGACATCCCATCGACGCGTGGTTCGTCCGAGGCAGTCAACGCCGCGACGCTTCTGTCCTCGCCCATAAGACGCTGCAGCGGCAGCGTCGCATTTCGTGGCATGTGATGGGAGGTGGCAGAAGTTAGCAAGAGAGTTTTGCACTGACCATTTCAATCTGCGGAAGAGAGAACTCGAGATGCTGGCTCAGTGGCAAACTGTCTTTGCTAAGGCCATGGATATAATGGTTAAATATATAAATAATAAATGATTATTTTTATACTTATAAACATTTACTTTTCATTTATATTGGCTGATTTACATTGGTTCAGTGACTGGACGCAGTAAGGCAGATTTCACGACACAGTCGCTGTTCAGTTGTCATATAGCTTCTACTACCAGCGATCCGATCATAAGGCTAAGCTTAGGTTCCGGTAGGGATGGCTACATCAGCAGTCGAGCTCCAGTGCGCCCAGTGATGGGTGCTAGCAGTGGCGCCGCGAGCTGCGCCACCGAGCCTATCACTTAGCGGCACCAGGACACCATACGAGTATCAAGGCGCACTTCGGGTCAACTTAACCGGAGTCAGCAGCCCCAGCAGCAGCGGTCCAGTGCACCCGGTGACAGTGCCCGTCATCGTACCTATCGCCTGCCACTTCACCAGACAGAACAGCCACAGCAAAGACGAATCAAGTCAATTGTATTGTAAATTAGCACTTAATAACAGTATATACCAGCCATATCTTATAGCACACAGGATGCGTGCAGGTCCTAATCAGCTTGTAATCAAGTCCATGCATCTTGTGGTACCCCCTTGACCTCATGGTGAGGGTGGTAATGAAGAACATACGTTCTTGGTGGGCGGTATGTAGTATGTTCAGTTGTCAAGTAGCTATAATAGATGACACTATCCTTCAGCCTATATCGCGGTATTAAGATTTCTTTCTTGTCAATAACCTTTTGTTCTTATATCAATAAACTTTGCTTCTACTACCAGCGATCCTATAAGGCTACCAAGCCTTTTCAGTCGCATTGGACTGGGTTGAAAATAGCGTCCACGCGGGGTCAGTACCTACACACTACCTACTCTACTGGGTTGCTCACTGGGTCCAGTAACTAGTCCAGTCCACTCCAGTATCTCAGAAACAGCTAAAGATATCAAGATGATATTTCGCATAGATATACAAATTTACGGCCCCGTCAAAGTAGTAAAAGAAAATATAGAAAAAAAATTGGGGTAACTCCCATACACGTAAAGTGGGGATGAAATCTTTTTTCTCGGTTTGGTGGGATATCGTCGAATAGGTCTTTTAAAAATATTATAGGTATGCTCATGGTATGCTCAAACAATTTTTGATTCAGTGATTGGTTTACGAAATATTTAGCTTCAAAGTGCAAATTTTTGTTACACTCAAGTATAGTATCCCTACTGGCTAAATAGTTGGTGGAGCAAAAATATGAAAAAAAATCACGGATGTAGTAGTTATTGACGAAATTAAAAGGAAAACTATCTCAGGTAAGTAGACTTGTATGCAACACGTGACGTATTATTATTTATTTATTTCAAATAAGGATCACCAGCAGCTAACACAATTTATTTGATTATATATTGGTGTTAATCCAGATCTATCTACTAACCTTTTCATTTTTTATCAATCCATTCAGTGGTTTTTGCGTGATAAGTAACAAATATACAACACATATTGTTTTTCTTCTCAACATACAATAAGAGCCATAAACAATAGGTACGTCAATATTCCTTGCTGGTATAACATTCATAGATATATCAGCAAGTACAGTTCCCCAAAATTGATAATGCACATAGAAATCTTCGTCATTGTTCGGCAACGGTCGTATTCCCGAGCGTTAGAAAACTATTATGTATTTAGAGTGGTTAAGTGCATTTTCTTCATGAAATTTTAGTAGAATTATGTAATTGGTGCTAAAAGAGATAATTGATTTATCAGTAACGAAATTTGATTCGATAATTCATAATATTCCATAATATTAAAATTTACTTCGAAAATGTTACAGTAGGTAGGTACTTTTCAAGTGTCTTACTGAAGCTGATGTAAAGATGGATGAAAGAAGGTTTGAATAACACAAGGTTTATATTATAAGGAGAAATGGATTTCAAACACAGGGTTATTGGTAAGTAGACCTGATCCTTTCAGGAGGTGGTAGAGGAAGGCATTTCCAGTCGATTGAACCCTATAAGGCATTATCCGAAACTTAACCATTTCTAAGATATTTCATATTAAAGTTTTTTTTTAATTTTTTGCCAAAATTTTATGTTTAAAACCGAAAATAAAAAAACTAGCCATATTTCAATAACTTTTTTGGTGGTTTTGCACAAGTAACACCCTAATAAAGTAATTAAAATAATCAAATGTGCATTATTTGACTTAAATTAGACATAATACCTCAAAATACTTTATGTGTAAATATTAGAAAATAGGTTTTGTTAGATACTTTTGTATACAACAATAAATTTAGTTATTAAGAGTTAAGCCACTTGTGTCCTTACCTCCAGGGTTGACTGGAAGAGATCGCGTTGAGGCGATAAGTCCGCCCTTGTATACTAGTCTAGTTTAATTCTCTCCATTTTTTTACTGTTATACCTATGTATATCGTATACAATAAAGTGTTTAAATAAATAGTTAAACATTTTAAAAAAATATTCAAAACGTAAAAACAAATAAGTTAAATTAAAAAAGAATTTCATATGACAATTTTTTGTGCACTTTAGCTTAAAAATATGGTCAACTTATAAGCTTTCAAATAAGATATTTCAATATCAAATCGATTTAGGTATCATCAAGATATGGCCAAAACAACCAGAGAAGGCGGAGAAAACTCAATGCGGGTTTCCATACTAAAGTCAACAGGACTGAAAAAAATCACACTTTTTACCTTCAAATTGGGCTAAACTTGTTCGTTTTTCTATTGAATTTTGTCCGCCTGTGCTGGTTGTTTTGGCCATATCTTGGTGATACCTAAATCGATTTGATATTGAAATATCTTATTTGAAAGCTTATAAGTTGACCATGTTTTTATGCTAAAGTGCACAAAAAAATGTCATATGACATTCTTTTTTAATTTAACTTATTTGTTTTGACATTTTGAATATTTTTTAAAAATGTTTAACTATTTTGAGGTATTGTGTCTAATTTAAGTCAAAAAAAAATTGAAATCTCAGTTCAAAAGTATTTACAGCACTGATTATTTCACATTAATAAAAATGTTTACATTAAAATCTCAGTTCAAAAGTATTTACAGCGCTGATCATTCACAATAATATTACAATTACAAACTTGGTCTTTTGGGTGTGGCTTTATTGGCAAAGTGAAGTCTATCAATGTGACGCATATTTTATTCTTAAATGTGCCTCATAATATGGCATAGTCAAAAATAATTTAAGTTGAAATTAAATTCACATTTGAAAAAAATAACAAGAACGATGTGTAATTGCAGCTCTTTATAATTCCACAAAAGTAATATTGATCTTGACCTTGAGACCCTTGACTGATCGGTGACAGCCACCAACCGCCCAAATTGTTTTCGATTATGTGTCACATGATATTGACTACTATTTCTTTCGAACAAGGATCAAAATGCAAGTGCTTTGTTTAAGGCACTGATTCGGGTGTTTCCGGGAATACGACAGTTTGCGAAGATTTGCATGCGCATTATTAATATGGGAGAACTGTATATACTTATTAAATTTCGGAGGTGGACCGTCACCAATGATATTCAGTGGTATTAATGAGAGGTGTACGGTAGTAAAAACATAATTCCTACCGCTCATCCACAGGTAGTCTCGAGAGGTGTACAGTGGGCAAAAAACGAAATTCACGACCTGAACCCCATGGTTACAGAAACACCAAAAGGCCATAAAATCAAAGTAGGACCTAACCTGTGCTGCCATAGATGGAAAAGTATTAAACACACCATTTTGAATACTTCTTCCCAATTACGTTGCCCATATTGCGATTTAACTTCGAACCAATTTAATAATTTGGACATAGCATTCTCTAAGCCTGTTAAAGAAGAGATCTTGGTTCATGGCATTCGTCCTTTGCACTCTTGGATAAGAGCTTTGGAATTTGTACTTAAGCTGGGTTACAAGGTTAAGGTCAAACGATGGAGAATAACAAAAAAATCGGAAGAGGGCATCGCTGAAAAAGAAAGAAAAAAAATACTCCAACTTCAGCGCGCGTTTATATTATATACCTAGCTAGGGAAACTGTAAAAAAGATAGGAGTAAAATTGATATTTCAGTTTTATTATTATAATTGATTATTTGCTCAGTCTCAGTGTATTTATTATAAAAATTAAACATGTCTCGCACGAGTGCATCTCAATTCGAAGTGATTGTAGATACCTACTTATTATGTCTACGATAACTAAAAATTATCTTATTATATTTTACTAGACCCAAACTATTCGTACTTTTTACAGGAATGGGGAACTAAACAAACCTGCCGATTGACCCCACGACAGGTTAACAGCCATAAATAAGTGGGCTGAACTCACTTGTGTCCTCAACTTGGACACAACTGGCACTTCACAGGACAAGTGGAAAAAGGTATTTATACAGGGTGGCCCAAAGAGTGACGTCCAAAGGAAAATGTTTGATTCCTTAGGTCAAGGGGTAGCCAAATCACCCCCATGTATGTTCAGCAATTTTTAGTAGTTTAGGAGTTATGATTTTTTTTACTAATTTTCTACGAGAATCGACCTCAGTGGATCAATTATGTTTTATTATTTTTTTGGATAACTTATTTAAATATTTTTTTATTTTTGTGTCATCCTCTTAAGTTGTTCTTTTAACCATAAAAGTTTCAGCTTCCTAGCTGTAATGTAAGTTAGTTATTTTTATATCGAAAGTTCAAATTATATCATCGAGCTAGACTGCTCTGAATTTTCAACTTGAAATTAAAAATTGAAATAGTTATTCTCATGGTCCCTTATTAATTTTAAAAACTCCGCAAGGTTCCAAAATTACATAAAAATAAAAATAAACTATTGCTTAATGGGGTATTATTTCCAGAAAACAGCCTTCAAAGGTACGTGGGTGGAAAATACCTAATTAGTAAATTGTTTCAGAAAGTTTAAAGATTCCTGTTAGGTCATTACTAAGGACTAATTAAGTTAGAATATGTATCAAATTAAAGGGAAAATAAAATTATTTACGATCTTTTTTTATTTTAGTTGCATGTTTGAATGAAAATTCTTAGTAAAATGTTTTAGTGTGAGTTGTAAGATTAATGCGATAATTGATTGTATTATTAACAATAAGTAAATAGACTCAAATAATTATTTGACACATTTACTCATAATAAATTTTCAAAATGGCGACCTCCCAAATCAATACACAGCCTACATCTACGCAAGAAATTTTGTTTAAGTTGCCTAAATGCTTCTCTGTTTCCTCTAACGACATTTCCGGCCTCTCCAATTCGCTGTCTTAGCTCCTCTTCATTTACCGATTCTCGGGCGTAAGCTATGTCTTTGTGGTTATTACAAAGACATAGCTTACGCCCGAGAATCAAAACCGAGAACCAAACAAAAAAATCAATCGGATTTAGGTCAGGCGATCGTGAAGGCCATCTGATTGGACCGTTTCGTCCGATCCACCTGCTGGGATACGTTTCATTTAAATGATTACGCACTTGTGCTGCGTAGTGGCATGGTGCACCGTCATTTTGGAAAACTATGTGTCTTCGAAAATTGAGGTTGACTTCCTCCAATAATAAGGGAAGATCATTTTCGAGAAACAATTTGTACGTCTCTCCATTCAGCCTTGGCGGCAATTCGAACGGCCCGATCATTTCGTGGCTTTCTTTCAAGTCACGGATTATTATTATTACGAGTATGTGTTGAAGTAGTTTGTAAACTCAACTAATGGTTTTGTTTTCTATTGTCTATCGTAGATTATGTCAATAGAAAAGTCACTTTTTACTTTCGTGTAACCTCTGCTCTGCTACCGAAAACTAATTACAATAAATATTCATCACCTTTATCCATTGGTTTTACTACTAAAACCCAACAGTATGAACTACACGTTGGCCGAATATGCAGAAATGCATTATTTTTATGGAGTTGCTCAAGGCAACGGCCATGAAGCGGCAAGACTTTATCAGGAGCAACTTCAACGCCGTGGAGGACCGCAGCCTAATAGGTATCCCGACCATCGTGTTTTTATTAATACACACAACACTATGATGGCAGGCCGCATTCCTGGTCGAGAAGGCAGGCGTGAAGGTATCGCAATAGTTGATCCGGACCGTCGAAACCTCGTATTGGACGTAGTAGCTGAGGACCCTTCGAATAGTACAAGAATAATGGCTCGGAATTTGAACATCCCCAGAACATCAATCCAAAGAATATTGAAAGTCGAAGGGTACCATGCGTATCACATACAACGGGTTCAAGCTCTATTGCCTGCTGATTACCAACAGAGAGTTGATTTTTGCCAGACTATGTTAAGGATGGAGAAAGACGACCCGGGATTTTTTGAAAAAGTTTTGTGGACTGACGAGTCGCGTTTTGAGCGCACAGGAATATTTAATATTCACAACACCCACCAATGGGCAGTAGAGAATCCCCACTTGACCAGAGATACTAGGTTCCAGCATCGCTTTAGCGTCAACATGTGGTCAGGCATACTGAACGGAGAAATGATCGGGCCGTTCGAATTGCCGCCGAGGCTGAATGGAGAGACGTACAAATTGTTTCTCGAAAATGATCTTCCCTTATTATTTATTTATTTATTTATTAGGTTCACCAACATCAGTTACATTATACAATCACTGTTTTAAAACTAGACTTAAAACTAAATGCACTGATAATTATAGGTGTACACTACATGTAAAATTAAGGCTTATTCTAAACTGACATACGTATTAACTTACTTACTTAACTACGTACTTATTCTAAAGTGTGTTAACGCAATTAATATTCTAAACCAACAGCAATTTGCAACTAGGTATGACTAAGTGTTATAATTGTTCGTACAAAATTTTACGGAACTGTGAGAAGGAATCTGCGTGAAGATCAATCAACCCACTGTGTGTATTGAGCAGCTTGCATAGTCTGGGGACTGGAGAGTTGGCCCCGAGTACGGTTCTTCGCCGTGGTGGGCACAATGGGGTAATTGGATACCTAGGTAGTCTAGATGGCACCCTGAGATTGAAACGATTAAGTAGCTGGGGACAGTTTATCTTGTTATGAAACAATTTGAAGAGAAAGGAAATGTCCAGCCAATCATAACGTTTCTCTAACTTCTTAATACCAAAATGAGAAAGTCGGGTGGAATAATCTGCTAGCCTTTTTGATAATCCCGACGTGTAAGCTAGGTGCGCAAGAAACTTTTTTTGCACTCGCTCTAATCGCAACATATGAACAGCGTAATGTGGGCGCCAAACGACGCTGCAGTACTCCAGTACGCTGCGAACAAGTGTGTTGTAAAGAGTGATTTTAGTTTTAGGCTTGCGAAATACTTTGCTATTCCTCATTACAAACCCAAGCATTTTATTAGCTCGTTTTGTAGTTTCATCGATATGTGGAATGAAGGTTAATTTTTTGTCGAACGTTATGCCTAGATCCTTAACTATCTCCACTTCCGTCAGTGGCTGGCCCTGTATAGTATAATAGGAAGCAACTTGATTTAGGTTTCTTGTGAATCTAATAAACATGCACTTTTTCGGATTGAGATGCATTTTATTGTTTCTGCACCAGCGATCAAGTGAATCTATATCTCTTTGAAGTACCGCCGTATCCAAGTGCGATCCCTGCGGTACTCCGGAGGATATACTCCACAGTTGTGAATTATAACCGTTCACTACCACATAGAAATAGCGATCGCTTAGATAAAAGCTAAACCAATTTAACAAGGATCCGTTGATACCATAACTATAGAGTTTGTGAAGTAATAACTAGTAATAATTATTGGAGGAAGTCAACCTCAATTTTCGAAGACACATAGTTTTCCAAAATGACGGTGCACCATGCCACTACGCAGCACAAGTGCGTAATCATTTAAATGAAACGTATCCCAACAGGTGGATCGGACGAAACGGTCCAATCAGATGGCCTTCACGATCGCCTGACCTAAATCCGATTGATTTTTTTTATTTGGGGTTATTACAAAGACTTAGCTTACGCCCGAGAATCGGTAAATGAAGAGGAGCTAAGACAGCGAATTGGAGAGGCCGGAAATATCGTTAGAGGAAACAGAGAAGCATTTAGGCAACTTAAACAAAATTTCTTGCGTAGATGTAGGCTGTGTATTGATTTGGGAGGTCGCCATTTTGAAAAATTATTATGAGTAAATGTGTCAAATAATTATTTGAGTCTATTTACTTATTGTTAATAATACAATTATCGCATTAATCTTACAACTCACACTAAAACATTTTACTAAGAATTTTCATTCAAACATGCCACTAAAATAAAAATAAAATAGTAAATAATTTTATTTTCCCTTTAATTAGATACATTTTCTAACTTAATTAGTCCTTAGTAATGACCTAACAGGAATCTTTAAACTTTCTGAAACAATTTACTAATTAGGTATTTTCCACCCACGTACCTTTGAAGGCTGTTTTCTGGAAATAATACCCCATTACGCAATAGTTTATTTTTATGTAATTTTGGAACCTTGCGGAGTTTTTAAAATCAATAAGGGACCATGAGAATAACTATTTCAATTTTTAATTTCAAGTTGAAAATTCAGAGCAGTCTAGCTCGATGATATAATTTGAACTTTCGATATAAAAATAACTAACTTACATTACAGCTAGGAAGCTGAAACTTTTATGGTTAAAAGAATAACTTAAGAGGATGACACAAAAATAAAAAATTACTTAAATAAGTTATCCAAAAAAATAATAAAACATAATTGATCCACTGAGGTCGATTTTCGTAGAAAATTAGTTAAAAAAATCATAACTCCTAAACTACTAAAAATTGCTGAACATACATGGGGGTGATTTGGCTACCCCTTGACCTAAGGAATCAAACATTTTCCTTTGGACGTCACTCTTTGGGCCACCCTGTATAAGTAATTTTACACGTACACCCCGCGAACGAGAGAGGAGACCACGACAGCGACACATAAAATGTATGAAGCGAGACGCGCGTACCGCCGCCGCCCGCCTTAATGCACGGTAAACATTCGTTTTTTTTAATGTTTATTTGCTTTGCTTGTTAGGGTGTGGAGTGACTTAAAAAAATACAAAGAGGAAGGCTGCAAAAATTTACCGAGCTGCCAGTGGTACAGGTGGCGGTCCTGCATGCAAGCTGGTGCTAACAATCCTGGAGCAGCGGGTGCCGGAATCTAACTTGTTCCCCGGCTGCTACAGGTCTCCTCAATATTGAAGAAGTTGGTGTAGAGGTTTGTTATTGCTTTGTTGTATGATTTATGAATTGAGTAAATAATGTGAATCTGTAAGGGTTCCTTTGTACCAGAGATGTGCTAATCTTACCCACTCAGCTACATTACATAGATTTGCCTGAAATGGTCACATAGATTTGGAGTCACTACTTAGTTTCCTTCTACTAACAGATTACTTATGGCCTATGTCCAACAGTGGACTACAGAAGGCTGAGAGAGAGACTAACAGATTAAAAAACAAGTATCCTTAGGAATCACACAATATCTACTTTTTGTAAAGATATCTGTTATAAGAACGAAGAATTAAGTTATTTTATTATCCTTTCAGATTGACCAACTGACATTTAATACTGAGGCAGCTGGGGGCCGCCCCCGGAAGCAGCGGCATCGGCACTGTTGGGAACAGGTACTTAATCCTGGTCCCGTGGAAGGCTCGTTCCAGACTCCTCGCTCCTGGTCTACATCTATACCTACACTGGGCAGATTAGAAGTTATACAAGGCAATACGAGACATTGCAACATTGTATTGTAACTACACGATTTAGATCTCATAGCTATTTCGCATAGTTGACTCGAGTTAGTGACATGTTGTCCTACACCCGAAATTCGAACAGTGGACTGTATTAGGGGAAGCTTTAACTTTTTGCTTAATTTCTCCGTTATAAAACTATGCTGACTGCCACTATCAAGGAGCGCTCGGGCTAGATGATATTCGTTGTTGACATCAGCTACTTCTATTAACGTGGTGGACAATAAGGTAGGTTGCAGACCTCTCAACTTGGTATGCAAACCAATATCGCACCTATTTTCTCTCGAATTAGGTTCAGATTGACTATGCAGTGCAGCTGAAATAGTGGGAATATTATTGTTATCGGCCGGCGAGGATGAATTCGCACGCACGACAGATAAACTACTACTACTATTAGCCTGATTATGTAACAAACCGTTATGTTTGTGATGACATAACTTGCACGAGCCATAAGTGCAGTCTGAAATTGAGTGACCCGACCGTAAACAGTTAGGACACAGGTTTTTATTCTCCACGAACTTAACCCTATCGTTAACGGGTAAATTCAAGAATAAAACACAAGTGTACAACGCGTGATTACTCTGACACATTGCACAACTGCGAATTGTTTTCTCCGACTTGCTTTGAGTGTTAGACACATAACTATGCACTTGTTGATTGGGCTTATGTACCGCGTATTTTTTAGCATCAAAGTGATTATTACCGTGGGAAGATTTATGTTCTTGTAATGATTTATTTTTATTGTGACTAACCGTTATCAATTCGAGGGTGTCAGCCTTATTCTTTAAAAATAAAAGCAAATCACTTAGTTTTAGTGAAGAACTACTCGGCTGATCAGACCTAATGGAGCCCTTTTGACTTTCCCACTCTTTTTCTGTAGTTGGGTCTAACTTTGTTACGATTAGGTATATGATTAACGTATCCCATTGGTCTACGGGTTCGCCTATTGTTTTTAACGCTCTTAAATTACGATTAACGGTATCTATCAGTTTTCTAATTTGTGAAGGTGACTCGGATTGAATACTTTGAGTATTAAACAACGATTTTACATGATTATGGATCAATAAACGGCTATTATGGAACCTATTCGTTAGGAGGTCCCACGCGTGAGTGTAGTTGGCTGCAGTAAATTCTAGCGCACTGATAACCTGCAATGCACTCCCGCTTAGAGATGATCTCAAGTAATGGAATTTCTGAATCGCGTCCAGGTCATCCCGTTCATGTATCATGGTATCATACGAGTTCCTAAATTCTAACCACTGATCATATGATCCGTTAAAGGTCGGTAGTTTAATCTCTGGTAACTTTACAGATGCTAATTTAGATGAAGTATTGCGAGTACACGTGGAGTTCGCCATGCTCTCATCAACTAACCTGCCCCCGGCGGCCGCTAACGCCCTAAAATATTGCTCCTCAAACTGTTCACGGTATTCTAATTGTTTTTCTAATTGATTCTGATCGGATAACCTCTCTATTTCGCACTGAATTTGGTTAAAGTTCTGATACAAAGACTCAATAGACTGCATTCGCAACTTTAATTCAGCCTTATCGGTGCTATTTAATTCGGTATCTTTTAAATTAATGAAATATTTATCGAATAAAGTTAACCGTGCCTTCATGGTACCTCGTTGTTTCTTGAGGTCGGCCATGCGGTCACCAGAATTTTCGCGTGATTGAGGAGAACGCGGAATTTTTAATGATTTAGCAGCACTATCAGACGATTTAGATTCACTGTCACTCATTTTAGGGGCTTAGTGGAAAGATGGAGTACTCACTTGGTGAAGATGCCACGCGGTGCGGTCACGAAACTGACGATATTGCCGCCGATGCCGCGTGTCGCGATTTCACTGGTATTGAGATAAGCGCACGATTTATCACTGTAGGAGAGGAAGGAGGATGGTAAGGAAAGAAAGCCTGACCGTTTCTCGTGGTCCTCGAGTATCTGCTTCCGGCGAAGAAGGTCCAAATGTTGGGAACAGGTACTTAATCCTGGTCCCGTGGTAGGCTCGTTCCAGACTCCTCGCTCCTGGTCTCCTGCTCCAGCGATAGTATGTCCTGCCTGCCTATAGTAAGGTTTACGGCTTGTACTCAGAATGATTGATTTATTCGTTAATTTTAAATGTTTATTTGCTGGTGTCACAAAGGCAAGTGAATTACAATAATGATTATACAAACTAATACAATAAAATAGATGGCGCTGTGAAACAAACTAGATGATAGAACGACGGTCTAAGACGGCAAAGCATCTGTGGTGCGCGTGCGCCTCCTGTAGTTCTCGCCACATCCGTTAGATGGCGTGAAAGCGTGAACAGGCACCGCCTCCGCAATCACCCAGACTCTTCCAGTTAGATGTGAGCTAGGTTGAGGACAGTAAGTATTACTTTTATTGTACTATCTATTTATTATTTATGTACATACTAGCTGTTCCCGCGAGCTTCCCTTCGCCTAAAAAGTTTTCCCGTAGCAATTCTGGGATAAAAAGTACCCTATGTGTAAATCCAGGGTGTCAGCTAACCCCATACCAAATTTCATTTAAATCAGTTCAGCCATTTTGATGTGAAAGAGTAACAAACATACATACACACATACTAACTTTCACATTTATAATATTAGTAAGATAATTATGTATTTCTAACTATCTGGCTATCTATTGCAATAAATTATATACTCAACAATATCATGTTTTTTCCCAGTGACTGAAGATTTGAATGGTCTAAGAGGTATTACACTATTTGTGAAGGTGCCCATGCATGGTGAAGAATCTCCAAGAAGCTCTGTCGTTGGACGAGCGCAAGACGCCATGTCGTTGGACGAAGCCTAATACTTGTTGCCCCACTGAGACCAAGGCAGAGTCCTAGGACAGCCCATCGACGCGTGATTCGTCCGAGGCAGTCAACGCCGCGACGGTTTTCAATCTGCGGAAGAGAGAACTCGAGATGCAGGCTCAGTGGCAAACTGTCTTTGCTAAGGCCATGGATGTAATGGTTAAATATATAAATAAAAAATGATTATTTTTATACTTATAAATATTTACTTTTCATTTCTCTTGGCTGATTCACATTGTGGTTCAGTGACTGGACGCAGTAAGGAAGATTTCACGACACAGCGGCATTGGACTGGGTTGAAAATAGCGTCCACGTGGGGTCAGTACTAACACAGTACTCAACTGGGTTGCTCACTAGGTCCAGTCACTGAACCAATATAAACTAGCCCTAAGAACAGGCACTATCCCTGCCATCATTACTCCGCATTCTTTATACGTATGTCTCAAACAGACTGCCCGCCCTCCACCAGTAATGTTGCGCCGTCCCAGGAACTTGTGAGGTGTCCGTACTGCTCCCAGCCACGTTTTTTCAAGAGACAGAGAGGCCTGAAGATTCATCATGGAAAACAACACCGCCAACCATCGTCCACGCAGCCACCGCCGCCGCCCGCCCATGTCCCCACAGACCACAACCACAGTCGGCCTGCTGGTGGCGGGCTGTGGAAGCAATTAGCTGAGCTAAAGTCCACCTGCCCGGTGGTGGCACGGATACCCCGCGGCGCGCGGAATACGGTGGCCGCCTCTCTGTCCAAATGCATTCGACAAACAATAGAAACCAATGACGTGAGCAGCTGGGAGCAATTTTTTACTTTTTCTTACCGGACCCTCCACGTGACCCGGGACGGGAAGTCGAGCGGCTCCCTAACACAAAAAATAAAAAATAACTGCACGCACCCCACAGAAACCGACAACCAACATCCACCATCAAACAGACTCCCCCACCGAAGCACCGCACAACTCGTAGAACGCAAGATAAATGCGGGGGACATCAAGGGAGCCGCCCAACTTCTTTTTTCGTCCGACGCGGCTGCACCCGACACAGCAGAGACTCTATCCGCCCTGGAGTCAAAACACCCGCTTTCATCACCATCCTCGCAGCTTCCACCACCGCCCGACCCCACCGAGCGCACCCCGACAGCCACGGTTGAAGACGTGCAGGCTGCAGTCGCGTCCTTCCGGGGCGGCTCGGCCGGTGGCCTCGACGGACTCTCGCCCCAACATTATAAAGATCTTATCTTTGGCACAACGGGAGACACTGGTCGAGTCGTGCTGGAGAGCGTGACACAGCTAGTGAACCTCATTCTGTCGGGAAAGGTTTGCACTGAGATAACTGATGTTTTATACGGTGCTCAAAAAAAAGGACGGTGGGATAAGACCTATCGCTGTGGGAAACGCAATCCGCCTCGTGGTATCCAAAATATGCTGCAAACACATCGCGCCAATACAGTCGGAGAAGTTCCAGCCCACCCAGTTAGGTTTCGGCAGTAAAGGAGGGTGCGAGGCGGCGGTCCACGCGGCGCGCGCGTTCCTCACAAGCGGCGCGGGCGAGGTGCTGCTGAAAGTGGATGTAAGGAACGCCTTCAACTCGGTTGAGTTGAGAGGGAAGCTCTGCTGACTCAGATCAAGGAGGTGGTTCCTGAAATATACCACTACATGTGGCAATGTTACGGTGAAAAAACAAAATTAGTATACAGGAACCACCTCCTTTACTCTGCGGCTGGGTGTCAGCAGGGAGACCCACTCGGTCCAGCGATATTCAGTCTGGCTATTCATCCGGTGATAACCAAAATTAAATCTAAATTTAATGTGTGGTATCTCGATGATGGATCCATAGGAGATAAAGCAAGCACCGCTCTTCAAGACCTTGACTCCATGATCAAAGAATTCCAAAACATCGGACTAGAATTAAATTTCTCTAAATGTGAACTTTTTATCAACCCCAACCTACCGACAGACAAACAAACAGACATCCATAGTAAATTTAACTCTCTGGCACCCGGTATCAAAATCTTAAATAAAAGCTCGCTTCGTCTCCTCGGATCCCCAGTTCTTAACGAATCCATTCCCAAATATATTGACGATGAAATCACAAAATTTCAGGAATCATCGCATCGGCTGGTACAAATTAATCCGCAATTCGCCCTGGTAATCATCAGATACTGTCTTTTCGTTCCAAAATTTACCTATGTACTGCGATGTTCACCTATTTGGAGACACCAAAATTTACTTAATAATTTGGATGCGATGATCAGAAATATATTAACCGAAATTCTAAATTGCCAACTGCCGCAGCTGGGCCCAGGCATCGCTGCCGTTACGGTTCGGTGGCCTGGGCATCCGCTCGGCGTCCAGTGTGGCCCTCCCGGCGTTCCTGTCCTCGGCACACAGTACGGCTGGCCTCTACGGAAAGATAATTTACCCATCGCTTGGCGATGCAGAGGTCACCTACTTGGCCGAGGCCAGGAGCGCCTGGTCAGATATCGCTGGCCCACAACAAGATGTCCCTCGACTACCGGAATCCCAGAGGCTGTGGGACGAGCCGATCTGCAGGCAGGTTCAGGAAAATCTCTTAGAAACTGCCACCGCGCCCGCCTCATGGCTTCTGCCGAACCGGAGTCGGGACATTGGTTGAGGGCCCTTCCATCTGCGAGTGTGGGCACACTGCTGGACCGCAACACCTTTAACCTTTCTGTCTGTTTGAGACTAGGCTGTAAGACCAACGAGCCACATCGCTGCCGTTGCGGGGACCCCGTCGACCAGCTAGGCCACCACGGCCTCTCCTGTCAGCAGAGTGCCGGCCGATTACCCCGCCACGCGGCCCTTAACGACGTCATACGTCGGGCCTTTGCGAGCGCCGGAATCCCCGCCATTCTGGAGCCGACGGGAAGAGGCCCGACGGTATGACCGTAATGCCCTGGAAGTACGGGAAATGCCTAGTCTGGGACACCACCTGCACCGACACAGTGGCCCCCTCCCACATCCAGGGTAGTGCCGCGGCGGCGGGCACGGCGGCGGCTGCTGCAGAAAACCTCAAACGGCGCAAATACAACGGTCTGTCTGACAGCTACACATTTGTGCCGTTTGGGGTTGAGACTCTGGGGCCGTGGGGACCCGAAGCGCGACGATTAGTAAAAGAACTTTCGTCGCGCTTGGTCGAGGTATCAAGGGACTAGAGGGCTGGCAGCTATCTCAGAGAGACCATAGGCTACAATACATTATTTTATGTTATAAGAAGATATGATTATGTAATACTGTTACTTATAAATAAATTTCAGGACTGACCATTGAACTTGGCACCCATTTAGATCTCACTTCTTTTGCCGTTGAAGTCAACATTCGGCATTTAGGTACTCGTAAGTATAATAATATTGAACTTGGCTCTCATTTCACATTTATGTTTTTGATTGGATATCATTACTTTTTGTTGGTAAGTACATAATAATATATTATCCTCGTAACGCCGTATAGCTGAACACAAAAGAGTAGAGATTAATGTTTTTGGAACTAAACAGATTTAAACCTGGCAATAAAAAAAAACTTGTGATTTGTGGTCTGTTTCTATGGTTTGAATGTCAAACTCGCCCTGTTCCTGTATAAACAAATCGAATTTTGCTTAATTTTGGAGTTTTGTGGATTGTTGAGTTTGTTCACGAAGTGAAAATGAATAAAACCATTCGCAGCGAAGCTAGACAGATGATTTACAGCGTTTACCTACGATGTTTGGCGGAGAATGAGGCTGGAGAAGTATTAGTCAATATATACGATGTTTATGAAAGAGCAGCGTTTTATACTGGTGAGTAGGTACTTAATTTCTAACCATTAACATACATTGCTTATATTTCTTGTAAAAAAGTACTATTTTGATGTAATAGATTGCCTTTCAATGTGTATTTGTTATTCTTATAGAGGTTAGAAAATACTAGTGTCAAAAGTTACATGACATCAGGGTCTGGATGCTAATGTTGTTAAAACATCAGGTCTAGATACTTTTTTACTAACCCCCGACTCAAAAAGGGTATCAATAAGTTTTACAGCTGTAGGTGTCTGTGTGTGTCGGTCTCTCCGTGTTAGAGTACCTATTGTAAAAATATGTGTAAGAATATGTAATGCCGAGTTGCAGAAAGGGATTTTAAGCTAATGTGGACATTAAATCTATGTCTGTCTCTTTCTGTCCGTATACTGTCAAAGCAAGGCAACAATACATTTAATGCCGACATTAACTTAAAGATCCTTTCTGCAACTCAGTCTAAGTGTCGGTATAAATTCCCCAGACATAATAATTTGCAAGTCACTGCTTTTCTGACCAATTAAATAATTTGTTGCAGGAAAATCGGTAAACACAGTTTTAGAAGAATTGCCGGGGCACATTTGAACTTTTTCCTGAGCAAGAAAAAACTGTAATAAAATATCGATGTGTGATACTATCACTTTTCTCCTATAGTAATTACATAATGGGATAACCAACATGTGTTTCAGTGCAAAAAACATTATGAAATACACAATGAAATAAAAGTTACAGTTGATTTGATTTAATGAAATTCATTCAAGACTGCCCCCCTCTCCCCTTCTTATTTCTTCTCTTAACATAAACCTCCCCAAAAAGTGGCATTTTATAATTAGTAAATATTTGAAACATTTCTCGTTTTGATTTTTTCTGCTAAAGTATCGTGATACTTTTGTCCGTTTTCTATACTATAATAGTGTGGCCACTTTCTTAGATTGCCACGCCCTCAATTATTCTCTACTCTTTTATGTTCAGCTATAGGTCCTTTTAAAAAGACAAATTTAAAAATGCATAAAAAAAAAACTTTAAAGTCCCTAGACTTTTAAAAAGGATAATATAATTATATTCACTCAACCTACATATCATATATTCAATATTATTACTGTATTTTCCTACGTTTACGGGGTACTTATAATTTTCAGTGTTATTTTATCCTATCCGATTTAATCAGATCCGATCCGATTTGATCCAATCGGATCCCATCCGATCCGATTTCAGCCGATTCGTCCGATCCGATCCTATTTGACTCACTTTGATCCGATCCCATCCGACACGATCCGTACCCATCGGAACAGCTCAGATACGATCTGTCCAATCCGTCCGATTTGTCCGATTCGTCCGATTCATCCGATCTGTCCAATCCGATTCGATCCAATTTGATCAAATCCGTACTATCCGCTCCGATTTGATGTGATCCCATCCGATACGATCCGTACCCATCCAATCTCATCAAAACCGATCTGATCCGATCCGATTTGAGCAGGTCCGATCCGATCCATCTGATTTGTCCGATCCGTCCGATCTGTCCGATGCGTCCGATTCGAGCAGATTCGATCTAATCCGATCCGATCCGATTTGATCCAACCCCTTCCGATACGATCCGTACCCATCCAATCCGTACATATCCGATTCCATCCAATACGATCCGATCCGATTTGATCCGATCCCATTGCATTCCATTCTATTGACAGCTATCTTAGACTAGTTAACATTAATATTATGCAAATGCATCTCAAAACCATTTCATAGTTTTCGCATATTATGATAGTAATAGTACCATAAGAGTTTTGATCTATACCTACGTGAATGAGTCAGTCAATGTTAAAAATGAGGTTTTTTGGACATTAATATCTAAATAACCGTTTGAGATACGCTTATGAAATTTAGAACACATATTATGTATCTCGCTAGTGTCAATATATGAGCCAAATTTCATACGTTTATATTAAATAGTTTTTGATTTATGAGGGGGTCAAAAGTGTCTCGAAATGGTTCGTGTAATATTACACACGGTGCGGCTCGCCAGTTCTGTTTCTCGAACTTGGCTTGACACGCTACCGCGTGTCTAGATTTAAACTTCTCATTGCATATAAACCTCAAAAATTTATTTTGAAAATATAGACCGATTTTATCAAATAGTATATTAACGAAGCCTCACACAGCTGCTCCATGAATCGCGTATGTTTATCATACATAATACAGGGCAGATTGCTGCAACGAAGGTCAACGAAACCCGTTCGTTGGCGATCGTTTGGCCGGTTGACTGTATTTTTTATAATTTGTACATCTTTTCAGAAATTCCACTCGATGAAGGATTGGTGTGGAATCTGCTACAGGATGGAAACATTTCAGACCTGGATATCTCGGATAGTGAATTGGAAGAGGAAATCTCTATGCAGGCATCGACACTGCCTGGAGAAATTCCATCTACTTCTAATTTACCTCATCCAAATTCATCTCGCCAAAATGAAGAAGAGGTTCTTCAGCCAAATCAGCCTCGCAGATCGGGATGTCGTCAAAAATGGATGTCGAAAAATTTAACGTACCTACTCCCGGTCGTTACTCCATAGACGAACAGATGATTCCTTTTACTGGAAAGTGTGAAATGCGACAACTTGTGAAGAGTAGACCAAGGCCAGTTGGTCTCAAGAACTTTGTAGCCACCACCAGCGAAGGCTTAATGGTGGATTTTGAGATCTATTATACTCTTAACCCTGTTTTGCTGATAGATCTTTGGGCCTCGGACCAGCAGTCATTATGTTCTTGGCACAGAATATCCCACCTGGCAGTTGTATGTACTTAGATCGTTATTTTACGACAGTGCCTCTTCTAGAGAAGCTGAGGGATGTTGGTTTGCACGGCACAGGAACAATTACTAACAGAGTTGCAGACTGTCAGAATCTTTACTTCAACGAGGACAGACACATGAAAAGAGGAGACATTGATCAACTTACTTACTCGCGATGATAGCATTGCTCTTGTCAAATGGAAAGATAGCAAATGTGTCTTGATGGTGGCGTCCAATGTCCAGGAGGGACACGTATTGAAAAGTCAAACGATATGATAAGAACATCAAGAACTATGTTGACGTTGATGCACCAAAAGTATTATCGGTACATCATGTACTGATCCAGAACATGAGATTTGGTCAAAATATAAAGCGATCTAGAGCAGCTGTGTGCCCAGAGATAATAGAAAGTTATTTTAATGAGCTGGAAATCTCACTACAAGGTGTACCGTCAGCAAATGTCGTAAAGTATGATGAGACTAATCTCACTGTTGACCCTGGTAGAAAAAGAGCTCTGGTTAAGAGAAACGACTTCTAACTTTGATACTGAACAACCTCAAAATATTTCTAGATCTCATACAGCACTTCAAAGTCTAAAGTACCAACCAGGTAAAGTACCAACCAACCATAAAGGTACCCGCTTAAAAAAAAAACGTAACGATATGGCGAAAAAGATGACGAGTATTTTACTACTAATCCAGCACCATCAGAAAATGCAAAAAGCAGATCATATCCCTTTTGTAAAAAAAAATGGAAATCAAACCATTTAAAAAAAAATGGATTAACAAAACTACCAATACCTGCGTTGAAGTAGCACAGTGCAAATACTGCCAAGTTTATTACAACCTCAAGCCTCACCTTTACAGACATGTACAGACAGAGAAGCACAAACGTATTATGACAGCTATTCGTCTTTCCGCGCCAATAGAAGAAGCACTTCAAATAACAGACGATGATCGTATGGCTAGAAGAGCTGAAATTTAATTGGCGGCAGTACTAGCTACGAATAACTTGCCATTTTTACTGTGTGACACTCTTGTCCCACTTATGGATGCCTCGATTCTAAAATTGCTAAAAGAATGTCGATGGGTTGAACAAAAGCGACAGCTATGGTCAAACAAGTTTTGGGTGCCACGTTCATGTATAAAATGACAAGTTATTTGCAAGCACCGGATAATTATTTTTCTGTAATAATGGACGACCTTGGGTCTATTAAGCAATGTGCGATAACTATCATTTACATGTGTAGAATACAGACTGTAAAATAACATCAAAATTTTTTGATATGGTTGAAATGGTTACCGGCACCACTGAAGATTTGACCATGAGTTAACCAACAAGTTAAATAATAAGGCCATGGCTAATTTGGTTGGATTTTCGGCGGATACAACGAATTTCATCGTTGGACAGAATAATTCCGTGTTCGCGAAGCTCAAAACAAAACAGCCCGCCAAGTGCAGCTGTCACATGATACACTTAGCAGCTTCTAAGGCTTGCTAAACTACCTAAGTCAATAGAAGACATACTGAGAAAAGACGGAGCACATTTTGGCCACATCTTCGCAAGGCAGAAAAAGTTGGTGGAAATACAAACTTACTTTAAAGTGGATATACATTTAAAATTCTGTCGCCAGAATCGCCAGCCACAACAGGCATGTACCTATAGATAGAATTCTGGAACAATACACATCGCTCTCTGCGTACTTCAGGGTAGAGCGGCTGGAAGATCCAAGCCGAGTGACAGACAGTATTCATGTATAAGTAGTTAAATTTAATTGATAACAGCTACAAAATACAGGGTTATTGGTAAGTAGATCGGATCCTTTCACGAGGTGATAGTAGGGGTAGGTACAAAATATTTTGAGCAGGATGTACCCTGGTCCAAAGATGACGTTTAAAATTTCAGTTTTTTTGAAAACTTATTTTGACCTCTATTTTTTTTATTTGTGTACTTTTGGCACCTTATTATTATTTATTTTGGTAACGATAAGTAGCTTACTTAAAAAAACTTTAAAACTTCACAGAAGGCCTACAATATTGGCGCAGAGTGCCTATTTATTATACATATTTTTAATAAGATATTTTGTAAATCCGTCATTATATAAAAAAAAACATGCTACAATATTTTATGCAGATTAGTTACTAATAAAACTTGTACGTCTTTCTAGCTATCCAAAAAGGTACAATAGTCGGGTAAAATCTATGGCATTCATAGAAAAACACGTTCTCGAAGGGCCAGGTTAGTAACGGAAAAGTAATGGTAATTCAGGGTTAGTATTTTAACCCTTAACCCAGCAATGGTAAAATAAGTGCCACATCAACATGGCAATTCCTTTTCCAAAAAATATTTGCTACTTGAACGCACCCGTTAGTTTTTTTTACTGAAATATTTTATTGTTAGGTCTGTAATTCTTTGAAAAAAAAGTGACATTTCGCTGTTTTTAGCCCCATCCACACGCTTGGCAAACAATGGCAAACAGCGAACAGCAAACACGGACGTGTGGATGGGTGTTTGTCGTTGTTTGCCTGTTTGTGTTTGTGTTTGGCAGTGTTAGGCATCGGTGTCGAATTTTCTTGCCAGATCAAAGGATGTTCGGAAATCTGTCAAAGAAATATAAATTATAATTAATCATATCATAGCACATTGAAACATCGCAAAACGTACCCTTTTAAGGTCCCATACCCATCATAACATAATACGCTACCCTAATCCCACAATGCCGCATGGTTACCCTATTTGTTATAAAATATACAATGATTTCAAAAGGAAGGATAGGCCCTTCAGAACATTTTACTCAAACCTTCTTCATACAAGCAAAATAACTGTTATCTGTCATAATTTGTTTGAACTATGTCAGTGCCTAGCAACTATCTTGACGACGTAACCTTGTACGTGCGTTAATAATTTACCATCCCGGACATTGTTTTATTATTTGCAGGTGCCATATCAATAATTTAAGACAAATCCAACTACTAAAATTAAAACTGTTTTGGGCTGTAGACCTGCAGAGCGTCCCGTACAAATGGACTAAAAAACATGCTCCAAAACGTAAGTGTGTGGAACAAGAAAATGTTCTCGGAGGATAGTCAACAAAAAATGACGTCCGCACAAGGTTACAGCGCGCGGCCATTGTAGACTTTGGTAGTAAAATAATTATCACTTTATAATGTGTTTATTACTTAATTGAATGGTAATTACCGATGATACGATATTAGATGTTTCTTTTTGACCTTCGTATAATGGTTTTTGCAGCCTTTCACAACACAACTACATATTTATCACAAGATTCACAAGACCATCTCTCGGCCACAGACAACTGTCGACTGAGGAGCGTTGGCCCTAAAATTACGATTTTAGGGCCAACGCGCGGGTGCCATTCTTTTGAGTGGGAGGCCCTGTCCTTACGCTAGTAATATATATGTCAATGAAAATATAATATTATGAGAAGAGTCCTATCGTGGGAGTGGTAGATAGGAAACACAAACTCAGGGAGTACAAATTCACTGTATTTAGGGTTCTTCAGACACGTAATATGCAAGTGAGGTAATCTTTGTGCTTAAACTAATTTCCGTGAAGGCGGCGCAAGCGAGCGTGAAGTAGCCGGGAATACGGTTTGGCGCCGACTGCCTGCGCGGGCTCCGCTGGCCAGTGGCGCGAGCGGGAGTGCGCGGGGGTGAAGACTGAGCGCGCGGGACGCGGTATGCGCAGAGAAGCTGCGCGAGAAACGGCGAGGCGGGCGTGGGACGCTAACATTTTGGCGCGCGATTCGATTTCGCGGTAAAACTAAAGATAGTGATGTTACATCCTCCCCCTCTAATCCGAACCAAGCGCCCTCGCGTTCGGAGTAGCACACTGAGCAGCCCTGGTCCTCCCCCTAAACTGATCGTCGTCCTCGACGGTGGTGGGGTGGTCTGCACAGGCGTTCGTGATAAGCCTCCCCCTGAACTAGGACAGGTCTGAGGTCGTGGTAGAACCGAACCCGTGGGTCGTGTTTCCTCACAGGGTTGGTGTGTGGCCTGGCGTCGCTGGCGTGGTTCGGTATGACTCGCCTGAACCACGTAGGAGTCCGCCGGTGATGTAAAATTTTAGGTGGATGAGTACCTACCTTTATGGCTGGCCTAATGTGGCCGGTAGTGGTACGAAGTCGGACTGCAGTCTCGAACTTGTACTGACGTGAAGGTGCGTCGCCGAAAGCCCAAGCTCCGTGTGCTAAGTTTAGCACTATGCCGGCGGTGATGATGGCGTCTCGCCCCAGCGTCGTGCGGGTGTTTGAACCCGGGAACACGAGGAATGAAACATCGAAAGATCTGTCTTCTATACTTACCTGTGTTGCACCGACCAACGTTCTTCTCAGCTGTCTCGATCCGTCGGCCAGGTACACGGTGTGGAAAGTGTCTTCGAATTTCACCCCCTTTTTGCACATGATGTCATATAGCATGTTGCTAGCAATGCTATGTGTGGCACCTGTGTCGAGCACGGCTGCACCGAGCGCACCGCCAACTTTGATGTTGACCAGTGGGCGCGGGTCGTACTTACCTTGAAATTCGGCGGATAAAAACTCGTGCTCGCCTCTCTGACTGTTAACTGCGTGACCCGGACTATTATTGCCAGCTCTCTCTTTGACATGACTATGCAGGTTGGTTGTTGGCCTAGTCTGCTTGTTACAAGTCTGGCATCGCGACCTAACAACTCCTAACTGCCCACAGCCGTAGCATCTCAAGGGAGGGTTACCGGGGGTCGATTCTACAGTTTCACGCTCCTTTGTCCGACAGTCATCGACATGATGGCCGAGCCTCCTGCAGTGTGCACAACGCGGCCGTACTCTGGTAGCGCCGTTCGGGCCAGAGGAGGAGGAGGGCGTCGGTAAATTATGTACAGGTATGTATGTCGGTCTGTCAGTCAAAGGGTTAAAATTATTTGAAAAAGGCACCGCACTTGGCGGGTTAAGACAATTATGGGTCGCGGCCGAGGGATAAACATTTTGTCGAGTATTATTCGAGGGGTTACTAGAATTGCGCACCTCGCGACTCGCCTCTTCAACCGCCCTACATTTAACAATGAGATCATCAACGCTTGAAGCACCTTCACGGGGAATGCGTTTTCTTATGTGGTAACTTAAAAGTCCATAAATTATATCTAACTTAGTGTCTTCTAACAGCTCGTACGGAAGCTGTGCCAAAAGGGCGCGCACTCGCGATATGTACACATCAGACCGCACTTCATTTTGTTCACTCGAAAATATCGCGCGGAACACTTTGTAGGCCGGGAGTGGAGTGCCGTACATGGCGCGCAGGCGCTGCAGGGCCGCGCCCCAGCCGGCAACGGAGGCGCGCACGCCGCGCCACCACACGGCGGCGTCGCCCTCCAACAGCATGGGCAGCCCGCTCAGCGCGTGCTCGTCCGACACGTTGGCGCACTCCTTGTACACCTGCACCGCGTCGATGAAGGCGTCCAGCTGGTCCGCGCTGCGGCCGGCTCCGTCGAATCTCGCCGTGCACTTGGCGAACGTCCCCGGCGGTGGCGTCTGGTAGTCAGACGCGGTCGCGCGCGCGGGGGGGCTCGCGGCGCCGGGCCCGCACCGGGCGGGCGGCGTGCAGGTCCGGGGGTCGCTCGACATCCTCTCCAGAAGAATGCGGTTGGTCTCGGCGGCCTTGGCGATGGTATCCAGCAGCACGGAGAGCTGCGCCGCGGTCACGCAGGCGGGCGCGTCGGGCGTAGCGGCGGCCGCGGCGGGGGTAGCGCGCGCCGCGGGGGGGCTGCGCGCCGCGTGCTCGTAGGGCGCGCCGGGCGTGGCGGGAGGGCCGTGCACGGTGGTGGAGGCGGCGGGGGCGCGCGCCGCGGGCACGCTGGGCGCGCCGGGGCGGGTCATCACCGTGGTCTCACCGGTGCGGCTGCGGTCGTCATCGTCGTCGAGGTTGCAACGCCTCGCTCGTCCTCTCTTCGGTGCCATATTGTTTATTCGCAAAAAGACACTCGCGCACACTTACTATACGTATCTCCACTAGTTGGGCGCCACTATGAGAAGAGTCCTATCGTGGGAGTGGTAGATAGGAAACACAAACTCAGGGAGTACAAATTCACTGTATTTAGGGTTCTTCAGACACGTAATATGCAAGTGAGGTAATCTTTGTGCTTAAACTAATTTCCGTGAAGGCGGCGCAAGCGAGCGTGAAGTAGCCGGGAATACGGTTTGGCGCCGACTGCCTGCGCGGGCTCCGCTGGCCAGTGGCGCGAGCGGGAGTGCGCGGGGGTGAAGACTGAGCGCGCGGGACGCGGTATGCGCAGAGAAGCTGCGCGAGAAACGGCGAGGCGGGCGTGGGACGCTAACATTTTGGCGCGCGATTCGATTTCGCGGTAAAACTAAAGATAGTGATGTTACAATATTACATTTTTCGATTTACCTGTGAAATGAAATTCCGCTTCACCATACGATTATTCACTTTATAAAACTGTACACAGCACTTTTTCACCATTTCTTCAACGTAACTTACTAAATTACAAAAAATAACTAGGGTAGGTATCACGACATAACAACGCGTAAATTCAAAACAAACCGCCATGACAGATGAAAGGGTTGGCATGAGGTACTAAAAAGAATACTACCTAGTGTTTGATAATAATGACAGGTTTAACATAATTATTATGACATACGTTTCAAAATAATATCTTATTAAATAACAACTTTAATCTTATTTGTAAGTTAAAAGTTATTATTTAATTATAAGTTAAGCTTACAGTTCGTATGATAATTAAATCATTGTTTGAAATAAAAATCTAACATTTTCAATGCAAATGAAATCAAATATTTTCTACCAACTATCACGTTTTTTAAGGATGGCAGGCGTTGGAAAGGGATAAACGGCCTCTATTCTAGCTATCTCGCTCGGCTCGTTTTTCATCTTAAAACGTTGATAGCCGAATTGAATCTTTTTACAACAGCTTACGATGTGTTTTTGTAATTAATATTTTTTCAGTACTCCATGGAAGTAATAATACAACAGGAATGTGCCTTGTACCTACTAATGTACTCCCTTGCGGGGTAGGCAGAGGTGCATTGCTGCACCCACTTTTCGCTAGAGTGTTATGTTAGTCCCAATGTAATAGGGGGCGAGCCTATTGCCATTTTACGGGCACATCCAACCCATCCGACCCGAGAACAAATATCTGTGTTTAAACAAATATCTGCCCCAGCCGGGAATCGAACCTGGGACCATCGGCTCAGTAGTCAGGGTCACTAACCACTGCGCCATTCGGTCGTCACTATACTGGAAATAGATCCATTGATTTTAATTTTGTAAAAAAATTACACGAATTACAAAATGAAGAGGGTTTATAACTAGCATAACACTGGACCATAAACTATGAACAGCGCGTGTTAGTGTTTGTGCAGTGAAATAAAGTGAATTTGTAGCGATAAACACACAAAAACTTAGTACGATCGGCAAGTAAACGGCATATCATTACTACACTTGTGTTTCTACCCTGCGGCTGCGATAAGAAACTGGTTCATGTATTGACTGAGCTGTGTGCGCATTGCACGAGATACTATCTTCATATTTCGCACACGCTTCTAACGCATCGCTAGTGTAAGCGCTAAGGCGTCGTCCCAGCAAACCATAGAAGTCCTGACCGCGGGTTCAAATCCACCTAACGGCCGATATACTTTTTTTTTATTTTTATTTATCCGAGTCGTCTTCTTAGTTAATTTTTATTAATAAAAATAATCTAATATGAAGAGAACTCCACCAAATACCTCCTATGGGAACACAGATGTAAAATCGAGCAAGGAAAAGCGAGGTAAAAATGATAGCCCTATAACAACCGATACACACATAATAAACCGTCCTCAGAAGCGATTGGCACCGTCTTCATCGCCAGAAATGGATCAAAATCAGGAAGTTTCATCACCTGTAACTCGTAATGACGTCAGAGATATTGTCACAGATATAGTAAAGTCTCAAATGACTATATTTATGTCTCAACTGAATGAATCAATTGCATCTACTATTAACAAGGAATTGGCAGTCATGAAAACGGAATTAGAAGGAGTCACTGAAAGTATGGGTTTTATCAACAAACAGTACGAAGAGATGATGCAGGCTTTCAAGGTGGTTTCAAAGGATGTATCCCAATTAAAAGAGGAGAATACCCAATTAAAGAACACGGTTACCACACTAAACCATAAACTGAATTTTCTGGAACAAAACGCACGATCCAACAACATTGAAATTGAAAACATATTTTCAATTGTAACGAATTTGGGCGCGACGATTGGTTGTGCGGTTACTGAAGACAACATTCTGCAATGTACCCGTGTTCCGAAAGCTGACCGAACCAGCGCACGTCCTCGCTCTATAGTGGCTCAGCTCTCATCACCGAAGCTTCGTGATACCTTCCTAGCGGCCACAATTAAATATAATAGAGCAAACCCTGGTGATAAGTTAAATACCTCATCGATTGGCTATGCAGGCGAAAAGAAAGCAATCTTCGTTACCGAACACCTGTCACCGGTGAACAAAGCTCTTCATGCAGCCGCTAGACTAAAAGCCAAAGAATTAAAATACAAGCACGTATGGGTTCGAAATGGTCGTATATTCATGCGCAAATCAGATGATTCTGCTTACTTGTTTGTGAAAGATATGGACTTTATTAATAAACTAATATAAGATGAAGCTAATAAATAAGTTCTTAGTTATAATTAATTAAATTGTTGCATGTAATATTTAGTTACTAAACCTTCTTAAAATTCAACTCACTACAAATATACTATCAGAATGTAAATGGATTAAAGACAAAAGTAGCTAATTTTTATTTTAATGTAAGTTGTAATAACTATGATGTAATAGTCCTAACGGAAACGTGGCTTAACGAAAATATCTTGGACACAGAACTATTTGATTACCGATACGTTGTTTACAGAAGGGACAGGGATTTAAAGCGAACTTGTAAAAAGGATGGCGGAGGGTTAATTATAGCAGTACTTAAAAAACATCAATCAAAAAGGCTGAAACATCTGGAACATATAGATTGCGAAGACATGTGGGTGATGATCGATACGCCTACATCAAACAAACATAAGAAACTCTTACTGGGTGCAGTCTATTTACCACCGCCCGTGACACTGAATCTACTAGATCGATACTTAATAAACTGCAATAAAGTTTTTGAGGAAATCGACACAGCAACATACA
The DNA here is from genome assembly GCF_932276165.1 of Plutella xylostella. NCBI lineage: Eukaryota > Metazoa > Arthropoda > Insecta > Lepidoptera > Plutellidae > Plutella > Plutella xylostella. Next base: position 11,820,713 of record NC_064012.1, read on the forward strand.
TTATAGGTGACTTTAATCTCAGTTTTATTGATTGGACTTTTAGTGATGCTGCTCCAAAGACAGTGCAAACAATCTCCTCAACGGAGGAACTTCTAGTAGATTTTATCATGCTCAATGAACTCACTCAATTAAATAAAGTGACCAACAGAAACAAAAACATGCTAGATCTTGTCCTAAGTAATGATTCCTGCTGCGAAGTTGAACGTGCGACTGATGTATTGTCAAAAATAGACACCCTTCACCCCCCTCTGTTAGTAAATATCACTTCGACTCTCCATAAATCCTTACCTTACAAACAAAACATTATCAGGTACAATTTTTATAAAGCCGACTACATATCCATCAACAAAGCCTTGAGTACTGTTGAATGGTCTGCTTGCCTCAAGAAACTCCCTAATGTCAATGCCATGGTTGACTTTCTATATGACACTATATGGAAAAACATCCATGAATTTACTCCCATAAAAAAACATAAAAGCTCAAAATATCCCTGTTGGTTTAATAAAAATCTAATACGCATACTCAAAGAAAAAAACAATATAAGACGTCGTTTTATAAAATATAAAAATCCCCTAGATAAAATATCCTTAGATATACTATATCCTCTTCCGTTGGACACCTGTTATAGTGCAGACGTGTGTTTATTGTCTCTTTCAAAATTTAAATATTTATTAAAATAAATCCCAAAAGTGGCAAAAGTAGTCTGTCCTGTTTCTTCTTGAGGCATTTCCCACTTAAGGCAGCGGCCATATTGGATTTGAAACGAGAAAGAAGATCCTACAGGAGAGCTGCTGGAGCCGTTTAAAATAGCCACATACCAGGGGTGCATAAACCACGAAGAAACTCTGTGAGTAAGAATTTTGCACACTAACGCCATCTGGTCTTTATCGCCGCCAAGCTAATCCAGAGTACTAGGCTCACATAACATAACAGAAGATTGATAATACTCAGACGATATTCTCACATCTAAATAAAATATTATAAATGTGTAGAACATCGTCATCGTCAGCGTAACATGCTTCGTCAAAGTAAAAAGTAAAATTGAATTAATCTAATAATCCGCCACGAGTCATACCTGGCCCAAAAGTACCCATAATGCTAAATAAAATACAACCAGATATTTCAAGCCAGATTGTACCTACCGCCGTGGTCCCATTGGTTAAGAGGCCGTCCGTTGACCGTCGAGACGCTGGTTCGAGCCCCACACCAGTAACCTCTTTTTGTTTTTGGATACTCATTTACGCAGTTTAAATTGACTTTTTATTGGAAAATAAACATCTGCTTTATATATAATTTAAAAAAAAATGGATAAGAGCTTATCTGAATCTAACCTTAATGTAGGCGGACTTGAGACAACTCCACCTAGTTTTACTTCTCAAAGAATAAAAAGGAGGAGAGATGCTACTTCTCCGTCAGACTGGAATAATTTTAAAGATGAAATGCTGGAAATGATGAGGTCATTAATGGCCCCAAATCAAAAAGCTCTTAAGGAAATAACAACTGAAATGAAAGGCATTCAGCGATCTAATCAAAATATTGAAAATTCGATTGCACTTCTAACAAGCCAAAACATTGAATTTCAGAAAAAAATTGAGCAACTTGAAACTCAATCAAAGAAAGACAGAGAGTACATTATATTGCTAGAGGATAAAGTTGAGGATATGCAAAGAGCTATCAGAAAAACAAGCATAGAGATAAAAAATGTACCGAAAAAAAATCATGAGACAAAGGAAGACTTGGTTAACATGGTACTATGTTTATCAAAGATTACCAATACCAAGATTCAAACCTCTGATATCAAAGATATTTTCAGAACTCAGGGTAAAAAGGACATCACTAAAAACACACCAATAGTGGTTGAATTAGGCTCTACTCTCACAAAAACGGATTTACTGAAAAACTGCAAGTCATTCAATATAAAAAATAAGGACAAACTTCAAGCCAAACATCTGGGTCTCACTTCAAGTGAAAATACGCCTATCTACGTATCAGAACAGTTAACAGCTAAGGGTGCCCGCCTGCATTTTCTTGCAAGAGACCTTATCAAATCAAAGAGTTTTAAATTCTGCTGGACATCTTATGGTAGAGTTTATGTGAGACGAGACGAAGGCAGCCCGGTAATCACTATAAAAAACGAAGCTCAAGTTCACCACCTGATGCAAGGAGCATGACTGCTCTGTAACCTTGTATCTTCTACGGGATTATGTAGTAGAATCTATAAGTTAATTGTAAACCTGTTGTATTTCTTTCACTTTTTGCATGATTTATTAATTTTATATTGTTACACAAACATACAAAACAACAATAAAACACTATCACACATTGTACACATATACACACATTATTTAGCCGCTAACATTCAAACACATAATAATACTACAACAATACACCGCCCAAATCACTCATCGCCCGCCATCACAAACAAAAATAATGTAGCACAATCCTCACCATCAGTTAAACCTCTTAAAATAAACGAAATAAAATATGCCTAGCTCACTAAACACCTTGAATGAAATAGATGATACAGAAATCGCCACTTCACTGGCTTGTTCCATTGATGAATTGAGCACATTCAATCAATTAGAAAAAGGTAATATAAATATTGTCACCCAAAATATACGAAGTGTTTACCGTAATATGGAAGACTTCGAATTAACCCTCTCTCAGTTTAACTTCGATATTGATATAATAATTTTGACTGAATGTCGTTTAAATTTAAATAAAAATATCCCATACCTACATAATTACATTTCTCACTTTACTAACAATCTTTTCAATCAAAATGACGGCGTAGTCGCGTACATTAAAGATGGCCATGAGGCTCAAGTAAAAGAAATAATTTTAAAACACGCGTCTTGTCTTCAAATTACAATTAAAAACTATATAAATTTAGGTATTTACCGTTCTCCGTCAATTAAAAACGCAAAATTATTTATAAACTCATTATGCTCTCATTTAGATTCAATCGAGTCAAACAATCAAATAATACTCACGGGAGATATCAACATTAACCTAATATCAAATATAACCGAACAATCCCATGAACGTAATAACCGTATTCACTATCTTACATCTCTAGCTAATTACAGTCTCCTACCTGGGCATCAGTTACCAACTAGGGAGGGAAGCTGTTTGGATCACTTCTTTTTAAAAATAAACAAAAGAAATTGTTCGGCAATCATTGCAGTTATTAACACAACTACAACTGATCACTCAACTGTTCTTCTAAGTTTAAAAGGCGTTGCAAAGCCAGAGGTTCGTCTAAATAAAAAATCTATACTGATTTCGACCTAGCATTACTACATCTACAAAATAATATAAACACAGAGGAAATATTACAAATAACTGACCCAGAAAGGTTGGCGGAGCTCCTTATTAATAAAATCTCCGAAGCTCTTCTAGCGCACACCAAAATATTAACTATTTCTAGAAGCAAATATATGATTAAACCCTGGATGACAGCTGGGCTTTTACGATGCATCCATAACAGAAATTTAATGCAAAATCAACTGAAAAAGGAACCTACTAATAACATTTTAAAAATAACCTTTCGGCGCTATAGAAATTACTGCTCTAACTTAATTAATAAACTTAAAAATAATTACAATAAACAGAAGCTATCTAACTCGGTAAAAAATAGTAAATCCCTCTGGAAAAGCATAAATGACATTACCCAATTTAGAGCTAAGAAATCATCAAACATTGCCTTGATAAATAAACAAAATTCCCCATCAGATGCAGTAAATAGAATAAACAGTTATTTTGTGGGAATCGGTAGTAATTTAGCAGAGGATATTATTACAAGACAGGGACCCCACAGTGTACACAGTTTACATTATAATAACATTAACTCGCCTTCATCATCATTCGTACTTCTAGAGACTGATCCTTTTGAGGTAGAGCAAGTTCTAATGAATCTTGATTCTAATAGTGCCTCTGGTTTAGACAATATTCCCACAAAATTTTTAAAGCTCTCCAGAGCTACTCTAGTCCCTATTTTAAGCCATTTGATAAATCTTTGTTTCACTAATGGTTTATTCCCTAAGTGTCTCAAAGGTTCTATAATAACACCAGTGTATAAGAGTGGGAATGGTGACGACGAAAATAGTTATCGGCCAATCTCTATTCTACCTTCTATCTCAAAAATTGTAGAGAAGTTAATTAACTCAAGACTGCTGAATTACTTAGAGAAATATAAACTTTTATCAAAAAATCAATATGGGTTTAGAAAAGGAGTCTCCACTGAAGATGCTGTCCTGGCCTTAAGTAATGTTTTGGTGAACAGCCTGGATAATGGAAAGAAATGCCTAACAGTGTTTCTTGACCTGAAAAAGGCATTTGACACGGTGTCCATTCCCACTCTTATCTCCAAACTAGAACTCATTGGAATTAGAGGAGTTCCTCTCGCCCTCCTGCACAGCTATCTCCACGATCGCACGCAACGAGTAAGAGTTGAAAAATATGTTAGTGACGAGAAAAATGTCACTTTCGGCGTCCCACAAGGTAGCGTTCTTGGTCCTACCCTATTTTTGACCTATATAAATGACTTGTGCGATATGGCCATAGAACGAGGACAAATTTTTTCATACGCGGATGACACAGCCATTGTTTTTATCGGTGACTCGTGGGATGATGTGCACAAGTGTGCAGAAGCAGGTCTAACCCGGATTGCCAGATGGCTTAATTTTAATCTGCTAACTCTGAACACCCAAAAAACTAATTATATTTGCTTTTCCATATATAACTCGTCACAACCAGACAATGATTTGTCACTTAAAATTCATTCTTGTACTGACCCAAAAACCACCTGTAGCTGCCCAATAATCGAAAAAGTATACAAAACAAAATATTTAGGAGTAATTGTGGACCAGAGACTATCTTGGCATTACCATATAGATTTAATCTCAGCTCGTATAAGAAAACTGATGTGGATTTTTAAAACCCTAAGGTATGCGGCACCCAAAGACCTCATAACCAGAGTGTACGTAACTTTAGCTCAGTCAATTATAATATACTGTGCCCCCGTGTGGGGTGGAGCGTCAAAAACAAAAGTTCTCGAGCTCGAACGTTCTCAGAGAGCATTACTTAAGGTTATTCACTTCAAACCGTATAGATTTCCTACCACAGAGCTTTATGAGTTCAGCAATGTTCTTACTGTAAGAAAACTCTATATACTGCATACTATTTTAAAATTCCACAAAAGTCTTAATTTCGATCCTAGTATTTTAAATAAAAGAAGAAATGATATTGTAGCCCGTAATATTAGTCGAAATACTGCATTTGCAAGTAGTCAATACTCTGCACAATCTGCATATTTGTACAATAAGATTAATAAAATACTACAAATATACACCTTACTATACACTGAAGTAAAAATAATCGTGACTGTATGGCTGAAATCGCTAAATTACGAGGAAACTGAACTAGTCCTGAAAACAATCACATAACATGTAGAAATTGCGGCTCAACTCCACATATCCACACACACTCACATACACACACACACACACACACACACACACACACACACACACACACACACACACACACACACACACACACACACACACACAACACACACACACACACACACACACACACACCACACGCACTCACTCACTTACTTTTCTTTTATTTTAAAATGTTTAAACCTAAACTTATTAATAAGTAAATAACTTAGTTAACTTAACAATATCAATGCTTGTCTGTAAGAGTTACCTACTTTAGAAGAGCGGGGCTTCCTAATACAAGTTTTTAAAAATACTTAAAAGGATTGCTCCAGTCATGTACACCTAGATTAAGTATGGTTATTGAAATAAAGATTTATTATTATTATATTATTATTATATACTAAAAAAACGCTGTGATCGACTCGCTGAAACCTGTTACAAACGCTATTTGGTAGATACTGAAAACAACATAGCTTCCAACCCTAAAGCTTTCTGGTCCCTAATAAAAAGTAAACGGAGTGGCAAGAGTTCATATCCAGCAACAATGACATATGGCGCTGATACAGCTAATTCAGGTAAAGACATCTGCAACCTGTTTTTATCATTTTTTGCTTCGGTATACAATACTGATGATAATTTTGACGAAAACACAATAACTAATATGTTGCACTCGCATAACAGTACTTTTGCCATGTTGACTATCAGCCCTGAAGATATTAAAAAAAAAATAGGTAGTTTAGATATTAATAAGGGTCCAGGATCTGATGACATACCTGCGTTATTTATAAAATCATGTGCATCTAGCTTGGTAGAACCGTTGCATATTATATTTAATTTTTCAATTGAATCTGGTACATTTCCTTTTAAATGGAAGCGTGCTAAAGTTGTCCCTATATTCAAAGGTGGCGAGCTGGATAGTGTTAAACAATACCGTCCCATATCTTTGCTTTGTATATTCGGAAAAATGCTTGAATCTCTAATATGCCACTCATACAAAGTCACTGCAAACAGTTTACATCTAATCATCAGCATGGATTCTTTGAAGCTAGATCCACAAACACTAATTTGGTAACCTTCGAGAGCATCCTATCGGAGACCATAGATTCCCACGGACAAGCAGATGTGATATACACAGATTTTTGCAAAGCTTTCGATCGAGTATCACATAAAATTCTCGTCAGAAAGCTGGAATGCTTTGGATTTGCGGGTCCATTGCTGAAATGGTTAGAATCGTATCTCAGTAATCGTAGTTTTTATGTTGTTGTTAACGGATACGCTTCTGAATGTAAACAAATTAGCTCTGGAGTTCCGCAAGGTTCACATATTGGTCCGATTTTATTTAACTTATTTATCAATGATCTACCACTATGCTTTTCTAATTCCATTCCATTTATGTATGCCGACGACCTTAAAATTGTCAGAGTAATTGAGTCTCTACACGACTCAATCTTGCTACAGAATGATCTAAGTATTTTGTGCGAATGGTGTGAAAGAAACGGAATGCAGTTGAATCCCTCTAAGTGCTACCATGTAAAATTTACTAGGAAACAAAACGTTATTAATTCAAATTATCAACTAAGTAATTCCCCGTTAGAAGAACTTGAAATTATTAAGGACCTAGGAGTTTTCTTTGATAAAAAACTATCCTTTGTTCCTCAAATAGATAGTGTTTGCAAGAGAGCATCCAGGATGTTAGGCTTCGTAATTAGAAATTCAAAACAATTTAAAAAGGCTAAAACCAAGATAACATTGTATTACTCACTCGTTCGAAGCATCTTGGAATATGCCTCGGTTGTGTGGAGACCACACTACGCTACCCACGCATTGCGGCTGGAACGAGTTCAAAAAAGGTTTGTACGACATCTACTTTACTCGGAAGGCATGGCTAAAAAAATAAAGTCCTACAACGAAGCGCTAAAACACTATAAAATGGTCCCAATTTCCAAAAGATTTGAACTCATTGACATGTCATTCCTATTTAAATTATTTAATAACAAAATCAACTGTCCGCAACTGCTTACAAAATTCAACTTCAGAATACCTCGTACAATTCCTCGTAGGCCCGTCACGCCGGTTCTACCTTTTTTGGCATAAGATTTTTTTGCCTAATCTCGTATTGCATAGTAACGTTTGGTCAAAGTCTCGTTACGCCGAAAATCGTATGGCATAAATCTCGTTTAGTAAAAAGTTATTTCGCATAACATTGTTTAGCTTAATAATGTTATGGCCAAATCTTGAATAGCCTAATAATGCTATGGCATAGGTTTATACAAAGTAATAATATTCGTTTGGCTTTGACTTTGACGGAGTGTCTCCCTACATAGCGCAAACTGGTGCCTTGTATTGTTTCCGCTGTTTGGAAAACGCTCCGCTCCGCTTCGCTGCGCTCCGCTTTGGTTTTGATGAACATGTGCACCTAACACGCTCCTCCTCGCTTTGCTCGTCGTCGCACCTATTTTTAGGTTTCGATCTTATGGGGTTTGTAATAATTATATTGGTCGTTAACTTTCGATTTTTTGATCATACAATATCGTGATTTTCGGGATGTAGGAGAAAAATACCACAATTTGTACATTTTTGACATACTTAATATATTATTTATTAAGATAACATTAGGAGAAACAAGATTATACATAGGTATAGACGAACATAAATTTGAGCAAACGAAACTTAGGTGTTTAAAGATTGTGCCTAAAGAGTTTTAGACGAAACGAGCCTTATGCCACATAAGTCTTGGCAAAGTGATGGTTCGGCCAAAAAAGTTTAGACCATACGAGTTATGCGAAATGAGTTTTGGTCAATAAAGATTATGCCAGATGAGCGGAACCCGTCACGCCACTCTACCCTCCCTTAAGGAAGACAGTTCTTGGGGCCAACTCGGCAATTCCACGCTTATGCAAGCTACTTAATCATCATAGTGGATCTATAGATATTTTCGCAACCACAATAACTAATATACGAAACAGTATTTTTAATTAAACTTTTTATATGTACCAACTAACTTCATTTGTTAATAACTTAAGTAGTAGTCACTAAGCACCTTTATTATTTAGGCATGCTGTGTTTATTCTTAAGTAGGTAGTGTATTTAGCCCTATTATTTAAAAGTATGTGTGAATGTATCTGATACACTATCTGTGAATAAACCTTAATAAATAAATAAATAAATAAAGCAAATAAAATTAATGCTGCCCATATTAACTTTATGGGGAAGAAAATGAACGTAAAATTGGCAGCTCAGACTTTGAGTTCTTCGGTAGCAAATGCTATTCGGTAGCAAAGAGGAATTCGAAAATAGTGAAGCAACTACCGAATACATCAGAACAGTGGATAGAGTTTTCGATGTATTAAATGCTAAATCTCCTTTGGGTAAAGGTTTTAAGGCCCCAATGCGGCTTAGTAATAAAGATTTTTGGATGGGAATTTTAAATGAAACCAGAGAATTTTTAATATCACTTAATATTTAAAATCAGTCAATCCTTTCACATCGCCGAAAAATTGCAGCTCTAGGTTTAATAGTTGATACTTACAGTATTCAAAATTTAGCAATGGATTTTTTTTTTTTTTTTTTTAAAGACATTTATTTATAATAAAAACTTAGGCTAATACAATTTTTTTTCTGCCAAACTGCGTAACAGTTTGTTGGCAGACGCTCTTAGGTCTAATCTAAAAACTAAGTACTGACACTTATTATATTAAATTTAATTTATAAATAATTAAACTAATGGTACAGTTGATATATACTATGAAGGAATTTTATGATATAATTTAGATGTTAAGTTTCAGAATTTAAAAAAATATTTTTTAATTTAAGTTTTAATGTAGTTTTACAAAATTTGTCGGTAGATCGCAATAGGGGGATATTATTACATATTTTAGGGGTTAAGTATCTTCTTGTCCTTTGTCCGTAGTAATTATTTGCCTTTGGCTGTATAAATTTTCTATTATTGGCTGATCTTGTAACATAGCGGTGATTTACCAGGGTCTTATGGTCATCGGAGTAATATGTTTCAATAGCAATCAGATACTTAACCTTACAATGAACTGGGAGTATTCGGCATGAGGCGAACAGTTTGTCATAGTCTCCATCACAACTATCTTTTGTTTTCTTATCAGCTAAATATTTTATTAATCTTATTTGTAGTTGTTTAATTTTATCTAAATATGTTTTAAACGTGAGGCCATAGCAACTCAAACCATAACTAAACATTGTATCTGCAAGGGCGTGATACACGATATACAGGGTGCGTCTATTTAATATTTTGCTAAGATGATAGAACTTGCCTAGAACTGATCGTAGTCTATTACATATTTCGTTAATGTGTGGTTTCCAATTAAAGTTACTATCTATCAATAGGCCTAGGTATTTGAACTGGTTAACAGTTTCTAACTTTTTACATTGACAGTTCTGATAGTCAGCGTGCAAACATTCGTACGTGTGGCCAATGATGTTAACTGATTTACTCGCTTTTGCTTTTTTATTATATGGCGAATATATGTGCATACATTTTGTTTTATTTATATTTAATATTATGCCATTATCGTGGGCCCATTTGGTAATCATATCAAAGTCTGTTTGCATATTGTTTTGTATTGTATCCAAATCCCTTCCGGAGAGCAACAAACACATATCGTCAGCGTACATAAAAACATTACATTTTTTAACTACGTTAGGTACGCTATTTACATGCATTATGTAGCCGACGGGACCGTACACTGAGCCAGTGGGCACGCCCAGATCGACGCGCACCTCGGACCCCACCGCCCCGCCCACCGCTGTCCGAAGTGTTCTGTCTGTGAGGTAATTACGGAACCACTGGTTTGTGGGACCACTGATTCCGCACTCCTCCATTGCTTGTAACAATTGGCAGTGGTCAAGGGTGTCAAACGCCTTTTTAAAATCTATAAAAACAGCGAGCACCTGCTGACCACTGTTCAGACTTGTGTTGACACTGTCGGTGAACCGGGCCAGTGCGGTGGCCGTGCTGCGCCCGCGCCTGAAGCCGTGCTGCGAGTCCGATATTATGCCATGCTGCTCAAGAAATGAGCTTACCTGACCTACGACAACCTTCTCCATGATCTTATTGACCACTGATAATATAGCTATTGGTCTATAATTGGTATAATCCATGTGACTCCCCTGCTTATAGATGGGTCTTATCAGTGCCCTCTTGAGTTCATTAGGATAAATGCTATTAGATATACATAAATTGATAAACTTAGCTAAGATTTTACTTATATCGAATTTCACATATTTTAAATCCTGTACCCTTATTTTATCAGAGCCAGGAGCTTTTTCACACTGTAAATTATCTATTATTCTAGCTACCTGTCTGGCACAAACTTTTTTATAGCGGAACGACACATCACTGCTTTTTACACAACAATCTCTGTCTAAAAATTTTTTATTACAGTTGTGCTTAATATTATTTATCTCTTGGGTAAACGTATTAGAAAACTTATCGCTTATATTATGTAAACTATCAGATTTTCCTAGGTATTTCATTATAACATTGTCTAAATTAGTTTTATTTCGCCCGAGCCACTTATTTATATTCGTTGAAAATAATTTTGATTATTTCTTACCCTACAAAGTTTCTCAGGACCAACTCGAGATGTTTTTCTCATGTGTCCGTATACAAGGCGGTGGAAACAATAATCCGAATGCTTTACAGTTTAGGTACGCTCTGCGTAAACTGCTTTATCGGAACAGTACTAAGCCGAGTATGAATGCAAACTGTACTGACGATGAGTTTGAACTTTCTCCAATTTTGGACTTCAATAATGAGAAACAATCTGTGTTAGAAACTCAATGTTCTGATCCTCATGAAGAAGCACAATTAGATGCTTTAAAGTATTATGTTGAATCAATCAATGTGTCCGATTATAAAATGAATGTCCTTTATTATATAACTGGGTATTTTGCAAATAAGATAATAGATAAAATTGTATGCCCTCACTGTCGCGATGCTTTAGTAATTTCAAAGGAGAATTTTGATCACTCTTATTTTGTTGACATAACAAATTTTTCTTCTTTTACTGCATTTATAGATAAAGGCGGTTTAAAGTATGTATCAAGGTTTGCATTCGAAATAATAAAGTACAGCGAAAAAATATTTATTTCGGAAATAGCTCGTAGTACATTCAGAAACACTAGCAAAAACAAGATATTGATGTTTCTAAAGCAATTTTTTTCTACAAAGCTTCATCATGTATTTTGCCCTCCACATCCTCTTCAATGTAATGAGGAACCACATGAGTTGCAGTTAGTTAAGGCATTAGCCAATTCATACTTAAATTTAAGAATAAATCACCATGCCAAATCTAATTCTTTAAAAAAATTAGGCAGTAAAATTGGTCTCCGACAAAAACTAAATAAAACAATATTGCTTAGCCATGTTTAAGTCGTAATATGGTAATTGTACTAGATATAAGTAAAATTGTACTAGATATAAGTAAAATTGTACTAGATATAAATAAGCAAAAAGTTGAAAAGATGCTCGAGGAGTTTGTGAAATGGTGGTAGAGTAATATTATATTATGACAATGGAGAGCAAAATTAGCTTTAGTAAGATCAACATCTTGTTTTGCTACATTGCAAAATATAGTTAATATATTATCACAATGGACAAATAATTGTAATATTGTACGTCCAATAAAATGATATTCTATTCTAATTCATTTTTTGAATTATTTCATAATTAGTGAAAAAAATATTTGTCACTGTTTTTTTTTTAAAGTAGGTATTTTCAAAATATTATTTCAAAACATTAAAACACATTAGGTATGATTTCTAAGCAGTGAGATTAATATAATAGAATAACTTCAGGAAGCTTTGATTATTTTATGATGAAAAACATGGATTCTGTCACTCCTGTCGACATCATAGTCACTCGTGTCTATTGAATAAAACAAACAAATCATATTTTTTCCTTAAACCACTGCCGTGTAAACCCTGTTTTTTATATGTATATACAGTTGTATGTAAATATGTATAAAAGTTGATTACGTTTTTATTATTATTTTATTCCGTACGGTAGAATTACCGAATAATAAAAACTAATTGAATAAATAATAATAAATGTCTTTTATTTGAATTTATGTGGGAGTGGAACAGAACGCAAGGTGAAGTATCCATGACGACGAATAACAGAGGAGCATAGAGTGAAAGCAGAGTGTGAAAAGACGTAAAGACGTAAAGACGATTAAGTTTGGTATAAATAAAACGACGTGATACATCATTAAAATACTACTTTTTATTTATCCCCACAAATTGGGGGCTCGTCCGGGATAAATAAAATTAAAAAAATCTCGGAGATTACGGCGGATGAAGACGGATTTTTATGAAAAGAACAAGACTGACAGTTGCAAATTTTACAAGAAAATTTTTCTTCGCATCACAACGCCTTCAGGTCTGAACATATACCATTTTAAGACGTAACGACGACGACAAGAAGATGCCACGGACGACGACGGGAGATGACGGGGAGGCAGTCGGAACATCAGGACCGCTCACGTACACGGAGGAGCTGGTAGCTAAGTTCAGTGGGTGCGACCAGACCGATTCCGCAGCACGGTGGGCGCAGGAGGTCGATGACAACGCCGAGATCTTCGGGTGGACGGAGCTGCAGCGGCTGATCGTGGGGCGCAGGTCACTGACCGGTACGGCGGCACTCTGGCTGCGTTCAGAGAAACCCTTCAAGACGTGGGAGGCTCTGAAGACGGCGGTCACCAAGGAGTTCCCAGACACCGTAGATTCCAAGACGATCCATGAGTTAATGAGCAGCCGGAAGAAGAAAGCAAATGAGACGTGCCTAGACTACATGCTGTTAATGAAAGAGCTCGGCAAGCGAGGCAAGATGCCCGACTACGTCGCTATAAAGTACATCGTGGACGGAATACTAGACGACGAGTTACATAAGGTGATGCTGTACGGCGTGACGACCTATGGGGATCTGAAAGATAAGTTGAAAGTGTACGAGACCATCAGGCAGAAGTCGAGCGGAAGACGGGCACCAGTCTTCAATCGTCTACCTACTGCAACTACACCCGCAGGCCCCGCAGCAGCTGCACTCGCGCCAGGCAACAGGACGACGGCCGTGCGACTGTGCTACAACTGTGGAGAGAGTCAACACATGTCAGCAGATTGCCCGTACAGACAGAGAGGTATTAAATGTTTCCGCTGCAACGACTTTGGACATATTGCTACGCAGTGTCAACAGCCAGGCGGAAGCGGCAACTGGCGGAGCAACGACGCATTTGGACGAGGACGACCTGGTCTGCAGCAACCTCAGCGTGGGCCGAGGCGTTCAATGTTCACCATGCCTACGGAGTCAAACAACGAAAATTCAGCAGCGAGTCTGAGCGACCTACGACGTGAGAACGTGACAGCCAGTGACAGTTCAAACTGTATGGACGTCAACGTCAAGATGACAGATGCGAATGAAAATGTAAACAAACAGACGGAAAGACGAAAGCCGATGAAGACTATTGAAATTTCAGACTGCAAAATGACTGCTTTAATAGATACGGGCAGTGAAGTTAACTTGTTAACCGACGAATACTACAAACTAATAGGTTCTCCTAAGTTTGACGAGGGACATGTGAGTGCTTTGGTGGGACTCGGACAATTGGAAGTGAAACCCCTAGGGAAAGTCACTTTAAGTGTGAAGATAGATAAAGAACATTATAATAACGTATTGTTTCATGTTGTGAATAGAAGTTGTTTGCCTTACGATGTGATAATTGGTCAAGATTTTTTGAGAAGAGTGGTATTGATTATGGAAGACGGACGCGTGAGTTTACGTATGAAAGATGACGAATGGATGAAACAAGTAGGGTGTTATACGTGTGATTCTGTGGTTGTAGATTACATTGGTGATATCCAGTACAAGGAGCAGCTGACGGAGATGGTAGAGAACTACCAGCCCCTACAGGTCAAGGAGGCTCCCATACAGATGAAGATTGTGCTGAAGGATGATATCCCGGTGACAAGGGAAAAGACTAGGACAAGGATGATGATAAAAGTGGGACCGGGGCTAAGAAGGATTAGAAGGCGAGTTACACATGAGAGAAGAAAGATAAGAAGAGAAGAGATACACGAGATAAAAAAGATGAAAAGAAAGAAGGAAAAGAAGATGAAACAAAAGAAGACAAGAAAGAAGAAAAGAAAGGAAGTGATACTGGGGGAAAGAAAGATAAAAGTGATGATGAATGAATGATGACGAATGTGTGTGTTTTAAAATGTAATGCCGTATTTGTTTTTTCTTATTGTTTGTTCTTATTAGTATTATTAGTTAAGTTGTTAATATATTGTTATTAATAAGGCTGAGGGCAGCCTTAATGTCAGGATGGCCGAGTGTGGGAGTGGAACAGAACGCAAGGTGAAGTATCCATGACGACGAATAACAGAGGAGCATAGAGTGAAAGCAGAGTGTGAAAAGACGTAAAGACGTAAAGACGATTAAGTTTGGTATAAATAAAACGACGTGATACATCATTAAAATACTACTTTTTATTTATCCCCACATTTATCATGAATCATGATCTACTAAACTATCGCCGTCCTTGACAATGGCTATCTAAGCATCCCGCTTCTATGCAACTCCGAAGTGTGACTAAGATTTTGACGACGTATGGTAGCGATTGTTTAGTAGAATTATCCATAAATTATCTAGGTACATATAGCTAATTTTTTTTTGGGTTCCAATTTTTATCACAATAATATATTATTAGTTACAACAAGTCCCCAAAGTCCCACGTAACTAGGGTTTCTGATTTCTCGACCTGTTTTCGTTCTCGAGCTTCGAGAATTCTCGAGCCCAAATTCTCGAGTCTTCTCGAGTCTCGAGCCTTTCTAAGAAGACCTTTAGAAAAAGGCCTTAATTAAAATAAAAAACACAAAATCTATTTTTTCAACTTTATCACAAAGAAAACACTCATAATTAGCTGTCTAGCTAGCTACTTATTACTAGTACAAGGTGGGCCAAAAGTAATCACCCTATTGGAAGTTGCTCTCATTTTTGCAATTTCAAATCAGTTTTCATATTGGTGGACTAGACAAATGCAGAATACAAGTTCAGAAGCCGTGGAGTTATATACTCCCCAAGAACGCGGAATAATTGTGTTTATTCAGTTTTCGGGTCTGCGATTTAACCGTTTCAGACAGTTTTTCTGGGGTTTTTTGAAGTCCTGTGTTTATGTGAATAAGCTCGTGTCTCTTGAAGCCCTTTAAGGACAACATTCGACACGAGTGCGAGAATCTCTCGCCCGAAGTTTTCGCTGAAGTGATGAGAAATGCCATAAAACGAGCTCGTATGGCAATCAATTGTGACGGCGCCCATTTGGCCGATATCGTCTTTTCGACTTTACCAATAAAATTGTAAAGGTTCAAATAAACATAATCTAAAAAGAGAATCGAAGTTTTTCATTTAAAAAAAGGAGAGCCAAACAATATCGGATGACTTCTTTTGGTTCACCTGAACTAAGAAACAGTACGTAACTATTACTACGTTATCTTTTAATCATTCATTGGTATTATCAGTACCAGTAGTAGTAGTTTAAATGGAGATGAAACATAATTTATCATAATACACACGTATGGTATGCGTGTGTGTTGTAAGGCGACGCAGGAAAATTCGAATTGAATATTTTTAATTTTTATCGCAAGTTTAGTAGAATTATCCATAAATTATCTAGGTACATATAGCTAATTTTTTTTTGGGTTCCAATTTTTATCACAATAATATATTATTAGTTACAACAAGTCCCCAAAGTCCCACGTAACTAGGGTTTCTGATTTCTCGACCTGTTTTCGTTCTCGAGCTTCGAGAATTCTCGAGCCCAAATTCTCGAGTCTTCTCGAGTCTCGAGCCTTTCTCGCTCTCTCAAGGCTCGAGAAATTCTCGGGTCTTCAGATTTTTTTCTCGTCTCGAACCAAGCCGATTTTCTCGAATCTTCTCGAGCTCGAGAATTCTCGAGCAGAAACCCTACACGTAACACAAATTTTATGGTCACCTTATTAGAAAGGGACAAACGGCCTCTTTACTACACCTACACCTCCTGCTCGGCTCGCTTTTGGGTTCCGAGTACTCAGTCCTGCTATATATACTAAGTCCTTGGTCACTTCTGATCCGGTGACAAATGTAGTAATATGCATTTTCGCCATTCTTCTGAGATTCCTTCATATTCAGAAGACGATTGACAGGTAGAAAGTTCCACAGAGCAACTTCATATAAAATGTAAATATTCACTGAGTTACAATTTTGATGACGTCAGCGGCTAGCGGTAGCGAATGACGTCATAAAATCGTCGGAAGAGCCGATCTTTAAATTTTAATATTATATTAACGAGAGCAGGAAAATAAAAAATATTCAAATTAGTGTCTCAAATTCCGACTTACTTTAATTTAAAATTATAAAAACAATCACCATAAAATTACTTAATATACCGAATTAACCATATTCCATACAATATCATATTCGTAAATTACCACATTTTTTATCTAAAAGTACCATCGGACTAAAACATATGTAGGTAATTTTACGTTTGAGTGATTAACCACCGCATAGAGGTAGAATTTCGCGCTGAAAAAAAGGAACACGGGTGGTGAGTTGGTGACAGACGGACAACAACAAACAATAAAGTCATCCATGTTTTTTTTTCTTTTGAGGTACGGAACCCTAAAACCTGTTTCATGTCTGAAAGGCCTTTTTATATCTTGCTACATAGATACTATGTTGATACTGGCTGACCATGTATTTTTCTTCTTTATGAATAATAATGACAAAACGTCAGGTTTCATTTATTTCGTTTATTTCATGTCAAATACGTAAATTTTGATTTATTTATAGCCCCATCCACACGCTTGCTGTTTGTCACAAACACGGCAAACAGCAAACAAAGTCGCAAACACCAACCACAATCACCGAACACAAACAGCCATCCACATGCTTGGCGAACGCTCATAACATTCCGAATCGGCAAACACGGCGGACGACGAACTATTACTTTCGGGTTGACATATTTTTATTATATAAATTAAAGCAAGAGAAAGAAAAAAGGAAAATAAGAAGAAAGCAAAGACGATGGTGGGATAATAATAATAATTAAAAAAAATTAAAAACTGACTTCTTCTTTTTAATTATTATTTTATTTTATAGTTTTTAGTTTATTTGCAATATTTTTTAATCAAAAGTAAGATGCAAATGATACCAAAAAGTCCTACTAATCAATACGAATCATTCAAGCCTAAACACGAGGAAGTTGCTATATACCGTTGAGGAGTTCCCTTGACTGCCTTCCGTTTCCATCATCAGATCAGCTCAAGGTCACCATCATATTTTTTTCTTATAAGAACTATATTTATGTTCTTAATTTCATTAGAATCGGTTAATATGTGTGCAAAATGGAAATTCATACCCTGTTTTTACCCCTTTACCCACCCTTAGGGGTGAGATAAAATTCTGAAAAAAATGGGACCACCTGGGAGCTCAACCCAATACAACAAAAAAAGAATTTTCAAAATCGGTTCATAAACGGCGGAGTAATCGGTGAACATACATTAATAAAAAAAATATCCCGACGAATTGAGAACCTCCTCCTTTTTTTGAAGTCGGTTAAAAATACATAGAAATCGTACAATGTACTGCTTTATTTGGGCTTTAATTTGTTTTATATTTTTATTTTGATAAGCCTCCAAAAATTACAGAATTGTAGGTGCTGATCAATCAGACATTTTTACGGTTTGCGCGCCAACGAAAAAGTGTAGCAAGTTGATACGTCCGCCTCCCGCAATGCTAGCGCGCATACTGACCGCTGCCAGACGTGTGGATACGTAGCAAACTGTTTGCCGAACATCCTTTGATCTGGCAAGAAAAACCGACACCGATGCCGAACACTGGCGAACACAAACACAAACAGGCAAACAACGACAAACACCCATCCACACGTCAGTGTTAGCTGTTTGCCATTGTTCGCCAAGCGTGTGGATGGGGTATATGATTTCATGCGAGCTTAGTCAAAATAATTGTTACAAATTTAGTGTTCAGTGGATTAGTAGATAAAAATGGACGAAATGAAATTTATAAAAAGGCAAAAAAATAAACCGGTGTTACTCTATGAGGGATACAGGTAAAATTTGTATTTAAAAAATAAGTCTGGCACGACGAACTGAAGATGCTTTAAACAGCAAGAATGGCGCACCTCCATAACTCTCGACCGTAACAATAAAGTTATCAGACCCGCTAAGCATGTTTGTGATTCTTTGAATTTCACCCGTAATCTAATAGATATAGTTGTTGATGACTGCAAAAAAGAGGTGTGTGCTAATTTTACCTCCGCTCAAAAGATTTTTGAGAAAAACTTTTCTAAGCATGATTTTAAGGGTCAAGAACATGAAATGCCAGTATTTGCGTCCAAAAAAGGTACACTGTATAGAGCACGAAAGATGTTTTTAAGTATGAACAGTCTCAAAGTAAAATATTCATTTCACGTAAGACTACCTCACAGCTTAGTGGAAGATTTTTATTTGTACGATGAATATCATAGAACAACGCGGACTCGGGTGTACCCTCGGGAAGCGTCATAGCGATTTTTCTTGATACAAAAAAGTCTGCCAATTTTTGCGGGGGGAAATTTTACCGTTTACCTACCATGATTATGTCTCATGGGACATATCATTATGAGTTTTAATTCCCAGCAATAAGGGTTACGTGAAGTGACATTTAATAATGAACACAGTGTCTTCATTTTTCTTGCCAATGGATGTAACAATTATCGATAAGTGTTATCGATGAATTCGAGAACATGGGTTAGAAATACTAATTTCAAATTAATTAGGTATAGTTAAATTTAATTAGGAATGATTAATAAACGAAGTCACCCGCTTTCGCTGTACATTTATACTCACTGGATAGGTCGCGAGCCGTATCGCCGTTTTTGAATGAGTACAATGCACTGAAGTTGTCGATTAAGTGGGCAACCCGACGGTCAGATGCTTTTAAGCCGCCCCTTCGGGCGGCCTCTGACTAGGCTTAACGACTGCTGCCGAAGCAGCAACCGGGACCCACGGCTTAACGTCCCGTCCGAAGCACGGAAGCGTCCAGAAAAGAACCATTTGAAATCGGTAACTCATGCTGTACCTACCAATGGCTGACCGTGTCAGTTGTTGCTTAACCTCAGTGATCAGTTACGATTACTGAAGCCAATTCGACTACGGACGCTTCCCAACTATGACCTTTTTTGTCGATTAATACATATCTACATACCGGTACATCACTATTGCATTTTTTTGACATTGGTTGCTAAGAAACAGCTAATAACAATAAACCTAGACCAAATCTGTGATCAAATCCGGAATCCGGATATTCTATGAATTGAAGCTGTCATTTTAGTATGTAAACAAATCATTTTCTATGAAACGAACGCTTTGCCAACTAGATTGAGTCTGAAAATTGAGACTGCAACTAGTTTTTATAAATCGGTGGGCCTTTCTGGCCTACCACCCCGCCAGAGGGGAACGTTTGCCTATTTCGTCTCCAGACCATTCATACTCAATGATGAATATGATTCATCTGGCAGAACGGCAGAAACATAATTTTTTCAACACTGACACGGACTGAATATTTCACAACTTAAAAAACTTTCTACGGAGACGGTACATTCAAAATAGTACCTAAACCATACTATCAGCTGTATAGCTTGCACTTAGACGTGGCACGCACTGATGAAACAGTAAATTTCATACCCATAATTTTTGCTCTGTTGCCGAATAAACAGCAAAGAACGTATGGGAGGTTTTTTTCGATACTTCAAGAACAATATGGATTAACCTTAGAAATGTACAAATGCGATTACGAATTAAGCGTTATTAACGCTGTGAACCATGTATTTCCAAATATAACCGTAAAAGGTTGTTATTAGCACTTTTGCAACGCTGTTTTCAAAAAGACCAAGGGATTAAATCTCTCTGCCGAAGATGGTAAAGTGGTACAGTATTGTTCACTGCTACCACTGCTGCCACCAAAAATGATACCAGAGGCATTTTCACTATTATTGAAATGTCATCACGATCGGAAGATATAAACAAATTTCTTGACTATTTCAATACTCAATGGATGCAGAAGATAAGCAGTAATATATTAAGCTGTTATAACCAGAAAATTTGAACGACAAATGGCGTCGAGGGCTGGCAACGACGAATAAATTCAAAAATTACAAAACAGCCAACCATGTTTCAATCCATATCATTATTAAGAAAAGAAGCAAAAACACAAAAAGTAAAATTGGTAAGAAACAATTATTAATTACATTACAGTGACACGAAAAGAAATAAAAAAAAATAAACAAATTATAGTATCGTTAATGATTGCGTACTTAAAACCATAAATCTCCAGGTATGCCTAAAACGGTTAAGTACATTACGGTATTAGAATATTTTATTTTGTGTATAATAAGAATATTTTGTGTGTTTATAATAAGAATAAATATTTTGTTTCAAATAATTAAATGTTTAATTTCTCAAAAAACATAGAAATGTGGTGTATGTATGTCATAATAATCATAATATACTGTTTGCCTGACTGTACTACAAATATGACTTCTTGCGATTATCATGATTTGCGTATATCGTATTTTACTAGTATGATGTTTTACGAATATCATATTTTGCTAGTGTGATGTTTTACGAATATCATATTTTGCTAGTGTGATGTTTTGCGAATATCATGATTTACTAATATCATAATTTGCGAATATCATGTTTTGCAAATGTGATATTCTGCGAATAGGATATCCAGCGACGGAGGGATGGTGACTTGAAAAATCCCGGTAAGTACATTATGATGCTTTATTTAAAATCTTTTTTATCATATGTTTATTTATAGAAGACTTGTGAATGAATACTCCCAATAATCTATCGACTATAAAAACTGTTACAAAGCACTAAGTTTTCGTGTTTTCTTTTCCCTGTGGTATTTTCCACGTGTTTTACTTTTTGTTTGCAAAATATAATTATATACTGCCGGGGCCGGATTTTATGCAAAAAGTAAGTAAAGTTTAGTTTGTACAGCATATTTTAATTGTAGAATCATACTACCTACCTACCTACTTTAATATTAAAATTAAAATTACTTACTTAACTTAAAATTACATTTAATAATATTCAATAGTGACCCTTTGCCTACCCCGTAAGGGAGCAGACGCGTAGATGTGAGTGTTTATGTTAAGTAAGGTTATAAATAAGGTATTTCATTAATATTTTTAAAATATTTTAGTACCTGCCATGAAGATGGTTTCGGACGAGCAGCTAGCTCGGATGCTGGATTTTATGGAGGAGCACCAAGATTTAGCCAGGGGACATGTAGGGAATCATGGCCCCCTGGCTAAACAAAACAAGCAGAAGCTATGGGAAGAGCTTGCCTTAATTTTGAACAGCATGGGTCGAGGCCAATCAAGAGCAGCAGGAAAATGGAGAGAGGTGTGTATCCTACTTGATTTATTTTAATCAGATACTTATTTTCCACCGCTGCTTGTACCACGGAGCGCCATAACATCTGAGATAGTAGGTACTATACATATACATTAATTTAATGTGTTTTATTTTATTCACAGTACTGGCAGACCAAAAAATCTAAATAAAAAAAAAATTGCTGACAAGCGGCAGCACCGCATGGGCACAGGGGGTGGCCCTCCATGTAAAATAATAATAACCCCAGTTGATGAGAGAATAATCTCCCTCATCAGCAAGGCATCAATATATGGTGCAGAAGATGTACCAGTGTCATCGGTAACTTTCAGTAACAATATATGTTTATATGTATATTGTAAAGAGGATTTTTTCAGGGATTTTTTTGTCAGAGATTTACTAAGTTTCTAACTTATTCACAATAGAAGTTATTTTCAACAGATATTTCCATTGCTTGAGGACCACCCTGCTGGGCCATCTCCTTCCTGTTCCTCAGTGGTGGGTTCACTGGAACCTTCAGCCACTACGTCAGCTCCTGCAACTCAGGATAATTATGAAGTTGAGGAAGGTACCTACTAAAGAAAACGATTTATTTTTATTAAGAAACTTACGATTTTTATAAATGTAATTGAATGACATTGATCTTAAAATTTCAGCTGTAACTACTCCAGTTGATACAAATACAGAGGCAGTGCAGGATCCCCATCATCCTACTGCAGAGGACGTGCAACGGCCTGATGAAAGAGAGTCCCGTGCGATTAGGACTCCTAGACCATGTAGGTACTTTTACATTATATATTTTTTAGTATATTTAAACAAAAATAAGGACTGTTGTAACTAATTCCAGCAGTGAGTGATTATTGGCTGATGATGATTATGTTAATGATTGGTACCTACCTGCAATATATGAATTCATCGGTAAATTCAAGAATTGTTTGTACAATTCAATACATTAAGAGGTCCATAAAAAAGTAAGTAATTTATCATAAAAAAATATTTTCAGTTGTCGTAAGGGGTTAGTTAGGCGGCACGCTGACTGCTCGGCTCGTGGACGTGGAGGAGCGTCGGCTTCTCCAGACGGATCGTCGCATCGACGTTGAAGAGCGTCGGCTGGCTGTCGAGACGCAACGACTCGCCGTGGAGGAGCGACGACTCGCCGTGGAGGAGCGACGACTCGCCGTGGAGGAGCAACGACTCGCCCTTGAGCAGGACCGCCAACTCGCCCCCTAAAATATGTTAATAATCAATATAATTATCAATATAATTAATGATGTGCAAAAAACGGTTTCTTATTTAAGTAATTATTAGGTGAGTACTGTTTTTATAAAAAAAAATACCTAGTTACTTCTTCACTCATGACGTGAAGCTCACAGACGTTGTACTAAGGCCTCTCTTAATACATTGTTGGCAGGTGCTTCTACCGCGCCTTCTACTTGGCGATGAGGAGCATCCCTCCCCATGGCCTCGTAAGGAATGGCATCTTCCCGGCACATATTGTGCAGAATAGCACAGGCGTTTACGATTTTACCCGCCTTCGCAGGAGCATAATGTAATGTTCTGTGTGAGAGCAAGCAGCGCCAACGACCTTTTAGGACTCCGAAACAGCGTTCGATGACGTTCCTTGCTCTCACTTGCACATTTGTGTAGTGCTCCTCTGGAGAGCCAGCAGCTGCATTCAATATGTGGGTCATCATCAAATTGCTTTGCCCATAGCCAGAGTCTCCTACAACAAAAATAGCATTACATTATTATCTGCTATTAGTGACTATAAATATTATATACACAATAGTAAAAAATAAACCAACATACCTAGCAACCACACATTCTCCCCATGAAGACCATTTAAATATGCCTTCACCTCCGACATATTCCATACATGGGAATCATGTGATGCCCCAGCAAATGCTGAATTAATGTAAGTAATTTTTTAATTTGCAATAATTTGCATCACATATCTGAAAAAAGAGTTAAATTAAGTCCTCAAGAAAAAAATACCTTCAAAGTTACCTAATTTTGAAAATGAATTGAACTTACTGCCATTACATTTATGGAATGGTAAAGCTTTCGGTTAAGGTAAGCTTCCTCATCTTCCACAGGCCTAATGGGGACTACCGTTTTTTTGCTCACCAGTTGGCGCCACTGTCGACTGAGGTTAAGAGGTACCATAGCTGTCAAACTTATCAAAGGCGACTTCATCAAATTGGCGCGAAATAAAGTTTTAAAATCTTGAATCTTATAAGCATTATAAAATAACTATCATCATATCGAGTTACTATCCCGCAATGTTGTGCAGATGCGTTATGTTCGGAAAGAAAAGGAGGACATATGTTACCAAGTGATAAAACTGTTCTAAAACAGTGGCTTGTGAAATAATTATTATCCGACAATCTCGTGTTTGTGAAAATCATTATAACCAATTTCAGAAAGAACATAATGTAAAGAAGGATTAGGCATTTAATAAATACAATAAAAATAAAAGAGTTACACACTGATTTAACTTTTCTTTATCCTTTCCGTTTAAACACACTGCTATACAAAAAATATAACACATTAGTAATCCACACAATGAATGCTGGTTGAGTTGTTAGTTGAAACTAAATAATGGTAGTATAGTATACTAAGTATTCTATTATTTGTGAGGGTGTCAGTACCTGCACCTAGCTCACTCGAATGGAGCCTTTGTGCATGTCGCCTTAAGGTCTAAACTCCACTCCTAAGCTTGGACCATTTCCTACCACGCTGGTCCTCTGCAGGTTTGTGGGTTCGAAAATCTAGATATGCAGGTTTTATCACGATGTTTTCATTCACCGTAAGAGCGATGGTATGTACGGTGGCCTGCGCCTAAAAGTATACAGGCGGAGATTTTAAAATAGCGATCTCAATCTAACATGCTGCTCAAGCACATCCACATAAACACCACTGCTACACACATCACACACAACACGTCCCTGGATTTATAACAGATGTAGATGGTCCCTTCATCATCAGGGATCGCTATTTAAAAACTCCGCCTGTATACTTTTAGGCGCAGGCCACCGTACACTGTGCATAAATTCCAAAGTAGTTACTCATTGGTGACAATATCTAGATCTGGAGTTTCATTTTTAGTGTTCACACTGCTATACAAAGTTTCTGAAGGCCACTCAACAGTATACACTGAATCATTTTGTTGTATGATGCTGTCCTCTACGTTTCCAACCAAGTTACTGTTACGGTCATAGTCTTGGTGTCTGTAAAAAGAAAAAACATAGCTGTTATCTAAGCAAACAAGCATACATTTCGTAAAAAATAAGTTTGTAAACAGTAAACAAACTAACCTCTGAATTAGCTGCTCTTTGAGACTGCTTATTTATGCGCCTCTTTTCCTTAATTCAGCTTTCAAAGCATGCGCAACTGCACATTCATCGATAAATAATCCATATTTGCGATAATTTCGCGAAGAGATCACTTTTCAACAGGGAAATGAACGAAAATATAATTTATCACGAAGGCCGCCAAACAAATTATATGAAAAGTAAAATGTCACTTAACCTCAGTCAACACCAGCGCCCCTAGCGGCAAATTCACACGCGTTAGCCCCCATTATGGCCACCTGGGTTCCACCATCAATGGCCCTTATGACGCCTGGGAGCCCGAAAAGTTCCACGAATCTGAAAATTATATTTAACATTCATATTTGAGCATATTATAGTTATTGTTGCTGTCCTATGGTACCCCAGTGGTACAGAGGGCCTTCACAAGCGTGCGCCACGCCGTTCTGTCCTCAGCAACCGCTCTGGCTTCCGTCCAGCTCAGGCCTTGCGCTCGCAGCTCGCCGTCCACTGTGCGCCGCCATGTGTGCACGGGGCGACCGCGTCTGCGGTGGCCGCCCGGCGGTTTCCATTCGAAGGCAATGCTCGCTTTGCTCTCGGCTCCTTTTCTGATTGTGTGGCCAATCCATCTCCATTTTCGCAATGCGATTTCTTGTTCGATGGAGGTCTGCTTACACACGTTCCACAGGTCAACGTTCCGGATTGTGTTCGGCCAAAAGATGCGGAGGATCGACCTCAGGGATTTGTTGACGAACACTTGTAGTTTGTTCATCAATCCCTTAGTCACTCTCCACGTTTCACAACCGAACAGCAGAACCGATTTGACGACGGAGTTGAAAAGGGAGATTTTCACGCGACGCTTGAGCACGTTGGAGTCCCACACCGGTCTTAGTTGTGCGAAGGCAGCTTTCGCCTTATTTATTCTGGCTGCGACGTCTTCGTCCGTCCCACCTTGGTTGGTATTATAGTTATTAAGTACTCATTATTAGTTAATATTATATATGATGGATACCTTTTACTTATTATTTCCCTCTCTATGGGTGTTTTTGGGAATTTAATATATTTTTCCAAAAGTGCACGCTGATTTAATGCCTCTGTCACCTCTTGTATGGAATAGGAGACCATTGCCTGCGAGAGGCCTAGGTGGTAGTAGGCCCCCACATTTTTTTGGTACATCCCATTCCCATAAAAGGCGACAGCGGCAAGTATCTAAAAAAACAAAGATTATTAAGATAAATATGTTAAACAGACTTAATATGTTCCAGTGTTCTAAAATCTTCTTCTTAGCGAATCGGTGACTAACAGTATGCAGCTGGACAAGGGTTGGCCGATATTAAAACCTTCTTCAAACGCTTTTTAAGTTCTATGAATACGGGGGTAAAACTTGCCAAACATATACGCACCTTTAAATCAGCTGCCACTGCTGAGAGTCTTGTACGTTGAGCCATAAGAGGTACGATTTCATCGCATAACCTGCTGAATTGTACACGGGTAAGCCTAATTTTTTTTCGGAACTCCTCGTCCGGTAGTTTCATTGGCTCACTCCGTGCCCTTAAAATTCGCCTATTTATTGCTAACTCTCTTTTTAGCCTTTCGTTTTCCTCCAACGCAATTAATAATATATGCGCCATCACAAACACAATCCAAAGAAATAATAAAAATGTTTGTTATAAGTAGGTACTTTGAAAGAAGTTGGTCAAGAGTAACTTCCTTCAATGGCAGAAATCGAAGGAAATAATTCTTTCAAATCCATGAATATCAAAGACAGAATTGTTACGTGATACCATTAACTGTCAAAAACCGAAAATCGTTCATTCTTTTCAATGCTGGCTTTCCGTATTCTGGCTTTGCATTGAACATCATGTTACATGATACGAAATTGACAGTTGTAAGAAAGAATTGCCTTCAAGTCAAAGGCAGTGAAGTTGCGTGATAGCCATGACGGTCTACTTACCAATAACCCTGTATAGGTAGGTATTTAGCGACTGGCAATGAAACACTTAAAAATTAAAAACTTTAAATTAAGTATGATACTTTTATTCAAGGATCGAAGTAACTTAACGGTTTAACAAAAATAATTGATTTTATTTTTACTCCTGTGCCATAAACTAATTCAAAGGCCTCGGTGACATGTTGATTAACTAAAAAAAGCGATAGGATCTTCCCATTAATTCTTACAAATAAAAAAACACTAGAGCATCGATTGCTTCATCTGTATTATCCTTACATTAAAGATATACAATCTAAGGTATTATCTGTATCGAAGTCGAAACCGTTTTCAACGTATACCTACTGAATGACCTGAATCGATTTACAATTTTCACTGTCATATGATTGTGTATTTTCATTTCATCCAAAACTAAAGTAGGTACCTATAGTTTTACTCTGATTAGCTTAAATTTAAATATTCGCGGGTGCAGGTGGAAGGCAAATACTGCTTGATCTAGCTAGCTAGCCTAGACTAATGCCTAGTTTCACCATAATATGTTAGATCATTAACACCCCTGTTAAATTTTTTAGTCATAAATTTTACGTCATCTCATATTAAATTCTTGACAGATGTGTCAAAAGTCTACAATGAATCCGTTGTTTTGATGTAACATAGTATGGTGAAACTAGGGCTAAGGCTGTTTTTAACAGGATGCGGATTTGGTCACGCACGCGGGATTGCCTTGCACGCGTTCATACAAGAATTAATTGTAACGCGTGGATACGTACGCGAGATGCGGGAAAATGGTGTGCCATCCCGCGGGCGTGATGAAATCCGTATGCTGTTTTACCCTCCTGACTTTTAGTACAAATGTCAGACGCAGGAATTTTGATTCACTTTATGTCCTACATTTAGTCATCATTATGCGGTCTGCCCCCGTATTATGTAACTCCGAGTGGGGTTGGTTGGTATAAAATGGCTGACAACTTAGAGCATTATTAATTAATAACTTTTTACTGACTTATCTGATTTCACAAACGTTTATGTTGAATGTAAGGATATATTGGTAGGCTTCTTGCATATTTCTTTCACTAAGATTTTTGGTGTTTTCGGTAAATAAGTCTCTAAGTTGATACCAATTATCACCGGTTGCTAACTCTCAAAAAGTTACAAAATACGGGGGCAGGAGGATAAACAGCCTAAGCCGCGGGTGGTTATTCGCTCTTGTTGAAGGAGTGTGCGGAGCGCAGCTTGTTGCGCAGGCGCGGGTAGCTCCAGCGAGGCACCACGCGCGCGTCGCCCGGCGACACGCCCTCGTCCACGTCGTCCGCCTCCGTCTTTATCTCCATTTTCTGAAGCCAAACAGACACGATCGGTATCAGCACTATAAGCGATGCTGCTGATTAGGAGGTTTTGGAATTAATTTTACTTATGGGAAGAATCAAAGTGGTTTTCTTCTTAAACTGTGTCTTATAATAAGGCGTCGTCAATAAGCGTTATTTTTGACAGATTCAGATTGGTTTCAAGTAGTGCACTGATGCATTGTTGACTTTATTGTATTATGTATTTATAAGGTAGTAGCGTGGTTTAAAATTTCTTCGAGTCCACTTTAGCGATCGGCAGCCATTCCGAACCACTTACTCAAATTTTATTATAAGTATACATGTACTTTTATTTCTCGTTGTTATTTAATATCGCGGGCTTCATGCCAGAGGGGCGTAGGTACATGCAAGAAATCGATTTGGCGTTTTTCATGCCAATCGATTCCTATTACTAGTAATACACGTTCTGTAATTTTTTGGAAATTTTCAGTTACTTAAATAGTTTTTTAAATATTAATAAATAACAAAAAGACGTAAACGATGAAATAATTATTAAGTCAGAAAGGCGTATAGAGGGCGTATAAACTTCAGTAGAGCGCATTAAAATAATATCGCCATGACATACAGACGTATGTACGTAGGTGGTCTGAAAAGTTTCCGACCTCAACGTGAAGATGGCAGCACCCATCAATTAAAGTCAGGGAATGTAATGGTGCATCTTTTGACAGCAACACTTCAAAGTTTCAGCCATTTTTGACGCGCGGTTTATATTTGACAGTCGCTTGAGTGAGTCGATGTGAATGGCCTCATTTGCAGAAAAAGAAAATTCTGTTTCACCAAAACAACGCCCTGTCTCACACCTCAACGGTTGCTATGGCGAAAATCCATGAATTACGGTTTGAACTGCTTGACCATCCACCTTACTCACCAGATCTAGCCCCAAGCGACTTCTTTCTGTTCCTTCAACTAAAAACTGCGCTCGGAGGACAAAGATTTTCGACTTCAAGATCGACTCACTCAAGCGACTGTCAAATAAAAACCGCGCTTCAAAAATGGCTGAAACTTTGAAGTGTTGCTGTTAAAAGATGCACCATTACATTCCCTGACTTTAATTGATGTATGCTGCCATCTTCACGTTGAGGTCGGAAACTTTTCAGACCACCCACGTACATACGCCATACAAAATATGATTACATTGTTAAGAAATTGTCACGCCATATAGGCGTATGCGTATACGACCTTAAAATTTTCGAACTTTTCTAAATTTGTGCCAAGGCATATAGGCGTATGAACATACGCCGGCATATCGCTGTCTCTTTTCGTCAAACCGCGGGCGTATAAGACTGGTCAGTACTCTCAGCGTTGTGCACAGGAGCAGATGTGAAATAAAAACTAAGTGGCGAACGAAGTGATTACAAATAATAAGTAAGTAATATTTCATCATGAACAGAAGAAAAGACAGAATATTGTGTTTAGCATTGAGTGACATCAATACTGGTAAGTTATTTTAAATAATGAAGTTACTTAAATAAATATAAAATTAAACTTTAATTATTTCTCCTTTATACCTAACTACCCTAAAACAAAAAGGTGGGTTATGTTATAACGTTGTAAGTTTTATTGCTTTATATTAAAATGTTTGTACCTCATTTTTTAACAGAATATGTAGACAGCATAACGAACTTTTTGTAAAAGACCCGCAAAAATTTTATCTGTTTTCATGTCGTTTAGAAAAATTCAAAAAAATCTTTTATTAAGTAATTCATAAAAATTAATGTAAATTTTGTTTTTGTTAAATGTTTAGTTTTAACTTGTATAAATTTGGTATTAAGTTATATGCCGGCTATTAGTGCATAAGTTTTGCTCGATTGTGTTGTAAATGCTGTGTTTTTCTGTAATTGGATGCCCACTGTGGCATGTATTGAAATGTTTTCTTTTTATAAATGTAAAGTGTGTGTCTGTAGAAAAACCTAATAAATAAATGTAGGTATATTAACGGATCACGAGCAGTCGCCAATCACCTTGAAACGCCATGATGATCCGGGAGAGACGTTGCACTCAATAGGGCGACAAACGGACATTTTAAACTCACCGCCTAGTCGAGAGGTAATCGTTCAATCTCCATCACCATTTGCAATACCACAACAGGAGGTAGCCTCTTGTGATTCACCTCTCACTGTGCATCAGCAATTAGTAGCAGCCGAAATGGAAAACTTGAATTTCACTGAAGATATACTGGATTTGGACAAAGTCAATGCAAGAGATGTTCCATTATTTTCACGTTTAGGTCCACTATCTGTATTTTCAATGGCCGATTTAGAAGATGAGGAGCAAAAACAACCAGAACATGACAAAGAGCTTTCCCCTCTTTTCACACCGATTCAGTCAGTACAACCTATGTCTAGTCCAAGCATTATTGGTCTATCCCATCCAACATCTAACATCTCAGAGTGCATCATCGAAGACACGGAGGACGTGGATTTAGACAATCGTGCTGATTTCGACGCAGATCCAAACTACGTTCCTCTAAATATTGAATCTCCAGGATCACCGATAGCATCATCATCTCGCAGACAAAACGAAACTCTAGTGAGCAGAAGTGATTATCCGCAGTTTGATCAGATACTAGCTCCATCAGCTGATCAGATACTAGGTCTCAGCTGCTATGGGTGCACGTTCCCCTCATACTTGGACAAAATAAAAACACTGCAAATCAGAATTTTAAAAACACTTGTCGATAAAAATACTAAACACAATTGTAAGAGTAATTATGAGCAGTTGTTTGGAATTTGTAAGATTTTGCCTATTCACGAAAAATTTAAAATGTTAATTGTATTAGAGAACTACAACAATGATAGTCATAAAAAACACATTGATCATAAAATAACCACACGTAAGATCTCCGATAAGAAATTTATTGTGCCAAACAAAAATAACTACTATGGCGAACGCACTAGAATGGTACTAGTACCTTCTATTTATAATGATTTGCCTGTAAGTCTCCGATGTATGAACAATGTAATAAAAAAAACCATGTTAATAATCACCTGTTGAAAATGTTCATGTCTAAAATGTAATAAACCTTAATAATAATTATGATGTCCTGTGCATATATATAAGTAATCTGACTGTTCGTAGGCTAAAACTTACTATCTACCTAATGCATATTGTTTTGAGAGCTTACTGCCAACAAACTACTAAGTAGTTTGGCAGGGTCTATGAAATGTAAAAATGTGTATGTGTTTTTTAATGAATAAATAATAATAATAATCATCAGTTGAAACTGATATTACTACCGAAGAAGAGACTATCGCGCAGCTTGTGAGTAGAAACAAGAGAAAGACAGAAAAGAATTGGAAGCGTACCATCAAAAAAAGAAATAGGAATGCGGGCTTAGAATATATTAAAGCAACGGGAAGTGTCAAACCAGCAAGAAAATGTATAGTGCCACAAACTTATCTGTTCCGGTGACAGCTCACGTAAATTTGTAATATTTCTTCATTCTATAAGATTTTAAGTTTGCCAGTATTGGTACTTCGCTCTTGTGGTTTCAATAAACCTATCTAATCTATATCAATGTATAATTCATTGGTAAATAATGAGGTATGGATCAATTTAGTTCGCTCTCACCGGAACAGATAAGTTTGTGGCACTATAAAACCATTGATGTACTATGCAAATGTCAAAAAGGATGCCACATAGAAATAGACAACGAAAAAAGACAAAATCTGTTTGATCTATTCTGGGCTTTAGGCATTATTGAACGGCAGAGAGACTTCATAGCAAAGAATGTGATTATCACTGATAGTACAAATTCTCGTGTATTGAATTCGAGAAGGAAACTCACAAGTCATTACAGTTTTTCTGTAAATAATGAAGTAATCAGCGTGTGTCAACATTTTTTCTTGTCAACATTGGATATTAGCGAGAAAATGGTTCGCACAGCTCTGATAAAATCACGAAAAGGAGTCGGTCAAATACAATCTCCGGACAAGCGAGGTCGACACCCACCTGCAAATAAGGCTACTGATGACCGGTTTGAGTTTGCTGCTGCTAGCTAAAGAAAAGATGTACGATCTTTATAAAGAGAAATGCTCAGAGCAAAAAAAGGAAACCATTTGCAAGACTGCTTATAAAGAATTGATCTTAAGTAAGAACATTGATTTCCACAAGCCAAAAAAAGACCAATGCTGGTGCAATAAATTTGAGGATTTACCAGAAGAAGAGCAAATAGAAAAACTAGAAGAATTTGAAGAGCATGTAAACAGGAAAGAATATGCAAAGGCCACAAAGGATATGGATACAAATAGAGCTAAAGAAGATAAAAGTGTCCACGTCTGTACGTTTGACTTTGAGGCAGTATTATATTGCCCATTGGTTTTAGGAAAACCTGTTTTCTACAAACGAAAATTGGGCAACATGAACTTTACTATTCACAATGCAGCGAGTAGACAAGGATTTTGTTATTTTTGGTCAGAATACGAAGGTAACAGAGGCGCTAATGAGGTTTCTACGTGCTTGTTGGATTATATCACACAACTCCGAAATGTCGAGCACCTAATATTATATTCCGACTGCTGCCCAGGACAAAATCGTAATTCGGTAGTGCTGACAATGCTCAGTTACGTCATGACATCACCGGAAAATGAAATTATAATAATTGATTATAAGTTCCTTGAACCAGGACACACATACATGGAATGTGACAATATGCACTCGACGATAGAGAGGGCATCGGAGTATGCCAAAATATTTATCCCCGAGGACTGGGTAAATGTTATAAGACTGGCGCGAAAAGACAGTCCATATCA